>NC_092458.1:85616592-86270881 GCF_047495875.1 Pithys albifrons albifrons
ATATTTTTATAGTGGGCAGAAATATCTATTAGTCTCCTCCACATAGAGAGCATTCAACCTTATTATTTCTCATCCTATTCACTATCAATATAGGGATTATTCTTTTAATCTTGAAAGCAGCAATATAGGTATTTTTCTTTTTTGACTTTTGCCTTCTCTAACGGAATGGAGGAAGGCACAGAGAAGGTATGAGACCAACATGAGATGGTCTTACCAGAGCAGATGAAAGTCAGAGGTGTGTCCATTACAGCTGCAGTGGTCAGTCATTTTTTAGGACAGAAATGAGAGTATCACTTGAGAAATGTAGAAAGAGGTTTATGATAGGAGAAACTTTGGGAGAAATTGCTTGTGATTCATGTCTAAGTAAGACCAAGATGAACCTCAAAGAAATGGGAATGGAATCAAGGAAAGTTCTGATTGTAATGAGAAACAAAGTCAAATAAATGTTCACGTCCAGATCAGCTGCAGAAGTAGAAGCAGCAAAATGTAGAGTGGCTGTACTTCTGCACCATCTATGGACTTGGATTTACAGACACAGCCATGTACTTCGGATAGGAGAAACCAGCAGGAGGATGCTTCAAGCTGGAATTTGCTCTGACATGCAAAATCATCTGTTATGGTTTAAGCCACCTGTCACCAGGTCTTTTATACTATATATGCAGCATTGTCAGGGTCAAGCATTTCCTCTCAGACCACAGAGTTTTGGTAGGTGCCTGACTTATTCTTGTACCCTTCCACAGCACAATGACAACCATGCTTCTCCCCTCTGAAGCTGCTGCTATTTGACACAACCTTGACCCTCTCTTCTCTGTGAACATTCTGGGACACTTCAAAGCACAGCTTAAAATATACATAGAATATACATCTCAGTTGACTGAGGTCTAAAAGTTCCTTCCTCTCTTCTACAATATTAACATGAGAATGTCCTTCTGTCCTTCCACACTGTTTCTTCACTGAGCATTTTAATCCATTGTGCAGTTTGCAACATTAGTTGTTTTAGGTGCTGTGGTAATTGCAGGGAGCTCTGTTTCAAAAAAATTATGGGGTGTGTGTGGAAAATGCTTCTTTACAAAGTAGCTTAAGATTAATCTCTTGGCTACACTGTAGTTTTTATGGGATAATTTCCTCTGTTTCACACTCACATATGTTTATTTATTTCAAACCATGAGACATTCAGACACATTAATTAATCCCAAACTGGTCATGGGATTGCTTTTGGACTGGTCTAATCCTTGAAGTTAGGAGCTTGATCCCAGTTTAGTACATCCCACACATACTTTTTTTCATTCTGTAGAAGCAGCAGCAGCTTATGGATGATTCTGCACCTGGCCTTGTATTTTCCCATTTAAGAAATAGCAGTAGCTCTGCACTCCAGCTCTGTAGGATTCAGGTACATTGTTGAACCCTTACCATGAGTTGGACCACATTCAATTTTGCCTCGTGTTATTACCAGCATTCCCTCAAGCAGAATTATTAATTTCATAAAATACTGCACTAAAAGAAACTATATTTCTCCCCAAAATAGAGCTATTCCTGTATTCCTGAAGAGCTTTATATGGGGAATACAGTGGCTCATTGAAACTTCAGTTTGCTCACATAGCTTGTGCTCTCCACAGTTTCATCTGACTGTCCAAAATCTCTGTATCTGCAACAGCTTCTTTTTTTTTCTTGTGTAGCCTTAGGCTATCAACTACTAAATCCCTTGGCAATTTTTTTGTTTGACTCCTTCTATTCCCATAAAATTCCCTGGGCCCCTAGCACCTCACTGCTCTGCAATGGAAATTCCACTTATGCTCTGCTCTGGCAGTAACCAGCTCATATTTCAAATGTCACTTTCAGTCTTTCATCCTCTCCAACCATTATTCCCCATTCTCACATACATTCAGCTTTCCTATTATTATTAGCACCATTTCACCACACAAGACTGAGAGGGAAAAGTCTCCAAGTGCCCAAGACAGGTGCACGTAGCACTGAACACCCGAGGAAAGTGGTCAGAAAATCATATATGTGACTGCCATATGCAGTGCAGAGTTCACTTCCTTTCATGCTGAGGTGGTGGTTCACCTAATCCACCTCAGAAGCAGGCAAAGCCTCTGCACTCTCTTAGGGGATGAATTGCCCTAAAGGGAGCCTTAGGCGAGCAGCTCACATTGAGATGGCCGATACTTGGAGGCCAAACCAAGGCAGATGAATCCCACTTTATCTGTTCCTGGTTTGTGGATTACTTCCTAAAGTTGTTGCCAGAGAATAAAAGGCTGAAGTAATCAATACAATTAGCAAAAATTTCTCTAGTAGTCCAACTAAATTTTGAGAAACAAAATTAGTAGAGCCAGTTATTAAATCAGCAGCTCCTTCAATACCACTGAGTTCTTTACTAGTAACAGAGGAAAAGCCATATTTGAAAACAATTTGCTGCTAGCCAGAAAGCTTATACAAGAGTAGTTAATAGAATTGTCCTTGAAGAGGTATTGTGCCTCAGTGTGTTTCTCCAAGTGCCTTGACAAGTCTGATATCACCCTTAGACTGATAATAAAAGCCTTCATCAAATCTCTGTTGGGCTTCCAGCTCTCTACTAGCAGGAGGGATTATATAGCAACAGCAACTTTCCATTAAAAGCAAACTGACTGTAAAAATGAAGCCACTGAGTCTATCTGAAAACATCACCACTGAACCCACTCATTTTTAGTTTATCACAGCATGAAAATCTGCTGCTTCTGGTTTTATTTTTGCTAAGGTCCATGTGGCCTCCTAATCTAATTTACTTTTTTTCCACTTCAGCTCCTGCTCAGGTCAGTCTCAGATGTGTAGTAGGATTTTCCCAGACTGAATTGTTCTGTAACTGCTGCTTGAACTACAATTTCACAGAAATTATTCAATGTTTCCTGTGTGTCGTGGTTTAACATGAGCTGGCAACTAAGTACCACATAGCCACTTGCTCACTGTCTTACCTTGGAGCAGGTTATGGGGTGGGATGGAGAGGAGAATCAAAAAAAAAGGTGAATGTCATGGGTTAAGAACAGTTTAATAACTGCAAGTAACATATAACAATAATAATGATGATAATAACAACAACAATATTTGCAATCAAAGGCTGAGAAAGAGACACAGAGAAGAATAAAGCTCAAGAAACCTGAGTGGTGCACAGTACAGTCGCTCACCACCTGCTTGCCAATGCCCAGCCTGTCCCCAAGCACTGATCAGTGGCACCTAGCCAGCTCCCCTCAGTTTATACACTGATCTGATAACAGATTTGATAATACTTTGATACATTTTGTACATTTTTTAAGTGGACATAAGCCAAACCTTTAAATCATAAACTCATTAGGGGTGAAATCTGCTTCTGTAGGCAGGGTCAGGTCTAAATCTTTATACCATGTAAGTTTTTTACTGAATCTCTGAACCAGTACTGAAACATTGTTAAACCATGATTAGCCACTGCATTAATCTTATTGGGAGATCAGCTCACACTAGTAGTGAATAATAATGGAAAAACGTTTGAAAGACAAAGCAAAATATTAGGCTGATGAATCATTGGGAAATCAGAACCACATCTAAGTCAACAAAAATAAAATGAAAAGCTATTGTAACAAGCCTTTGGGTAATTTCTATTCTAGTCTTTTTTTACTGTCTGTCTTCATGAACTGTTGCCTTCCTTCCCTCTGCTCTCTCATGCTGTCAGCCTGCATTTTAACCTGTGATGAATTAAACCATTACTGAGTACTATCAAGTCACACCCCCCTATCTCCATTGGCATGTATCTCATTGTCAAGCTGTGGTTAAGTGTAACAGCTACAAGTTATAATTGACTTATTCGCTAGGAAAAAACCTCCAGAATTTCAGTATCAGATATATATTTTATAACCTGTATATATGCATTACAAGGTCTCTTTCATGATAGTAGGTGTGGAAGTTCTGCATAATTAAGGGAATTAAAAATTAGGGATTTTAGGGGAACAAAAACAATAGTGAAAATCTCATGTCACTGAGATTGTAACTGAAGAATACAACATTGTGGAGGCTACTATTTGCTTTAAAGATCCATATTCTCTTGATACAGTCCTCGAGACTGTTCCAGTTACTGCTCCACCCTGAAAACTTCCCTTTCATCAGAAAAAGGTTCTGTAGGAACTATATTATTATATTCGTCCTGAGATGAAGAACCCAGAACAAAGCTCACTGATTATTTAACCCTTCAGAAGATAGCTGAGATGGTTGCTGATCTGCAGACAAGTTCCTGTTGAATTTCTGTTGGGTTTGGCCTCCACTGGTATCACTAGAAAGAAGAAAGGAAAAAGGAAGAAAGAAAGGAGAAAAAGGTAGGCCATAGCTACTGCAAGAATCAAGATGTAGATAGTTTTCCTTTATGGTTTATAGGATCTCATCGGGTCCTCTTCCCAGCTGGGTAAAGACGACAGTTCCACAGAGAGCTCTTTCTTGATAGGCCATCCCCAGGCTGTGAAGAATGGAGCCAAATTCTTATTAACCTGCTGAGAAAACTTCCGTGCCCACAAGTTCATCTTAGAAGCATTGTCTTTTGGGATGGTGGACATTTTCTGGTAGTCAGAGAAGAGGTGGGTGAAGGGATCCCAACCAAACCCTTCCTGCAACTGATGAAGAAGAAAATAGTGTAAAAACAATTAAGTTATCGTTTCACTGGCATTATACTGTGTTACAAACAATAGAAGATTCCATATTTTCCTGCAGTGTCTCTTAGAATTAATGTAAATTTATATGAAAGCTTCCAACTTTCAGGCTTCAGAACATAACCAGAGTACAGAAAAATACCTTCCCATTACAGTGGCCTCCCAAAACAGAGATGAAAGATGCATTGGGAGCAGCCAGAAATGTCAACAACAAGCTGCTGCTTTGGAGAGAGGAAAGTTTCTTGTGCAATGAAAAAGCATTAGAGAGGACACTGAGAGGATACCTAGAAAGGAGTACAGGAGAACAGGGAGTATCAAGAAAACTGGAAGGAGAGATTGTGAGCAGGGCACGCTTTGGCTGGGAATAAGAACAAAGGGGATTCATACAGAAAAGCTGCTGTTGCAGAATTGTAATTGTTGTTTCATGTCACATTTATTCCAGCAGTCCTGTTAGTAATGAGACAGGAGATGGAAGATCCCAGCCTCTAAGTGTGGATGAGGCAGGGGGACACTGGCTAAACTGCCAAGGTATTGTGGGAAAATTTCCCCCTTTGAAACTGCTTCACTCTGTATAACTATTTTGACGTTTGTTGCACCAGAAAAAAACAAAGGTTTACTCTTCAGGTTGATAATTCAGGTGCTTCTCTGGGATGTGGAAAAATCAGGATTGATACCTAAATATTTGGTGCTCATATAAAATGTGAGAGCTCTCAGACAAGGGGGCTGAGAGATACTGACCTCACAACAGTCAGTATTTTTATCCATCACAATGGACATCTGCTTTACAGTCCCCAGTTAAAATCAGGCTGAGTGCTCTATCCATTAGACTATTAGTTGCTAAGAGGATTAAGGGAAAGGAGGAAATCTCTCTTGCATGCTTCCCCAGAGAATGCCCTTTAATTTAGGACAGCGTTCAAGTTCTACAGTCATAAAATCATAGAATTATAGTGTCACCTGGGTTGGAAGAGACCTCTGAGAACATTAATTTCAAGCCTTGATCCAACACAACTGTTATTACTAGATCGTGGTACTAAGTGGTGCCACATCCAGTCTCATCTTAAAAACCTCCAGGAATGGCAAATCTACCACCTCTCTGGGCAGGCCATTCCAATGTCTGATTACTCTTTCTGTAAAGAATTTCTCTCTAATATCCAACCTAAATCTTCCCTGGCAGAACTTAAGCCTCTTGTTCTACTGCTGGTTGCCTGGGAGAAGAGACCAACCTCCACCTGGCTACAACCCCCTTTTAGGTAGTCTCATGTTTTAGCTCTCTTTGGAGCTCAACCCATTGTCTTCCTACCTGATGGACTACACTGGCTCCACTCAGTGCACTGGCTGATATGAACTCCCTGCTCTTTGCATGCTTTTTAAAAAGGAACCTGGCCATGTCACTCACCAGGTTACTGCTCAAAACCTGGCTCTTCTAGACACTTTACAATGTCAAGAGCTTTTTTACCAACTAGCCCAGTGTTCCACAGGACATCTGCAGTAGATTAAAGAACGGTGTCCAAGTTTGATCACTCTTTTCCTATGCCATATAACAACCAACAGTTCCTGTTTCACTTCTAGGGAGTAAGATTAGTATATTGCACTAAGCTATGTCCCTGAGTGGCTAAGACCAAGTCTGTCAAGGGAAGGTTTCAGGAGACACCAGCATTGAACACTCTGCCTATATACCTCCTTTATGCTTTCTGAGTCCAAGATGAACTCAGAAGAGCAAACACAAGCCTTGACAGCTACAAGTCACCAGTCTGCAGAAAACTCTCTGACACAGGCTTCACTGACTTCACTAAGAACACACACACTTTTCCCAGTTACCTGCAGGTATGTCTCCAGAGCAGTCCACACGTTCCAGTCTTTTAATTGAGCCCCTTTCCTCAGATACTGTTTTATCCTTTCCTTCCGACACTGTGACTTAAGGGCCTGATGGGCCTGATGCCTGGGAATCCCCAGCACTTCCTCATGAACATAGACAGACCAGAGGTTGCATGTGGCCTCTGTGGTATGAGGGGGAAACTCCCATTCTTGCTTCTGTTGATTGTGTCCCAGCTCATGGATAGGACCCCAAAGACCAGTAGTTTTCATATGCTTCACATCTAACATCTCCTTCACTGAATCTAGGTGGCCCATGATGGGGTAGCCAGCATGCATCCAGCCTGCAGGAAAGACAGGTACCAATACATGTCACTGATTGCTCACCTCAGTGCCTCTCAGACATAAATGACTCTTTTCTTCTTTATGTCTTAGTGACTTTCCTTTATTTCACAAACCACAGTGTATTACCATGAATGACCAGTTTTTCTCTTTGTGAGATAAGGAAAAACATCAAGTTTCACCATAACAAGTAGACAAATAAGCAGTGTAAAGGTAGGACTACCAGTTAAGCACAGTTTCAGCTGCTTTTCCTCTTTACACATAAACATACACTTATGGTTGGACTGAGGTTGAGATTTTAGGATGAGGGGAAAGGCCTGACCATTGCCCAGAATACTCGTAAACTGAACACTGTTGATGCTGACACAACCATGTGATCCAGCAGTCTTCTATGTAGAGTATGGGTACTGCAGATCTGCACTCCAGTAATCAGTGGTGTGGATGAGACACATAGAAAACACAGTTTGTCCTGCAAAGCTTGTCGTACTTAAGCCTGGTCTTAACCTTGCAGGATAGCTGTTCTATAAACAACTTCCCACCATGTTGCTAAGTAAGAATCTTGCACTGCAAGGGATTTTACTTATGTTTCCTTCATGTCTTCATCCCTAACTGGTCCTCCTTCTTGAAAATTCCCAAAACTTCATACAGAGTCATGCCCCTAAACACGAACACCTGTTGTAACAGGGGATAAGCAGCCCTTTACACTCATTACACTGGGTGCCTACACAGCTGACTTTGAACGTGCAGTTTGCAGACAACCCAGGTTGGAGAACAGGAATGGCAATTCCCTTCCTGCAGAAACCTGAATGTTGAGCTTCCTCTTTTTTTAACAAGAGGGATGCATGCATTTAGCAACCACTGGCACTCAAGAAGTTCTAGTCCAGAATGTGAATGAAACCATTTAGTCCACTCAAACCAGAAAGGAATTTTAAGTTTGTAGACTATGATCTTTTTAACTGTCATTACCTCAGGACAGCAGAACTTAACACTCCCAAGATGTGCCATAAATTCTTTCCATGTGGCTTAGAAAAGGGTTAGAACATCAGGGTTCATGCCAAGCCCTTGTCTCTTTGTGGGATGATAAATTTAACCAGTATATTTTGAAAAACAACTGAACAATCTTTTTATTACAAAGTTCCACATTTACCATATAATTTGACTCTAGAACAAAAGCACTCAGTTCTCAACTGGAAAAGCTGGAGTGGGGGAGCATCAGCTGCAAAAATACACACTCATGGGCTTTGACAACAATTCCAGTTCTACTCCTCCATTGCCGTTCTCTCAGGCACACATTTTTGGGCTAAGCTTTGCCCACAGTAACATTTGTAGGGCTACTCCAGCAAGTAGGTACACAAAGGCTTAAAAATTGTCACTGAACACATAAAAACGATCCTGTGGCTGAGGCAGAGAAAAAATAGAAATCAGGTCACTGTCTCCCAGCTGTACTGGCCCTGCAATACATTCAGGAGGGAGAATGAGTAACTCCATGTGAACTAAAGCCACTTCAGTCAGCAGCTCTGCATTTTAACACACCAGACAGAAGAACAGCTGAGGAGACAACACCACTTTTGAGAGCAGGGAGTCATCTGAAAAGGTCAGCATGTTTTTCAAGCCCTGTCTTACCACAGTTCCATCCTGATGGAGTAGCTCACAATTATGCAGGGGTTCCAGTCATTTAACACCTCACATATGTTCCCTGACTGCTTTTAGCAAAATGACCTTGAAGGAACAGACACTGCTGCTAGAGGCCACTTGCCTCCCAGCCCTTAAGAAGGTCATATGGCAATGGACCTACCACAGGAGATCTGGACATCTGTTACAATCCTCTCTGGCCTTGGGAATTTTGTTGGTATGGCTGCCAATTTGCTTATTGCCACCATGATCTCATTCCACAGGGTCAGCAGCGGCCGTGGGTTCTCCATGTGGCGGATGCTGTCAGAGGGCACTGTCAGGATGAGATTCTCAATAGCCAGCTCTGACCAGGGAGCAGGGTAGTGCCGGATACAGGCCTTCCACTGGCTTTCACAGGTCTCCCCTACATCAACAACACACAAGAGAGGTTAAGAGCAGCTCTGACTTTTGAGCACACTCATAGAGGTCAAACTTGGAGAAGGAGATCATGGTCATGAAATGTTAATGGAAAACAGTTTGTAGTAGTTGCATGACTGGGGCTGGTGGCTGTTAAATAACCCATCCTCATTCTGTGCTTGGGAAGTCTCCCCAGGCTCTCAATGGACAGGAAGCAGAAAGACAAGGACTGGCATGTAACAGAGTAGAATGGCAAGAACAGATCCCTGTTTTTCATCAGAGAACAAGAAGCATTAAGTGTCTCATTTCTTCTTCTCCAGCAGAGAATTGCTGTTTTACAGAACAACCGTGGTTCTGTTCAGCCTGAGGAAGGAGAAGTTGCATCCAGGAAGAGAAGAGAACTGTTGGAAACACAGGAAATTCAGCAGAGGTTTATTGTAGGGACTAGAGGTGGCCCTATGGGGGCACCGTAAAGCAGGCAGAGCACAAGAGATGCTCTGTTGTGGCAGAGATCAGTCTTCCTCTCTCCAACACAACCATTCCATCAGAAATGACAACTCAGCCTGCAAGAAATCCTGATATGGTCAAAATCTGCTCATTTTGTGAAAGTTCTTTCACCTACCTCCAGCCACGCAACAGGCTCAGAGTGACTCAGTGACTTACCTAGAAGCATAGATTCATAGAATTGTAGAATAGTTTGGGCCCAAGAGGCCTTAAAGGCCATCTAGTCCAATCCCCTCGCTATAAGCAGGAATATCTTCAACTAGATCAGGTTGCTCAGGGCCTTCCCCAGTCTCACTTTGAATGTTTCCAGGGGTAGAGCATCCATCACCTCTGTGGACCACCTGTTTCAGTGTTCCACTGTTCTCACTGTAAAATATTTCTTCCTTATATCTAGTCTGAATTGGTCCTCTTTTAGTTTAAAATGATTACCCCTTGCCTAATTGCAACAAACCTTGCTAAAAAGTATGTCCCTATCTCTCTTAAAGGCCCACTTTAAAGGCCACAATAAAGTCTCCCAGGAGCCCTCTCTTCTCCAGGCTGAACAATCCAAACTCCCTCAGCCTTTCCTCATAGGAGAGGTGCTTCAGCCCTTCAGTAATCTTCATGGCCCTCCTCTAGACCCACTCCAACAGGTCCGTGTCTTTCCAATTTTGAGAGAAGGATGTTGTGGGGGACCATGTCAACAGCCTTAGAGAAGTCCAGATAAACATCGGTAGCCCTTTCCTTGTCCACTGATGTAGTCACTCCATCACAGAAGGCACTAGGTTGATCAGACAGGACTTGTCCTTGTTGAAGCTGTGCTTGCTGTCCTGAATCACCTCCCTGTTCTCCATATGCCTTAGCATAGCATCTAGGAAGATCTGTTCCACGATCTTCGCAGGCACAGAGCTGAGGCTGACAGTTCCTGGGGGCCACCTATCTACCATTTTTAAAAGTGGGTGAAAAAATGGGAATCCCAGAGGACAATATTGTAAGGAAATTAAATCTGGATATTCCTATACCGAAGCATTTCTAAAACAGGACCATCTTTACTTTCAATCACAGGGATGGCAGCATCTGTGAGCAGCCCTAAGGAAAAAAACACCAAGGTAAGCAAACCTACCAAGCTTGAAGAAAGGAGCTCTGACTGCCCCTTCCACTGTGATGGGCACATTCCCGAGGACACTCTTTGCTGGTACTATGATGTAAATCAGGCCACCCCAGAGGCAGGAAACAGACTGCTTCTGGCAGGCAACGTCGCAGGTCCGTATTACCATCGGTGCCCGTTTCAGCTCTTTGGCATGAGAGAGGTCATCCGAGTGACAGCCAACCTGCACCTGCCAAACAGAAGTGTAGGAACAGCTGGTCACATGTGTCCAAGTGTGACCTGGCAGACTGACCTCAACACCCTGAGCTTTCTGCTGCAGCGCTGTCCCTGTAGACCACGCACACAGAAGCAGCCTTCTGACTCCAGCCTAATTCAAGCTTTCAGCCTGTGATGACCAGAAGCAATAAATACAATGAAAAGAGTTGATGAAGTTCAGTGCTATCCCAGTCTCAGACAGTTACAGCTATACTCCCATTATTACTGGCTCAACTGCATCTTTTACCAGCAGGTCAGGGTACTGCACTACTCTGTACTTGCACTGATCATTCCTTCACCTTTCACCAAAGTCACATCCTGTAACACAGGAGTTGGAGAGATGTGATCACAGCTGACTTCTTTCATTGTGCCTCTTCCTTGGACTTCTTGCAGGAAAACAAACAGCATGTGGCTGCAGGATCAGACAGATCACTTGAGTTAACTTTGCATTTCAGCTTCAGGGAGGTCACCTTAAATAATATTCAAGCAGGTTAACATTTACCTGTGTCAGATTTTGCGGACAACAGGATCCCAAATAACAATGTATATCTGATCTGGATACATGTACATGAGCACTAGTGACAGCACTGTCGAAATAATTTACGAGAAGTCTGAAGAGACGGAATCAAGTTTGGTGCAGAGAAGTGTCCAGTTCTCTTTGCACAGTAACAGCAAAACCACAGCTGCCCTGAGGCAGCAGCCACACTCAATTATCCCTCCAGCACACAAAAGCAGGAGGAACGCAAAAGAGAGTGAGGATACAAGGTGAAAAAAATAATGACAAAGCATGGGAAGTGCCACAGGGTGGCAGCAGCAGGAAAGGACTGAAAAGGTACCAAAAACCGTTGGGGAGAAAACCCTTCGCGCTATTTTTGGGCGCTCACGTGACAAATACACAGGTGTAAACAAAAGCCAAACTAGAGAGAGTTTACCTTCAGACCAGCACCAACCACTGGGCAAGGACATGTTATAACTGCTGTGTGCCCTTCAGGGAGGTAGAGTCCTGTACTCCTCCAGGCTGTCTTACCTAAGAGGCAAGAGAACACAGTCCTGAACAGTAAGGTGCTTCTATGTCCTGACTGTTACAGATTCTGGAGATTTCAAGTTGCAACAGGGGAATAATTTTCCATCCCTTACTTTTCCCTTGCTCTACACTCACAGAACCATCTTGCATTTTACCCAACCTGTCATAAATACAGTTTCAAAAGCAATGGGGTAGCAGCATGAACAAGAACATTGCACCATTAATAAGCAAGCCCATACAAATTTGAACTTCTGGAAATGCCAAGCTTGAATGCATTTACTAGTATTTTTTAAATATAATAAATAATAATAATAATAAGGAACACAAAACTCCTCCCCCACTCAGATCTTCCCACCCTAAAGCCCCCCTAAGAGATGCCAACTATGGTGGCATTAAACATCATTGAAGTTGAAATGGTCATAAAATATTTCCCAAATAACAGACGGACACTCCCCAGTTTTGATATTAAGTTTACTTAGGCCTGTTTCAATACAAACACCAAAGTCCTAAAAAGAGTTAAATTGTCAAAAAGTACCCAAATTACAACCTTTCCTGTCATTCAAGAAAGCAAGACCAGTTTTGTCAAGCAAAACCCAATCCACAGAAAAATGCAAATTAGACTATATGACAGTGTTTTACCAGTTCATTTCAGTTTTGCTGAATTTGCACCGAAGGCAGTTTTGAAATGGTGTTCAGGGTTTGGTAGCATTTCTTTCTTTTGTTTTTATGTGAAATGACACAAATACTGAATATTTCTGGCCAAATAAAATAGTGTTCAAGCCAATCCATTCAGTTCAGCCAACCCTAACATTTTCCCCTTTTGTCCTGACTCATTAGTGCTAAAACCAATGAGCAGTTATTCCACAACTTTTCTCTTTGCATAGCCTCTGCACTCAGTGTTACTCCAGAACAGTCTCCTTTACCTCATTAGAACAGTTTGGAAGCAACTCTTCTAAATCACATTCTAATACTAATAAAAAAAAAGTAAGAAAAATCAAGTTTAATCTGTCCAGGGGATAAAACCTGACTAATGGAATTAGCCTCGAGTATAAACATATCAGTTGTGAGCAGGAATCTCAGCAAACTTTCAGAGATACAAGGCCTAAGCTTAGACAAATCATTCATGATGTAATTACCAAGTATCTTTGCTTCAGTGGTGGTGTCAGCCCAAGAAGTTCTCACCACACTTCCAGCCTCTTGTTTTCACCCCCCAAACCAGATCTTCACTGCACTGACTGTGCTGATGCAACAAGATGTGAGACTGTGCTACAACTCAGGCTGAAATTTTCTAGGTAACTCCTCTCTCTTTGTAGGATAGCTCCATAGGTGGCTGTATCAGCACAACTATGGCACCAGCAACCTGCAGTGTAGAGCATAGGGCTTCTCAAAGAATCTTTCCTGCCAAAGCCATTGACTGTGAGTACCCTGAGGTACCACTTGTTAGGTGGTTCTTCTCCCTCAAGTGCCTGTGCACCAAGAGTGAGGAAGCAGGACTTTCACAGGGTGTTTCAGAGTGCTGAAATCAGGGCTGGTCACAAAACAAGCCTGTCTGCCACTACACAGAGGTCAGCCTCCTCTCCAGCCCACAGTGAAATTGCACATCTATGCCTATGTTCAGACATACACAGACAGATGTGCACTGAGGCAGCACACCACACTGACCCCAGCAAGAGGATGCAAGAGGAAGGGTGATAACACTGCTCACCTGGGTTTGTGCCATCAATTTCCACAGTGATGGGAAGGGCACAGATCTCGGCAACAGGTTTCTGCACCAAGGCTGCACTGTCTGTCGTGGTGAGCGACAGCTCCGTTGCCATGCACAGAAGGAATGCCTCTTTGGAGTTGCTCTTGACAGGGCAGTGCCTGCTGACCTGGGGGATCCCACGTCTCTGAAGCACTTTGGTCAGGATGCGGTGGAGCGAGGCATACGCTGGGCAGTCATGGGCTGGGATGTGCAGAAAGGCAGTGCAGTCCTGCGCTAGAGTGTGCAGCCAGTCCTTCAGGGGCGCCGTGAGCTCCTCACAACTGTGCACCTGCGTGCTGAAGAGCAGCAGTGCCCTGCGGAAGTGGTAGTGCTCCCCAGCACCCACGGGTCGGTACTTGGCCGCCCGGCCGCTCTGCCCTAGGATACTCAGCCCAAAGCGGTTCAGGATTTTGTTGCCGGGATATTCTGCCACAGCAGCTTTGCCACAGTTCTTGGAAGCCCAGTGCCAGGCCTGTCCTCCCATCAACAGGCCACCTCCCTCTGCCACAAAAGCGTGAATCCTTTCTGCATCTCTGCTGCTGTAAGAAGAGCAGCAGTACACGCTGAGGTCACCTGTCAGCTGCGACACCTGCGATGTCACCCCTTCCTGAGAGAGGAGGCTGAACAGTTTCTTCACGCTGGGATCCACACCCACCAGTCCCTTTCTCCCAGCATCCAACCAACAGACAGCATTAAGTAGGAATTTGGCCAGCTTTGGGGAGAACAGGTGGCTCTCGTGGGTTGCCACCACAATGCGGCCTCGGCCGTAGCGTGCCGCAGCCAAGAGGCAGTGGTGTGAGTTGTCCAGGCAGAGTGGGAAGGAGAGCACACCATGCACCAGCAAGGTGGAGGGTGTGCCCCCCGTTATCAAATCCAGCTCCGACACACCACGCAGAAGAAATTCAGCATCAAGGCTGAGGTTGGCCTGGTGCCTGCAGAACCAAGACAAGCCCAGGTTATCCCCCATCCTTGGCTCAAAAGCCAACCTCATCCATCCTTGCCTCTTCTTCCTTCCCCATCCTAGTATAACACGTTGTCAGTACTTTCATTAAAAAAAATTCAGCAATATCTCTTTTTTTCCCCTTTTAAACCCTCAGTTTTTACAGCCAAACAAATCTGTAAGAAACCCAGTACTCATTTAGAAAAAGAATAGGTAAAAGGAAGTTTCTATATCTCTGATTTTGAAGAGCCAGTTAAAAATCTAAATACATTGTAGAAACTCAAAAATCAGACCCTTCATATTTTTAAATTGCAGGTTTAAACTGCAAATGATGTGGGAAGTCGAAAATCTCCCATAACACAAACTTTCTCCATTTGCGCCACCCTAGTCTTTATCAACTAAACAAGCCCAAAAGATTTCTCTGTGCCTTTTCCCAGCCTCTGCCCTTGGTGAGAACTGAAAAAAGGACAGCTGGGACAGATGAGCTAGATGGATTGGCAGACACACAGCTAGACAAAGAATGAGTGACTAGACATTGAATTAGAGCCCTAACACATAGACCTCACATTACCTCACATTGTTGGTCTCCACAATATAAAGAGATTAGGCTGAGCAAGGCCCTCTTATCTCTGCTATTTCCATATAACTACCTTATGTCACTGTGGAGATAGAAATGCAGAATGACTCTCATTTGCCTTGTGTGCACTTTCTCCTGAGTCTGTCAAATATAGTTTTACCCCAACACCTGTAAAGTATCTGTTGTTAAATGGCCATTGTAGCCAACTTAAGAATAAATGATGTGGGCCTTCTGCACAGTCATATCACAGGAATTAAATCTGCAGCCCTCCTTTGGTTACTGCTTCACTGAGACCCTTTGTCACACGGAATATGTGCCCTGGCATATGTCACAGCACCTGCCTCAGACTTCAGGCTGATTCTCTGCACACAAAGCTGGCAGCAAGGCATGAATGCTCAGAGCTGTTGTGTTACATGGAAATTAGAAATCCAAATTTCTCTGTGGCTCTGGATTGAATCAAAACACCACAAAAGCAACATATACAAGGTATATTTCACCCTTAGTTGCCATATAAAGTCCTGTTAATTGCACTGTGATTTTTCTCTGCTGAATTCTCCACCCCTCTACATCTTCTGTGCACTGTGCACAAAGCAGTGGGAACATGCCTGTACAATGCAGGTAAGAACAAGAATCAACCAGCAAATTTTAATAAAAACTTTATTTGTTAGCTATGTTCTAAGGACCTCACTGAATTCAAAGGGTGAGATTTCTACTACCTTTAATGGCAAATAAATTGAGCATCCAGAAAATACCAAATCAAATGGTTTGAAAACATTAGAAATTTAGTACTATATATCCACAAGAAAAAGGCTGTGAAGGAAAGACTCGCAGGGAATTTTATTGCAATTGTGGCTTTCACTACGGTGCAATGAAGCTGACACACAGCAGAAGCACAGCAGCATTTATCCTCCTTGGAGAACCTGCTGCACCTTGTGTAACTGAGCAGGAAGTGGCAGGAGGCACAGCCTGGCACAGTCACTGGCAAAGGGAGGAAGATGGCAGAGCAATGCCCAGGACCTCAGTGCCTGGTCAGCTGTGTGATATGATTCATAACAGCCCTGATTTTTACACCTGATGCTCCAGGACCCAAAGGGCCAGGCTTGAATTCCAAATAAACCCAGTGAGCACTGAGATTTCCTGTCCTCAGCCTGTGTCAGAACTGAGGAGGGAGATGGCACCCAGACTGCCTCCTCAGCTCTGGGATGGTCCCAGGCTCTCAGTGCAGAAGCTGAATTCCTACAAGTAACAAGCTAAACAGGTTTAGCCAGAGTCTGGCCCAGAGGGCTGGCCTGGTTCTTCATCTCCAACCTGGTTTTCAGCTGTGGGAAGATCATCCTGAATGTACACAAGTGGGGAGAGGGAAAGGCGTTCCTCCTCCTATCACTGCTCTGCTGTGTGTTGCACTTAGGTACACTTAATCAGGCAGAATGCTCTAAAAGGTAGCTCCCGTCATTTCCTTCTGCTTGAACGAATTCCCTGGGCCTGGCCCAGCTGCCCTGGAAGCAGTGGAAAACCCCATTCTTTCCAGTTGCAAAGAGTGGGAAAGTCCCCTTTAAACTGGAACATGCAAGTTGCATCCCATCCTGGCTATTAAAGAACCAACATTCACCATCATCATCACCTTTCACCTCACAAATCCGTAAACAATTCACCTGCAAAGTCTGATGAGTTGTTTAAATACAGAGCAATTCAGATACTCACGGGACAACTAATGGGATCTTGGGAATTTTCTTGGCAACTTTGAAGACGCCTTTTTCCACAGTGTTTCCTGTGAAGTACACACCTGCCACGCTGGTCACCTGATTTCCAGGGAATTCAAACAGCACCTTCTCCTTGCCATGTTGACTAGCCCAGTGCCAGGCTTGGCCACCAATGAGCAGCCCTCCACCCTCTTTCACAAAGCCAACCAGGTCTTCTGCCTGTGAGCTGTCATAGGCATGCACACAGTACACCCCCAGAGAGGGGATGAGCTCTGCTCCTGTCTGTACTTTGGTGCCAGCCCCTAGCAGCACCTGGGAGAGGGAATCCAACCTTGGATGAACCCCAACCACGGCCTCAGGGCAAGGCTTGAGCCACTCCACAGCATTTTTGAGGAACTGGGAAAACTTGGAGTCCTTCAAAATTCCTTCATGGGAAACAATCACCATCCGGCCCTTCCCATACTGCGAAACAGCAATCAGAACCTGCTTCGTAGCACTCAGGAGCACAGGGTAGGCATCCTCTCCAACAAGTAGCAGCTCACAAGGAACAAAACTGCCAGTGAAGTCCCATGGCCCAACACCATCCACTAACAGCTCATAGGTGGCAGAGGGTTTCATCTTCAGGAAGGTCCTGTCTGGTGGAGAGAAGACCAACAGCCTTTACAGCATGGCTCAGTAATAAGGTACAGCTCTAACAACCCTGTGGAGTGATTTAGTTGTCTAGTAGGAACTCCAAACAAACAGGAGTCAGCTTTGTGGACACAACTGTTTCAGGGATTTGATAGTTTTTTTGTTTGCTCATTTGGCTTTTTTATCACAGTATTTACCATTTAGATATAAGTGACAAGTATATCAAGAAGATAGAGGCAAAGAAAATTACTGTTTCAACAAATTCTGCTATGCACTATGGAGGAAAACAGGGAAATAAAAGTATTCATTTTTCCATTAACAATTTATTTGGAGAGGGAGAGTGCCAGAGGTTGCAGGAAGTCTACTAGGAATTTGCTTGGTAGAGATGATTCACATGGAAACAGCCATAAAATGAAGACTGTATCAACACAAAACACAGCATAATTCAAACATGCAGTTCACATTTTAGCTCCTAATTGCATATGTACAGGGCTACACATAGTTGCTGGAACATGCTATTCCAAAGTTGTACTTTTCTAGTCCCACTTAGGCACTATAAGCCCTTGCTTCATATTAAAAGGTGCTGGGAGGGGGGAGGGGCGTCAGCGCAAATGATGGAGACAACCAGCTCCCCTGGAATAACTCAGTTTAAGTCACACAGTACTGAGGAGAGCAGGTCTGGGCACAGGAGATTCATGCCCTAGTTCCCTGATCCAAACTGCTTTGCGATCTCAAGAAAGTGATTTCCCCTTTCCATAGCTTTGTTTCATCTCTTTTCCCATTTTCAAAGTAAGGAGAGTGGTACTGACCTTGATTTCCAAGCCCTTTGCGGTCTCTGGGTGCCACGTACTCTATTAAGCCTTCCTCAGTTTGAAATTTTGGCTTAGCTTTTCCCTGAGTTTGTCTTTTGTTGAGCTGGAGCAGCTATGACTGTGCAAATAGGAAGGCTTTGAGTCAGGGAGTACAGCCCAGTCCCACCCAGTTTCCTCATTCCGGAATCAGAAGAGTGACTTGGAGCTCAACCCCTAAGGCAAGGAAAGATGCTACTCCGAGGGGGCGTGGCCCTTTCCCCGGCAGCATCCTGTGCCAACACTAATCTTCACATGCATTTCATATTTGGCTACCCTGAAAGTAAATCTGTGTCATGCAAACAGGAAAATGGCAAGCCCTGGGTTAGCTGCATCCTTGATTTGGATTTGCCACAAGCCCCAGGGTGCTTAGAAACAGCAACCTGATCAAGAATGACAGTATCATTTCCATTTCTTATCCTCTGGACATGCCTGGAAGCTCTGGTTTTCCACTCAAACTATCACGAGACTCCACCGATGTTTTATGTTACAAATATTAGTCAAACTTGCTGATTAACATAGGATAAAAACTACACTGCCCATTGTGCAGTAGGAAAATTAGCCCCACTCAAGTTGCCTTCTTCCAACAGCAGAGGAAACACTAGGAGAGGCCACAACCTGGAATCACAATTGTACTGAAAAAGTTGCAGTAACCACAACAATATCAATAATAGAGGGCACAGAAGAGAGAGTGCTCTATCCACAAAAGTGTATGCACCACCAAACAAACAAAAACACTTCCCAAAGAGAGGTGTGGTTTTCTCAAAGGCAAGGTGGCACCTGGCCCTCTCACCCCCTGCTGGACCATGCGGCTTGGGGGAACAAAAGCAATGGGGAAAACAAGTTTCTGCAGTTTTACGTCCTTACCCCAGCCCAGAAATAATAGAAAACAGGGTCAAAACAAGACCCGGGAAGCTATTTCTTCCAAGTAAGGAGTGATGCTGCCAAGCTATTCACTTCACTCCACTAGACCAGGTGCTCAAAGCATCATCTAACCTGGCTTTGAACATTTCCAGGGATAGGGCATTCACAACTTCTCTAGGCAACCTGTGCCAGTGCCTCACCATCCTCTCAGTAGAGAACTTCTTTCTAACATCTAATCTAAACATGCTCTCTCTCAGTTTAAACCCATTCCCCCTTGTCCTGTCACTCCATGTCCTTGTAAAAAGTCCCTCTCCAGCTCTCTTGTAGCCACCTTCAGATACTGGACAGGGCTTTAGGGTCTCCCCAGGGCCTTCTCTTCTCCAGTCTGAACAGCCCCAACTCTCTCATTATGTATTTATAGGGGAAGTGCTCCAGCTCTCTGATCATCTTGGTGGCCTTCATCTGAACTTGTTTCAACAGGTACTTGTGCTAGGGACCCCAGAGCTGGACGCAGTGCTCCAGACAGAGTCTCACAAGAGTGGAGCAAAGGGGCAGAATCTCCTCCCTCGACCTGCTGGTCACACTGTTTTTGATGTAGCCCAGGACAAGTTTGGCTTTCTGGGCCATGAGTGCACATTCCCTGGTCATGCTCAGTTTCTTGTCAACCAACACCCTCAAGTCCTTCTTAGCAGGGCAGCTGTCAATCAGTTCTCCACCCAGCCTGCATTTGTGCTTGGGATTGTTCCTCAGGTATTCTGAATGAGGATTACCCTACAGGGCTAGGTTTGAGGTAAACTCAGCAAACTCCTTAGCCCCCACCTTTCTTATTACAGGATCTGAAAGCTAACTGTTGTCCTGGAAGGACTGCTGCTCCCTGGTATTTATTCAGAACAAGGTGTGGCTGCCTTGGGAAGGATTTTAACTCTCTCTTAACTGAAAGCAATTGTCACCATATAACAGAATTCCCAACGTATGTATAATCACAGTTTCTCTATTCCAAGTGTATTAAGCATTTCAGTATGGAGAGAAGGAAGTGCACTCATTAGACCAAGCACAGACAAAACTACAGATATCTTTTTCAAGAGTGAGAAGTGAGAAAAAACAGCAGGGACAGAGAACAAACATGGCTAACAAAAAGGGAAAGAAGCTGCAGAATACTGAACTGTATGTCTTTCATGTCAGTCAGGAGGAAACAACTACTGGATCTGGGCACACACAGAAGGAAGGGGAAGATCTTGGCTCCTAGCTGCCTTCCTTCTTAACGTGGAAGTACAAATTCTCTATGACAGTGTCTCAAGACAGATTCTTGATCCCTTGTCTTCCTTCCTGCCCCTCTTACCTCTCACCTCCAGACACCTCCTACTCCCCGCAGAGCTGAGAATACTGAAAGTAGGTATTGAAGCATATATTTTAAAACCTGCCAGATTACTAATTCTCTCCTAGCCTTTCTGTCTCTGGAAAAGGGACAAAAATGCACCAGGAAGGTAATTGTGTTTCATTAAGTTCAGACTTGGGATTCCATCATCTACTGTCCAGAAGCCATAGCACACCAGCAAAAGAGATGTGTTACAAAGAAAGGAATACCCCTTAGCCCACTCAGCAAGAATATCTGTAAGACAGATGACCTGGGGGAGTTCTAAGGGTGAATAAAGGGATAGATTTTATGTGTCAAGTTGTCAGTCACTTTGGGGTGAGTCTTTAAGGTCCCTGCAAATCCTGTAAGGAGGTCCATGAGTCAAAAGTATGGGATTGTGGAGCACCTGTGAGGAACAGGACAAAAGACACAGGGCAGTCAGTGGGGTGGATCACCTGTTAAGAACACAGGCAGCCTGAATGAGGAAGACACACAATTCCTAGGGTTTTGGCTGTTCTTCCTAAATAGAGTGGACCCATGGCTTTCCCAGTCTTTCCTCTCTTTCAGATTTACAGTCTAGCTGCCTTCTGCATAACAAAAAACCAAGTAGGCTGCAAAGTCTGTAGGCAGTAAAGAATTGGTAGAGTCTTACTTCTTCAAGTTTATTGACAAATTGAGCAGTGAAAAGAATGCTGGCATTTGACATTTGCTGAAGAGACAAAACCACATTAATTATATCTGTTCATCATCCAACAAGGTTTTAAACTGAAAGAGTGTAGATTTAGATTGTCTAACATAATGAAATTTTTTACGGTGACAGTAATGAGACACTGTAATAAGTTGCACAGAGAGCTGTGGATGCCCTGTCAGTGAAAGTGTTCAATGTCAGGTTGGATGGGGCTTTGAGTAACCTGGTTTAATGGAAGCTGTCACTGCCTTATAACAGGAGATTGGACTAGATGATCATTGAAGGTCCCTTCCACCCAAAACACTCTGAGATTCTGTGTCTCATGTGCTGTGTAGCACAAATACAAATTTAACATAAAACCTGCAAGGATACTTCAAAGTTCTATGGCACATTCTTATAAAGAAAGGCAGTGTCTCCAGTGCAAGACTAAGCTCTACAGCTGGTCAAAGCACTCACGTGAGAGCCTGGGTTGATGTTAGGGTTGTAATGTGCTCAGGCTCTGCACTACTGGAGGATCAGGAACTTGGTCTTAGCCAGAATGTCCTCCCACACAAACGGCACTATGAGGGTAGCCCAGTTGTGAATGGGCTCAAACTTATGTTACCTGGACATGACAATTCCCAGAACCAAACATTCTTTGCCCTTTTCAACATCTGTGAAAGTATAAGCACCCTGAAGCTCAGTAAGCTAAAGCGACAAGCTGTGAGATGCAAAGATCAAGAAATGCGCAAAAAAAGGTGGTGAGATGAAGCAATGAATTCAGGTGCGGTTGACTGCACACAAAAGAGAACACAATAGTTAAACTTGGACAACAACCTTTCTTAAATAACTGCTCAAAACTATGGCAAAAGAAGGCACCTAGTGCAGATCATAAAATCACAGGACACTTCAACTTGGAAGGGATCCATAAAGATCATCAAGTCCAACTCCTTGCTTCTCACAGGACTACCTAAAATTAAACAATATGATTAAAAGCATTGTCCAGATGCTCCTTGAACTCTGACAGGGTTGGTGCCTGACCTAACACCGAATTTGAACTTTCCCTGATGTAACCAGAGAAGAGAGATGGAGAAGTTGGAGGCAACCAAGCAGGAAAGTTTGCAGGGGAAAGGAAAAAGTAGAAAAAACATACATTAAAAAAACACAAACCTTTCCAATGTTATATAATAAAAGTAAAAAACCAGAATCCAAACACATCTAAGGGAAATAGAGTCAAGGAAGTAGATTAGGTTGCAAATTAATGAGAATTCTAAAATTAGATCGAGAAAGCAATTAACAACAGACATTATTGTATTTATTTATTTATAACAATTACAATCCTAAGAGTAATTATGAAAGAGATTGAAATTAATAAAACCTAAAAAAAGGTATTTTTTAGTAAAAGTACAGCAGAATAAATCAGGCAATTGTCATCTCTAGTTACTGTTATTGGTGTTATTTTCATATGACACTTCACAGCAATCAATTACAAAACATTATAATTTCTAAGCCTAGTAAAACATTGCTGTGCTTTAAGAAAAAAACAAATATGAATTATCCATCCTTTCTGGCGGTATTAATATACACACATTAGGGTAGATTCACAGGATGCAAAGAAATATAAAATATGAATGCCTAAACATACATTTGTCCAGTAATCTTGATTGCTTTTAATGCAAAAAAAGAACAAAATGAAAGCAGCTGACAAAACATGACTAGGTATTTTAAAATAATTTTGCATTTGAAAAGGTAAATAACATCTTGATTAAAATTAATTTTATTACCTCACTATGAGCTGAACGCAGGCTGATGAGCTATGATCAGTAAAGACAGGGATATGCTGAATCAGAACAGATGTCTATACAAAAAAATTGCTGTTCAATCTTTTTGAAAATCTACATCTGTGATCAAAAGAGGACAGTATATATACCACATAAATGAAATTACTAGAAGACAGAAGGTAATGTACAGAAGCACAAGAGAAGAAACCATAATCGTACTAGGAAACAATTTTTTTAAAAATGAAACCTTGTCTAACTGCAAGTCCTATGGCCAGTAGTTTTAGAAAAATGTTGACATCTGTTGGCGAACAAGGAGCAGAGCAGCTCAGAAATGCCTGGGAAGTGCAGATACAGAGCCCTTTTCCAATCTGGCACTGGAGGGTTGAGTCTCATTTGCATGTCTGCTACACAACAGCTCAGATCGCTCCCCTTGAAATGTTGCTCGGTTTTAAAGCAGGGGATGAGTGTAATGCCCTTTTCATTTGAAAAGGAACAGAAAAGAGGTCTGATGTTCTTTGCCTACAGGCCACACCAATCTGTTACAGTCTGCAGATGTGGTAAAGGATAAGGAGAACCAACAACTTCATCCCTCCTAAACTAAAAGAATGGTGCAGGACTTGGTTTACTATATACTGTCTGGAAGCAAGGGAAAGCAGGGATACTGGGACAGCTCAGTGAAGCCAACGGTATAACTCAGGCTGTAAGCAGCAGCTGACATTCTTAATGGCCTGCCACAGACATGTCATACAAAACAACACTGTAGGATTAGGCTGATGAAGGTTTGTGCCTTACTGTGGACTTCAAGGATAGCACCACTTACTACAAGAAGAAAAAGTGCAATTACATACCTTGAGCATCACTTCCACCTCATAACTGTTATCTTTTATAAAGGAACAAGCAGAAGTAACTACAAGCTATTCCTGATCTCTTAAATCATACTCTTTTCCAACTCAGTATTAAGTGTTACACACCAACACAGAAGCATCTTGGGTTTCTTTTGGATTCTGAGATTTATCAAACAATCCCTCAGAAGAAATGTATGCCAAGTTAAAAAGCCTAGCAAGTTAGATCTTCATTACTGCTGCTAGATAGATATTTACAATCAATCAATGTTTTAAAGCCTTATTTCAAATAACACGGGTGCACAAATTTTCACTCTCACCGATGTCTTCTGAGCTCCCTTTTTGGTATTCATTTCCCCAGGAATGTCTTGACTACACTCAAGTCACACTGGGTTCAATATTGTCTTCCCTTGCAGCTGGCATCAGGGGTGCCCCTACTAATGACTAGGCTGTCAGACCATCTACAAGCTGGTGGCAAGACCAAGTCAATACAGAGTGTGTGGCTCCTGCCTTTATTTCTTTGTTACACCCTGTGCTCAGTGCTTTCAAGACAGTCAAGCGTGAACCCAGTGCTCATGATGCACTTTGGTTCAATTCCTGTTCCAATCACAAATGAATAGCCAGGGTCATTCCTTTTTTGGTTATTCTGTTTGCTGTTATCTCATAATGCCATCTTTGAGCTTGTACAGACAGACATTCCTCACTCCTTTTCCCAGTTCCAGTGAGTCTGCAGTGCCAGCAGGATCAACACAGCTGGGCAAGTGAATTTCCAGGCCACAGCCTGTCTTGGTGGGGCTTTGGTCAGCACAGTGACTCGAACCATGACATACTTGGGAAGTTGACCCTTTGACAGCAACTTAAAGGTCATCCCTTCTTAATGGGCTATTGGCCACCTCAAGTCCTGCCCTGGCCTGTGTAGGACCTGCCAACAAAGTCACAGCTGAGCTGTGTTGTCTTACACTATCTTTTATGTTTTATGTTCAAGCCTTGTTATCTCTAACAAGTCTTTGTATAAGCCTATTCATAAATCTAGCATGACGCTGACCAGCTTTAGATTGGCTTCATGTCCTGGGAGGCTGTTCCAGACTCTTGCTGCAATTAGGTATTTTTCAAGATGTTTTACTGTTCGCTATTCTTTGCTGCTTTAGGCAAACATCTCTGAAAACTATTGCCAGAATTTTCATTTTCATTTCGTCTAAGCATACCCATCAAGTTCTGAAATGTTTCCTTTAAAATCTCCCCATCTTGCTTAGTTACTGTCTTTAGTTTCAAAATTGTCTCTACAATGTATTTTCTGAGAACAGGCCTGACACGAGACTCTTTTACAATGTTGTGGCACTATAAACATGCCTTGAAAGAGACTTAAGGACAGAGGAGACTTCTCTGACCTACCTTCCCCCCATCCATATCCTAACAAAATCATTGTGGCATTGACAACACTTCAAACACTCACTGTCTTTTTGCTACTGTCTTTGCCCCCTCTTTCATAAAGTATTGAGCCATACAGTGCTTAAGAAAGACCTTAAACTGTATCTAAGTAGTCTTTGAAAAGTTACTAAGGGCCATAGCTTGCAGTACTTGCCTTAATTATGTTTAAGACTTTGCAGTGCTATGCTGAAAACAGGGAAATAGCTGAAAATATTAACTATATAACATTTGCAAGTGGTCTCCACTGAAAGATCTCCTTTCCTTTCTACTATTTATCAAACATCCTAGCATGTTTGGCACTTGTAAATAATTTGGCATAATTCCTACATACCGCAACTATTAAATGCTGGATTATGACACGTACAACATGGCTGAAAAAATACCAGTCCTAAACAGGAACTTCTTTGCCAAACAGAAGGCAACGATAGTTGGTTTGTTATTAGAAAATTTAGATGAAAAGGAAGATCTGATGAACTGGGAATTGCAGGGAACTTGTGCCTTAGTGCTGACTGGAGAATGTAAATTCAGTGCCATACAGACTCATTAGATGAAGAAGTATCTCCTGTGATTTTGCTGTGCCTCCCCTAACAAGACCTGCTAGACCTGCTGGACGAGAAGCAGCTTAGATGCTCCTCTCCATGTTCTTCAGTTTATCAGGGTCTACAGTGTATGCATAGAACCTCCCACTGATCTAATCTGCAATCAAATAACTCATCCATGTTAAATTGCAAACTGAAAGCAGCTAGAAGCTTCTAGACCAAATGTACACAGAAACTACTATTCTTTCCTTCTCCACCTTCCCCCTACTTACTCAATATGAAAGTGCACTAAAATTTATGTTTGCCTGGGGTTGAAAAGCATGTTCTTCCTCAAGGGAAACCTGCAGATTTCACAGTTTACAACCACCTGCTGAAGTAACTACAGGTTCTTTATTTAGGCTCTATTGTTTCTACGTTCCTTTGGCATCAGCAGAGCCCACCTAAGGCTGCTGGAGTGCACTGTGCACAGATACAGGTTTATGCTGGCACAGACCAAATCCAGGTTGTCTGCAGCCTCAGGACAGGTGCTACATGCATACTCGCAGAGCAAGCTCACACACTGCCAAACTTGCTGCAGCCTTTCCAGGGGTCCCTTCTGAACTTAGAGGTCTGCACTGTACAGGCCCGTGCCACAAGACGACAAAGCATTTTGGAAAAGCAACTCTGAAACACTGCACGCTCTCCTGCGAGCCTCTTTCCTTTCACCCTTAGTAACCGCTTTTGTTACCGAAGGCTCAAACATCAGGTTGAAGATGCAAAGGTGGAAAGCGTACAAGATGCAGTCGGCTGTCCATCGTTCCACCGCACAGGGAGCGTCTGCGGTCCAGACGCATTTGAGCAGCCCCGGCGCTTTTTTGGAGCCAGAGGCACGGAGGAGAGTCTGCAGCAGGTTGGCAGGCGGGGCTGCGGTGCCCACCCAGAGTCCAGCACCCATCGGGAAAGCGGAGAGAGAGTGGAAAGTTCAAGAAGCGCCGGGAAAAGTGCCACCCTGTGCGGGAGGTGGGCAAAACTGCACGGGGCGGGCGTTCTTAATGGCTTGGAGTGAAAGGCTGAATTCATTTAATGCTCTTGCTTTAGTTATTTATGCCCAAGAAGATGGATAGGGTTCTGGTCTGATTTTACATCACTGGAGCTTGCAAATGATTTGGCCAAGGATACCATACCACTAGTGAGGCATGTACGGATGCCGAGTAGACAGGAATTAGACTGGTCTGTTAATCCCTGCACACGTGCACTCATGTTTTTTCATATTCACAGAGAGCATATATTTTTTATTTATGCATCCTCAATTACTCTAGCAGTGAGTTGAGGAACAAAACGGTGCTAACTTTATCCAGATGGACAAACCCACAGAGCTTACACTCTGCGCTCTAGGCATGTCTTCACCTTTTCTGGTCCTGTGTAACAAGTTTTCAAGTAGGTGACTCCTAACGTGATCCCCAGCCCTGCAAGCCAAGGGATGTCTGAGCTCTCCAGGTTGCAAGCTCGCTGCCGCCACGGTGCTTCTCTGCCCGCTTGTACCTTTCTTGTGACCGTCCACGACCGCGTGGTGGGCGAAAAGAACACAAGCCAATGCATCTGCACGGGGCAGGAGGATTAGTTTCACTCTAAGTGCAGCTTACAGCAAAATTTGCCCAGGGCAGAGCAGGGCGCAGCAGCTCCTTCCCGGTGTCGGACCGGGCACCCCTGCATCACCTACGAGAGGTGGGCGTTCCAGCCCCGCAAGTCCAGCGCTGTAAAAGCGCGCCCTCCCTCCTGTCATGAATAATCTATTCCGCTTCCTCCTCCTCCTCCTCTTCTTCTTCTCAGGCCCTGCCGCCCCGGGCGTGTAACGCGACCAGGCGGCTGCCTTAACCCTGTCCCGCCGCCGATGGCCTCTCCGTCCCCGGGGGCAACGCACACTTTCACCCCGGCCCCTGGCACGGCCGGGCGCTTTGCGGCAGCCCCGCGGCTGCTCTAGAAACTTCTCGGTCCCTCCCTCTCCCCTCCCCTTCCTCCTCCTCCTCCCCCCCGCCGACCGAGGGCCGGCGCTGCGGTGAGAGCAGCAGGGAAGGAGAAGGAGGCGTGCGGCGCCCGGAGCCGGAGGTTTGGCGAGGCGCTCCCCCAGCCCCACTCCCGGTGCTCGGCCCGGCACTGACCCTGCGGGGCGCCCCTTCCCTGCGCAGCGGTGGCAGCGGCAGGCGGGATGACGGCGGAGGAGATGAAAGCGGACGGGGCTCCCCTAGAAGGAACGGACATCACCCCCAAGCAGGATGAGGGCGTCCTCAAGGTACCAGGCGGCTCTTCTCCATCCCCACCTCCCGCGCCAGCTCGAAGGGATCCCCGCGCCGCCGATGGCGATGGGGAGCGTTCCTCTTGGCCTGCGAGCGGGTGCTCCCCGGGCGCCCTGGCCCCGTTGTGTCCCTCGCGGGGAAGGGGACGGGGCGGTCCCCGGGCAGCCCGGCGGGGCTGACGCAGCACGGGCGATCAAACATCGGCGGCGGCGAGCGGGGATGGCGGCAGCGCCCCGGCTGCGCAAGCGCTGCCCGCCCGCCCGCGGGGGCTCCCACGCGGCGGTTCCCCGCTCATCCCGGCGGCTCCCCGCTCATCCCGGCTCATCCCGGCTCCCTCCTCCCCGGCCCGGGAGAGTAGCTGCCCGCCGGGAGAGCCCGGCTCGCAGGGGGGCTGCGCAGTGAAGAGAAGCTTTCTCGCCGCGTTCCCCGGGTCTGCGGGGTGGGGATGCGGGAGAGGGGACCAGGCCGGGCTCCCTGCCCGTCTCGCGTGGCGTGGCTCTGTCCACACGGCAGGGTTTGGGGGTCCGGGTCCACCGCCCGCCAACACGTGTTTGGGGATGGGAATTAAAGATGGAGCCCCGGTAGGGCACATGGGCTTGGTGCGGGTCCCCGCTGGTGCCCGGGCGGTCCGTGGCCTCGGTGCGGGTCCCTACTGGTGCCCGACCGGTCCGTGGGCTCCGGTCACGGGTCCCTGCTGGTGCCCGGCCCGTCCGTGGGCTCGGTGCGAGTCCCCACTGGTGCCTGGCCCGTCCGTGGGCTCCAGGCACGGCGCTCTCCCGGGGCACGGCAGCTCCCGGGGCCGCGCGTTCTGACGGAGCCGCTGCTCTCCTTTGTAAGCCGGGAAGCGATAAGGGCAGCAGAATTTATACCGTGAGGGGGAGTTGCACGAACTTCCTCTGTCAGACGTCGCCTATTTCCATATCTCTAGAAACTTCCCTAGTCTCTGCTAAAAACCTTTAGCGATCGTTAGAAACGTTATTCAAGCGCACTGAAATTTCGGAGCGATGGTATTCCAAAGAAGAAAGTGGCGCCACAGGAAAGGCAAAATTCTAGTCTTAACCTTTAGAGCCCTCTGGCTTTGAATTTTAGGTTCGTCATGAAGGCGCTGTCTCCGATTCAGGAGAGGTATCAGGGACCAAATTGTAGCTATTGGCTTCTATACTGTTGCATTCCCATGTTTCCTGCTAGCATGCTTTGGTGAGAATTTCTGGGTTTGCACAATAACCAGGCCAGAGTTCTCATCTGCAAGGCTGCCCAGAAGGTGTCTGCAGGTCTCCCACAGCTCAGGTTCCTCGAGCATGGTGGAAGGCAGTGGCCTTCTGCCTAATCCATGCAGTACCTGTTTTGATGATGGAGAAGCAGCAAGTGTTTTGGGGGTTTTGTTTTTTTTTTTTTTTTTTAATTTACTTTAAACTTTTTTAAAGAAAATACTAGTAAAAGAACTGAGGTTGTGAAAACCACAAAAAAAGGAGGGATTATGAATTGATATGCAAAATAATGTAGAGCTCATTAAGTCCAGCCTTTATGGCTTTTATTTTTCTAGTAATTTCTGGAGTGCAGAATGCACTCATTGAAACCAACGGTCTAATTCTGAAGTAACCTATACCAATTTTGTACTGCTATCGTTGCACTTTTTCCAGGAGTGTGTTTATATGTTCATTAGCTTTGTATCAGAAAAGTATCCACGGGTTTTTACCTGATATTGTTGCATGTGCTTGCACTATTTCTAGTGTAACTACTAAAGTTTAGAAACAAACTGTTTGAAATCCACAATATGAACTGAAAAATCCTGTTGCTCCATCTGAAAGGGAGATGTCTCACAGAAAATAGGGTTGCTATATTGAGAATATGAAAAAAGTGAAACTTGGGTCTCTTAAACATGAAATAAGTGCAAAAGAGTAATATTGTATAAATAATGAAAACAAACTATTCATTGCTATAGGATAGCTTGGTACGACACTACAAGAATGTGGTATTGGGAAAAGCTTAGGAAATTTCACTTAGTCAGTTACTTTTTCAAAGTGACTTCAGACTGGCTGCCTTAAAATAACTCCTTTGGATCCACTTTACGTAGATACGTATCTAAGCGTTATGTACGTTAGGTTAATTACCAGATTCACGGGTTTTTTTTCATAGGTCTCTGTTTCCTTGTCTCTGTTTCCTTATCTCTGTTCGAGTGGTTGCTCGAGCTGTTGCTTTCCTTGGGAGAGATACCAATAGATTAGTTTTGTAATGCTAAGAGCTTCTGTAGCACTGAGGCGCTGAGTTGGTGCAGGGTAAAGGGATGGTGTGCTATGTGAGGTCAGGCATCCTTTTTCAACACTGAGCATTCTCTCTTTAGGAACGAGCAGGTAGTATTTTTTTTCCGGGTTTTGTTTGTGGATTTTGTTTTATGCAGCCAGTGAGGTGCTTTCAGCTTGTTAAGAGTCTGACACACTGTCAACATTTCCTTGCTTTGGATGGAGCATCTGACTTTTCAGTTGTATAGTCAGTTGCAGGGATGGTGGGATGCAGAGTAGGAGATTGACAGTGGTGGGTTGCAAGAAGTTGAAATTTGTGAAGAAGACTCCCAAAGGTTTTCTTCCTTCAGTGAAAAACATCGTTAGTGTAGAAGCATGACACTTTTAGAGCTTTTCTTTAAAGGAGGGATGCCAATCCAACTCCTACTTTTGAGTAAGTCCTCTTGAATGAACGTTTATCTTGTCTGAACAGTGTGTTTTCAAGACCTCCATGATCCAAGCAAATAGGGTTCTCCCTTGGTCCCCTTTTGCCTAGTTGAAGTAATGCAGAACTTTGGCTTGGAACTAGATGGTTTCAATCAGTATCGGGAAAAATTAAAATCTGGACTTCAGGAATCCTGTTACGGGCAAGGCTTCACCTCCTTGCCTATGAGGATGTCACTATTATTCTATATCTTTATACACTTTTCAAAGGAACAACAAAGAGATTGCTTTTTGAATAATGTAGATTTAGTTGATACCAGTCTTGCTTGTCAGACTGGGAAGCCTCTAGGAGGAGATCAAATCCTTGCAGCTGTATGTGAGATAGGGGTACTGGCAATCCATGTCAGATTTTTGTGGAGACAAAATTGATGTGCTATAATAGTTTTTAAGTGTTGCTCTGTAGGCTTATAGAATTAACCTGTTCTAGGGTGAGGTTCTGTTAACCTTTGTTAAACTGCTTGGTTTAACTGAAATAATCTCAGATTACATGTCAATACAGACTTTGCATGAAAAGAACCACCCTGTTTTCTTCCTGAAATCCTTTGCCCGGGCGCTGATCTCTGATGTAATGGTAGAAAGGTGGTGAAGCAAATACTTGAATCAAGCAGAAAAAACTGCCTAATAGTTTACCAGTTTTAAGATTCAATAACATTTAAAATCTTACAGAGGAACGGTAAGTGACATGGCTAACTATAGATGCAGATATCTGTAAGTTGGTGCCAACTGTTGCCAATTAAGTTCTTGTATCACAGCACAGCCATCTTGAGGTTCTGCATTTGCAGCATTGCTGATCTGCAGATGGAATAGTCAATCCATTTCCACATAACTGGAGTAAACCTGCAAATCCTTTATCTACTGAAGATGGTAATGCATGTATCTAAATAAATGGAAATAATGTCCAATAGGCAGACTTAGTTTCCATGATCTTAATGTTGTTTGTTTAATGTTTTTTCTCAGGTTGTCAAGAGAGAAGGCAGTGGGACTGAGTCTCCGATGATAGGTGATAAAGTGACTGTCCATTACACAGGATGGCTTCTTGATGGCACGAAATTTGACTCCAGTCTGGACAGGAGAGACAAATTTTCATTTGACTTGGGGAAAGGTAATATCTTGCATTTGGTATTGATCAGTTTTGGTAATAGCTGAGTTGGGATTTCCTTGCATGTGTGTCTCCTTGCCTTTTGAAGTTACTTCTTAAACTTGTTTTCAGAGTTTATTCTCTCAGAATGGCCCGGTCAGAAGGTCTTTGAGATTTTTCTGAATGAGAAAACTGTTTAGCCCCTTTAGAGGCTTGAGGAATGATTTACAGGCCTTAGACAAAGCACTGCAGGGAAGCAAATCTGCCCTGAAGCATAGTGACAAAGGATAGTTAATAGCAAGAATACGCATTTTGTTGGTTGTTTTTTTGTTGGTTTTTTTTTCAGACTCCAGTTCAAGAGTATTTAATTGTGACCAGATACTGGGACAGGGTGCACAGAGGCAGCTGTCAGCTGCAGCACGATGAAACACTGCCTTTTCCACAAAGTTCCCAATTTAACCTAAATATGAGTCTTTGAGCAGTGGATTTCTTCATTATCAAAATCCTACATTTTTTGAATGTAAAAATCCAAGAATCCTTGTTCCAGCAGATCTTATTACTCAGTCTTGTATTTTCCCCTGTCATTTCCTTACCTGCTGCTTTTAAAAATGGATAATATATTCTTTTTTAAAAAGAGATTAATTTATTGTACTGAAGTTTAAGATGATATTAAGTATACCTATTAATGCAAGACTGGTATAGCGTTCCTTGATTGAGTTGAAAGGAGCAGCAAGTAGGAGAGCTTGAATAAGAGAGATGATTTTGTTACAGCTTCTACTCCCTTTTTGGCTTCAGAAGGAATACTATTTCCACTTTCCTCCCTCTTCTGTTACAAATGTTTGTAACTTTTAGTTACCACTAGTGCTGCTCTTTGCCAACTGATAAAGTACAGAGAGAAAAGGCTGTTGGTTTGTATTGTTTTCAAAACATGAGCAGGCAATCTCTCACCCTGAGACCTTCCTCTCGGAAGAGTTTATTGTTACTTCCTCGCGCTTGGGACTGTGCCAGGCACTTCAGTCTGTGTCTGAGTTCAGAGGGCTTGTATTCTCCATAGGGAAGGAAGTACAGTGTCCCTGCTGCTGGCAGCAGGGTTGGAACTAGATGACCTTTCAGGTCTGTTCCATCTCAACCTGTTCTATGAGTCTATGAAAAGAGTTGCTAGACCTGGAATGAAGACGTATAACCAAATTTGTCCCCAGGAAACTTTAGAATTTGATTAGGCTTAAAACTGATACACGCAGAGGAGAGTGAGCACAAGTCCTTCAGTGTTTCTGCTGTCTTAGCTTTTGTGTACCAAAAGTGATGATGCTGAGTTTCAGCTGATTATGCCTTTCATGTACGGCTTGCAATCGTTTGATTGACGTTTGACTTGTGTAGGTGAGGTGATCAAAGCATGGGACATTGCTGTGGCGACTATGAAGATTGGTGAAATCTGTCGGATTACATGTAAACCAGAATACGCCTATGGCTCAGCTGGGAGCCCCCCAAAAATACCTCCCAATGCTACACTGATTTTTGAGGTAAGTGAGAGATGGTCACTAAAACCGTATGCTCAAAAAACAAGCAAAAGTCATATTTCACAGTAGAAAATGTGTGATGCAACATACTTTCAAAACAGGATTGTTTGGTTTTCTAAAGAAAATAATACAGTCAGTATTGGGTAGTGTGGGCAAAATTTTAGTCTGACTGCTACTGATCTGCAGTGGCTTAAGTTCCTTGGGGGTTTTTTTTGAGTTTTTAAAATAACTTGAATGCTTTCCATTGTTCAGTTTTCATGTTACAGTTATGGAGTGATTTGCAGTAGGAAAGTGCAGGTTGGAAGGGTGGACTCTCTCAGTGACAGACCCTGAAGTAGTGGAAAAAATTAAATGGAGCCACTTACCATCGTTGGTATCTGTTAGTTATCCTTAGGGGGATGGGGGAGAACTTGTTTCCTACTGATCTTTAAATCATTTCCCCATCCCCTTCCCAAAATGGGTGGAAACAGCAGCTCTCTCTTGTGTGTTATTTCAATAGTGAGAATCGTTGCTCAGAATGTTGAGATTTGTGTTTGATTTTTCCCTGGAGGATGATCTTAAAGCTGTTTCTGGAGCATCCTCTGATAATCTCAAGTGTTTGGAGAGGAAATATTTTTCATACTGTTGAAACAGTTCAATTTTCCAGCAATTACTTTAAATTCTACCTGAGAGAAGGCAGATTCTTTGTAAGTCTGATTTTTAAAATTACTTTGCTCTAAAATACTTAACTGAATGGACTCCTACACTGGGGGCAAAAGGAAAGTTTTAGAACCGATGATTGCTCTAAGATTGAATGTTTTACTAATATCTGAGGAAGGTAAAACTAGTTCATGAAGTAAAGACTGAAAGTCTATTTAGATTTTATTGGAAACAATGAGCTTGTGTTAAGGGTAAGTTATGCATAGAATCATTGAATCATTTAGGTTGGAAAAGACCTTTAAGACCATTGATGCCAATCTTAAATCTTACAATACCAAGTCTAAGTGCCACATCTACACCTAAATACTTCCAGGGACGGTGACTTAACCGATTCCCTTGGCAGCCTGTTCTAATGCAAATATCTGATCCAAACCTCCTGTGGTGCACCGTGAGACCATTTCCTCTTGTCCTCTGACTCTACTTAGGACAAGGGACTGACCCTACCTCACACTACAAACTCCTTTCTGGTAGTTATAAAGTGCAAGAAGGTCTTCCCTGAGCCTCCTTTTCTCCAGGCTGAACACCTCCAGCTTCTTCAGCTGTTCCCCATAGGACTTCTTCTCCAGACCCCTCACCAACTTTGTTGCTCTTCTCTGGACACCAGCACCTCAATGTCTTTCTTGCTGTGAGGGACACAAAACTGGACACAGTACTTGAGGTGTGACCTCAGCAGTGTCCAGTACTGGTGAACAATCACTGCCCTGGTTCTGTTGGACACATTATTCCTGATACAAGCCAGAATGCCATCGTCCTTCACACAGTTGGATATTGTACATTTTTTTTACATATGGATAGTGTATTGGCATTTCCTTTCTTTTTCATGGACTTGTGAGTAATGTGATTAAAGATTTTATTTTTTGCAGAAGGATTTAAAAAATAGCGTTGGCATAGGTAGCGTCCACTTAAGAGGTGACAACTTAATAATTTTGAATACATCATAATTAGTGCTGTTATTTCTGTAGCTGGCTGTTGAAAAATAGGATCTTGTAAAGCTGTTTGTAAACAGCACTTTCGTGTGTATGAATCTGAAGTTACTTATGTTTTACTTATATTCGATCAAACTGCACATGTTGGAATGCCATGTGCTTCTCACACATGCAAGTGATACTAAGTCTAATCAGGGCAGGATTAGAGGTAGAGAAAAAAATACTGAGCTGATGATTGAAATGAAAGCTAAAAGCTCAAGACCTTCTACCTTGCCAGCCCAATGGAGCATTCTGAAAGGCTTAGCACTAGTACACAGGAAGTGCATGGACAGCACAAAGCAGAAGCTTTCATTGACCTGCAACCCATTGTTTTGATAAACAAAAACATGAATAGAAGCAAGATGGGATTTGTTCCATCAGACTACTACTGAGTCTATCTGAAGTAGTCATCCAGGTTATTCACTTCCCACTGTTTCTTTTTTTAATGATGCCAGTCTGACCTTTCCATCATTTTCTGGGTAAGCGTTTCATTCAAAATCCTTGATATGCCCTAATGCTTTCCTAAGCAGTAACGTGAAAGGAAGGAAGGGCAGCTTTGGTGATTCTTTTTCTTTTTATGACGTTTTTGTTCTTCCCTAACAAAATAGCCTGGAGCTGACTGGCTTCAACAAATAAGTAGTGCTGGGTGTGTCCTAATTGAGGGTGTAGGTTGGAACTTAGATCCAGAAAGTTTTCTTAAGTGTCATTAGGTAAAAGTAGTTTCTGACTAGTATGACTCTCAGGCACTTAAGTCTCCAAATTATCCACTTTTTTAGTTTTCCTTCCAGGTTTCCTTTTGATAATTTGAAACATTGTCAGCATGGGTCCTCTGCAAGTGCATAACAACGTCTGTACAAGTTGCCTTAGAAAGGATTCTGTAAACTTGCATTAAAAAGTTTTGTATCTGTGTCATCACATCAGCATTTCTTTGCCTGAAATAATAGATGTCCTATGGTTTGTCTTTTTGATCTGGTGGTATTTTGTTTTTTTTCTTTCCTCATGATTGTTTTTGCAGAGCAATATAAATAGGTAGATTATTCCATAGAATACTGTTGTTCAGGTTAAGAAAAAAGGGGGACACACACATACCTGTATGGGCATTAGTAGAATGTTCAGAAATTACTTTTATCAGACAAATGGAAGAGAGAGACCAGAATGTTATCCATTAGTACGTGTCCATCAAAATAAAAAGTGTAAACACTCTTTGTTGTAGTGGATATTCAATTCTTTTTACATTCCAGGTATCTTAAGTCTGGCATCAGGAACCTTCAGAGCATTAGCCCTGAACTTTTTTTTAAAATTATGTAGTCTAAACAATGCTGATTATAATGGCTTGCTCTTTTATGCTGTTTTTACTATTGTTTTACTCAAACATAGGATAAAAAGTAGCAGCAACAACAAATATCTTCTGTGACTAGACTGTTTTTCCATCACATCGTGGCACTGCTATGTGAAACTATGATTTACATTAGAGACTTGGGAGGGCATGTGAAGATTCAGACTGGATAACTATTTCCTACATTAACACCAGCTCTTAAAAATTCTAAATAATTCCTTGAATCTGAGTTTGGATTAAAGTGGGCTGGGTCATGGTTTTGTTGTTTTCTCATTCTTCTGGAATTATTATTTTTTTAATGATCCCACAGTACACAGCGACATGGCAAGACTAGAAAGGAAAATGTAACAAGTAAAAAGAGAACACTGGCTCTGTCCAGGCATGCAAGGGAGAATGTCACAGAAGTTTTGAAACTACTGTCCTGTGGCACAAGAGTAGGAGGACCTAAAAATGGCTAGGGAATGGCTAAAGTTTACAAAGTTATTTTTGAATTTGTTTTAATGTTGCAGGACGAGCATTTGGAATCAATTCAGGCCCTTTAAGGTTGATGTGAATTTGACCATTGATGGAATTAAGGGTCTAACTGTGAATTAAGCATAAGGATTACATCTTTGTTTTATTGTCCTGCTCCTTTTGTCCTTGCATTACTTAAAAACCTTCCTGGCCCATGGATGCAGTGACACTACTGGTGATTCTACTTGACTGTAGAGTAAGAGGGTGTCACAGCTGATCAGTGTGGTAGCACTGCAGAGTGGCAGATGACAGCAAGTTCTTCCTGGTTTAATGTGTTCAAAAGGCATTTTCCCTCATATTAGAAAAAGACAAACCTCAACCCAGAAAAACAACTATCCATACTTCTGCCTGAAGACATTAGCAAAAATAGTATTAAAGAAGCCAATCTTTTTTTTTTCAGTCAACCCTCAACATTGTGGCTCATGTACGGTTTATTCAGAAATTGGGTCACAGTGCTTTCATTTAAAGGATCTAATTTTTAGGGAGACCAAGATTGTTGGAGAAAAATAGCTGAGAAGACCTGAATATAATCTGAGATTTGAAATAGGTTTCCATCCAATATCATCTTCAGAGCCTTGGCTATCCAGTATCTTATAGGACATTATCTAAGATGGTGACTTCCTGAATAGATGTAGTTTCAAAGATTGCTGGAGAACAAATTCTGTGAGTTACTGAATCCATGTAACAAGAATAAATGGAAGGCATTTCTTCCCTCCACAGATAGAACTTTTTGAGTTCAAAGGGGAGGACCTCACTGATGAAGAAGATGGTGGCATCATCCGAAGAATCCGTAAAAAAGGGGAGGGCTACTCCAAGCCCAATGAGGATGCACTTGTAGAGAGTAAGTTTGTTGTTACACAAATGGTAACAATATTTACCATGTGGGTTGGCAGAACCTTTTTCAGTCTACAACTCGATGACCTGAGAGAGAAATACGTGGCTGCTCTTTCCTTTACCAAGTAACTTAACAACCTAGAGTAAGATTTCATTCTCTTATTTCTAACAAGGTTTAGATTTTCCAGCAGCAACTGTGTTCTCCAGAGATGCTGAATCTGTTAAAGTGCTTATCTGATCACAAAAGGTAGATGAGTCTAATAAAGTATTTCCGTTGGCTGAGGAACAAGAGGGGAATTTTTCTGGACCTGTCGTTGGAATGGGAAAAACAAACTCTTAGATGAACAGACAAAAACTTTAACAGCAGAAGTTCTGTTTTCCTGCCAGTAGCCACCACACATAGGTAACTCTTAAAAAAGAGTGTTTAGAAGGCCTTGGCACCCTGTATGTACTGCCTTCCTACGCAGAAACTCCCTGCGTACTCCTGTGCTATCTGCCCCTTCCCATACATAGGCATCTTCTGATTTTAATCTGTGTTGTGCTCTTTTTTGTCACCAGTCCAGTTTGAAGGCCGATATGGAGATCGTGTTTTTGACAAGCGGGAATTGCGGTTTGAGATTGGAGAGGGGGAAAGCTTTGATCTTCCTCATGGTCTGGAGAAAGCAATTCAAAAAATGGAGAAATCTGAGGAATCCGTGTTCTATCTCAAACCCAGGTATGCTGTTCCTGTTCTTTTCATACTTCAAGGGCCTTTACTAAGAATCTCTCAAGAATGTAGTGTTTTGTTATGATGCTTTTCAGCTTTTCTCAGTGCTGTGGTAAAAACTTGTATCAGCCCCAAAAAATTGATGTATGAGAAATATCGAACTAAGATCGCTTTGCCACTTCATAATGAAGTAGTAGCACTGCAAAAGAAATAAGTTTTACTTCAGTCTCTATGGTGTTGATTTCTGTGAAAGTTTAAAAATATATTGTTGCTCTATAACAGATTTTTGTGGTCCTTCTTAGTTAATACTTACTGTACAACAGTGCATATGTAGTTTGGATATAAGCAGAATCTTCCCTTTACAGTGAGAACACATCTGAAAGAAGTGGAGTTGCACAGATTGTTTTCATCAAATGTTAATTTTAATTGAAATTTTTATTTTTTTTTTAAACTGGAACTGAACCTGATGAGAGCAAAGCAATCTGATCTTGAGGGTTTCCTGCTAATATGCAGCTTCTTACTGGAGTTGCTTCACAGAACCTTTCTGTAGGCATCTCCTGTTTTATCAGCTTATTAGCACTATGTTAAGTGTTCATTTGATCTTAGTATTTATTGTCTGTCTTTGCTTTTCTAAGAATGGTATTAAAATACAGGTGCTCTGAAGGAAACAGTCAGTTTCAGACCATGAATATAAAGCAAGATGTATATAAGTTGGAAGTTGGTTGTTTCATTTGTTTGGATTTTGTTGGAAAGATAACTTACTTTTCCCTCACCTAAGCTAAAAATGCCAGTAAAATAATAGGCACTGGTAAGAGATTAATGAAATCAATGCTAGGTTTCTCTTGCTTTCTTCTACCCTATGCTTGCTGATTTTAGAACTGTATCTAGAACTCTTGAAGTCTTTGTTTTGTAATAATGATATATGGGCATCCCAGATTTGCATGGGGTTTTTGTCTCCATCTTCCTATGTAGAAAATATAGCTCGGTGGACAGTTCTGAACCCTTTCCTTAATGTTTGTTTCTCCCTCCCCACTCCACCTCAATCTTACAGCTATGGTTTTGGAAGTGCCGGGAATGAGAAATTTCAGATCCCTCCAGATGCAGAGCTGCAGTATGAAGTGAAACTCAAAAGCTTTGAAAAGGTGGGAACAAGAGATAAAACCCCAAATTGGTACTGGGGGGGCAGGGAAAAAGTATGACTGCAGCATAAACAAGGACGGTGGAATCCTTGACTGACGGTCTTAAATAAGGAGGCCACTGTTGCCAGAGATGATGACATGCTGGGAGCTCTTGGCTGAAATGGCCCTTATTCTCATTGTCCCTGTCTGTTGCTGTCTGTCGTGCACTAGGCTGGTTTCCAGTAGCAGTGCAAAGCTCTGCAAAGTCAAACCTATCTCTGCCTCTCTGTGGGAAGCAACATAGCCACTTGATTTGCCTAGAAGTTGTATTGTTGTATTGAAGTTCACTTGAACTATTCCTCTTTGGGTAGGCTAAGGAGTCTTGGGAAATGAACACTGATGAGAAGTTGGAACAAAGCTGCATTGTGAAAGAGAGAGGCACTCAGTACTTCAAGGTAAGTTACAGTCCCCAGGTAATAATCATAGCATTTCTTAGTCCATATCATGAGCTGATAATGATGATTACAGCTTCTGTCATTTCTGAGTGGTGTTACTCATATTCCATAAGATTTTACAGGGAGAACTGGAGGGGAAGTTGTCTTAAAAAAAAAAAGTCATTTGGATTATCCAAAGAACTAACTCTGCAGGATGTTCTCTGTTAAAGCTGTTTGCTGTACCTACAGATAACTTTGGGCCATACGTGGAATAGTAGCAAGGTTACAGTAGTCAAGTTTCTGCTGTGGGATAGTGCTGTGAATGAACAACATTCATTTGGGTAGAGATGTGTGGAGAAGGTGTTTCAAACAATTTGATCAGCTAAAGGAAGACTTTCCCATTTTCTTCGTAACACATTTTGAAAATGCCCAATCTTCCTTTTTTTGTATCAAAAGTTGAATATAAGGTGTGAGTTCAGAGAGAAGTATCAATGCTGGTATATACCCCCAGCTTTACTGGGGAACCAGCAGGTATTCTTAAAGATTTTCTGATCCTATGCAGGAATGGCTTTCAGAAATAGTATGTTGATGATGATAGAAGTTCTTTTCTGATCAAATGGGTTTTTTCAGGTCTATTGCTCAAGGTAAGCAGAAGAGGCAAGAGGGATATAAAAGTTACTGTGAGCTGTGTGGTAATTGAACTGCCCTGTTTACAGGAGGGAAAATACAAACGAGCAGCATTACAGTATAAGAAGATTGTGTCGTGGTTGGAGCATGAATCAGGACTCTCTGATGAGGAGGAATCAAAAGCCAAAAGCTTGAGGCTTGCTGCCCACCTTAATTTGGCTATGTGTCATCTCAAGCTGAAGGAATACTCCCAGGCTTTGGAGAACTGCAACAAGGTAGTAGGGGTTTATTTGTTCTTAAACTGTTAGACTGCTTGTGCAGTTTATCTTCTGTTATAGAAACGTGAGGGACAACAGGCCATGTGGTGTTGGGCTTTTCTTATCAGCTGGCATTTGGATAGTACTGAATACACTAAAAAATATCCAGCAGATTATTTTCATAATTACTATCCTTTGAATATATTTTTCTAACTCACTGCTCCATGGAGAATATTCAAGTATTTAGAAATTAGAAACACTTGGTGGAGGTAGTCATGTTGGCAAATGTCTTTCAAAGAGCTGAATTAGAGCCAGGACTAAATCTTAGACTTGCTGGTTCTCTGTCAAATAGCCTACTGTATTCATTCCTCTATGTACTAACTTCTACTGTGTTCCTCTCACCTTATTAGTAAGCCCTGACAAGACTCGTAAGTCTATATCAGAAGGTACAGTTCCTAGTGGTCTCTGGTGGTCTGACTGCATGTAATTTTTATAAAAGAGAAGTAATTGTTGCATGTGTTTTGGTTTTGTTGTTTTAATGCAGGCACTGGAATTGGATAGCAACAATGAAAAAGGCCTCTTCCGGCGTGGAGAAGCCCATTTGGCTGTCAATGACTTTGAACTGGCCCGAGGAGATTTCCAGAAAGTGATACAACTTTATCCAAGTAACAAAGCTGCCAAAGTGCAACTGGTAACTTGTCAGCAAAAAATACGGGAGCAGCATGAGAAGGAGAAAAAGATGTATGCCAACATGTTCCAAAGGCTTGCAGACAAAGACGTAAAGGTAAGTAACAGTACTCCAGAAGACTACAAGTGGTGGTGTCATGTGTTAGACCAGCAAAAGTGGTTTAAGTATTCAGCTTACTTCTTAGAACAGATAATTATAGCAGGAGAACATTCAAGTAGACTCCTTTGGGGAGCAGAGGTTGAACTCCAAATAGCCAACAGTCCAAATTGTTAGACCATCTTGTTTGAACAAGGAGGTAGCAGTACTGAGCACTGGACAGAATGCTTTTACTTATGTTAACTGAATTTGCAACAAATGAGTGTTAACCAGAAAGCAATTGAAGTGATGAGATACAAACATGATAACGTTCCAGCTAAAAAACCTGTTCTCCTTGAACTAGTTGTTCTAAAGAGCCTGTTCTGGTGCCTGGGTGACCCATCTAGTGAGACCTTAAGTCTACCATACAGATGATGCTGAGCACCATTTTGCTTCTCATGGAGGCTCTAAGATGTGGTTGATGGTCTCCATTTCAAGTGTCACAAATTGATTATGACGTGTCAGAAGACTGATTATTCTAGGAATGCATGGTTTTCCTGATAAGCTTTCACTAGAACTTCAGTAAGTACTAGTTCAGTTAATAATGGCAGTATGTGAATACAGGTTATAACAAGATTGTTTCAGCTAACAAGAAACATTCCAGGTTACTGATGAAAATCACATGTCCGAAGGAAACCTTGTTTCAATTCCTTAAATCTAATGGTGCAGAGGACTAGGTAGACCTGTAACTTTTAAGATAAATCTGGGATTTATATCAAACTCAAATTTCCTTAGTAACATGGGGAGTGCAGAAGCTTGCATCTTGTGAGTTTATTTTCACAGATCTTTGTGTCTACCTTTCCAGAATATGCACGGAGAATATAAAAAATTGTCAGATGTTGGTATGCCAATTGCCTGTGGTTAGCTGTGTCATTGAGTCTTTTAAGAGGCCTGGTGTCCTCAGATGAGTGCATCCTGACAGTTCAGTCATCTCAGACTGTCAGCTGACGATTTCCTACATGAAATGCTTCACAGCCATCTCTTGTTTTTTTGGCTAAAGGCAGCCTGATGTAAACAGTCTTTGCTTACTGGAGCCTGGAATAAAGTATCCTGTCCTTCTAGGCATAGTGAGGTACAGCTACATGGTATCTTAATTTTGGTAGGCTTTAATGAAAAGCCTCAGGAAGATAAAGATACAACTAAACTAGAATTATTTCACTTTTAGGCATCTTCACTTTTGAAATGAGGGATTTAATTGCCAGCTGTTGGGCTTTGTTGTGAACGTTCCTTTCAGCTAGCACAGCTGCTGGGAATCTGTCTTCCTCCGCTAGGATGGGACACAGCAAGATCTGCTGTAGAGAGAGAAAGAGTGGATTGCTGAAACAAACTATACCCAATAAAAGTACAAAAGGGCTGCCTCTGTGCTTTCCAAAATGTGCACTTTGGGTCCTAAGACAGATAATTGGTAGAGTAATATTCTTGGCAAAAGGCAGACTCAGCCTTTGCACTGCAGACTGTTTGAGATGCTGAAAAGACATGGTACTTAGGTCCAATTTCCCTATCTGCTTGGGCTAGAATTAGCTTAAAGTCGTAAAATCCTTTAGGTTGGAATCTAACCAAATGTAAATGAAAGATCTCAGCCTAACACTGCCAAGTCCACCGTTAACCCACATCCCTAAAAGTCACGTCTACACCTAAACACCTCCAGGGATGGTGACTCAAGCACTGCCCTGAGCTTCTGTGAAAGTATTTTTCCTGGTATGCAGTTTGAGCCTCCTCTGACACAATTTGGGGCCTCTTCATTTTCTCCTGTCAGTAGTTGCCTGATAGTAGAGTCTGATCCACACCTCGCTACAACCTCCTTTCAGGTAGTTGTAGACAGGCTCTTTTTTTCTCCAGCCTAAACACCTGCAGTTCCCTTAGCTGCTTCTCATCAGACTTGTGCTCTTGACCCTTCCCCAGCAATGCTGCCCTCAGGACATGCTCCAAGCATCTAAATGTCTTGCTTAAAGTGAGGGGCCCAAAACTGGACACGGGACTCGAGGTACAGCCTCAGCAGTGCCCAGTATAGGTGGACAATCACTGCCCTGGTCCTTCTGGTGCAAGCCAGGATGTCACTGGCCTGGTGAATTCTTTGCAACAAGTGAGATGATCTTGGGAACGTGCATTGTTGGGTTTTTTTCTCTGAGCCATCTAGCCTATTTTGAATTGATATAATTTTGTATGAAATGGGATTGATAGAACTCTAAAGGACACTTACTCTGTAGGTCAGTCTGAAGGTCATTTTCTTACAAGAAAAACTTGTTTTCCTGTTAATGCATTTAGAATTCTGCTTTACTCTACTTCCAACAGTTTCTCCATTAGTCCTGGTAATAGAAGTTCAAAGTTCTGGAGAAGAGGGTTTGTTTACCAGATGTCTTCTGATTGGTTCTGAAATTCCTGACGCAGTGTATCTTACACAGTCTATTGAATTCAATATACACTCTTGTATCAGTAGTTTGTTTCACAAATTCAAATAGTTCACATATGTAAAGTGTGGATTTTTAAAGGTCAAGGATGTTTGTCACCTTATGTTAAGCCCAGGATTGCTAACTAAAAAGTGTTCTGTAAGAGAAGATTTGGCTCCTATATGCTTTACAGAATGCTTCTAAGGATGAAAGGTTAACCTGTGATGTCTGGAAGTTCTTTTGATTGTGGTTTCTTGTTGCAGCCAAATTGATGTAACATTTAAGGATTCTGCCCCTTCTTCCTTTCCTACTTACCTCTCCCAACATTTCATGCTTAAGACTTTGCTTGGTTTTGTCTGGTTCTCATCCAACATCATAATAAAACAGATGGTTCAAGGTGCTAGGCTGACAGGTGGAATAGCAATTTCATTGCACTAGTTTTTGAGATGAGAAGGCCAAGATATTTTTACCTCCCTTTACTGTGTTTGAAAATTTTTGCAAGATCAGGATGTGCTGGTTATGTCCTATTGTAAAAGCTAACCTTGGACTCCTGCCACATGGCACTCTGCCTTCCACACCTTTTCATGTGGACTGGAAGATGCAGCAAGGAGAGAGGGCTTTAGAGCAGCCACTCTGTCAGATCGTATTTTCTTCCAGCTAGGCTCTTACAGAGGACATCCAAATCAACTGTTGTTGAGTTGAAGTCACTCTTCATGAAACAAGTTGTCCAACAAAGATATTTCTTCACATGCTAAGTCCAAGTGTGCCTTGTACAGGTTGGGGGGGGGGGTGTGAGCTGTGGGAATGGCTCAAAATAAATCACATTGAAGTTGAAGCAGGACAAAAGCAGTTCTGTGCAGAATCTTCATAAATGAATTTCAGTTAGAGGACTTTTCTAAGAAAGTGTTGTGTGGCAAGCGTGTGCAGGCGTTATGAATAATGCCCATCTAATACCAGTATTATATATCAGTCTCTTTTAAACTGCTTCTGGTTTCTTAGATGCATGAAAAATGAATAGAAATTTTGGGTTTCTCTTGGCTGAAGATCCTAATACATTAATTCAGTCTTACAGGGGAGACTAGGTTTCCTAGTGATAAGAATCAAACAATGTTTGTGCTAGAAGTTTTATAATTCTATTATATTAATATATTTTCTTTGTGTCTCCATTTAGTCAGCTGCTACTCTTCAGACCAGCCACACTGAAGATGCAGAAATGAAAGATGAGCAGAATGGAGTTGAAGATAAATCAGAAGTTGAAGCAGAAGCATAAAACCAAACCCTATTCCATTAATTTTGTAAATGAAAGAATTTCCAGTGAATTAGACCTTTATTTTTCTACCTGATTGGATAGTGGCTTCAACGGAGCAGAGGCTGAAGCCACCATGCCACAGTCAGTTACAGCTTTATGGGGCTGTTCAAGAAGCTGAGTGGCAGCATAAATCTGGTTTAACCCTAGTGACTTTATTTATTCATTCAGCCTCTGTTACTGTTTGGGTTCTGTCTGGATTTACTCTGCTTGCTTTATTTGCATTTTCATAGAATCGTAGAATGGCTTGAGTTGGGAGGGACCTCAAAGATCATGTAGTTCCAGTTCTTCTGTGGTGGGCAGGGACAGCTTTCACTAGACCAGGTTGCTCAATGCCCCATCCAACCTGACCTTCCAGTGATGGGTCATCCACAGCATCTCTGAGCAACCTGTTCCAGTGCCTCACCACCCTCACAGAGAAGAATTCCTTCCTAGTATCTAACCTAAATCTATTCTCTCAGTTCAAAGCCATTCTCTCTTGTCCTGTCACTACTTGTAAATAGGCTCTCTCCATGTTTCTTTTAGGCTCCCTTCAGGTACTGGAAGGCCACAATTTGGTCACCCTGAAGCTGCTTTTCCAAGCTGAACAATCCCATTTCAATCAGCCTTTTCTTGTAAGGAGAGGTGCTCCATCCCTCTTGGTGGCCTCCTCTGGCCGCCAACAGATTGTTTTCCTTCCTTTGCTGAGGACCACAGAGATGAATGCAGCACCTCCAGGTGGAGTCTCACTAGAGCAGAGCTTTTGATGCAGCCCAGGACACAATTGGCTTTCTGGGCTGTGAGTACACATTGCTGGCCCATGTCCAGCCTCTCAGCCATCAGTACCCCCAAGTCCTCAGCGGGACTGCTCTTGATCTGTTCATGCCCAGCCTGTATTGACACCAGGGGTTGCTGCAACCCACGTGCAGCAACTGGTACTTGGCCTTGTTAAACCTGATGAGATTCCCATGGGCACACTTCCCGAGCTTGTCCAGGTCCCTCTGGATGGTATCGCGTCCCTCACATGCATCAAGTGTATCACTCAGCATAGTGACATCTGCAAATTTGCTGAGAGTGCATTGTCCTTTCATCTATGTCATTAATGAAGATACTAAATAACACTGGTTCCAATTTGAACCCCTGAGGGGCACCACTAGTCACTGATGTCCATCGGGACTCAGAGCCATTGACCACTACCCTTTGGATGTGACCATCCAACCAATTTTTTACCCATTTAACAGTCCACCCATTGAATCCATCTCTCCAATTTTGAGAGAAGGATGTTGTGGGGTACTCTATCAAAGGCTTTACAGAAATCCAGATAAATGACATCTGTAGCCCTTCCTTTGCCTACTGATGTAATCACTCCATCACAGAAGGCCACTAGGTTTATCAGGCAGGACTTGTCCTTACTGAAGCTGTACTGGTTGTCTTGAATCACCTCCCTGTTCTTCTTGTGCCTTAGCATAGCATCTAGGAGGATCTGTTCCATGATCTTCCCAGGCACAGTGAGGCTCACAGGTTGGTAGTTCCCATTTTGTCATTGGAGTTTGTTTCTTTCTGGTTCCAGCTTACTTGAACCCCAGCTTCTGCTTTCTACATTTATTGCCTTGATTTCTTTCAAGTAATCAGCTTTTTCCAGGAGTCCTCACATAAGACTAAAGAACAAATTGGCGCTCCCAGTTCTTTTGCCTTGGTGTTGCCCTCTTTCCCCCTGTTCAGTAGGGAGTCCCTTCCATTAAATATTGTAACCGTTCTTGTATGCCTCCTCTGCAAATTGCTGAAGGTGAAGACTGAAGTCATGGCTTAAGTAATAAAGCTCCAATTAAACTCAAGAAAACTGAACTTTTTGTGGGTTTTTATTGGAATTTGCACAGAATTCAGAGAATTTATTGTCCTTCGATCATTCAGCGTTTTCTCATCCACATAGCCACAGTGTCTTGATTATTTTTCTATGTTGTTTGTTCATGACCATTGAAAATTCTCACTATATTTGATAAAATATTTACCCATATATTGACCAGAGGAAAAAATACATTGGAGAAAACTGTTCAAAAAGCAAGTCTGTAACCTATGCATAGAGCTTATTATCTGTTCATATTGCTACCTTCCTCTTTGCCCACCAAATTGTAAAACTGGACCAGAGGAAAAGAAACTCAGTATTTATACCTGAAAGTGACTGGCTTTGAAGAGAAAGTAAGTGATAATGGTTTACATATTACAAATACTTCTAAATCCTAATGAACTACAAACTCCTGAATGATTCTAGTGTCTGCTTATCCCCATCTCACAAGAAAGCTATTACTTGGTATTCTGCTTCTTTCTGCAGTTTGTGTGTCTTATTTGGGGGTGGGTGTGCTTTTGGGTTTTGTGGGGGCTTTTTTTGGGGGGTGGGGTTTTTTGTTTGTCTGTGGGCATGGAGTGTAGTACTCAGACTCTGCTGTTCTGTTTATCCTGTTGTGTAGTGTTAAACTCAGCATATCCAGTGTCCTGTTCTAAGACCATTCTAGCAGCAGGGGCACTTTTTGCCTGCTCTGCAGAAGGAAGGTCGATAATCTGTTCTGCTCAAATTAAAAAAAAATGGTTTTTTTTTTTTATGGTGAGAGAGATTTGCATGGCATGCAATGAGCTGGAAGTATGTGTATATTGCAGAGAGTATTCTTGTTTTAACATGAATTATGTTGGAAATCTTAGTTTGAATTCCCGGTCTCCTTTCCTGAGACAGAAGTACTGCAAAAGTGCTTACTTGTGGGGTTCTTACAGGCTGGGGTGTTGCCAGTGCCTGCCCTGCAGCAGTGCCAGGACATCTTGGGCCCAGCAGCTGTAGAACTGGACTGTCACCAAGGTGGTAAGAGCTGCTTGACATGTGCTGCCCCTGGGCCTGACATAAATTCACCACCTGCTGCTGTGCTGGCTCTGGCTTGGGGAGCTGTGAGCTGCACTGCTCTCTGCACGGTGTAGCAATGCCCTAAGCTCCAGTGGGGTGGGGGTGGGATATGTAAGAGGCAGGATAGATTGCTTTGTAGGTCATTGTATATTAAGAAATGCTGATTTGATTTGCCTAATAAAATCTTAGCATTGCCAGGTAATGCAGGTGATTTTCATGAGTTCTGACTTGATAGTAACAGCCCTGTGTATGTGAAAAACTTGTACCAAAGCATGACCACCTCCTGTGAGAAACAACACAGTGTGTGTCAACTGGAGTTACAACAAGGGCTTAATGGAGCTGGAAAAGAGTTAAGGGAGGGCAGGAATACCATGCAAGGATACTTTTTCTCCAGCAAGTAAATACTTTGATTTGTTGGTAATTATTTCTGGAAGTAACAGCCTTTGACTGAAACTCTGTTGCTGGTGGAGTAAGTGTAGCACCAGGTCCTATTGGTAACTTGTTGAACAGCAGTTTTCACACATCCTCTACAGGAGTCACAGTTCCACCTGTTTCTGAAAGCAAAAAGTGAGATGATTTTTGTAGCATATCTGAAAAATTCTAGAGTCTGTGGTGGGTATGTTAAGTGTGAGCAGTCCTGAAAGTACTACTTTTTGCCCTCGTTGTTACTACATAACAAACTATGAAATGTTTAAGAATGTGAAGCTACTAAGGACACTAAACACGCTTTATTCAGGCGGCTGAAAGGATGCTCCGTGGTGTCCTTGAAAGAGGGTCTAGTTGCCAGCAGAAAGTGGCTACTAGTGTTTGTGAGGTCATGCATGTAAACTTCATATATAAACTATTCGCTATGTATGTCCTTAAAGAAAAAAAAATGCTTAAAATAAACAACTACGATACTGACTTTGTAAACCACACTCATCTGTCTCTCTCGGTTTATAAATCCTTTATGCTGCGCGGCGTTCCGGCGGTGTGTTTGGAGCGCCGGGAGGAAGAGGAAGGGCCGGGCCTGTCCGGGCGCTCCTCCCCGCGCTGCCGTCACTCCCGCGCTCCAATCGTTCCCGCGCTCCCGTCACTCCCTCCCGCGCTCCCGTGATCCCCTGGCACCGCTCCCGTGGGTGTACGCGGCCGGGTTGGGCCGGAGGGATGCGCTCGGTCAGCTACGTGCAGTGTGTGGCGCTGGACTTCGCCGGCAGCCTCTTCCCGCACGCCATTTGCCTGGGGGACGCCGACAACGACACGGTGCGGCCCCGGGACCGTGTGGGGAGCCCCGGCGGTGCCCCCGCGCTCGGGGGTGGGCGGCGGCGGCGGCCTCAGGAGGCAGAACGGGGCTGAGGGGAAGCACTGAGAGGCTGGAGCGGCCCCAGAGAGCTGGAAGGGCTTCCACTCCCGGGAAACAGCGTGGGCTTGGCCGTGTCAGAGGCGCAGAGTTAGCGTCAAATGCCCCCCTCGCGTTCCCCTGTGAAGGAAATGTTTCCGTGGCTCGGGGATGCGGCCAGGAAGGGCTTGCATCGCCGCCAGAGTCTGGTCACCCCTGGCGTGGGGCCTGGATGGTGTTTATCCAGAGGAGAGCTTAACTTTTGGTCCCAAAGAGAGGCCGTCGGGGTGGGGGGGACTTAGGGATGTGGGGAAACACTTTGCTGGGGCACAGCGGGTTACAAACAAGGCAAAGCCTCAGTGCCTCGGATGGATGGATGGATGGATGGATGGATGGATGGATGGATGGATGGATGTGCGTTGGGAATGTTGCTATCAGCCCCCACAAATCGTTGGTTTTGGTGTGGCTGATTTGCCTGTACCTAGGAAGAGGTTAGCTTAACTAGGGATGTGCAGACTGTTTCTTCTCAACAGTCAAATTTTATTACAGCCTTACCCTCAAAAGGGCCGTGGTTAGTAGTGTGGGAGATGATTAAACGAGTTTTTCCATAAGAAGTTATGTTATATGGGATAAGGTGTGCAGGGAATTATGAAATGCACACGATTTTAATACACAGAGACATGATGCAGGAAATGGGATGATGGGAGCAGGCTTATCAGCAGGGGTGGATGATGACTTTTAGCAGTCATGTTTGAAGAAATAATTACCATTCTGAAAGACCTTTGCTCTGTCATCAGTACATGGAATGCAAATCTTATGTTAAGTGTTCTTGCAGCCTCTTTCTGAGTGGTTACATTTTCCTCATTGCCATCATCTTACTTGGGTGATTAAAGTCAGTCTGGGTTGGAGGATGGAAGATGGGGTGATGATGATTAGCGGAGCAGGATGTTAAAACAGTCAGTGTCATAACTCTGAAACAGTGGCTAATGGGATTTTGCTCTAAGAAGTCACTCTCCATGTCTTTTATCTGCAAAAAAAGTAGAGCTTTTATATTTTCCCAGACCTTCCCTACTGATTCAAGACTGCCTCTTTAACTCTTGTTTTGTTTTGCTGCTTCTTCCCACTGAGTGATTTTTAGATGTGCATTCTGAAATCATTATTGTAGAGGAATTGTTACTGTAATTGTGGACTTCTTCCTACTAACCCAATTCTCTTGTACAGCTGAATGAACTGGTGGTGGGAGACACCAATGGAAAACTCTATGTTTACAAGAATGATGACAGCAAACCCTGGACTGTGCGATCTTGCCAAGGAATGGTCAGTTCTCAACAAAATTTCTGAATGGTTGGGCCTTTTGGTGTATGTGCAGCCAGCTATCCTTGTCCATTGCCTGGGAATATGTGGGCCAGATGGGAATGGCAGCCTGAACTGGACCTGCTGCCTTTCATGTAATTATGCAGGACCCTGCTTTTGCCTGCAGCTGGTCCCATGGGCTGGAAGTAACGAGCTGAACAAACATAGAAACTGGGCTCCTGTCCCACCTCGATCCTGCTCTGTGCGCTCTGGATTTTGACCCAGGGCTCTGACCACTTGTGTGACAGATACATTTCTGCCCCTGACTCTGCTCTTCTTGTCCTTCAAAAGGCTGTTTAGAGTTCAAGAGATGCTTTATGAGAGAGGAGGGGTAAGGCAAAGGCTTATCCCAAAGTGCTGGTTTGGGTTGCCATTTCTCATGTATGGCCTTCTTTTCTTTTGCAGCTCACCTGTGTTGGTGTGGGAGATGTATGCAATAAAGGAAAGGTGAGAGAAGCCAAACTCTTCCTAACTGTCTGTAGAACATGGTGCTTAGGAGATTAGGGTCATGTCATGTACTGAGTGTGGAGGACCGTTTGTAGGTGCTTTCTCACCAGGATCTGGCCTTGCTGGTAGAATTTTAGCACTACTGTTTTTAAACTATTCTGTTTACATGTAACTGGTATCTTTCAGTGAGCCATATGCAGGTTTTAATGAGTAAGGAAATCCATCCTATATTCAGAGAGTATTACTGATTTCTGTGTGCCTCTGTGTGAGCTCCACAAGGCTTTGGTGGTTTGAGGGTTGCTCCTTTTGCTCAGTGGCTTTTGCTCTGCTTGGGTTGGTGCCTGCTGTGCACCATGGCCCTTCTGCCATTTGGCTGTGTGCATTTAAGGTCATCTAAACATGACTGAGACACAGAATAGTCTGGACTCCCAAGCAAATTCCATTGGCTTTAATGTGACTTCTTTTGTTGGATTTTGTTTCTGGGGGTCCAGCCAGGACCAGTGAGTCTGAAGGTCCCAGTTTAGGCACCAAGCCCAAAATACTGTCACTGTGTTTGCTCCAATGGGGAGCAGTGCTGACATGAGCATTGACAAAGCCACATATTATCTGGGGATTGCATACACACATCAGCTTGATAGCACAGTCTGACAATGATGGACCAGAAGTTTGGACCCTTCCAGTACCTGAGGAATTTGTGTGCTGGCCAAAAACCTCCTGTTCGCTCTACAGCAGTCATTGATCTTGATGGATCTACCCTTGTATCTGCCCTTGCCCTGCTGTGGGACAACCTCTGCATGTTCTAAAAGAGGAAGAATCAAGAGGTTTTTCTCATCCCTCACAGAATTTCGTTGTGGCAGTGAGTGCAGAAGGCTGGTTTCATCTTTTTGACCTGACCTCTCCGAAACATCCAGATGCTTCAGGCCACCATGAGTTGGCAGCAGCAGAAGAGCAGAAGCCAGTGTTCAGGCAGCACATTCCTGCCAACACCAAGGTCATGCTGATCAATGACATTGGTAAGCCACAAAGATGGTGTGGAAATGCAGGGTGAGAGAGTTTGTGTGGGGGGCGAGAGGGAGAGAAATTGTGGAGAACTTGCAGAAGGAAATTATTATCTTGCTGAAATAGATACTGTAACAAACCACAGCCAAGGCACGGAGGAAACAAGCAAGAACTTCAGGAATTGTTCTGAATTGCAAGTTTTCATTACAGGATTGGGATCCTCTCAGGGATGCTACCTGTAGAAACCAGCTCAGTGGTTTCTGAATGTCAGGCTCTTGGGGCTATGAAAGCCTGAGAGAGTCCATCTGTTCTATTCCCTGCAGATGGAGATGGGAAGTGTGAGTTGGTGGTGGGTTACACTGACAGGGTGGTGCGTGCCTTCCGCTGGGAGGACTTGTCAGACAACTCAGACCACGTCTCTGGACAGCTGATCCTGTTGAAGAAATGGCTGCTAGAAGGTCAGGTAAGGAAAAGGGATGTTCAGAGCAGCACTTGTCATACAGTCTTTAACAGGTGGCTCTTCTAAGGGAAGAAGCACAAAATCTCAGTCCTGTGAACAAAACAACTGTTATATTGATGGCTTGAAAGGGGATTTGCCCAGTGGTTGTCCTGTACATGTGGAACAGCTGCTAGGAAAGTTATTCTAGCCCAACTAGAGGGCATTAGTGGAAAGTACTGGTGTTGTTGTTCTAAAGTGGTAGTTGAAAGTACTAGTGTTGTTCTAAAGTGATTTTTTGGTAGGGAAACAAGTACTGAACTTGGACGTTTTGCTTCTAGCTGAATTTGTTCAGCTTCTTCTCAGATCTTATCAGAAGGTTTGCTATATTCAGATTTAGGTTGAAGGAGCATGGTAAACCTTTGGGAGGTGTTTAAAGTTCTCAGTTCTTGCCTCTATCTGTGTTTTGTCTCTGCCAGTACAGGTGGACAGCCTCTCTGTGAACCCGGGCCCGGATGGCTCCCCAGAGCTGATGGTGTCACAGCCAGGCTGTGGCTATGCCATCCTGCTGTGCACCTGGGACACGGAGCAGCGGGACACAGCCGCGGGAAGGGACAGCTCTGCCCCAAACAGGTAAGGGGTATTCCTGTGAGGGCACGGGAGGAGGCCCATCACAAGGGGGTGCCACCACACCACTGTAATGAGGCAGCAGTGCTGTCACTGTCCTTGCTTCACTGTCCTGCTGTACTGCTGGCAGCTTGTCACTTAAACCCACCTGCACCCAAGCTTCCATGAACACTCTTCATGTCTGTCACAAAGATGAATATACTACTGCTTTCTTCTCTTTTAGATTGGGCAAAGAGAGTGGCAAAAAGAGATCACTGAGTGGGGTGTTACTGGGAGCTAAGGCAGGGGAATGAGTGACCTTGATCTCCAGAGAAAGGGCAATATGCAATCCAGTGACCTATCTCATGGTGAGAAGGGTAACAGCTGAAAGGCTGGGCAAAGCCAAATTAGTCTGAAGCCCAGAATGAAACTCTAGCTTTGTTCACTTGGGTTTTTTTCCAGGTGAGGCAATTGGAGCCTTACCTAATGAGACCTCTGCCAGCCAGTCCTATAAATCACAACCAGAGCAATCAGAATGAGTAGTGAGGTGTTTGTTATTGTCTTGGTGCTGGAAGAATCCCAATGGGGAATTGGGATGCTTTTGTGGTGTTCTGTAAGACTTCAAGGCAGACACAGGAACCTGCAGCAGGAGGGGAGCGAGGCAAGTCTTCTTGATGTCTTAGAGACCTCAGTGGCATGGTACCCTCCTAGCCAGAAGCCAGGCCCAGACATGGTCTCTCACCAGCCTGTTCAACCCTGTGCAGGTGCTTCTTGAGTGAAAAGCAGCCAGGGTTATGTGTCAGTAGTAGAATTAAAATTGTCTTTTTTTTTCCTTCATTGAAACACATGCTTTACTTTTTTTTTTTTGAGCTCTTTACAGTTTTTTTGCTGCACAAAATCATTGTGATTTTGGATCTTTCAATATTAGCATTTTCCTTTTATACCTTGAAGTGGCTCATACCCTTTTACTTAGCCCTTACCTTTAAAGGGTTAACCTGTTCACAAACTGTCAGTTTCTGGATTTGTAGAACCTTGGAGAACACTGCTCTTGAGATTGTTCTGGCACAGACCAGGCATGGTTCCCTAACCTTTCCCTGATGTCTTTCCCTTTTCACTAGTGAGGCCCCTGTTCGAGATGTGATTCTACACCAAACATCTGGACGGATTCACAACAAGAATGTCTCCACTCATCTAATTGGTAGCATTGCCCGAGGTGAGAGATTAGCAGCCTGGGGTCTCTGGACCAACAGTGGCTCCTGATTTTCAGGAGACAGTTTTTCAGTATGTCGGTCCAAGATGAAATCAGATTTTCTGTAGTTGAAAAATAACAGTGGGAGGCAATTGCAAGAACAGAGGGATCTTGACTTGTCTTAGCTAGCTCTCAAAGAAAGACAGTTGGATTTTTGCATGTGAGCTTTTTATAGCCTTTGTCCTTCCCTAGGTAGCCCTTATTCTTCACCTAGCACAACAGTTTCTCTGCAGATTCTGCTGACCTGCATTTATTCAGTCTGAATGGCTGCTGTACCATGCTCCTACAGATGTCCTTGATCTTTGCTTTTGCATGACTGCAGCTTATACCTTCTTCTTATTCCCTAAATGCATCTTGTCCTTCCAACAGCCTCATCTTTGTTACTGCTTTTTAGCTTTTGAATCTCAATACCTGACAGTTATGTGCTGCTCCTCCTTCCCATATGCAGTCCCAGCCTCTCCAGAGCTGCTTCCTTATTTCATTTTTATCATTGTCCTCTGTCCCCTTCCACTGTGTCCTATTCAGTTGTTGTATCTGAACTCTCCACAGCTGTTGGCTTCTCTCAGCCCTGACACTCTGCTGTTGTGTCTGGACTTTTCTTACACACTGCCACTGCTTCCCTCGTGTAACTGCTTTGTGCTCTCACCTGTTCCTGGTGCACCTGCTGAACCTTCTCTTGGTACCTATGGAGAACAGGCAGCTTTCCCTCCCCCTTGGAGTGTGCGGGCATAAGAGAAGGCAGAAAATTCCAAGTGGAGATCACTTTTTCTTATTTTCTGCCCAAGTGTCGCCTCATGCAGTGATGCCTGAGAATGATATAGGCTGTCCAAGGTAATTAGAGCTTGGGGAGAAGAGCAATCCACTGCACCCCACCCCCTTCCCCTTCCTCAGAGTACCTTTCCTCCGTGATTCCTAAGTTTGCCATGTTTTCAGCATCTCTGATGCTGCTGTGAGCAACACAGTCAACAGAGCATGAAATCAATTATTTCACTGTATGCAAAGCCTTGCATTTATTGAGAGATGTCTGTGAAAAATGAAGGCACACAGAATGAGGGATGAAGAGAAGGTTGTATAGAAGCCCACTGATGCTGGACCATCAGTAAGGAAATAGCTGAGGAGTGCCATGTTGACCAGTTTATAAGGGAGACATGGCAGGTCTTTTGGATCAGACCCTGTCTGGGTGAAAAAGCGACAAGGGGCAATTGAGCACTCAACCAGCTGACTTTGCTTTGAGCTTATCTGTGGAAACAGGGTGGTTTGCAACCCAGGAGTGTGCAGGGGGCTGTAGCTTGGAGCTGTCTGTGGGCAGGGGAGGTAGGCTTGAATAGTTAAGTTATTCTGGGGAAACTCCCTATTTGCTTCCAGCTCTGCTGGCATATCCCTGACTGCCAGGTATCCTGGGTTCCTGCAGATCTCAGGGAGCCAGTGTCTCTCCTGTGTTGTCACCAAAAGGATTAAATGCATCTTTAGTTGAATACAGTTCCAGTCCTCTCTCTCCAAGTGTGATAACATTTTTAAAACTTGACCTTGCATGTCTTTCCTGACTGGTAGCTAGGCAGATTTACTGAAGGGGTAAAGCAGCCCAGTAGTCAGGGGAGTCTCTTCTTCAGATTTAACTAGTCACAATTGTCAGTGCTGTCCTGCACACAACTGGGCAAAAAAAAGGAGGCAAGATGCATCAGCTTGTTCTGGATATATTTCATTGTTTTCAGGAGGTAGAGGGGACAACGCATATAAAATGCCATCAACTCCAGCAATTTTCTTTTGCACTTACAGGTGGCTCTAGTGAGAACAGTGGCTCAGGTCTCTTTGCCCTCTGTACTCTGGATGGTAAGTCCTACCACTGTCCTGGAAGAAAGGCCTGTGGGGTGCACAAGGCCTGTCACTAATTCAAAGCTAGAAACCAGGCATTCAGTGCTTTTGGTCTTTGAAAGAAGGGGAACCTGGGCTTCAGAAACCCTTCCTGCATGAGGCAAGAGAGTTTGACCCAAAGAGTCCTTCTGCTGACATATTTTTTTATGTAGGCATAGAGGGCACTATGAGGGTAGACACATGTTTGTGTTTCACCCCTGCCCAGTACTGTCACAGTATATCTGGATAATAGAAAAATTGTAAGTAAAGTGAAGTGTCCAGTATGGATTCAGCAGCCAAGAGACTGTGCCAATGCAATTAGCAGCCAACTCTCAGCAACCCTGACTGGAAGGAGTGTGTGGGGCCCAACATTAGCAAACATCTTCCTCCCTTTTAATGTTTTCAAGACTGCTTGGGTTTTTTTTTTTCTTCAGGGACACTGAAACTCATGGAGGGAGCAGACAAGCTGCTCTGGTCTGTTCAGGTTGATCATCAGCTGTTTGCTCTGGAAAAGCTGGATGTTACAGTGAGTATCTGAATAGGGCTGGAAGGTTGAAGATAAAAACTCATCATGCCTTTGTATGTATGAATTTAGGAAGGGCAGAAGGAATATGACTCAGCTGAAAGAGGCTGAGATTATCTCAGCATGACACAGAGTGCTCTGACTGTGATGATACATTCTGTGCTCATGTCAGTCTGTGTACCTGCAAGAGGTTGAACTGTGCCTGCCAGTTAGACCTAGTGAGCCCAGTTTCCATGGATCCATTCATAAGCTTTTGTCCCCCAGCTGCTCTTCTATCTTATTGCAGAGTTGAATGGTTTTGCACACTGCTAATACCCTTATTGTCTACAAGCACTTAGGATGTGTAAGGATTGTCATAGAGAAGAGAGGTGATCTCAAAGTCCAGAATGTCTGGGGCAAGTGTGAAATGTCTGGACACGATGTCTGAAAGTGACCTCTTGTTCAGACATTAGTGTTCTGTTTCTGAACAAGGAAGAAAGATTCTTGACTCTCCCTAGGAATAGGTGATGTCTGTGCTAATATGCAATCTTATGGTTTCTGCAGGGCAATGGGCACGAAGAGGTGATTGCCTGTGCATGGGATGGTCAGACGTACATCATCGACCACAATCGGACTGTTGCCAGGTTTCAAGCAGATGAGAATGTCAGTGCATTCTGTGCAGGTGGGGAGCCTGACTGCAAAGCCAGCCCTCAAAGCATTTTTCCCTCAAAACTACTACTCCCATCTGGGAGACCTGGAATCCTTTGTCTGCAGTGGGGAATAGTTTTACTTTGTGTATACTGCAGAAGGCCCAACTAGTCTTTCCTCTGGTGGCATCTGGGAAATGTAGGGGTTGAGAGGAGGTGATGCCAAGGTTTGTCTTGATGGTTTGTGGTTTTTTCCTGTCCTTTTTGGAAGTGCTACAGGAGTCTCTTGTCTTTCCCACTGCTTTTTTAATTTACAGGCTTCTAAGCTGTTCTCAAGTGGATGTAAAGAGCCCCATAGAACCAGCCTGAGCCTTGGCTTTGCTCAGTCCCCTCTATCACACCTGCAAGAAACAAATCCCTAAGCTTCATGCAGTTTAGAGACACTTCTTGGATTGTCTCAAAGGGACTTTGTATTCCCAAGCCCATCTCTGCTCAGGTGCTTGCTGTTTTCTTCTAACAACTTTGGTACCTAATAACGAGACATTAACTGTTTGCTTTCTCCATCCTTTTGGAAGTAGTCAGATCTCCACACTTTGCTTTTTGCAGGCCTCTATGCATGCAAAGAAGGAAGCAACAGTCCCTGCCTGGTTTATGTGAGCTTCAGCCAGAAGATCTACATCTACTGGGATGTGCAGCTGGAGAGAATGGAGTCCACCAACCTGTTGAAAATCCTGGATGGTGACCCAGAGTTTGGATATCTCCTGCAGCAGCTGGGTGTAGGTGAGTGCAGAAAAGTTGGAGGGTGTACAGGAGGAAAGAGAGGGAGGGCTGCTGGCAGGTGATGGGCTGGGAACTAGAGCTGCAGGTATTTTTTGAGGTAGAAGCTTTCATACTGCCTGTTGAGAATCCCTAACAGCTGTTTTTCTCTCTTTTCTGCAGATAGAAATGACGTTTCTGCTGTCAGAAGTCTGATTCACAAAACACTTTATTTTCCTGAGAAATATCACCTGAGCAGCCCCTCAGAGTGTCAGGATCCTGCTGGAACAGATTCCTCTGCCCACTGCAATGTCACCCAGGATCCCTTATAACAAGTCACGTGGAGTCTGACTACCAGCGCTGGCTCTTCTGCAGCTGGAACGGGACATCTGATGAAGATGACTGTTTTTTTCCTATCTCTGTCAAAACTTCCAAACAGGAAAGGGTGTACAGGCTGTGGAGGGATGTTTTTGGCTGTAGGCTTGAGTGCGGGTGGTGGGTTGATTTGCTGTTAGCAGAGGGAGCTACCAGACACAAAGAGTCAAGGGTCTTGCTTGTTGGCCTTCCATTACCCGTTTCCATAGTCTTTGCTACCTAAAGTGCTTTATGGATCACTGTGAAGGAGCACTGAGGACACAGATGGAGAGAATAGCTGAGCTCAGTCTCCATTCTGGCTCCAGTGATTACTTCGGAGTTCTTAGCAGGATTACAGTGCAGGAATTGCAGATGGAGGAATTGAGCTAGGGAGTGTGCAAGGGCCTTCTCTCACACTTAGGTGTGTGTTAAAGTAGACCTATGCATTGATTGCTCTACTAGCAAGCAGCTTATCACAAATCGCCTGTTCTGGGAAGCTGGAGACAGATGTGAGGAGAACCACAACTTGCACTAATAAGGTGTGGAGAGGTAACAGCTCCAGCAGACTCCATCTGTACTCAAGAGACATTGCTTGTCTTCGTCTTCTTGGGCTGGGTGATCCTAGAGAAGGCTGTGACTTAACAAAGCAGCTGGGAAGTGGACTGTAAGAGGAATCTGACTTAAGCATGGACCTGTGGTGCTGTGAGAGCTTGGCCAATCTACAGTAAACAGTGGAAATGCCACACTTGCCTCTTGTTGTGGAGAGTGCCATGCTGTTTTGAGTCCTGCATAACTGAAAGAGATGGACTGGAGTTGATGTTCCAATGGCTGGCATGAGGAGTCTGAAAAAGGGCTTTGCTCACACGGACTGCTCATTTGCAAAGGGCCAGGCACGAACCTTCCCACATGCTGCTGGTGTTGTGCTTTTCCCTGTCTTGCTTGCCTTTTGCCTAATTCAGCAGGCTCACCTGCTGGTTTGCATCTATTATCTCCTCTCACTGTGTGATGTTTTACTGGACATGTGCAATGGAGGGAGCTGTCCCTTCACCCTTATGGCAGCCTGAGTCAAACCAAATGGAATTCAGGGATCTGTAGCAAATGGCACCATTTAAAGATCTTACAGGCAGTTGAAAACCTGCTGTGCTGTACTCTGCAAAGGACAGCCCTAACTGGGGGAAAATACTTTGTATAGAGGAAGAAAGTGTCTTGCCCTTGGGTCAGAATGACTTGTTAGAGTAGCCCTTTGTGGTGGAAAGGCAGGATCTTTACATAATAAGCCTTAGGTATTCTTTACAGTTTCCATCTCTAGATTATATAAGCTTTATAGAGGACGAATGCTGTCCTCTGCCTTTGGTTAACAGTGAAAGTTAAAGCGTGGAACAGCAAAATGGTATGACCTGCTCTATATCAGCTGGCTTGTATCTCAGGCTACAGTATCCTCTGACTCTCTAACTGCAGTGGAAGTTTCTCCATTTTAATGACCTCACTGAGGAGGATTTTGAAATGTTCCCCTGTCATACTAAGTGCAGAAGCTTTCAAGTCATAATAGAGCTTATTAACAGTGGTGTTGAGAACAGCAGGGCTTGAGTCTGTGAGCTGTGGAGAGCTGATAGCATAGGGACCATCTACTCATAGGTTAAAGCAAGGAGTTGTCTTGAAACTTATCAGATCTAGACTAACCTTAACAAATTGTCAGTTTTCATGATGCTGAGATGTGCAGCCACCCACCCCAGTAGGCAAACACCATTGTTTCCGGCAAGAAGTCAGGGCCTAGCAAGGAAACAGGATTGCCTACACTCATAACAGAGAACAACTCAGTGCTGTCTGTCCATGCCAAATACAAACCTTTATTAGCAACACCAAATATAAACCTTTATTAGCAACACAAGCACGAGGGTTGTACGAATGGCTGAAACTGTTTTGTGCAAGACAAACTTGGCTGTACAGGTCAAATGATTGCCAAGGAAGGAAGGTTGAACTGATACACTGTTGGACTGTTAATTGTTGAGAAAGATAGGGAAAGGGTTACCAAGGAAGAGATGTCATTTTTTCAAACAACCATCTTTAAAAGAAAATGGGACAAAACCACTGTGAATGTTGGGCAGGGGCACATGTGCACCCTGGCCCTCCTTTGTTGGCCTCAGGATAACACTGCTGTGTGCTGTGCAAGCCCAGGCAATGTGCACTGTGAAAAGCAGAGGTGCGAAGATATGGACACTACAAAAACATCCATTCCCCAAACCTCTTCAGCTCTTAAAAACCATTGGAGAGGAAAAATACTAACGTTTAAGGGTTTCCCTGACAGTTTTACATTGTGTGCAGCACATAATAACTAGCAGATGCATTTTGCTCCTGTGCCCCTTGTGCACATAGAAGAATGAAAAGTGTCTACAGAAGAATTAGTTGAAAATCTGTACTGTTCCTTGGCCAAAAGGTGACTTCTTTTTTCCTGCCCTGAATTCAAAAGTGCCAGATAGACTGGCTACAGCCAATACTTCCTGAAGTCAGTGCTTCAGGCAACAATTTCCTGTGAAGTCTATATTTTCTCAGGAAAGGGGCCAGTTAAGGCTCTGTCTTTGGACTGAGTTACATTGTAACTAATTCTTCTTTGTCCTTGCCAGCCGACGCAAGCCACAGAGTTGGAATTAGAAGTGGTTCCTTCCCACGCAGCAGAAAATGTTTGCTGTATCCTAATCCGTAGCAGATTGGCATACCCACTGGTGCTGGGAAGCTTTTCAGCAGGGCAGGATTTGCCAGACACCTTAGTATGTCCCAGTGCCAGCACGCAGCATGTGAGGAGTCTGACAGTATTCTTAGGCACTGGGGGTATTTGCAGGTAAATGATTAATGGCTTTGGTTGTGATGGTCAATTTACTAGCAAGAAAATAAAGAGAGGGGTTTGCCTTATTTTCCTGAGACATAATAAACCTGCTGGCCATCCCTGCCCTCGTTTTATGATATTTTTGCTGAATTTGGTTATTTTTTTTTAACTCTTCAGTTGTATGTTGGCATTTGCCAGTGGAGTCTTTTGAAAGGAGTTGCTGCAAACATACATATGTGGTTCAGTGGTCTTCATTTCCATAGCTTGCCTTCTAGTACTGAAAGAAGGAGCAGTGCTCTGGAAATATGAATGGCTGGAGCTCTCATTCTGTTCCAAACCAAGTGACCTCAAGCTCCTGGAAATGGTCCTGATTATGGCTTTGGCAGAGTGCATAATGTGGGGATAGATTTACCTCTTGCACACAGGCCTTGGAAGGGGCCTTAGAAGTCCATCTCCCCATCCCTGGGCAGTTCAGCCACAGGTATCTCACAGTTGCTTCTCTATTTCAGAGATTTGCTTTGACAAATGTTTCGCTGCAGAGTGTTCCACAATGGGTAAGCCCACTCTGATGGAAAGTAGCCCTAGTAGAGGCTGATCACCAAGGCAGTTGAAACATATTATCCCTCAAATAATAACATTCCATTGTTTATATTGAAGGGATGGGCCTCATAATGAGAAAGCCGGAGTTGGACACATACAGGATGTGCCTATGCCCTGCTCTGAGCTGGCAGTTTGTACTGAATTTCTACTTTCCTTATGAAAGTAATAGTATTTTTCATCTTCAGTGGAAAAGACCTTTAGATAGCTCCTTAATTCCCTTGTCCATCAAAAGCAATAGAGGTGACTGGGATTGGGAATAGGGAACTCTATAATAGGCTTTCCGAAAGAAATGGCAATTGAGACAATCTTCAGCCTTGCCAACCCACTCAAAAATTGCTTACTGGGCTCCCCAGTGCTGGAAGACTTTTAAAAATTACCTTTTTTGTAGATGGGATTGAGTTGACTTCTTTGAGATGCTGCAAGTTCTATATTCTAATCACATTTTTTAAAGCCAAGACTTCTTTCTTTCACAGTGGAAGCTGAGATTCCCATGTAACAACACAAAAATGCTGGTCTTTGGAGAAAACACCATTTGGGCTAGAGTATATGCATCAAAAGTCACTACCACCATGTCATTTAATGCCAAGGAACTTTGGGAGATAGAAACCTTCCAGAAGTTCTGTTGATGATGAAAGCAGGTGCTGACACTGTAGGATTAGACTGTGATTTAGGGAATGAGTTTAAGTAAGGTGTTTTTATGGCATTGTCACCTGCAGTTCTCAGTCATGTAAGTGTGTTTTTCTGCAAGCTCTGCCTGCAGCAAAGCTTGATCATAGAGTCACAGAATGTTTGACTTGGAAGGGACCTACAAGGATCATTGAGTCCAACTCTTAAGTGAATGACACCTACGGGGATCAAACCCACCACCTTGGCATTATTAGCACCACACTCTAACCAAATGAGCTCATCTCAGGGAGATGGGGATGTTCCAGGATAACTGTTGGCAACAGATTCCTCAGTGTCTGGATGAAAAAGACCTTTACTGTGTGGATCTGCATGCTCAACTAACATGGACAGGAGGAAGGTGAAAAGCATGTCTTCTGCCCTGGAGCTGATTTTAAAGCTGAGAGGAGAACTCTCACATGCTAATTCAGTGTTTTCTTGGAAACATCCTCTCTGTGACTTAGAAGTGGCAACCAGGGTACAACAAAGTGTTAAAAGGATTATCTAAAAAGGAGAGAATTCCTTTGAAAAGAAGCAAATTTGTCACTTAGTAGTGTGAGAGGAAGGAAAGAAGGATGCGAAGAAGGATTCATTCTGCAGAGAAGAGAGAGACAGGGCTGGGGATTTTCACCTACTGTAGCACATTAATTCACAGAGGAACCTGAAAGTGATTTGAAAAATGAGGTATGGGAATCACAGAAAGGCTTCAGAAGGACTGGAGGATGCTCTGAATGTGAGCAAAGGCAGAGTTATCCCAAGACAGACATGTAGGAACAGCACCTAATGAATTCAGATGGCAGCTAGTATGCAAATATCTGCAGGGCTGTGGCAGTCATCAAAATAGAACTGTTAACTCCAAGTCATGCCAATTTTCTGTAGAATCCCATCCAACACCCTTCAAATCATTGGCAAGATTCCTGTTGGCTCCAGTCTGAAGACTCCTACCAACCTACACCCTCGTGTAGTCAGAGCCTAGCTCCAAAATGGACACCCGTCAGGCACAGCTCTCACAAGAAGGTGGCCAGGATTGAATGCTATCATTGACCCTTCCCTTCCCGTGACAGCCACTTGTGAACAGCAGCAAAGCCCAGCAAAAGCTGTCAGACACTTTGGAAGGCAGCAGAGACCTGCCTGAGCATCAGCAAAGTCCAGAAAAAGCCCTGCCACACTCCAGAGGGAATTGTGATCCCATATAAACCTCACAAAGGCTGGGAAAAGCCCCAGGACACTGGAAGGCAGCAGCAGGCCTTGCAGGCCAAAGCAAAACCCAGCAAAAGCCCCAGGGTACTCTGGAGGGAAGCAGGGCCCCTTGTGGGCACTGACAAAAGCCCTCAGATAGCATTAGGTGGGTGGGGTTACGTATAGGTTTAGGGATATGCTTAGAGTTGGGATTAGGGATTTGGTTTAGTTATACCATTTGGGGTTTACCGTTAGGTTTAGGCTTTAGGTTGAGGGGTTGGAGTTAAGGTTAGTGATTAGAGTTTAGGGCTGGGATTATGGTTAGGTTCTGGGACTGGAGTTAGCTCCTTCACGACTAGCTTTGTGTTTTGAGTTAGATAGAGCTGGGATTACAGGGTTAAATTTAGGCGTCTGTGTTTAGTATTGTTTTATAGTTAGGAGGTAAGGGTTTGGTTTAGGGATTAGGGTTAGCATTAAATTTAGAATTAGGGTTTGATTTAGAGCTTGTTTAGGGTTAGGATTTAGTGTTATATTTAGCCTTGTGGGTTAGATTTAGGGTCATTGTTAGGATTTCGTGTTTGAGTTAGGGCTAATGTGAGCTTTAGGATTATGGTTTAGAGTTTGCCTTTTTTTTTAATGGATCAAAGAAGTTAACTGATAATAAGAATTTCAATAGTTATGGTATCTGTCAGATAATTAATATTATTTGTCCTTGTTCCACGTGCCGTTTTTAGATGTGAGTGAGAGTTGGAAACTGGGTTAGTTGCTGCACATAGGAACAGGCGTTTCATCTATCACAAACAAGAATTTTTTCAGCATAATTGATCCAGGTGCAACATAGGTTCCAGCAGACACACAGGATGGTTTAGTACAAGTCTGAACTGTCATAAAGACCCGTGGGTTTGAGAAGCCAGTCAGTCATGCAAGAGATACAAATCCAGAAGGAATTACTGGTACTTTGGAAGACAGGCTCATCAAGTAGGCGTGTTTCCTGAACAAATGAGAAAACTGTTGGTGCCATTCAGGAGATTCATGGAAAGAAGTTCATGCAGCCAGAAATAATCAGATGCACAAATATAGGAGTGGCCAAAAAGTCATGGAACAGGTCAGAAGCTGCAAGATATCAAGACTAACAGTAAAAGTCAGTAGTCTGATGCTCCATGTAGGAGCAGCAGATGCCAGTCACACCAACTAACACTGGTGAATCCCAAATCATGTCAGCCAGGCTGTACTCTGATATTCTTAGCATATTATTCTACAGCATACAGCATCTGATGTAGGAAAGAACTTACAGGGAAAAAAGCAAAAATGCATGCACAACTTCTTTGAGAAGCACACAGAAACAATGAGCAGTTTGATAAAAATGGAAGAGAGTTGGCAGTATTTAATCTGGGTAAGTAGGCAAGATTGGGATGTCCTGACATTTTAAGGGTGGAAAAAGGTACATTGTGCAGAGTTTGGATAGTGAATCAGTAGCCATGAGGCACAGAAAAAACCCTGATCTAATGCATCTTTCCTAGAGCTAGTAAAGAATAAATTATATTTATAACGCAGTTGCACTCTAGGATGGAAATTACTAAAAAAACCCCACCAAACAATTATTAAGTGACTTAATAATCACCTTTGACATCCCAGATGAGTTCACAGTTCTCTGACCTGAATAGATACTGCAAGGAAGTCTAGTTATTTCATGCAGGAGTAGCAAAGTTGATGGGCTCTGTGATGCCAGGACTTGAGGCCGATGATGTATCTGTCTTCAATCACTGGATTTCAAGTTGAAAGAAAGGAGCTGACAGAGCAGGAGACTTGATGCTGTAATTGATTGCAGCATTTAAACTGAGCAATAGTATCTCTGAGGAAGTAGCAGAGGTAACAGGAATGTAGCTCTAGCAGCTGGAGTGCAGAGAGGAAGGGCCTGGTCAGAAGAACAGGGTCTGCTAGTCTGGGTACTGTATAACACCAAGAGATGATAAGCATTGCCATTCATATAATATAGCTTAGTTCCCAAAGATGAAGTGGCAAAGCTCAAGCCCCTGTGTGTACTTTAGGCATCTACACTTGGCATTTCTGCAAAGGTTTTCTAGAACTGAGAACTCTTAAAGTGTTCTTGCTGCAAAGTTTTCCCAAGAAAATACTTCTGCTCTGCTCTGAGCCTGCAAAAAGTTACAAAATCCAGCTTCCCAGAGTACAGGCGAGGGGAACAGAGCCCTTCCCACAAAGAAATGGGAGTGGTGTCCACTCACATTGAGGCAAAGAGAAGGGAAACATTCATGGCAATCTTTGGAGGTTTTGGGGGAAAGCTCCCTCCTCTTGTCCACAGAGCAACTACAGATTGTTCACAGAGACTCTCTTGCCTCATGAATAGAGGGTCTTGTCACTAAAGGGGTAGGGTAAATTTACTACAGAAACAGAAACTGGAGTGACTAGGGACAAATAGAAAAACAAGAACAAAATGCCCACTTGGCACATTGGGACAAGCAAGAGGGTCCACTGAAAGGAGGGGCATCTCTGAGGCACTCCCAGCAACAACACCTTCCAGCACTCACTTGCCTTTTTCTCACTCCCCAGTGAAGGCCTCAGCCTAGAACTCCGCAAGGTCAGGGGCATGTGAGCCTCACCCTCATCCTTCTTTCATGACAGCAAGTCTCCTCAGCCCCAGACATGAGGAACAGCCAGTCACTGGCCAGGCTCTTCAGAGGCATGTAGAAAAGGAAGCTCTTGACTCAGTGCTTTAAATCTCAGGACTCCTTCCTCCAAGTCGATGCAACACTAAATAAGGGGAGAGCCAGTTACTTGCTGGACATTTCAGATAGCAAATCTGATGATGTCTGTGACTGGCGAAAACCTTTAACAGCACTTTGGGCTTGGACAGACTTTAGTTTCCCTCTCTGCTCCCCATGCTGCCTGCTTGCTCCTGTTTCCTTTAATGGATTCCTCTCCAAAACCTTCAGAGCACCATTACCCTCTCTTCTTCCTATGACTCCCTCTGAGCTGATGTCCTCACATGACTCAGCCATTCAGCCCAATGCTTTTCCTATTTAATGAGTCTGACATATGGCTGCAAATACGTGACAGGCAGGAGCCAGGTTGCTGCACCATATTCTGAGCCACCCAGGAACCAGGCTCGGCAGAACATTAACCCTGAACCAAGCTGGTAACAGGAGAGGACTCTTTCCACTCCTGTCCAGCTAGTGTTGGACAGTGAATGAGATTATACAGCTCATATGGCTTAAAGCAAAAGGAGAGCTTGTTCACATCAGCTTTCAAAAGGCAACACAGGTCTAACTTGTGACAGTGTGCCTTGCATTTTCTTGCCTCTTCTTCAGTTTCCTCTTCCTGTTTGCAACTTGTATAGTCAGGAATATAAAGAATGGGAGATTTTTTAGTATCCTATTAGGAGTTTCCTTTCTTAAAAACTTCAAAAGGGACTGGAAAGGAATCAATGACTCAGAGCATACTGCAGCCAGTCAGGCAGCTGTGTGACTGGCATTTCCCTGAAAGACCTGGACATAAGTATTTCTGATGCCTACAGCAACCAGGTCTTGGAGAACTTCTCAGGAGGAGCCCTGCAACAAGCAAGGAACTGTTCCTTACCTTGAGAGACCACAGAGTCTGGAGACCAATGCAAAACTCCAGCATTTCATCATCTGAGAAGAGAGAAGAGACTGATCAGGCTTAATAATACTGCCCCTCTGAAGAAAGTGTGTCTCTCCTGTAAGAGGGTATGGAATACAACAACATCTGATTCATAAAGTTATGTGGCTGTGGTCTCTTCAGTATAAAGTAGATAGCAAATAATAAGGAAAGTGATGAATTTAACATACATTAACTAGCAGGTAGTAACAATGACAATAGTAAATCAACACTCTCTGGCACTGACTGATAAGCCATTAAAGGAGTTATTTCAGCACAGATCTAAATATGGTCAAAATTAACTTTTGTAGCTGATAAGAGGAGGATATTTTTATTATCTTGACTATTATAAGATACTTGAGGAGGGTTGTGGGCTTGTTTGAAACTTAGCATGGGCTGTCAGAGGGGGGTTGTGGGATCCCGTAAAACTTACTATGAGCTGTGTAAGAGAAGGACCAAAGTCAGGAGAAGGCAAGCAGGAGGGTAAATCAGTGAGAATAAGCATGGAAAAATGGAGAGGAGAGGGAATAAAGGGGCCAGTCACATGCAATCAGACAGCTGCTCAGTTCAGTTGCCTGACCAAACCCTGCACCTTATGGCCACAATCTATCCAATCATCTTATTAGATGATTTTACTAAGTAATTTTTTTTTCTGTGTAACTTCCCTATCCTACATTTGACTGGTGCAAGTCTTCAGTGTCAGTGAGTGTAGAAGATGCGATGGGTTAAAGGGTAAACAGCTCTAGATGTCCCTGAATTGAAGGACTGGCAAGGGAGGTGCCAGTAACTGAAGGGACTACAGGCCATAGGGCTCACAGGTGTGTGTCAGCAACTGGAGTGAAGGATGTAGCACACAGGTGCCAGCAGAGACACCACTGTACAAGAGTCTGGGTGCCATAGTGCTTATACATCTGGGTGCCAGCAACTAAAGGGATTGCGATGTGTGCTGCAAGGTCTGAGTTCAATAACTGAAGAAGCATTATGTGTCACAGATCTTGCAAGTCTCCGTGCCAGCAACTGGAGAGTTCAGCATGCACAAGAGCTCTAGGTAGCAGCTCTCACTGGGTTCACAAGAACCATACGTTTGTAATTCGGCAACTGAAGAGAACAGGGCATGTGTATGAGAGGTCTAAATGCTACTAACTAGAAAGACTTGGATGTGTTTATGTTTCCCCAGGGAATTTGATCCTGTGATGTTGTGGCTTTGCACATACAATTAGCTCCCAAACCTCAGTCTGGTCTAGCCAGTGAGTGGAAAGAAACCTGCACCTGAAAAGACTCAGGGTCTGAGTCAGTGGCTAGGCAGGGTGCCTAGGGTCCAGACGTGGGTATAAGACAGACCTAGAAGCTGTGCTGTTCTTTGAAGACTCAGTGAATACAAGTGTGCTTGTGAATCTAGAGCCTTAGGATGTGTGAACTTCTGCTAGTGAACTTCAGTCAGCTGGAGAAGAGGACCAGAACTGGGCTATCTGCTGGTGTTTATGTGCTTGCTGGTAAAGGCACTGCTCGGCATGTGGTCATCTGTGTGACTGGCCTTGTCTGTGTCCTTTCTCTATTCCTCTCTGGAATATACATTCAGCCTTGCTACTATCCAAACCTGACACTAAGAACATGCATTGGACTGGGGAGTGACCTCCTGGGTCTTAGAGTCACCCATCTGGACCTGAGTGGCAGCAACGAGGAATCCACAGGTCCTGGAGTCTGCATGAATCGGAAGCCACCAGTAACATCATTAACACCTTCCGTGTCTCCTGAATGCCTGCTTGCCCTGTAATGAGTGGCTGTAATTTATAATTTTTTTATAACCACATAAGCGAGAGCACTGTGTGCACAGGCACATGTAAGACACAGGAGAAGCAATTCTACTGCTTCCAGGCAGCCATTTTCACATCCCAGCAAATGAATAGGTACTACTGGGCTAAACTCATCCATGCTGGTGCTAATACAGATTCCCTGTGTAGGGCAAGAACAAGCAGAGGGAAAAACAGTAGAGAAGAGTGAGCTGGAGTGCGTAAGAGGAGGAAGGTCTGTCTAGATGACTAGGATTGTGGAAAGAATGGACATGAAAAGAGGGAGCAAGGGAGGCCTTGGAAGGTGAATAGTACTCATCAAAGAAGAGGAAACAGATAAAAGCGAGAGGGAAAAGCTGAAAGATTAATAGGGTTAAAGAACAGGGGAAAAAAGACAGACAACTAAGTTGTTTTCAGCATATGCACAGCTTGATGTGAATGTGAAACATGCAGCCTTTCTGTTTTCTGGGCATGCCTCAGTGGCTGCTGACTTGACCTTTTCTTCTATGGCTCCTTCCTTCAACGGATCCTGCTTCAGGACACTGTGAAGGAGGGAGACTCGGCACTCTGTGGCTACCAGGTTCTCTCAGGGTGCTCCCTGCAGCAGAGGCAGATGAGTACACAGAGAAACACTCTGGGGAATAAGCTGTATGTACCCTCTGTTGCTTTCTCTGATGACTTCCAGCCAGCCAGAGATACAAGTGCCCATTCAATAGGAGAACATTGGGCACTAGAGGGCTAATCAGGCTGTCTGCATAATTTTGAGAAAAGTCCATTTTAGAATGGAAATGAGAATTTTTCACATCCTTTGTTAAGACCAAAAAGCAAATAATTTCTCCCCACTTTCAATGTCTTCTGTGTTCTCCATACTCTTCCTATGCCCTTTGCCTTTGATTAGATTGAGGGTATTCACAGCACATAATGATGTTTGCCAGCAGTGGAGGTGACCGCAACACCAACCTCCCACCATGTCATGCTTTTCCTAAAGGTCCTTCTATATGCCCTTGGCAGGGTGAGAGGGACACAAGAAAAATAGGGGAGAGGAGAGTCTGGCACTCACCTACAACCAGTGCTGAACACAGCACTGTCTCCTGACCAAATTGCAACTCCATTTCTTCTATTCGGCCAACAACACTGGGGATGGGAAGAGAAAGGTCTCCACAGTCCATGGCAGACACTTCTTCCAGCCTGTGGGACACAAAAGGTGTTATTGCCTTGAGTGGAGGAAGAGGAGGAAACCCAGGACTTCTCACTGATGGCAGTTCTTCCTGGTCTCACTGGGAACAGGCCCACAAGAGGAGGAATCTCTTCCATACAGTGTGTCTGGAGGCAGATTCAACAAGCTAAACCTCACCACTAGCCATCAGCCAGACAGCTTTGCCTTGTAAACACACAGACAGGATGACACAGCTCTACCTCCCAGTCTGGGGTCTACACACAACTTTGCCAACACTCCTGATGCCTTACCCTGTATCCCACCCTCTGCACCTTCTCCTAAACAGCCATGTACACATGCAAAACTGCTAGTAATTATCATTGGGACTGGGAATCAAGAGTGCCTAGGTTCTTGTCATAGGTTTTCTTTTAGCCATCTCTCCTTTTCTACTGTGCAAAGACTTACCCCAACTGGTTTAAACAGCTCTTGGAGATGAGGTTTGGTAGACACCCAGTGTTAACAGTTGCTTTCAATACCTGACCTTGGCACTAGAAAAAACAACAACAGGTAATTACTGTGGGCTCAAAATGGGCATACTCACTCCTCCAACTTTCTGAGCAACACAGCCAAAGAGGTTGTGTTTTAGAAAGCAGTCAGAAGGCAGGAGACTCATCCAAGACAATGATGATCTCTGCAAACCTCTGCCAAAGACTTCTTTTTGAATTTGTCTTGTTTCATTTGTATTTGATTGCCCAGACACTTATCTGTTATTAGTGACTTTATCTTAGCAGTGTTCCAGTCAAGAGATGCATAATTAGTGAATCTGTTCCGAAAACCCCCATGGGGCTTTATTAGCAGAGCAATAATTGATATGACAAAAACGTCTAAAGGAATGCAAGCATTTGCTACAGTCGTTGTCATCTTTCTGTTGCACGTAGCAACACCAGTTGCAGGTAACAATCAATGTTCTCAGGTGAAGAGCTTCCAGAGGGAGAAGCCTGAAACAGGAGCACCCAGGACAAATACCCCTGACATGAGCTGACAGATTCAAGTGACTCCTGAATCCAAGCCACAGCCTAGTCTAGAGGTGTCTGTTTTCTGCAGGGCTTACATTATATTCCTATACAGCTCTTCAAGGATATATAACATGGTACTGCAACTACAACATTCACAGCTGGTGTCACTCAGCAAAGGGAGAGACTGAATGCCCTGCAGCCCAGTCACCTGTGCATGATCTTGCTGGAATTATTTCCAGTGCCTTGCTCACTTCATTTCTTCACCCCTTTGCACTTGAAAAGGAAAAGGAAATGTGGTTGCCATGTGTTTTCTGTTCCCTCTATACAGAGGTCCTTAATAGCAGGCCAGAGGCGATGAAGTGACAGCAGGTCTCACATATGTTAGGGGTCTGAAAAAATAGGGTCACCAAGGACATCAATAAGAATTATATTCAGGGGAAAAAAATAGGAATTGGACTTAGTAAAGGAACTGAAAAAGACAGAGTAACTGCCCTCTACAAAATAGGTCTTTAACATACCTATAGTGCCTAATACCCATTCTTGATGACCTAGTTCTTCAAGGCTCTGTCTTGCACAACACCCAGAAAAACCCAGGCACAAAGTTTCCCTTTTGGGAAGCTCTTTTTTCCCCCTATTATCATTTGTGTTTTTCCTGTGATTCCCTCTCTTCCATCCTCTGTGGAGCTCTGCGACATGAGCTGCTCAGAAGCAGCAACAGACCTCCCACTGCTCCTCTACCTTTATACTAATTTCTGACAAGTTTAAATGCTTAAACACCTTAAGCAGATGGGTATTACTATGAGGGACTCAGTGCAGCACCAGCAGGGTCAAGGAAAATGTCTCAATTTCCTGATTTTTAACTGAATTTGTCTATGATTACTAATCATCACAGAGCGCTACATCCAGTATTTCCAAGATTTCATTTTCAAAAATGAGCTATTTGTGGGTAGTTAAGAAGAGAAGAAGGATAGCAGTTGCTAAGGAATCACTTTGGGAGCAGACAGACCTGAGATGCATGAGCTGTTGTTATAATAAGCCTAAACTGCATCACTAGGCAGATTCTTAAATTTTGTTTCCGAGCAGGCTGGGAAAGTTGCAAGTTAGAAACTTGCTAGGATATAACAGGGCAGTAATTATTCTGTAGAAAACAACATTTAATCTCATTCAGTGTAAACAGCCCATCACAGTTATCAGCTCCAGCAGCCTCACAAAATTACACCACTAACCTCACCTTCAAATTACACCACTAACCATTTGCACAGAGAATTCACCAGGAGCCTGAGGAAAGTCATGGGTCCAGCACACACAAATACAGTGCAAATGTGGTAAGGAGTACACAGGCAGCTGGTGAGCACTGCAAGCCTTCTTGGACTAAGAAGACTTTTCGTCACATTACCCACTCCTATCTCTGTTACAGAATTTTCAGTTTGTTACTACCAGTCACCATTAGTCTTTATCCAAACATCAGTTATGAGGATTTCTAAGAAAGAGGGGAAGGGGAATCAGTAAGGATCACCATTTATGAATAGCTGTGTGTTCTGAAATAATGTCAGTTCCAAAGTCAAGAAGCTGCTTTAACAAACAAAAGGTTGATTAACCCCATGTTGCTTTAGCATAGAGGAAAAGTAGCCGGGCAGCAGTGGAATCTTTCAGCATTTATTTCCAAGTCAACAAGAGATAAGTCCCACAAGAGAAAAATAACAGCTTGATTTTATGATGCAGCTACCAGTCATGATAAGCTTTCCAAAGTGCTTTGCAAAAACTGTCACAAAAAGGGGCAATTCTGCTAAAATACCATGTGGGCAACCCATCAAGTAAATAGAAGGGTGAGTCACTCTGCAGTACAACTCTTATAGATTGGGTCCATCTCTGATCTCTGAGACTTCAGGAGGCCTCAGGCACAGGGCAACTATAACCTGTTAGAGTGAAAACACTTACTGCCTGAATCTCCCTGTAGCCCTGAAGTCTACCTATATTTGGGCTTATTCCCTAGGCAAGTTCAGTTACAAGTTAGTTGATGCATTTGTTACCACTTTGAAAATTTCAGCGTGTCTGTCTGCATGTAAATGTCAGCTTTATTCTGCTAGACCATCTTTTCTCAGGAGATGCTGTCAGGAAAAAAACACTTCACTGGGGTCGTGTTCCATTTCTAATAAAAATTGCATCATAATCAAACAGCTCTCCAAAAGGTACCAGCTCACCTCTCTGGTTAAAATGAACTGGCAGCCTGAGTTCTATTTCCTGCCACAGATCTGTTGCTGACAGGAGAGGCTTTTTGAAGTTCACAAATGAGAACATCAAAAGCAGCAAGACTAAAAAGAAGGGGAGGAGAGCTTCCTTCCTTCAGTGTAAGAAGATTAAGTGTGACAAACAGTGACTGGCTCTTAAGAAGGGCAGAAAAAGACAGAAATGCCTATGCAGAATTCAGGGAGAGTTAGACCTATTTCCTTGACTGTGATGTTCATTACCTGTCCTCTGGGAGGGAAAATAAAATGTGTGTGACAGCCAGCATTCATTCCATTAGAAACACAAAAGGGAATGACTACTGGCCCCTGATGCTGACTTAGCTACTGCTCCTGGGATACAACACCTGTACATGCCTGTCCTTGCTCAATGTACATGCCTGGAAAACCCTCACCATTTATCACTGACTTTCCTCTTACAGAACAATAAGGAGTGGTGATTAAAGAAAAAGAAACACCTTTATTTGCTCAAAACCAGGCTTCAGGTATTTGAAGAAATTACACTGAGAGCCATTTATCCTACTAGTCTGTTCCCAAGTACAGTTATGTTAACCTAGCTACATTAACATCTAAAACCCAGGGTAAGCAATGTCTGACTGCAACAGTAAAGGCTGCAAAAAAAACCAGACAGTGGCTTTGCTTGGTATCTTTCAGATACTTGCTGCCAGGCTGTGTTCATATTATAATTTATTGTGCCAACTGAATTCTAGAGGCGTATGTGTTTTACTTTGAAGTGTAGCCTTTACACTCTAATAGGAAAGATGTTCTTTAGAACAAGTAACTGAACTAAAAACAGCTTTAAAATGTATTTTGTATCCATTCTGTACCAGGTCTTTATCTTGGTGAGTCTCATATCTGTCCTTTTACTCCTGAGAGAATCAGACCAGATTAGATCCAGTAAGTGTAAATCAACTATGGTCACTTGTCTTCAAGTGATAAGGAGACATTCCTTGCTTCTGTATACAATTATGAAATACCTCCTATCATGGGAAAGCTGGCCTTCAAAGGAAGGAGATGTGATTTAGGTAATTTATCCTCAAATATGAACAACTAGCAGAAAGGCTTTCCTCTGGCTTTTGGAAGACCTGAATCCAGACTCTAAGAGAGGCCATGCATGAAATCTGCTGTCTCTGGCTGCACTGGCTTTGCAATTTTTAATTCAGCATGGCCCTTGGGAGGGGGGCAGCTGGCCTCTGAGCTTTTGCCATCACTGTGAAATCAGCAGCACTGTGTTGTTGCCTTACCTGGCACTGTATTAGCAGAAGTGAAGTCTCTTTTCTCCTGTCCTCTCCCTTTTCCATCTTTTCCTCCTGGTCTTTTGCCAGCGGAGATTGAACCCATGCAGACTGAACCCTGGTCTCACCCCGCAGTTTGTTCAGATTGCCTTCCAAGAGCCGCCGCTGGACCACACTGTGTGGCTGCTGTCTCCATCACAAAGAAAGAGAAATCCCAGCTAAGTATGGAGCTGAAGACAAGGACATTTGCTAGCTCAGGGAAGCAGGTTGCAAATGCTTGACCCAACTGATCATCCTGATGAAAGACAGGCTTACTCCAAAAAACTTCCTTAAATCCCAAGATTTTTTCTGTGGCTACTAAGGTGATGTTGAAGTGATGGAACATCTGTGACAGGCAGGTCTCTTGGATGCAATTACTGGAGGAGAAGAACATGCCTGATGCATGCTCTGCCCACACATATCTGTTCCTTCAGCTAAACATGCACTTGGCAGTCTCACACCTGTTCAGGTACTGCCGTACACTACTTGGTGGGTGTGTGCTGACATCGAACAAGGCACATTCATACCTTCTAATGTGGGAGGGGACAGGGAATGCAGCATGTGTGTTATGTGTACCTGTGGGCAAGAAGGCAGGATTCTAGAAATTTTAGGTGTACAAACAATTATTTGTCATGAAGCAGGAAGCTTCCCCTGAAGAAGAAACTAAAACTAGCCTTTAATGTTCTTTAGAGTTCGTCTCTGCTCCCCCCCATCAGACAATCTAGCTTTGGCGAATATTGGTCCAGTATCTCCACTCCCTGCACAGCTACTGAATCAACAATGGGCAACACCAATGAAATAGCCTTGTTGGAGAAAGCTTTGTCCATTCTCCATGTATGTGGCTCCATGGCCTTCTCCAGAAGAGCAGCTGCTCAAACCTGACCATGGCATTCTCATTAACTGCCTAAGTGAAGAAAGGCCAAGAATTTAAAAGGGTTAATGTGCTACAGCATAAACTGTTGCTTTTATCTTTCTTTAAAAAATAAAAGATAAATTAAATCCCAGATGGTGCAGCAGCTTGATGTAGGATCTTGTCAATGTGCAGGCTAAACACGTGGATAACACCAAACGTGCCAATGAGTTGGGCTGTATTAACCCCACAGGGTATGTGTGCTTTGGACTAGCTTCATGCTTGGTCAGAGGCTGACACTGCCGGGAGGAGTGTAAATTGCCACTTGAAGCACACTGACTTGTCAGATATGCCCAGTGGTTGGAGCAGGACAGCTGTTATGGGCTTTTTGGTTGCACTCAGTGTTGCTCTTTGCAAGATCCCAAGTCCTTCATGCCTCTGTTTCCTTGTCACTCAAGAAGTGAGAGTCAGATCATTCACATGCTGCTTGAGAGACACTGCAGTAGTTGAAAAGTGAGGTAAAAATATCCCTCTGTTCCTGGTCTTTTCCCAGCCTACTGTGCCGGCCCACAGCACAGCTGGCCATGGGACTTAACTCCCTAAATACTCTGAGCACAGTGCCAGTTTGGCTGCCAGCTAACATCTGGGCCATGGGAAAAGGGCAGGGAATAAACAGCAGGTCTCCAAATTCCCATCCTCCCTCCTATCTCACACAATCTGGCATGCAAAGGACCTTTCCCTCTCCCTGAAACCTTTCCCACAGAAACAGCAGGCCCTTTGCAGCTACCACCTCTGTCCTCTTCCTATCACTCAGGCTGGGAGATTAGCTGAACTTTGGGATTGTGGAAGCATCTGATCAAAACCAGACTCCTGGGGCCCTCCTTATCTTCTGTCTCCCCAGCAAGATGGAGAAGTGAATACCGTTTTCTCTCTTGGACTCAGTAACAATTAGATTTAGAGGACAGCGAGGGAGGATCTGAAGGGTGTTGTGGCCAGCAGCTGAAAAGGAGGCCCTCTCAGGGCACTTAGAAAGATCGAAGCAGATTCCCATTGCAATTTGGGGAAGGTTCAGGCTCTCCAGTGTGAAATCTCAAGGCCTTGCTATGATTAGTGACACTGTATGAGCTGGAGAACTTGATTACTGGGAGGCAAGAAGCCAGCTCTTCAGACCTTTTTGGTACTTTCAGAATATGTAGCTCATGTAGCTACTTGCTTGTTTTGCCATTAGGAGAAAATAAATCATGCTTGTTGTTACAAAGCTAGAAACATGAGGTCTCCACCGAAATGTATAATTAATCATTTTTGGAGACATGATGAGTCCATCAAATCCTAGACACTGCTGGTTGTATTGCATAAGCTTAATGCACACCCAGAATACACAGAGAGGAATGGCAAAAAGTAACAGCCTGTGCCTGCAAAAGAAAGCATGTATTTAGTTTTAAATTACATGGGGCCTTGCTCTAATTTTAGGACTTTGGGGATGGCCACAGCTGAAGTAACTGGCACTGTCAATGGAGACCTGTTTTGGAGAATCAGTTAAACTCTCCTCCCAGTGTAAGTGCTATAGGACTCCAGGGTGTTTTGCTCTCTCTCCAAAATCAAACTCCCCAGCACTTTCTACTGCTGCTGGTTTTAGTACATTCCTTTTTTTGTATGCCTGTCCTCCAGGAGGGATCCAGATCAACTTAAGAAACATATATGGGGTTTTCATAGGGCTGGAGGAATGCCTGGAAAAATATGCCAAAAGCATATTTTGAAGTTTAACTTGTAGTCTCGAAAACATCACAGCAATATCACAGTGTCCCATCAAGTTGCGGGAACTGCTGAATTGCTCTTGGAAATCTAAGGCCTGGTTCTCTTCTTGCTCCAAGGTAAAGCAGAAATGGAGGTATCACATGAATCCCATGTATGTAAACTTTGCAGAGGGACCAGACTTTGTTTTGTGCCCTCTAGTGCCAGAACAAAACCTCAGTGCCAGAAAAGTTGCTATGCTTTATTTACTGCTCCCTAGTTCCATGGTAAAAATGTTTCAGCTATTGTGTTGTGGTTCAAACATGAAGCATGCAATGTTTTGCAGTGACTGAATGCTGTCTGCACACAAGGAATTCTCCTTAGAGTGGTTAATTCAACCAGGAGAGATGCTCGTGGTGAGAAAGCACGAGAAAGCATTTGTGGCTTCAGGGTGCCAGCTGTCACTCTGGGGCATGGTGTGACAGGAGTCAATTCCAAAGCAAAGGAGATAGATGTGTTTCTCTCTGCCTTTGTGGCTGGGGTCAACAAACGTGCACTAGAAGACTCAGAAGTGGCTCCTCCCCAAACCCTGCCGAAAACTGTCCTGGGACAGGCCTGGGGTGCGTCTGGCCATGTCATCCTGAAAGGATGTTTGAGCTGCAATGCCTCAGGCCCTGAGGGTCAGTGCCTGCCATCCTGTGCCACAAGTCTGAGCAGAGCCCTCCGGGCTCCAGTGTGGCCAGACCAATTTCCCTGCGGGAAGGACAGTCCCTGTTCCTCACTAGGGCAACACTTCTGTGACTTGCCTCTCATACCTCAGCAGTGTGCAGGGCCAGAGGGACACTCAAGACCAGTCCCTGCCCACAGCCATGTGTGTGCAGCTGTGAAGGGCTGGCAGGACATGAGGCGACAGCTCGGGGTGACTTTGAGGAGTCACCCTTTACCGTGTTGAGACAGGGACTCGCAGCATCTGCTGAGGCAGCTGTGGGGAGGGTGGTGGGAGGCAGGAGAGTGTGCCAGCATGGGTATGTGGCACTGACCCCTCATCTGTAAAGGGCAGAGTCACTGCACCCGAAGTGTTCAGCAAGGAGGATAACTCCCAGTCAGGCCACCCAGTGCTGAGGACCCTCCCCGTCCCACACACATGTGCTCCTGTGTGCCTTGCTGCCAGCAGCTGTGGGAGCTGGGAAATTATGGGAGACAAACACACATGAGCATCTGCGGTGTTGTGACTGTCTGATGATACAGAGGGAAGCCCAGACTGTAAGGAGGGGCAAGGCTTTTATGACACCCACAGGCACAGATGCAATAAGTGGGTTGTGCCCCCACCACAACCAGACCCAGGCCCTCTTTTGGGAAAAAGGTTTAGACCTCTGCATCCTTGAGCAGTTAAATACCACAGCAGAGAGAAGAAATTGGACAGCAAAACTGCCAGAGCAAGGGGATTGTGTGTGCAGTTAAGCCAGCAAGAGATCCCATGGGGAAACTGCTTCCAGCCTTGGGGAAATCCCTCCAAACCACAGACTGCCCAGGCTCCTGGAACAGATCTCCCTCCCTGATGCTTCCTGCTCCATGTCTCCACAAGGAGATTCCCATAGGCCTCATTCCTGTGCCTCCTCCCCAAAGGTATGATCCACAAGTGCCAGGCACTGCATCTGCCTGCATGCCTGGCTAGTGATCCTGCCCTATGTTTGCCTCTCCGCAAATGCAGAGAGTGGGTTAGAGAGAATAATTCAAAAAGGTGACAAGGTCAAACATAAGCCTATCTGAGAGTTTCATGAATTGTTCTTCCCTGCCTGCTGAGTCCAGGAAGCAGTCTGCATTCGAGCTGGATCATGCAGGAATACATGGAGGTTTTCAGAGATGTCCCACATGGAAACATACATGTCACATGAACATAATATAGGTAATGGGTGAGTGGAAACTTGGATCCTGGAGAGTCCTTCCAGTTCATGGCTCCCTGCCCCTGTGAGGAGTTTAGTTCCTAGTAGGATGCATAAGAACATAAATTCAAATAAATAAGTGATTCATTCTTTCCCTCCACCTGACCTGCTCCTAGATGATCCTGAAGGGAAGTTTCATCTTGCTGAACCCAGGACACTTTCACAAAGTCTGACAACAGTTCTCAACTGGGATGAAAGCTATTAGGAGGACTCCCTTCCAAATGGGGTCCCACTGGACTCACCAGATCTTTGGAGGTGCCAAGCCTTGTCAAGCCATCCAGGGGCAGCAGATCAGCCGAGTCCTTGTGCACAAACTGGGTGGCCTGTTTAAGCCGCCTCTTCTGTTGCAGAATAGCTTTGTTCCTCAGCTCCATCTCACACTCCTGTCGCTCCAGGTCGGCAGTACCCTCATTCTGCTTTTCCTCCTGGTCGCCTTGCCCCAGTGGCAAGGGGCAACTCTTCCTTGTGCTCATGGTGAAGATTCAGACAGAACAGATCCTCCTTGGTATGCTGGGGTGTTCCCTGGACTCGTCTCCCGGTGTTTGCCCTCTGGAGGCTGACTCAGTCTGTGATCTCCTTTCCTTTCCCCTTCCCCACAGCTCTCCTTCTCTTCCTTTCTCTGACTTTCTTCCTGCTCTCTTAGTTATAACTCACCCATCTCTGAAGTGTCTCCGTGACTGTTTCTCGCCCTGCCCTCTCCCTGGCTCTGTGTCCCTCCGCTCCCGGCCTCTTCCTCTCCCTCACTTCTCGTGCCCTGACTGCAGCTCTGCCTCCTCCAGTCCGTGTGTCCCTGTCGTAGCGGAAAAAGCCCAGCGTCAGAAACCGATTTCCATAAATCACAGCAGAGCCGGCAAGATGCTCCGGCTGGAAAAATCCAGCAGTAGAAGGATGATGACCCGCTGTCGGGGGCCGGACTTACCTCCTCGGGCTGCGCGCACGCACCCGTGCGTGTGCCCGTGTGTGATTCCCGTATTCCCTGTCCCCGGCACGCTGGGTACACTCTAAACCTGCCAGCGGCAGCGTGCGCGGTCTAGCGGCTCTGCCAGGGGGTTTGACGCATCTCAGGGTGCCTGTAAATACTGGCAGCAACACGGTTCAGCCTGAGAGATGATGCAGTGCCTTGGTGAATGGGAGAGAGCATCCTCCTCAAGGCTCCTGGCAGGCATGCCCAGTCTCCTTTCTGCAGAGAGTGTCATGCGTTAGGAACAGGCTGCACTGAAGGATTTTTCTGTGTAACTTGGAACAAAATGCTGAAGGTCTGGTTTCTCCTTCCAGCCAGGGCAAATGTATTGGGCCTGATTCTGCCCTCATTTTCACCTTTCTCCATCTAGAGCAATACTCTCTGATGTTGCAGAAGCCTAAAATCACTGGCTTGTCAATAGAAGTGGACTTGACTCCCTGTATACACCAAGGGAGTGCTGACACTGCTTGCAGTCTGGGATGTCTGGACTAGTGCAGACATCCCTCCTCTCAGAGCAGAGAGGACGTGACAGAACTCACTTTTTCAACTTCCCACCTCCATATTGTCCTGCTTGAAACAGAAGATTTCAGCATGAACTGAAGCTGCTTTATTTTGATTCCTCTTCACTGGTTAATACACTGCCCATTAAGCGCCAGTTCTGACATCATGTACAGAGGAAGAAACAAAATTTTACTCAGCTGTGAAGCTGAAGACAGCACTACGTTTCCATGAAAGCCAGCAAGGGGTGAAACAGCTTTCATGTGCAACACAGAAGGAATAACAGCAGCTGACTAAAGTTACCACAAAAGAACTTCTGTTGCTTACTTTGTTTTGTTTTCTGGTTTGGTAGTATGTAACATTCTAATATTACTAATACCAATTATCTCTATGTTTTAGATTCTATATAAAAGTATAACAGTGAGTTTGCAATATTAGGAAGTAAATCCAATACGAAGATCCAAAGTTAAGTCCTGTCAGCGCACTGCAAAACCTCACTTGTTTAAAGCTTTCTCTGCTCCTTCATGCCTTCTGCTCTTAAGAGCAAGTTGTTTAACTTTTTCTATCCTGTGATGTGTTGGTTCCAAGATATGGCAAAAAACCCTTAGCTTTTTTATGGACATGAAGTCAGCTATCTTCTCCCTTCAGAGGCTTGCTAGGTTCTAGGTCAGTTTTTTTCTATTCAGCTATTACTTTTTCCATCCTGTTCTTCTTAAAAAGAACCCATTTACTAAGTCGGTTAGGTGTTTTCTGTTGTGGTTTTTTTGTGGGTTTTTTTTTTGTGTGTGTTTTTTTTTTTTTAACAGAATGGACTCTCTTAAAGCTTTTCTATTGGAATATCAGATCACAGTGCAGCAAACTTAAGGATTTTTTGCACCAGTTATTCCTTTCCCAGTCATCTTTTGTAGGCCCTGAAAAAATAGTCTGACTCACCAAGAGCCTGTGTTAGAAAAATAAAACTTATTTAGATGAAAGTATTGATACACAGTCCCATACACACTGGTAGATTATTTTCCATTCTTGATCCAGTCACATACAATAATCATAACCCATTATACCTCACCATTCTGCACACTTCATACAGAAATCCTTACAGAATGTGTATCAGTGCTGTTCAGACAATAGAAGGACCCCACTGCCTCCACAGAAGACAAAAGCCCTTCTCACTTCTCCATCCAGCAGCTTGGCCTTCTAGCTCAAACTGCGACAGATCTGGGGCAAAAGGTTCCTGGTTGTAACCACAAAACTACAGCACTGTATCCATGTTTATGGATGTTGGTCCCTGATCCTGACCACCTCCCTGTCAGAAACACTGAAGAATTCAGAAGTAGTGCCAATATATCTAAGAAAAAACACTGAAAAGCAGCATTTCCCAGTAGCCAGTTTGCCCAGCCAAGAAACAAGAGAGGATCAATACTCCAGTCAACTACTCCTTTGTTGGAAGAAATTCATGAATAGTACCTGGAGTAGTGAAGAGGAGAAATGGACTCCTTTGCAACATGATCAGCAACTTACAGATGAAAGAAAGTGGCACCAATATTTTATTGAGTACCCCTGTTTGAGGAGCTGCTCTGATGAGGGCTTTCATTGGTTTGACTTTAAATTTCACAGGCTGAGGTTCTTTCACCAGAGATTTTCCTTGTATCTCACTTCTGGGAAACTTTACCTGTTTACTATTTTTTACTTTTTTTTTTTTTTTTTGATGACTAGGTTAAATTATCCCCTCTATAATATTCTCCTGCTACTTTGGCAACTTCTAATGGTTGTTTTTTTTCTTAGAGATTTCTCTTCAGCTTTGAATTTTCCTCTTTCAACGGTTTGGAAACCATTATTTTGTTCTCCTGAGAGCTGACACACTGCAGGTGCAAGGGTGGATTGTGGATAAAGAGATTTACATTACTTTTGTGACCAAGCTGGGCTGTTACAGAGCTCACAATAGCTCCCACATAATGTAACCAGCCCAGAGGGTGTCTCTACATTACACCAGTTTCCAATGCACTGTCTCAGTTTGGTAATGTAAGCTTCCAGTGGGCATGAAAGTGACCCTGGGTGTAGCAACTGTGTCAAGGGCAGGAGATTTCTTGTGATGGCCCAGCGCAGGGTCAGAATGAGGTGACTTTCTGTTCATTCTGTTTCATTGTCACAGCCTGTGCACAGTCTGTGGATGCACAGATGGTGCAGAGGAGTGATGAGAGGACAAACCTTACTCAGGCAAATCATGCCTGCTTCTCTCTCCCTTTCCCTCTTTGAAAAAACAAAAGCTTCCTCTGCTTTGAATTCCCTCCAGTTTGTCTATTGGTATAATAAAATATCTTCCTATTTTAGAAATAATAAGTAATAAATTACAGTATTTGTATCAGTGAATTTGAATATGTCTGGCAAATTTCCTTGAGATAAATGTCATCTCAGATGTACATAATATTTAGCTCAGCTGCTGGATAGGGAAGTGTGTCCTGCCAGTAGGGTCAGCCAGAAAATAAAAATTTCCTTAATTAGGTAATTCAGGGTAAAATCTCTGTAGTCATCTGCCATATGGGCTAGAGTTACGCTTACACCATAGCAAACTTAAAACAACGTTGTCCAATATGAAATCCCTCTGCTGTATAAATATTGCCTGTAATTGTTTCTATTGATTTCCTTGCTTGAGTTAAACTGCAATGAAAAGCGGCCTTTTCTGGTTGGTTAGAATAGTTAGCATTGCCACAAAACAGTTGCCAATCATGCAGCAGGCAATACAAAATTCTCCCTTCCATTACACAGCTTCATGAATTACACTAGAAGATTTTGGCTTTGTTTTCACAAGGGGAAAGAATATCCATTTCAGAGTGCTAATGCACATTGCAATGGCAACTGTCTTACTCCTGCTAGAGCTTCTCTGTGCTCTTGAAGAGGTTTAAAGCACACAATAATTTCTGGCAGTAATATGCTTACCAATAAAAGTATGTAAGAATATGAGATGAAGGATAGTTGTGTACTTAAGGCCAATAGCAAGTCCTTGGAAATATGCAGTCTCAAAGATGTCTTCAATGTGTGTCTCTGGGTAGTTGCTTTCACTTCACTGTCCTTTCACTTCTTATCCATAGGGAGAAGAGTGCTTCCATTATCCACTTAGCTTGAGGCTAAGAATGCACTTGTTGTTATCAAAAACAATTTTTAAAAAGTTTCTACATAATGCCATAAAAATAATAATGAAAATTTTACACATTAAACTTCCTTTCAGAGGATGTCCTCAAACCTGAATACTCAAAGAGTAAAACCCAGCACAGTTAGAGCTGCCTTGAAAAGCTTAATTGGGTATGTGTATGTATGGGTCTGTTACTAAAGTCTTGGCAAGGTGCTTTGAGTAGCTGTCCATGGATTCTGCAAAAATCTACTTTTTTCATATAAAACAACAGCGAAGAAAATTTGCAACCACCTATACACTTTTTGCCTGTGTCCAGCTAGCTGTAGAATCAGAGCAGACTTTGTCTTGCTCAAAACGAAGTCCAGTCATAGTACTTGAAAGGTAAGAATCTCTGTTGGCTGCCTTTGCCTCCAGTCTCATTTCCCTTGGAGACAGGTTTTACTTTTAGAGTCCACCATCACACACTGCAGAAAACTTACCTACCAGCAGTTGCTAGGTGTACAGAGGTGTTTCCTGTCATGTTTGTTTGTAAATCACTTGTTTTGTATCTTACAGCAACAGAGATCAGTCAAATTCTTGGTCAGCAGTATAATTTGCTGAAATGAACTATTATCACTTAACCAGGTGTATTTGTCGGTATACACAGTTGAAGCCATGTATATTTATGGGTGTAGCATGTCTCTGGTTGCTGCAATGTGACGAGCAGTTCCTGTGTAGCAGGGCTTCTCAGACACACTGTTCTAGGGGCAGTCAGCTGCTCTAAAGGGCATTGCAGCCCACCCCTTGTTCTCTTGTTCAGGCAGGCTCTTATTTAGAGATGCAGTTACTCAAGCGTTGGTGCCTGCTGACTAAATCTTTAGTCATGCTGAGGTTGTGGATGGTTCTTCAGCAACAATACCTCAGTACTGCTTAGGGAATCGCACCTTTTTCACACTGTTTTCTCCCAAGGCACTGGACCCATCCCTTGTAAACCAGTCAAACCCAAGACCTGAAATAAGTATTTTACATCTGTTCTGTGGTACCTGTTCATTTTGCCCCAGCCTTAACTTGAGAACTGAAGAATCTATGACTGTGGTGGTCCTTATCAAGCCTTCTTCTGTTCTCTGTTCTCTCAAACAGACTCAAGTTGTTTTAGGTGAGGTTTAAAATGGATATTAGGAAAAATTTCTTCACTGAAAGGGTTATCAAGCATTGGAAAAGGCTTCCTTGGTAAGTGGTTGAGTCACCATCTGTGGAGGTATTTAAAAGATGTGTTGATTGTAGACATTAAGGGAAATGGTTTAATGGTGGGCTTGGCAGTGTCAGGTTAATGGTTGGGCTTGATGATCTTAAAGGTCTTTTCCAACCTAGATGATTCTATGGCTTTATGATTCTTTGTCTTATGAACTCACTCTCTCTTTGAGTCTTTGAGACATCTTCTCATCAAGGTCTTTCTTTACATTATCCACCCCCCAAAGCCCTGTAGAAGTCCCTAGGACACAAGAGAGCTCATGTTGCCCTGCTCAGCTGCTAGCAGGCATGAAAAGCAAGTTCAGAAAGAAATTTCCATACACTCCAGCAAGTCTGTGCTAAGAACACTCTGTACTGAATAAATCTCTTCTCAGACTTCAGTTGCCAGCTATGGCTGGGGCTAAGGATGTGAAAGAAATTTTTAAAAAAAAATGTTTATAGCAGCCAAAAATTGAAAAATTTTCATTCAGCTTGCAAAAAAGGAAACATCAAAGCCAAGAAGGACACCCTGACAAAAGCCTTCCAAAGCAGGGAAGCCCTCGGTCTCTTCAAGAAAAGATTTGGTATAAAGGGTATTTTCATTCTGAGCAAAACATTCTTCTGCTCTCATTTATAGAAGTAATTGGGCTGCTTGAACTGCCTTTCCCTGTGTTCCCTGCCCCTTCTCTCCCCAGTGGAATAACTCTACCGGAGGCTGAAATTCAGCGTGGGTATTATCTGCTCAGACAATTCAGGATTTTATGATGGAATCATCATCACAGTAGAACTTTTAGTACAGAAACAGCTTTGTGTACACAGTGCAGTTACAGTGTCAGGAAGACAGAGGGATGTGTTATCACCTCAAGGATTTGATGGGTAGCAATGATGCTTTAACAATGTAATTTTATTTTTGATTATATAAATACTGATTGGGGCAGTCCCGTGGTGTAATGGTGAGCACTCTGGACTCTGATCACAAGGTCGTGAGTTTGAGTCTCAGTGGAGACCATACCGGGCAGTTAAATGCCACTGAGTTCAAGTCTCGGTGGAGACTGTACCGGGCAGTTCAATGCGTCCCTGCCATCCGATCCCATCAGATCTTGGATGCTCAGTAGGGTCAGACCTGGTTAGTACCGGGTGCTGTGACAGTCCTGAGGACTTCACTGTCACCGTCCAAGCTCACTTGGCCGTGGCAGATGGACCTTGGGACTTAAACGGTGGGGCCAGTTCTGTTCACACTGTGCCTCACCTAAAAAATCCACTGTGCAGGCTCGAAGGACACACACCCACGTGGGGAGAGCCCTTCCCAAATCTTCGTTCGCGAAGTTTGGCCATAGATAAATACTGGTTTCATTTAGTTTTGTAGCCTTTAGGATGCATTTGTATGTGCACCAGCTGTTTGTTACAATCTTGATAGCTAGGCCTTGGCATGATTTGAATGACATTATCTCATGATCTTCTGACTCCAAGATTTTCATAAAAACAACAAACAAATAAAAACTGAGATTCAGCCATGGGAAATGGCAAAACAGCTCTAGCCACTGTGGCATTCCAATCCCATGGGCATGCTTGCAGAGTGCAGACTGTCAAGAACTAGTTAGCTACAGATTAAAGCTCCAGATCAGACCATGCTGTGTCATTGACATCATTACTTGGAAATACTTGGCAAAACGAATTGATGTTGAAGGCATCTTCAGTGATCCCACGTTCCAAGTGATGTGCTTTATGGTTTCAGTTCTGCTGCAATCCTGACCTTTCTTCCCCTCCTGGAGGGATTGGATTAGATGCTAAATATATCAAACACTGTTAATTGCCCAAAACTTAAAGACTGTCATGACAGCAGGCAAAACTTGAACTGCTCCAAACAGAAGCTTTTGTAAAGCGAAGCTTAAAGTGGAAAATGCATCTTGATAACTCAGGACAGATTAGACCACAAGACTTATATAAATACTCCTAAATCCATGTTTCTCTTTTCAAATTGGGTGCATTAAAAAAAAAATAGAGGCAAATGGGGAGGATAAATAATTCTGATAATTTATCTTCCATGCATACTGTTCATCAGTATGACCTATATAGTGACTTCCCACAGATATTGAGGTGGAGAATAGAACCTGCTTTGCATAATCTTTTGCCTGCATTGCCTGTAAACTGTGTATCATGGTATTTATGATCTTTATTTTTCCAGGTTGTATCTGAAACTCTAGGACAAATGCGTCATTTGATCTGAATCAGCAGTTCAGAATCATGGTCTTTGCATTCTAAAACTCTGCTTGTTTCAAAGCAAGAAACCAGTCTGAGATGACTGGTAAAGCAGGACATTTTCTTAATTTCAGGCAGCTAATGCTTTGTTATGCCCTACCCAGTTGTAGCTCACCCTGCCTGAAAAAAGGGGAGGTGGGATGGAGGCTGTTTCTGTTCAGGAACCAGCTCACATTTTTCAAGCCTGTCATTTTGCTCTCTGAGTCCATAGTGCATTAAAAAGAAGTAGTCAGACATTTTACTGAAAAAGAAGTTTTCACCTTTCTTTAGAGCTACTCTGCCCTCTGGTAGAAATAAAGGCCTGACACTATCACAAAAAGACTGCTGCATTGTAAAAGATGTCTACTCTTCCATATGGGAAAGAGATTGAGCTCTCCTTCTACCAGCCAAGATGCAAAAGCAAAGGTGGCAATCATCCTTGCTCACCTCCTGTCAAGGGGCATTCAGTCCTTTTCAGCTGATAAAACATAGTAGGAGGAACCCCACTGAACCAATGAAGGATAATTACCTTCCCCTTTACATCTGTCACACTTCCTGCCAGGTACAGAGCAGAATTTTCAGAGGGTCAGAGCATCCACAGCACTTGCTGGCTCCCTGCAGACTTGTGTATCCCAGGTCTCTTAAATTAAAATTGTATCTTAAATTAATGTTTACTTTTACTGGCTAGAAAATGTTAAACAGCCTTCTCTGTTATCAGAACTCAAGGGAACTCTTGGATGCTCCTGGTACATTAATCAGAGAAGAACTATGGAGTGCTACGCAAAGAGTGTGAAAAATTGTGCCTACAGGCTCTTGAGCTGCAACAGGTTCATGAGAAGACAAAAACTATGTCTCTGCTTACTGAAAGAGAGTGGACAGAGACATCCACTGTCTCACAAGATCACAGCTCTACCCTTTAATCCAAATACTGAGCCTGCAGAAGGACAGGTGATACCTACCTTTCCTTAAGGAAAGGATACAGGCAGAAGATTGGGCACAGATGGAGAAATAAATATTTTGTGAATAGAACTTCATCAACTGAGGCTTTGAGCTGTGTTGGCCAAAACAGTGGGAAATTTGTTGTGGGAGCAGGAGGTAGATTTGCGTATGGAATTTTTTCTGTTGTTCCCCCCACCTTTTTCATTGAACTGCCTTCTAGCAGTGCTCTCACTGGAATACTTAACAGGAGGGGAAACTCAACTTTGGCACTACTATGTTCAAAATACAACGCAAGGTGGCTATCAAAGTATCTCAGCTGACAGGGATAGCAGGGGTTCACCTGCCTAGAACTGATACCAGGGACAAGAACATTTCATTATTTGCAGGAGACATGACCCTTAGTTAGCTGGCTCTCAGATGTGTGCACACACCGTCTCAGGAGCAAGAAGTGAGATAAAAGGGAGAGAGGATGCCTTGAGAAAGCTGAGTGTTGACAGCTGTGTAAGATGTACCAGGAGAATGTGTGCCACAAACCAGGCCTCTTCTTCATAACCATAGAAAAACTGAAATAATCACCATTAAACCAAAGTTCTTGCAACATCTGAGGGCAAATAACCTCTTAACAAGCACCTGAGAGAACTGCAGTTCTGAAAACCACACCCATCTAATGCTGCTTTTATAGGGGAAGGTAGAAATACAGAGACTAGATTAAGGTTTGTTTTGCGTTTACAAGATAGAGAAACTAGTCTGGTGGTGGTGGTGTGATGTTTTAGAATAAGATCTGACCTTTAAAGTCAGGATTTACCCACAAATAGCAGGAGAAAATGCACTATATAAAGTGAGGGGTTGAGTAACCAAATCTAATGTGGTTTGGTCAACATGGTCTGAATAATACTGAAAATGTCTTAATGATCACTTACTCAGTGACCACAAAACACACACATGAGATATGCAAAATGGGTTGCTCATGCCATGGCCCAACCCAAGCACACTGCTAAGAGAGGTACAGATAATACTCAGCTGTGTTCCCACGGCAGCTTTATTGAGTATGTAGATACAGGAGTCACCATTTGTTTGTAAGCAGAAGCATCAGATCTTTTCCATGGCAATGTCCTCTTTGACATAATGAGAGAACGGGGAGGAGTTGTTCTGTTGCAACAAGTGATAATATACCTTGTGTTTCCAGAGGTCACTTTTCAGTGGAAATATCAGCATTTGCGTTATTGGTTCTTCTTTACAATTTCAACTGATGACTGTAATGAGAGGAGCTTTAACCATTTAATAGAGGTCTATCTTACTGCAACAGTGTCTCTACCTAGTTCTCTAGTACATAATAGGACTCTGGAATCAGAAGAGCTAGATGACCTGATCTGAGCTCTTCTCAATTCCAGCCTGGACAGATGAAGCCAAAGCAAGATTTTATGCTGCAATCCAGATAACAACCTGTTTCAGTTTGACTTGGGTCACATAGAGGCAATTTTTTATACCTTTGCCCAGGCAACCTTGAGAACAATCTAGACCAATGTGTTTCTGAATTAAAAAAAAAAAAAAAAATTTGAGTTCTTATCGAGGGTAGAATCCAGGAGGTGTGGAACATATGGACAACACTCTAGGTCAATTCCTTACTGGTCCAAATATTCCCATAACCCTATAACAATAAAATTATTGTTATAATTAAGGGCTAATTTAAGAAATGTACAGTATTTACAGCCATTAAAAATAGACAAAAGATACTAGGGGAACAAAATAAAGGAAAATTAGGACAGAGCTAGGATGAGGTTCCCAAGCTCTTTCCTGAGAACACACTGAGGAAGGAGTGTGTTCTTTTTCCTCTGATACTTTGAGTAGCAAATGCCATTCAGAGCCTACCTAGATTTCTCTCGATAACCTCTCTCCAGGAATTCTTATCTCTAGCACAAGGTTAGAGAAGTTCTATGTCGTTCCCCACGAAGTCTATAGCATCTTATAAAGGAAGCTCATAGCAGCTGATTTGCCTGTCTCCCAGCTTGGCAGGAGTCAGTAATGCCTTCTGTTCCCATGGATGTGGGAATCAGTCAAAAGCAATTGCCTTAGACTACACAAATGGATCTCAGAAGAGTGCTTTCTGTAACATCAGAGCAAGCTAAATTCAGTCCTCAGGCCAGTTTACTTCAACTCGGGTATCAGCTGAGACCAGCTAATATCTGTACCTAAATTTTCATCCTCAAGGCCAGGAAAGCTGATATCTAGAAGGATTTTGCTCAGGCTGTCATTCATGGTGTCCAGGATAAGGCCCTCCATGAATGACCGGTTTTCAGTAAAGCCAGAGGCTGCCAGTTCAACTGATGATTGCTTAGCAGGCTCACGAACAAGGGCTGGAGAGCTCGCGAGGGGGTCATGAACCATGTCACTGGACTCTGTATTAAGCAGTTCCTGAGGAGAATCAAAGAGCGAGTTTTTAAGGGGTGTGCAGTTAAAAGCCAGCAAATCCTGGTTATCCTGGAGGGGTGTGAATGGCAACTGAAGGGTTTTCACTGGACTGAAGTCCAGCTCATGACTTCCCTTGGCTAAGGAAGCAGACTTCCATGTGTCAAGGCCCTCTAGTGAGGGGGTAGTAGTGGCTGAGACTTTACTGGGAGTGGAAGAAACTGGCAATTTGGTGAACACCTCCTTGACTGGTGTTTTAAAGGCTCCCTCTTCTCCCTGTGAGCAGCTGAGCTGTGATACATTTTCAAGAGGCTGGGTTTCCAGCGGGAAGGGCCGGCCTGCCCCTAACCGGAAAGGGTCAAAACTGTTACTTTCTGGCAAAACAAGGACAGGCTCTTCTGAGCAAGGCAGTGCTAGGTGTTGTTTCCTTCTGGATCTGCCCATTTCCCGCTTTTCCCGCCTCTTTATAACTAATGAGTCAGAAACAGCCTTAGGTGGGGACTTCAGCATGGTGAAGTGTTTCTTCTGCTTTGTGGATGAGTCTGGGAGGAACAAACCTGGCTCTTCCTTTACCGTTATGCTTGAGGCAAATGGGGACAGCCAGTCATCTATCTGGGAGGGTGCTTCCTCCTTTATACAGACATCCTCAGGGTAGGAAGCCAATTCCTCACCAGGCTGGGAACTGTTTTCCTCTAGGGAACGGGTTGGGGAAAATAAGCCTTCATCACATTGACTCTCTTCCTTGATAGCAGCTGTGGGTAAAGAGGGTGACTCTTCTGTAGACAGTGACAGCTACATAGAAACACAAGAGATGTGCAGTCAGTAAACAAGGATCTAACCCACCCAAAATCCAAATAACAGTGAAAAGAATAAAAGAAAGATTGGCACTTTGGGTCAGCAGATGAGGTAAGAGGAAGAACTTCAGAAAGCGGTAACTATAACAACAGATAGAGATTGATCTTGATAAAGTCGATAGAAGCCTAAGGATCACATGGGAAGGATTTTAACTAATTGACAAAGTCATACCCTTCATAGCACTACTGCTATATGGAACTTCTAGAAGTACAGGCAGAAAGATAGCTGAATATTTCTGGGAAAAATGTAACGCCTTTGATTTCTTCTTACACTGTCTATATGTGAATAACAAAATGAATGAGGACAACTTTCCGAGAAACCAAGGAAAATGAAATGAAAAAATTGAGGTTACCAAAACAAAAAGAGCATAGGAGGAAGACAAATCATGGTAGGAGAGAACATAAAGCAGCAGGCACACAAAGGAAAATAGGATTATGGTTAGATTGAAAAAGCTAAAGCTTCACAATGTCTAAGCACACAAGAGCAGTCAGTGAGATGCCAAGAGAAAGATTTGTTGAATAGCTGTATTTCTTGAGCCCAGAATAACTGGGAACTTCAGAGAATTAGCAAACAGCAGATATAGAAAACCTCTGGGAAGAAACTACATGAAATAAATACTCTTTCAGAAGTTCTTTATGTTACATGTTGCTAGAACTGTCAAAAATATGAAATGTTTAAGCATCAGAACAAAGACATTTCTCTCACTGTTCTTTCTTTGTATCCAAGCACTAGAGAAAAATTGTCTTGACCAATTCATAAGTCCCTTCCTCTAGTGAATTATAGATGCATCCTTATAGCAAGCAAAGTATTAGGTAACAGTAGCTTAGAGACAGTAAAGGATAGCAAGGATTACCACTGTTAGTTCTTTAACACAGAGTTTCAGAGCACCTAGAAAAGATACACAAAGAACCATACAAAGAACAGGTCCACTGAAGGTAAAAGATAGAGTGGGGGAGGGGGAGGAAATCCAAAGAAACAAACAAAAATCAAAACCCACACCCTCCCTACCCACCCCCCCTCACCCCACTCTCCCCCCACCCCCCAAAAAAAGAAAGCCTCGCAGAAACCGACCTTTGGAGCAATGCGCACACGCTTGTTGCTCTGCAAAGTCTCTGAGCTGCTAAGGGATGCTCCCTGTGCCATGGATAGAGGAACCTTCATAGAAGGCTGCAAGACAAGAGGCTGACTCAAAGGAAATTGAATTGGAACAAGGTAGGAGTTGACACGAGGAAGCAAAGGCTTCATCTTTCGGCCTGGAAGGGAAAAGAATGGACTCACTCTTGTTCTCTACTGTTACCTCTTGAAACCCTGGCATCTGACTGAAAGTCCTTCTAAATACCCCAAAAAAACCATTCGATCAGATAGGCTCACCTGCCTTCTCTGAAAATTTTGAGGATACAAATACCAAGCCAGAAGGCCTCATGAACATGAAAATAGTCCTTCATAATGATCCTAGCCCTCAAGTTGGAGCTCTCACTCCATCTGAATACTGAATCCTCACCATCTCCTCATCACATCCTCTCTCAGATACAGCAATACTGTCCTCAATTTCAAACCTGACAGTAGGGAGGATAAAAGTTGGCAAACCTGGATAATAAATTCAACTGGTATTCGTAAAGGAATGTGGGAGAGTACCCCAGCTTTATTGAACTGATTCTCTTTGGCCTAAGATGATGTAAAGACTTACGTGAATTCTGGGGTTCAGTTTTGCTTCCTATGTTCTTCAGGGGATCTGGAAGACGACTCTTTTGTTGCTGCAGTAATTGTGACATAAGTAAGAGAAGAAAAGGAAGAGATTAGAAGAGAAGAATCCACATTTTTTCTTCTGCTTCATTCAGACTGAAATCAGAAGTCTGGGCTGTGCTAATGCAGAGAGAGCACTTATGCCAGCATTAGGTCTCTGTTGCTTACTCTTTTGCAGCAATGCCATCCCAAAGCCAGTTGTCAGCCCAAGGCTGTGTAGAAAAAGCAATGACATGACAGATCTGCTTGAGCTGCAGATTCTACTGCAGAAGGTTTTGGCGTCCTCAGTGTGTGAGGTACAGTGAGTAGAATGGCTATAAAGCCATTGGACATTGGGTCTCTGTACAAACCACAGACCAGGTAGATGTTCAAATGGAATACTAAAAGCAACAGAAAAATCAGAATTCTGAGCAGATGGAAAGAAGGTCAGGGTTGTAGCTGTAACAGAAAAGTGTTTGACCAGATGCTTGCAAACCCATCACCATTAAAACCTGCTGAATGCAAAAGCAACAGCAAACAGGTTCATCCTTCTGAAAGTCACAATGCAGTTGATTCCAAAATGAAAAGGCAGCACAGATAAATACTATTCTCTTTAAATCTGAGCCCCAGAACAGACTGGGACTCCTGCCATGAAGGTGATCATTTTGCCATAAATCTGTTTGGGCTGGTTCTCTGAAGCCTATTGGTGTCCATTGCAGCCTATTTCAGCAGTAGATTTCCAAGCTGCTCAAGGCTGTACAGCTCTACCAGCTAGAGAGAGAGAGAGTCTTTTATCTGAAGGTAGTTAACCTTTGGGTCAACCTCTTTCCCCAAAAAGGGTGTGCATGGGGCTGTATGACTGGTGCCACAGTGACCCAGTCCCCCTCCCCAAACCCCCTGTGCTTTCCTTCAGTGACTGGCAATAAGAAAATGAAAGATCAAGCCCCAAACCAGAGCATAATTCTTACTGATTCAGAGCACTCAGGCGATGTTGGTGACCCCAAGTCCTGTGGCTGGTGGCAGAAGGCATTGAGAAGGAAAAAAATTAAGATATGTTATCAACCAGAGAGGGGGACAAAAAGGACATTTAAACTTGTACAATCTGAGCAAACATAAGTCAATCTGCCCTCTCAGCAAAATACAAAGGAGTCTAAACACACTTATACCAGGTTCACGCGCTCTATTTCCCCCTCAAAATGGCACTTTCTAAAACACCTAGTTGGGATAGGACAATTCCATCCTCTGGCTGACTTATCAAACAGCATAGGAACACCTGGTTGGTTTCAGTGAAAAGTTTCTCATTAGGAATTTAAATCAAGCCCATAGGAAGAAGTTGAATGGGCTATTACATTTGTCACAGCACCTGAATCATGAACATATCCCACAGAAGCTCCAGGTCAAGAGCACAGCCACAGCACCTTTTCTTTCATATGCAGAACTTGTGTATTCGTCAAAAAAAGCGACTGAATACAGCTTCTACAAAAAGGCTTATGTCAAAGCAGCTTAACTTTACAGTTAAAATAATGTTCATCTGACTACTGTGGCATTTTGAAACTGGATAATCTGTCCTATTTTCTTTGCATAAGGCAACTCACCTTAAATACCTGGTCCAATGTTAGGCAACGATTTGCATCAGGGTGGATAGTCCAGAATGAGATTTTGCCATTAGCAGATGTCTCACGGACAAACATGTCATGAAGGGACAGGTTGTGCCGAATGGAGTTCTGGGGAGAAAGCATGAGGGGAGGTTGAAAAGCAAGGCCTACTTCAAACATGACTGCAATAGCAGAGGGATTACATTCCAAAGTGTAGACAACATTGAACCTTCATATTCACAGCCAACCTTGCCATCAGTCTCTTATCTATTTACTAGTGACATCCCTATTCTTACTCCAGTGATCGAACATACCATCATCTTGCCCAAGTGAAATGAAACAAGGGATACAAGAGGTGGAAGAATGAACACCTGGAATGAGAGGGTATTTGGGGTGGGATGTTTAAATGAATTTCCATCTTGCCCTGCAGGCTGGGGAACAACTTTACATTTTGATCCAAAAGGCTTATAACATCACCCTGTGACCCACAGCAACTTGAGGGCCTGCTTGTTACCTTCCAACCTGGCTTAGCTATATGTTTAAAATAAGGGAAATGATCCTCAATCCAGGTATAGATGTCCTTCAAAGTCATACGCTTCTTCTCGGTGCTGTTGATGGCAAACTGGATCATGGCCATGTAGGAGTAAGGAGGTCGTTCTGACACTGAATCCTGCCATGATGAGGAGGCAGCAGCAGCAGGAATGGCAGCAGCACTTTCTTCTTCAGACTAAGAGACAGAAGGAGGGATACATGAATACTCACAAATTTGACAAGAAGGCCCATGGAACACGCCTGGATCCTCCAGGTTCTGCTATTCAAATCAGTAAAGGCCAAATTCAGGTTACACAGAGATAGTGATGCCTACTTCTTGCAAGTCTTCTGATCCACATAGACTACTTCCCTATCAAAAATTTTAGCACATGCTCTTGTCTTCTCCTACTTACCTTGATTTTTTCCTGTAGAGGCATCTGGTTCTCTTTCTCTGTGTCTTGCTTCACAGAAGAGGGATTCAGCCCATCAGATCTCATCTTCCCCAGCCACTGGATGTTAGTGAGACTATTGTCCAACACAGAGCTTGTTGTCTCACCACTGCCTGTTGGGATAACAAGCCCATATTACAGAATCACAGAATCATTTAGGTTAAAAAAGATCTCCAAGATCAAGTCATACCTTACAACAAACACAACCATGCCAATTAAACCATGGCACTAAGTTCCACATCCAGTTATTTCTAGAACACCTCCCAGGACGGTGACTCTACCACTTCCCTGGGGAGCCCATTCCAATGCTTGACAATCCTTTTAGGGAAGGAATTCTTCATGATGTGCAAACTGAACCTCCCCTGGCACAGTTTGAGGCTATCCCTTCTTGTCCTGTTGCTAGCGGTCTGGGAGAAGAGGCCAAGCCCCATCTGGCTAGAGCCTCCTCCAGGTAGTTGTAGGGACCTATAAGGTCTCCCCTGAGCTTCTTCTTCTCCAGGTTGAACAACCTGTTCCCTCAGTTGCTCCTCATAGAGCTTAATCTCTAGACCCTTTATCAGCTTTGTAGCCCTTCTCTGAACACACTCCTGCACGTTATTGATCCAGCCTGTCCAGATCCGTCTGTAGAGCTTTTCTACCCTCCAGCATATCAACACTCCTGCCCAACTTAGTGTCATCTCTGAACTTACTGATCCCCTCATCCAGATCACTGATACAGATATTAAGCAGGATTGGGTCCAACACTGAGTCCTGGGGAACTCCACTAGTGACCAGCCACCAGCTGGATTTAACTCTCCCACCCTCTGGGCCCAGCCGTCCAGCCAGTTTTTAACCCAGTGAACTCTGTACATGTCCAAGCCATGAGCTGGCAGCTTCTCCAGAAGAATGCTGTGGGACACAATATCAAAGGCTTTACTGAAGTCCAGGTAGACTACATCCACAGCCTTTCCCTCACCATAGCTCTGCATACTTACAAGTAACCCTCTTAACCCTTCATATCAACTGTCAAAACGAAGGCACTAGTCACACTTCAAAAAGACAGTAATGCAATGCTAATGTTGTGGAAGGAATTCATCTTGAATTCCTAATTTCCTGTGAAGTTGCCCAGTTTCTGAAAACAGCTGCAGCTTTAAAAAGGAATACCCAAGCCAACTATTGCTTTCAACAAAAACAGGACAATGTTGATCTAGTACTTCAAGAATATCTTTAGCTAAAGAATGAATTTAGTAAGCAAAGGCCAAGGATGTTGATGACAGACTTTAACTGAAAGATGTAGCACTGGACCCAAGCTGGAAGCTCAGATGTCTTCCACCAAAAACATATGCAATAGAATCCTTCGGGTTTCACTATGTATGCAAAGCTATGCAGAATATTAGAGTCAAATCTATAGACTATTTTGTAATTAACAAAAATATTACTCATTACAGCACACTGAGATCAAAACACTACACTCATTGGCCCACTTTAAATGTCTTTGTAAAGACATAAAAAAAAAAAAAAGTAAAGACCACATACTGTTGCTCTCCTGTTCCTGTCCAACTGCAGAATCAACTCCTGAATGCCAGAGTGATGTCCTGCCTGCAAGACCAACTGTCTGTGTAACATTCTTGTCTCTTTCTTGACCACCTGCAGCCTTGATTGTTGCACTGGCTTTCTTCTCCGATGGGAGATGCTGCAATGGTGCTGGACCTGCTGAACGGGATGTGCCCCCGCTGCTAATGAGAATAAACTTGTTGGGTCCATTGTTGCCACATTCTTTTCCTTTTGCTGTCAATGCCTCTATAATGCTCTGGATATCAGCATTTGTAGGGATGGCCACGACTTGTGTGTTGGGCATGGTAGGATGGTCAATTATCTTTATTCCTGCTGGGAATTTCTGCAGGCTACAGTCCTTTTTGTCTCTGGGTTGTCTGTTGTGCTCATCCTCCTGGCTGTGTTCCTGCTTAGGAGTCCTTTCATCCCAACCTCTCTTCTCATCTCTTGCTGAAGTGCTGGATTCATCCTTCTGTGGGAGGGTCAGTTTCCGCCTTTTGAGAATTAAGGGCCTGCGAGGACTGGTCCTCATTATTGATCTACACTGTTGCTCTCCATTGAAAGGGAGAGGAACAAATCCTGCAAAACAAAAGATACAATAAAAAAAGTGCAGCAAATCATCACAGGCCTCCCACAGAGCACACATTCTCAGCAGTAGATACAAAGCCAAAAACACACAAGGAAAATAAAATTGGAAACATTTAATAAATTGATAAGGCTACTGAAAAATTTTACCCACACCTTGTGCAAGCAGGAGAGGAGATACATTTGCAAGGTAGATAATTTGTATCACAAAGTACATAATAATGAGGAAAATGTGTATATGTGCTTTACAGAAAGACTTAGCTATAAGACTTCACCTGTATCAGCCAGCAAGCAGGAGTGGAGAGAAAGTAGAAGGTAGAAATAGCAGTCCTAATTCCTATAGCTGATTGCTATAAACAGCAGATTGCACAACCTGAGTGAAAAGGGAATTTACAGATGGTTTAAGATCTGGGAAGAAAAGATTATTCCCAACACTACAAAGGCACACAATAAATGCAACACAAGTTAGGTACTTTAAAATAGGTGTAAAGTTAATGCTCTGGTCTTTCTTTCTGCAGATTGATCTAGAACCAGACAAATTCATCACTGAGCAGAATACTATTTAAATGTCAAACTTTTGGACAACAGGCGATTTAGACTATAAATCAGGAAGCAGAGAAAACAGAATTCATGTATACTTCTTCCAGGGTAAGATGCAGCGAGAGTACTGCTTGTAATGCCATCAAGAATTAGGTGAAACCTGTGCCTTTCAGCAAACTGTAACAGAACAAGAACACACAAATTGCACTTGGCGTTTATGATTAGGTATACCAGGCAGAATAGCAACAAATACCAAAAAAGCAGAGGCCTTTCCCACTGCCAGGCTTGGCTGGGCCAGCACGTGAAGGAGGTGACTCTCAGTAAGAGCCACCTGCGCTGACACAAAGCAGATGCCGGCAGAGAACAGGCCGACCCGGCGCCTCCCGCGCCGGGAGCAGCGGCAGCCCCGCGGCGATGGGGACGCTCCGCACCCCACGCGGCCCTTTGGGGCCTGTCCCGCCGCTTAACGAGACGCCCCGGCGGGGCAGAGCCCAAGGAGGATCTTCCCAAAGGCCGCGCTTTCTCCGGGAGCACGCGCCGCTTCCCAGCCAGGCCTCGCGCCGCCGCAGGCCCGGGAGCGTCCCCGAGCAGGCGCGGTCCCGGAGTCGGCGAGAAGGGCAGCGCCAAAGGGCTCCCCGCTTAGTCCCAGCCCCCAGCGCTGCCGGTAAGGCCGCCTGCACCGCCGGGGTCCCCCCGCCCCGGGCCGGGCCTAAGCGCTTCCCTCTCCCGGCCGCACTATGACTTTAGCGCGGCCCTCCGGGGGTTGTCGACCCTTGCGGGGGAGATGCTGTCGGGGGCCCGCACGCAGGTGGCGACTCACCAGCCCCCGGGCCGGCAGGGCCGACGGGCGGCAGCGGCAGCTGCGGTGCTCCCGGGGCGGCCCCGGTTTGAATTTGGCGCTCGGCGCGGCCCCGGCCGGATCACGTGCAAGTCTGGGCCAGTGAGCGGCGGCGGGGGCGGGGTGACGGCAGCGCGGGCCAATGGAGGGGGCGGGGGCGGGGCGGTGGCAGCGCGGGCCAATGGGCGGTGGCGGCGGGCGATACGGCTGTGCCGCGGGACCGCGACCGGACTGAATCGCTCCTCCGGCCCCGGCCTGTCCCTGTCCCTGTGCCGGGAGAGCCGCTTCCGCCCCGGCCGGGGCAGTCCCGGCAGCTCCCTGCCTCCTGTCGCTCCCTGGCAGCAGTGCTACGTTCCCGGGTCGCTGGCCCTGCGCTGACCCCCGCGGAAGGGCCGCGGAGATCCGCCGTTTAACGCGTGTCGCGGCTGTACCGGCCGCGGGGCCGCAGGACGCCCCGAGGAGGCTGCGCCTCTGGTAAGCTGCCAGGCTGCTACGTTCGCATGCATTTCTCGTTAAATATTCTACTCAGAGTTCCTGTTCCGAGATGACCTCAGGCCGCCTGAGCGTGAGCCAGCAGTGCCCAGGGCCAAGGAGGCCAAGGGAATCCTGTCCTGTATCAAAATGGGATGAAGTTCAATAAGGCCAAGTGCCGGGTCCTGCACTTTGGCCACAACAACCCCATGCAGCGCTACAGGGTGGGCACAGTGGCTGGAGAGCAGCCAGGCAGAAAGGGACCTGGGGGTACTAATTGACGGGAAGCTCAACATGAGCCAACAGTGTGCCCAGGGGGCCAAGAAGGCCAATGGGATCCTGGCCTGAATCAAAAATAGCGTAGCCAGCAGGACCAGCGTGGCTGGCAGGACCAGGTTACTTGGTACTTTGTGTTGGTGAGGCCACACCTTGAGTATTGTGTTCAGTTCTGGGCCCCTCAGTTCAGGAAAGATATTGAGGGCCTGGAAGGGGTCCAGAGAAGAGCAACAAGGCTGGTGAAGGGACTGGAGCACAAGCCCTATGGGGAGAGGCTGAGGGAGCTGGGGTTGTTTAGCCTGGAGAAGAGGAGGCTCAGAGGTGACCTCATCACTGTCTAGAACTACCTGAAGGGAAATTCTAGCCAGGTGGGGGTTGGTCTCTTCTCCCAGGCACTCAGCAATAGGACAAGGGGGCACGGGCTCAAGCTCTGCCAGGGGAAGTTTAAGTTGAAGTCAGGAAGAAGTTCTTTGCAGAGAGAGTAATCAGGCATTGGAATGGGCTGCCCAGAGAGGTGGTGGATTCACCATCCCTGGAGGTTTTTAAACTGAGGTTGGCCATGGCACTGAGTGCCATGATCTGGTAAAGGGACTGGAGTTGGACCAAGGGTTGGACTTGATGATCTCGCTCTTTTCCAATCCAACTGATTCTATGGTTCTATGAAAAATAGATAGTGAGGCCAGCAGGGCCAGGACAGGGATTGTCCCTCTGTGCTCAGCACTGGTGAGGCCACACCTGGAGTGCTGTGTCCAGCTCTGGGCTCCTCAATACAGAAAGGACACTGAGGTGCTGGATCATGTCCAGAGAAGGGCAATGGAGCTGGTGAAGGGTCTGGAGCACAGCAGTTCAGAGGAGCAGCTGAGGAACCTGAGATTGTTCAGCCTGGAGAAGAGGAGGCTCAGGAGACCGTATCGCTCCTGACAACTCCCTGAAAGGTTGTTGCAAGGTGGTGCTTGGTCTCTTCTCCCAGTCAACGAGTGACAGGACAAGAGGACATAGTCTTAAACTGTGCAGGGAAGGTTTAGGTGGACACTAGGAAAACTTCCTTCATAGAAAGGGTGATTAGATATTGGAATAGGCTGCCCAGGGAGGTGGCGGAGTCACTGTTACTGAAGGTGCTTAAGGAAAGATGTGGCACTTAGTGCCATGGTCTAGTTGACATGGTGGTGTTTGGCCTCAGGCTGGACTTGATGATCTCAGAGGTCTTTTCCAACCTACCTGATTCTGTGATCCATTTTTCAATGAAAAATTCCATGTTGATTCAATTAAAATTTATCCATTATGTTAAAAAAAATCATGGAAGATATGTAGAATACAGAAGGGAAATGTCAAGTCTGTTCTGTTTAAAAAAATCTCAAAAAACCCCCAACAAATGCCACAACCTTAAAAATTCCCGAAATTAAAATATATTTAATTAAAAAGTAGTCAGCAACTAAAAATGAAAAGACTTCTGGTTACCTTGGCCTTACAGTATCTTCTTGGAATTACAAACCAGATTAAATAGAAAAAGAAAGCAAGTTTTTCTGATTGTTTTTGATAGCTGATTTGATATAGCTGGATCAGAGGGTTGACTGCTTCAATTCCTGCTGTGCATTTCTAGATCTACCTGAAAAGCAACAAAAAGTTCAAAAACTACTGGTAGGAAAAAGTCTGCCTAGAGACTTAGAAGCTCTACTGTTGCACAAATGTTTTACTTTTATTAAAAACTACATCTGAGGTTTCCAAACAAGTCTATCTTCAAATCCATTTATTTGCCTTCTACAGATTTGAGAGCCCTTCAGCGTCTCCTTGGGGTGCTTCCCTCTTTCTCCAACGGGCTCGAACAAGCATCATGAGGTTTCTAAGTGGTTTGACCATATCTTTTGATGCCTCCAAAGAAGAAATGTACCCACAAGGCCAGGAAGGCAGAGCTGGTGTTCGTTGAGAGGCCGCAGGTGGGACCCACCCATTGCTATGAAGCTCCTTTGCCTGTGGCTCAGAAGCCCAGATGTGTGCCTAGAAAACCTGTGGACTGGAACACCTCTGCTGCTTGGGTTGGTACAGATTATTCTTCCTCCTGCATTCCTGTCTCGGTTTGAGGGGAAAAACCAAAATGTTTTACCCACAAGCAGGGGAGGGGCCTCCTCCACAATAATCACACCACTCTTTATCAAATTTAAGAAAAAGAATTTTAATACAAGAAGGATAACTGCTATATATATATATATATATATATGTAAACAGACTAGTGCAACCCACTTCCCCAACACCATAAGAGAAAAAAAAAAAAACAAGAACAAAACCCAGCAGGTTTTCCTCCGGGAGAAAAGGTTATACTTAAGTGTCCTTGTCACAACCCGGCTGGCTGCAGAGTGAGTTTCAGTCCCTCTCCAGCGAAACAGACGAGCAGTGGGCTTTCAGATGGACTCAGTCTCTTCCCCCTGTGTTCCCCGTCCAAGAAGCAGAAAGGTACGAGCAACCAGCAGCAAATCCAAGGCAGGCAGCAGCACGGCAGGAAAAGGTAGTCCGAAGTAGGCAGCGGCAAGACAGCCAGGGAAAACCCCAGCAGTAACCAGCAGGGCAGCCTGCCTCCTTGGAGCCCCCACTCCCCCGTTCCGCCGAGCCAAGACTGAGGAGAATATCCAAAAAAAAAAACCAAAAGAGACAAACCTGCCCCCACCCCAGCGATCACAGTTAACTGCTTCTTTTGTTAACCGCTGGCCTGGGCAGTTAAGTGGCAGGGGAGAGAATTTACATAATAATCCCAAACTACAACATTATCCACCCCTAAATTCTCTTCCATGCCGATACTCTACATTAAACTTAAATTTTCTTTCAAATAATTAAGTGTTTACAAGTACAGTAATATGAGTCGTTTACCCAGAGATAAGTTCCCCTTGAGGTACACATCGTGTCTCTCCATCTTCCTGCATCACCCACCAGGTGGAACCAGATCCTTGAGCAAAGACAACCCCACGAATGGGTTTGCCTTTGCCTGAGGCAGGGTTGATCCAGACTGTTTTCCCTAGCATACCTCTCAGGTGTATTACAGGAACTTTGTCTCCATCTACAGTGTGAAGGGGTTCTGATTGGGCAGGGCCGGCTCGATTGACAGAGCCTCTAGTGTTGACTAGCCATGTAGCCTTTGCTAAGTGTTGATCCCAGTGTTTGAAAGTCCCTCCACCCAACGCCTTCAAAGTGGTTTTCAACAGTCCATTACACCGCTCAACTTTCCCGGCAGCTGGTGCATGGTAGGGGATATGATACACCCACTCAATGCCATGTTCTCTCGCCCAGGTAGCAACTAAGCTGTTTTTGAAATGAGTTCCATTATCTGACTCAATTCGTTCTGGGGTGCCATGTCGCCACAGCACTTGTTTTTCCAGGCCTAGGATGGTGTTCCGAGCAGTGGCGTGAGGCACTGGGTGTGTCTCCAGCCACCCTGTGGTTGCTTCCACCATGGTGAGCACATAGCGCTTGCCTTGGCGGGTCTGTGGCAGTGTGATGTAGTCAACCTGCCAGGCCTCCCCGTACTTATACTTATCCCAGCGTCCACCATACCACAGGGGCTTCACTCTCTTAGCCTGCTTAATGGCAGCACATGTCTCGCAGTCGTGGATAACCTGAGAGATAATGTCCATGGTTAAATCCACCCCTCGGTCTCGTGCCCATTTATAAGTGGCATCTCTGCCCTGATGGCCCGAGGCATCATGGGCCCATCGAGCCAAGAACAGCTCTCCCTTGTGCTGCCAGTCCAGATCTATCTGTGATACTTTCACTTGCGCAGCTCGGTCTGCCTGTTGGTTGTTGAGATGTTCCTCATTGGCCCAATTTTTGGGCACGTGTGAGTCTACGTGGCGGACTCTCACAATCAGCTTCTCTACTCGGGTGGCAATATCTTGCCATATATCGGCAGCCCAGATGGGTTTCCCTCTGCGTTTCCAATTGGTTTTCTTCCATCGGTCTAACCATCCCCAGAGAGCATTGGCCACCATCCATGAGTCGGTGTAGAGGTAAAGCTTTGGCCATTTCTCTCGTTCAGCAATGTCCAGGGCCAACTGCACGGCTTTAAGCTCTGCAAACTGACTCGACCCACCTTCTCCTTCAGTAGCTTCTGCAACTTGTCGTGTGGGACTCCATACAGCTGCTTTCCATTTGCGATTAGTCCCTACAATGCGACAGGAGCCATCGGTGAAGAGGGCGTAGCGTATTTCCTCTTTTGGCAATTGATTGTATGGTGGAGCTTCTTCCGCACGTGTCACCTGCTCTTCCTCTTCATCTGCTAGACCAAAATTTTCACCTTCAGGCCAGTTTGTGATGATTTCCAGGATCCCAGGGTGATTTGATTTTCCTATACGGGCGCGCTGCGTAATCAGGGCAATCCACTTGCTCCAGGTAGCATCAGTGGCGTGATGTGTAGAGGCAGCCTGTCCTGACAACATCCACTTCAGCACTGGTAGTCGAGGTGCCAGAAACAGCTGTGCTTCTGTGCCAATCACCTCTGAGGCGGCTTGAACTCCTTCACAGGCGGCTAGGATCTCTTTCTCTGTGGGGGTATAGTTGGCTTCAGATCCTCTGTAGCCTCGGCTCCAGAATCCAAGTGGTCGGCCTCGAGTCTCACCAGGCACCTTCTGCCAAAGGCTCCAAGACAGGCCATTATTCCCGGCGGCGGAGTAGAGCATGTTCTGTATGTCTGGTCCTGTCCTGACTGGTCCGAGGGCTACAGCCTGAGCAATCTCATGCTTGATCTGGTCAAAGGCTTGTTGCTGCTCAGGGCCCCAGTGGAAATCATTCTTCTTACGGGTTACCAAGTAGAGAGGGCTTACGATCTGACTGTATGCTGGGATATGCATCCTCCAGAACCCTATGGCACCCAGGAAGGCTTGTGTTTCCTTTTTGCTGGTAGGTGGAGACATTGCTGTGATCTTATTGATGACTTCTGTTGGAATCTGACGGCGTCCATCCTGCCACTTCACTCCCAGGAACTGGATCTCTTGGGCTGGTCCCTTAACCTTACTCCGTTTGATGGCAAAGCCAGCTCCCAAAAGGATCTGGATGATTTTCTCTCCTTTCTGAAAAACCTCTTCTGCTGTGTCCCCCCACACAATGATGTCATCAATGTATTGCAGGTGTTCTGGAGCCTCACCCTTCTCCAGTGCAGTCTGGATCAGTCCATGACAGATGGTGGGACTGTGTTTCCACCCCTGGGGTAGTCGGTTCCAGGTGTACTGCACGCCCCTCCAGGTAAAAGCAAACTGTGGCCTGCACTCTGGTGCCAGAGGAATGGAGAAGAACGCATTAGCAATGTCAATAGTGGCATACCACTTTGCTGCCCTGGACTCCAGTTCATACTGGAGCTCCAGCATGTCCGGCACAGCGGCACTCAGCGGTGGGGTAACTTCATTCAAGCCACGATAGTCCACAGTCAATCTCCATTCTCCATCAGACTTATGCACAGGCCAGATGGGGCTGTTGAAGGGTGAGTGGGTTTTGCTGACCACCCCTTGGCTCTCCAGTTCACGGATCATCTTATGGATGGGGATCACAGCATCACGGTTCGTTCGGTATTGCCGACGGTGCACTGTCGTGGTGGCAATTGGCACTTGCTGTTCCTCAACTTTCAACAGTCCAACAGCAGAAGGACTTTCTGAGAGACCTGGCAATGAGTTCAATTGTTCAATCCCTTCTGTCTGTACAGTGGCTATTCCAAAAGCCCATCTATGCCCCTTTGGGTCCTTAAAATATCCATTCCTGAGGTAGTCAATGCCCAGGATACATGGGGCGGCTGGACCAGTCACAATGGGGTGTTTCTGCCAATCTCTCCCTGTCAAGCTCACTTCAGCTTCTAGCACAGTCAACTCTTGAGATCCCCCTGTCACCCCAGAAATAGAAATAGTTTCTGAGCCCACATGTCCTGATGGCATTAATGTGCATTGAGCGCCAGTATCAACCAAAGCCTTATACTTTTGTGGGTCTGATGTACCAGGCCATCGAATCCACACAGTCCAATAGACACGGTTGTCCCATGCCTCTACCTGGCTAGAGGCAGGGCCCCTCTAACACTGATCCTGGTCATAGCGGTCAGAACCTTTTCTCGATGAGTACACCTGGGAGGTGCCCTCCTGTGGGTCAGATTCTTGCCCGTGGGAAACTGGGACTGCACTTACTCTCACTGACCTTCTTCCATTCTCCTTCAGTTCTTGTACTCGGGCTGCAAGGGCACGGGTGGGTTTCCCATCCCACCGTCCCATGTCTTCTCCATGTTTGGCCAGGAAGTACCACATCTCAGTTCGTGAGGTCTGTCCACTTCCTCTGGCTGGGGGGCGTCTGGCTCTGACTTCAGAGGTTCTCATTCGCACTGGTGCCACTTGGAGACTTTCCCTAATTTCCTCTCTGATCGCTTTTACCTCTGCAGGCAGCGTCTTGAGACTCTCAACCAATGTCTCTACAGCAGAAATACGGGCCTGCATTGGGCTGTGGGTCATGCCTTCATATATCCGGAGCTTATTTGCTATAGCGCCCACTGTTTCTTGGTTCTCTTCCCTATACATGGATGCCAGGAAATCGGTGTATTCAGCTGGCCCCGAGCGTGAAAGGTTCCACCACATATGTGGTGTGCATCTGACCTTGTCAGGGTCATTATTGGCTTGCCCACCTCTTCCAAAAAGCACGTCCATCATTGCCATCTCCCTCAGACGTAAAATTCCTTCTTCCATCGTCTTCCAAGTCTTCCTAATATGATGTTCCTGCAGGATTTCTCTATAAACAAACTTCTCTCTTACACTCGTTAGAAGTCGTGCCCAGAGTGAAAGGGGCTTTGATTCCCTCACGAACACCTGTTCAATAGCCACATCCTGGGCCAGAGCCCCCAAAAACCTGGCTTCAGCACCATCCAGTTGTAAGGTTTCACCCATAAGGTCCCAAACTCGGATCAACCAAGTCAGGATGGGCTCACCCGGGTGTCGAGCAATGTCTTTCCGCAAACTACGGAGATTATCAAATGACAATGACTCAGTGATGATCTCAGGCTCTGGGTCTGCTTGCTGTGGAGGTGCAGCAGCCCCCTCATCGTCCGCTGGATGGTCTAATTTGGTCTTATATTTCCTTTTCTGAATAGGGGCAACTTCCATAGGCTTGGCCTGTCCTCCTGGTTTAGCCTCATCCTTTTCTCCCTTCACTGTGGCATCAGGGGTTTTATTCTCTCGCTTTTCCCCCTTCACTGGGCTAGGTTTCTGAATGCATTCTGGAAAAACCCTGGCCCTACCTTCAAACATTCTGTAAGCCGCAGGGATACAACCTTGCAGAAAAACCATAAAGAGCAAGATATCTCTGGCATCCAGGGAGAATTTAAACATCTCAAAAGCTGTTGTAGCAGACTTGAATGGGGAATGGACAAAGGGTTGGGAGAAGAGATTCCCCTTTGTTCCTTCCCAAGGGTCCGTACTATTATCACTGAATCCCCAGAGGTAGCAGCTTAGGTTGCGGCAGGAAAACAGCCTGGAGAGCACCACCCACATGACATCCAAAGGCATCGAATTCATGGCACCATAAATCCAGAGTAAGAACTCAATAATAATTGCGGCTATTTGAGTTTTGCTCATTGATTTGTTGATAAGACTTAAACCTGCCGCTCCTTTTGGCATGAATTTGTACCAACAAAAAGCCAATATATTATACAGGATGGTCCTGATGAACCCTAAGCTCAAGACCCACATGGTGCCACAAAATAGCAGTTATCCTTCTTTGTTTACAAGCCCCACGTTGGGCGCCAAGAAATGTCTCGGTTTGAGGGGAAAAACCAAAATGTTTTACCCACAAGCAGGGGAGGGGCCTCCTCCACAATAATCACACCACTCTTTATCAAATTTAAGAAAAAGAATTTTAATACAAGAAGGATAACTGCTATATATATATATATATGTAAACAGACTAGTGCAACCCACTTCCCCAACACCATAAGAGAAAAAAAAAAAAACAAGAACAAAACCCAGCAGGTTTTCCTCCGGGAGAAAAGGTTATACTTAAGTGTCCTTGTCACAGCCCGCTGGCTGCAGAGTGAGTTTCAGTCCCTCTCCAGCGAAACAGACGAGCAGTGGGCTTTCAGATGGACTCAGTCTCTTCCCCCTGTGTTCCCCGTCCAAGAAGCAGAAAGGTACGAGCAACCAGCAGCAAATCCAAGGCAGGCAGCAGCACGGCAGGAAAAGGTAGTCCGAAGTAGGCAGCGGCAAGACAGCCAGGGAAAACCCCAGCAGTAACCAGCAGGGCAGCCTGCCTCCTTGGAGCCCCCACTCCCCCGTTCCGCCGAGCCAAGACTGAGGAGAATATCCAAAAAAAAAAAACCAAAAGAGACAAACCTGCCCCCACCCCAGCGATCACAGTTAACTGCTTCTTTTGTTAACCGCTGGCCTGGGCAGTTAAGTGGCAGGGGAGAGAATTTACATAATAATCCCAAACTACAACAATTCCACAGCAACAGTTTTCAAGGTTTCCACGTACTTCTCAACAAAAGTTGTCTGGTGTGGTTACTGAGAATTAGTAGCTCAGAGTAGAATTCATTGTAGCAGCTTAAAACACAAGTGCTTATGATTTGCTTCACAGTCTAACAATAACCACCAAGCTCTTGGTAATTTGAAGGTGTAAAATGATGAGTACTGATTAATATGACTACTTCTAGAAAAGAATTTCTCATCAGGAACATGCTGTTTTCTATGGCAACTGAAAACCCTGCACACGATAAACATTAAGAGGTTTATTATTGGCTGCTGCTTAAAGTACTGGGTACTTTGTTTCAATCTCCTAAATTTAGACAACACAGGTTTTCACTTCAGGATTATTAGTTCTCACCTGCCCTCTGTGGCATTCTGTGTCTTTTACATGGTTTCTCTCTGTATCAATCTTCTGATGGGCTCCTTTTCTGGGAGCAGTTTCCTAAGCTACTCCTCTTATCTTGTAAGGATGGGTCACTTTTAAGCAAACAGATGCTGCAATGACAGACTGTTCTTATACAACAGTGGCCATCATTCACCTAGGGGACTCGGTTTAAGCATTACTGCTGCTTCACTCTGCTCTTCCCACAGCAAGCTCAGGAAGTGTATTTTCAAACCTGGATGAGACATTCCTTTGTTCCTGGTGACCTGGAGTTATTTTTGTGATGCCTTACCCTTGAAGTAGAACATGTTCCATCTTTTCCTCTCCAACTTTTTTTTTTTGGTATATGTTTGAAGGGATCCTGTCCTGTATCAAAAAGAGCATGGGCAGCAGGACCAGAGCAGGGATCCTTCCCCTGTACTCTGTGTTGGTGAGGCCACACCTTGAGTGTTCTGTTCAGTTCTGGGCCCCTCAGTTCAGGAAAGATATTGAGGGGCTGGAGCGGGTCCAGAGAAGAGCAACAAGGCTGGTGAAGGGACTGGAGCACAAGTCCTATGGGGAGAGGCTGAGGGAGCTGGGGTTGTTTAGCCTGGAGAAGAGAAGGCTCAGAGGTGACCTCATCACTGTCTAGAACTACCTGAAGGGAAGTTCTAGCCAGGTGGGGGTTGGTCTCTTCTCCCAGGCACTCAGCAATAGGACAAGGGGGCATGGGCTCAAGCTCTGCCAGGGGAAATTGAAGTTGGAGATCAGAAATAAATTCTTTCCAGAGAGAGTAATCAGGCATTGGAATGGGCTGCCCAGAGAGGTGGTGGATTCACCATCCCTGGAGGTTTTTAAACTGAGATTGGATGTGGCACTGAGTGCCATGATCTGGTAAAGGGACTGGAGTTGGTCCAAGGGTTGGACTTGATGATCTTGGAGGTCTTTTCCAACTCAATTGATTCTGTGATTCTGTGAAGCAGTTAGTTCTGTGGCTTCTGAATTACTAATAACTGCTGTCAGTAAGTATTCTTTTTGTTTGAAAAAGCTGGAAATATCCACACTGGTAGTTCTTTGATTCCAAACATACAATAATTTTAAAATTTGTTTGAAGCTACCAGCACTGAAACTGTTAGATATTTTTCAATTTGAAAACTGTGGTAGGTTTGTAACTTCTGGAAGCTTCCTCTGCACAGCGTCTGTCAACTTGTTTGAGTGACAACTGATTTTCTGTTCCTCTCTTCTTGATGTTATCTAAGTTTTTCATACCTTCTCAGCTGCTTGGCTCCTGCATGGGCAAAACCTTCCCTACATGTTCTCTGAAGCTGGGAAGTCATATCCTCAAAGTCAGTGATTGACCTGTGTTAAGATATGCCAGGATAGAATTATGGAATCACTTCTCTTTTCCTGCACAAAGGCTTTGCATTCAAGCAGTTCAGTTGCACAGAGGACAATGCTCTCCTTAATTAAGTGCACTTAGTTTTTTGAGGAGTTACTATGTAGTAACTTTGGAATGCTGAGGAGATTGTAGTTATTGTAGCAAGAACACAGGTTGGTGTCTCTTGGGGAAAAACAAATTGCACTTTGAAACAGAGTCTAACTCTTTGCTGATAATCAGGAAGATAAAGATCGGAGTTAAAAACGTATTTCCAGGGTTTGAGTAAGAGTCCAGAATCTTTCAAAGAAATGTAGATTCTTAAGCTTGGACCAACCTGCTATAGAAAGCTCATTTTAGAAGTGCATTTTGGATGATCTGCTACTCCAGAAGTCAGAGATTAACTATGTTTTGAAGCAAAGATGTTTGGGGGGGAAATGATGAATATTGTATTAACAATTCTAAGGGGACGGAGCTAAGTGAGTGCCCTTTAATCACTTTGTATTGCTCTCTCAGTTCAACCTCTACCTGTTCAGGGAGACTGAGAATTTGGTTCATCGAATCTATTTGGAGTTATGCAAAGACACTGAAAGAAAAAGGATTCATTTCTGAACTGTTTTAAACGTACAGGGATTACAGGAGTAGACACCAGTTAGATTTCCTTAAAAATCCAAACCTTGAGCTCTTTCTAAGTTGCCAGAGAAGAGCTCACCTGCACCCCAAAGACCTTTCAGAGAAGAATGGCAGAATGTGATGTTCATGAGGCATCTCCTGCATAGCAGCTTTCTTGGTGCCTCACTTGCTTTGCAGCAGACCAGATTACTCACTGAGTGAACACAGTGAAAAAGGGACAGGTGGGGATGCAGAATCAGGTTGGCATTATTTGTCTGGAGAAAGTGGTTGGGTTTCTACCTTATTATTTTGTCTTTTCCTACAGGTGAGCCCACAATTTGAAACAACTGAGTCAGTGGTGTTGAAAGCTTGCCAGAAAAAGCCTCGTGGTCCACACAAGCCTCAAAATTGGGATGCCAAACATGGTTCCCTTCATGCAGGAGGAGCTTCTCGAAGATCTATAGCCTGCAAATTCCCTCCTTTAACTTTTGAGAATGCAGAAGGACCTTCAGGCCACCCCTTGCATCATCCAAATCACTCAAGGAAGGACACACAGCACTCTCACAGCCAGCCCAACAAAGGGACAGCAGCAAACTCCAACATACAAGTGAAGGGTCCAGAGACCTGTGGGGACCCTGCTCCCCAGCCTGTGGAGCAACAAGTCTTTCGTCCAACAGAGGTGGAGGCTCCACAGGTGCCTTCCCTAACGAGTAGGAGATGCAGCAATACTCTGGCACAAAGCACTAATGTCTGGCATCCAGAGAAAGAGCTGGCATTTGGTACTGACCGCTGTGGGAGAGGAGAGTCGGCAGCAGTGCTGGTTACAGACACTCCCGAGCATGAGTATGGAGTAAAGGTCACTTGGAGACGGCGGCCTCACCTAATGAAGTACCTGCGGGAGCGAGGGCAGCTGAGCGCTGCCGACATCCTGGTGAAGGCAAGCCTCGAGCTGTCGGAGAGACCGGCCAGCGCCTGACCCGGCGGGAGCAGAGGCCACGCCCGAACACACATGTCACTGCGGGGGCTGAAGAGGGGACACGATTTCAGCCAGGCCCCATGTGCGGGTGGCCGGGGCGGGTGGGGAGGGGGAGCGCCTTGGCGATGGGGCTCTGTTGGGCCCGGCTTGCTCGAGGAAAGGCGTCCCTGGGCAAAGCTGCGCGTCCCACGCGGCTCCTCTGGCCCCGGCGGAGGCGGAGGCGGCGGCCAAAAGGGGGGGGGCGGCCATTGCCTCGCTGCGCGTGCGCGGCGCCGCGGCCAATCGGCGGGCGGCGTGCTCGCGGCCCCGGCCAATGGCGGCGCGCCTCAGTGCCGCGCGCCGTTGCTAAGGGCCGCGACAGGGGGAGCCTATAGCAACGGCGGGGCCGCGATGGAGGGAGCGGCGGGAGCGGCGGGTCCCGCCGGGCACAGGTGAGGAACGGGCTGCGGGGCCGCAAAGGAACCACCCGGGGCCGGGGCTGCCTCGCGGGGCTGCAGCAGCAGCGCCCGGGGCCGCGATGAGCGGCCGCAGCGGGGCCCGGGCGGGCGGCGCCGCAGGGCAGCGGCCACGCGTGTCGGCGCTGCCCCGGTAACACCCGCGTCCCGCCGCCCTGCTGCTGGTCTGTGTGTTGTTGTGTTCTGTGCGCTTCACTCTTCAACCTTGGCTCTTGTGCACCTTGTAAATAATTGTAGATTAAACGCTTCTGTGGGGTCTCGGTGCACGCTTCGTTTCTAGGCGCGGCTGCGGAGCGTTTTCGCGGTGCTGTCGAGCCATTTGGTTCGCGTGGAGCTCTTGTGGTGACACGATCCGTGTGCCTTTGCAAGGGAAAGGAGAAACATCGGAAAGGAGCTTGGCTGATGTAATAGGAAAAACAGCTGTGAACTGCGGAGAAGAGATTTTGGAAAGACTTCGTGCTTGTGGCACTTGAGTAGCTCAAACCCGACATTGTTTGAAATTAAATGTGAGTTTACAGGCTGGCAGTGAAAACGGGTTTTGACAGGATTAGTGTGACATCAGAAAACCTGTCTCTTGTGCCTCTGATGTTTGGATAGGGAGACAAAAACCAAGGAAAGAGAGAAACCTAAACTTCTAGTAGTTGAATTATAATGAACATGGAATAGAAGAGAAACAGTATTTAATACATCCATTATTACATCTTGTAATTTTAGTTGAGGGTAAAAAACAGCAAAATAGTTAGAAAAGGTCCTTTAACTGTACAGGTCCACCAAATACACTGTGAAACTCTACTGGATTAGTTCTTTGTGCAGACTTTAAAGGCTGAGGGTTGTGTACCAGTTCTGGAAAATACATATGAAAATCTAATGAGCAGAGACATGTAAATATTCTTGCATAGGTATTGGACGTTTAGATTGGACAGAGTAGGAGCTACTGGAAAGAATTCTGCTTTTCAGATACCTACTGATACAATTTCTTTCTGCTAAGAAATTTGTTTTGTGTACTTTTTTGGGAGCCCCACAGAAATAGCCCAGCAATAATGGCAGTTCAAGTGAGAGCTGCTTCCCTCCCACCCCAGTTTATTAAACAAACAATCCATTTTTTAACTTTCTTCATGGTTAAGGTAACTAAAGAACTAAAATATATGAACTTAAATAAAAGGGCGTAGTTTTAAAATAGATCCTTAAGGCTTATTATTTTTAGGGGTCTGACTCTGAACTTAGAATATAATCAGCATTGTAATAAACTGGAGGAAGACAAAAATCTATTCTTGGGAAGAATCTTCTTTTTCTGAGATGAAAACAGTGACATTCTCCCTAAATCACTGATTTAGTCACTGGAACTCTTATTTGGTAAAATAATTGTCAGTTTTCCAAACAGTGGGTTTTATAGGAGAAGTCAGTGGGATACAGAGTGACAGTTCACAGCAATGAAAACATTGCATGGAAAGCTGAAAAAGGCTGTACATGAGAACTGAGTGGCAGCATTTTTTTTGCTCTTTTTTCCCCACTGCAATGGAATATCTTTACTATTGAGCAATATGTAAGATACACATAAAGATATCAAAAGTATTTTATTTCTGGTGGATAGAGGGGAAGGGTACAAGTCAAAAATAAATGCATACAGTTGTGTAAATGTGCTGTGGGATACATGATGATGGATGAAAAGGAGAGATCTTTTTTAAGCCATCTCTGGAACAGACTGTCCACTGAAACTCCAACACTGTGTTAACCTATTTGAGTTGGCTGCAACTGAAATTGTTCAAATTCATTTTATTCTGAACTTTGATTGACTTTCAGGGGGATGTGACCCAACTATCTTAAAGCTTTAGGGAATTATAAGATTGAAGGTGCTATTTCGTAGCTTTGATAAATACTGTACTTTTTCTCTTCATTTGAAAAAGTCCATTTTGAGGCTTAACATGAAATTAATAATGTTGAATACAGTAGAAACATTCAGATAAAAGTAATTCTAAGTAATAGTAAATTTTTGAAATACTGAGAAGGAAATTTTGGTTCTTATGGTAGTATTGGATTGTATAGCCAGGGTTTGGGAATGCAGATTTGGGCAGGGCTCTCCCCATGTGCCCTTCCAGCCTGTGCAGTGGACGTTTTAGGTGAGGCACAGCGTGCACAGAACTGGCCCCACCGTTTCAGTCCTGAGGTCCATTTGCCACGGCCGAGCGAGCTTGGACAGTGACAGGGAAGTCCTTGGGACTGTCACAGCACCCGGTACTAACCGGGGCTGACCCTGCTGAGCATCCGAGATGTGACGGGATGGGATGGCAGGGAGGCATTGAACTGCCAGGGGACGGTCCCACTAAGACTGGAACTCAGGACCTTGGGATTCAGAGTCCAGAGTGCTCTCCTTTACACCACGGGACCGCCCACTCCTATGGCAGTATATATTGTAGAATCTGGGAGAACAATGGTCTTCATGTTTTTGCACACTAATTACACTGGATACAGGAATACTTAAAGCTTCCCAAGTGCTGCATTTCCAAAGTGCTTCAGCTTCTGTCTTGCAGATGTCACGTGTAAAGAACATGATTTTCAGGGTACACAAATCTTGGTGTAATCTACAGAGACTACAAAACTGGATGCCAACTGCAGCAGTCCTGCCATCATTTGGATGCATCCTGTGGAGCTAGACATGCATGAGTTTGTGGCTTTTGGTTTGTGAACTCAGGAACTCCATGATACTTCCTAAGTGTCTTCAAAAGTTAATGAAGAAAAAGAGCCTGTTAATAAGCTCAATTTCCACAGCCCACAAACTGAGAAAGGTTCAAAACTAATTTCAAAAGTAATATTGGTGTCCTACTGAAAGCCCTTTCCATACTTGAAAAACCTTCGTGTAGTTGAGATTGTCAGGAATCTCAGTGGCTGCTGGGCCTCAGTGTTTTGTATAGACACGCCATGATTATAATTTTGTGGAAAAAAAGACAAAATACTTACCTAATTATTTTAGCTGTACTTGTAATCCAGAGGAGACAGAGTAGTTTAAAATTGCTTTTAAAAGCCTCTCAGCATCTCTGCCAGTCCTTGAGTATTTTTATTTGGCCACCACTGAGCTGCTTGAAATTGGCAAGTGTTGTTTTGTAGGACTTGTAATTCTGCAAATCCTGTCCTTAGATAAAAGAGAATTGGCTTTATATCTTGTTTGCTTCCTTTTCAACTCTAAACATTATAATCAACAAATGTGTCCAAAGTGAGATAAAACTGCAAATATTTTATAACTGTGGTTTGTGTGTACTCCTTGGAGTGTAGATTGAACAGAAAACGTGTGATCTGGTGCTGCTGCTGTTGGTGTGAATGAAGGAATCCCTTCACTTCCTGTGGTGTAACAGCATTGTCCAGAGAGAAGATGGAGCAACATTGTGTGCCTAAAATTTCCAAATACAATTTGAGATTCACCTGGTAACTGCAATTACAAAGAGGTGTCTTAAAGCTGAACCTTTGAATTGTCTTTTCAGTTTCTAATAAATTCTTCTCTCCAAACTTAGATTTTAGGGTACTGATGACCCATTTTTTATAGAGAACTGTTTTATTTTTCTCTCCTGCTTTTCTGAACACTTTTAGCATGGCATCTGAAGGAGGGACAAGTGCCCTGATTTAATATAATTATGACTTTGTATGTGTGAAAACTTCTGCAATCAAACTTGCACTGGGATGGCTCCAGACTCTTGTTTTGTCCCCGAGGCACAGCTGAATGATCTCTAGAATGAAACTGTTGATTGTCTTGCAATTGGGTCATGGAATGAATTCTCTTCTTAGTGGATTTGCTGATATGTCCACAGATGTTGTCTTGGACTGCTCCAAGGACATTGACCCTTACTCTTTAAAACATATTTGTGGGATGTCTGAACTCATAATTGCCTGTGTTATTGTTACAGAAGTCTGTGGTTGCTTTTGCACTCCTTTCCAACTTTGCATTCTTATGTGAAATCCAAGGCAAAAAAAAGGAAAAAGAACCTAAATCTTGCAGTGGTATCTTGCTGAGTCACCCACTTTGGGATGGAAATTACATTTTGCTGTTTTCACCTCTTTAATGGCTTCCCCTTTCAGTCTTTTAAAACTATGAAAAATACTGGACTGACAATAAAAGTTCACAATCACTTCTAGAGTGTCAGTTCAGAAAATTTCACATTCTTTGCCTGTTTTTAGTTTGAAAGACTATAAAACAAGTTCAGTTTGTGGTGTGAAGTGTGATCCACTTATTTTCTGGGACCTTTGAGTTTTGTTGCCTGGCCTGGGTTAACCACGTGCTGTTTGACTGCTGACTTTGTTGCTAGGAGAGAATGGTGACTGCTCTACATTTCACTGGTTTCTGTTGTAATGAGGTACCACATCAACAAAGGTGACAGTCAAAGTTTAATAATTTACAAACAGAAGATCACAGGAGTCAGAATCCTAAGCCCTTGTTGATCTTGCCTTTCCTTGGGCAGAGCTGTTTCTGTAAGTGAAATGACCATGGGGGGATTCAGAGCACGTAGTTGAGAGGACATCAAATAGAAAGCTGGTATTCTCCTTGTGGAATAAATGTCTCTTTCTTTTCTTTAGGAGAAACTAAGTTTTATTAAGCTCACCTGAATAAACACGATTTTGGAACCACAGTGCTCTGCATCTGTGAGGGTGGGAAGGAGCTGGAAAGTCCTTACTGAAGGAGTCACCATCTCTGAACTCTTAAAGGAATGTGTCTGGCAGGAGGTTCCTTGTTTCCCTTTTCTTGAAAGTATTATGATAAACCCCCCGTTTGCCTACACACTTAAAGATGAGTTTGTGTGAAAATTCTCGTGGTTGTCTCAGTCTGTAACACCCTCTCAGCCTCGGCGATGGCATTAAGTGTTAATGGCTACTGTGGATCTCTGGCTTCTCTTTGCCTTCCTTCCAGAAAAAGAATACTCCTTTCACTTTAGGTGTGGCCAAATTACTTGAGACTTTGCCTAAGGAAAACAAGAATCTCCTTTCTGTTTTCCTGGTATAGTATAGTAGAGAATTGCACAGGTTTTTGTTTGCACTCTTCTTTATAGTCTAAATAGAAGATACACAGGCTTCTGTCCAGAGAGGGCTGTTTATTTTCATTGCTGTGTTCCCTCGTTCCTGGGAGGAGGAGCTGAGCTCTGGTACTTGATGAGTCAAGGTTTTGAAAGGCATGTAAAACACTAAGCAATACAGTAGACAAAGTAGTTCTGAGCTTAGAATGTAACTTTTTCATGATACTTTTGTTCTTGTTGCATTTTTTTTGTGATAGCTTGTGTTCTTTATGGTCATCTAGTTTGTTCTCTCAGACTGGAATATAAACTATCTGTGTTTATCTTGTGATCTCGAGAACAGAGATAGAAGCACGGAATCGTGAAGGGTGGAAGGGGCTTCATGAGGTAATTGTAACAACCCCATTGCCTCAGAAGGGTGAGCTGGAACAGGTTGCACAGGATGGTGTCCAGCTGGGTTTTGAATATTTCCAAAGATGGAGACTCCACAACTCCATGAGCAACCTGTTCCAGTGTTTGACCTCTCTCAGTAGTAAGTTTTTCTCGCTTTTGGACTTTCATATGGTTCAGTTTGTGTCTGTCACCCCTTGCCCTGTCAGTGGGCACCACTGCTTTATTTCCTTTACCCCATTCCATTGGGTATTTGTGTGCATGGATAAGCTGCCTCCTGAGTCTTCATTTCTCTTGAACCAGTTCTTTCGGCCTCACCTCACGTAAAAGATACACCAATCCCTCAGTCACCTTTGTGGCCCTTTGATGGACTTGCTCCAGTATGTCTGTGTCTTTCTTGCACCAAGAAGCCTGGAACTGAACAAGGCACCTCATGTGTGGCACAGAATCATAGAATTGATTGGGTTGGAAAAGACCTCCGAGATCATCAAGTCCAACCCTTGGTCCAACTCCAGTCCCTTTACCAGATCATGGCACTCAGTGCCACAGCCAGCCTCAGTTTAAAAACCTCCAGGGAAGGGGAATCCACCCCCTCTCTGGGCAGCCCATTCCAATGCCTGATCACTCTCTCTGGAAAGAATTTCTTTCTGATAATCCAGCTTAAATTTCCCCTGGCAGAGCTTGAGCCTGTGCTCCCTTGTCCTACTGCTGAGTGCCTGGGAGAAGAGACCAACCCCCACCTGGATATAACTTCCCTTCAGGTAGTTCTAGACAGTGATGAGGTCACCTCTGAGCCTCCTCTTCTCCAGGCTAAACACCCCCAGCTCCCTCAGCCTCTCCCCATAGGACTTGTGCTCCAGTCCCTTCACCAGCCTTGTTGCTCTTCTCTGGACCCCTTCCAGCCCCTCAATGTATTTCCTGAACTGAGGGGCCCAGAACTGAATACAATACTCAAGGTGTGGCCTCACCAACGCAGAGTACAGGGAAAGGATCACTGCCCTGGTCCTGCTGGCCTCACTATTTTTGATACAGGACGTGTCACCCTCCTCACTCTGCTGGCACTGCTTTTCCTAGCGCAGCACAGGATGCTCTTGGCCACCTTGGCCTTGAGGGGGCTTTGCTGCCTTGTGCCAACTTGTGCAAGGGTTGAGTGGGGCTCTCCAGGTCCTGGGGCTTAGCCTGTCACCCAGAGGGGTGAGCTCCCCTCACTGCCCCCAACCAGGTGGCCCCCAGGGAGCCCACAAGGACCATGCAGGGACCACAGGAGAGGGACAAGAGAGAGAGAGAGAGTAATGCTCTGGGGTGAGGGTTTATGTGGACCTTGGAGGGATCCAAAATCTACCAATGGTAAGAGAAGGGGGCTTGGCTTTGTGCCAGTAGGAATAAGGGGTTTACAACCAATAGAAAGGGGGAGGTAACATTCAATGAGAACACTTTTTGTAAGTTCCTTCCAGACCCCCAGATACATTCCTCAGGGGTGAGTAACAGTTCTCTCCAGGGATTTTGGGAAGGAGAAGCAGTGACTTTGCAAAAAAGACAATAAAAACCATTTTGTACATTTAAACAACATTAAAACCCTCAGTTGTTAAGGCATTAGAGGCGGCTTCTTCATTTTCTTCACCAGTCCACTTCTGACAGGACTTTTTCCATTCCAGATATTCTAAGTTGAATGCTCCAAACTTGCACACTAAGACAACAGCAATCCATTTCTGAAAAAGGAATCTCATCAAGCAGCACATACTTTATTCTTTGTTTAACCATAATTCAACTTTTCTCCTATGGACCCTTCATTTCTCAATGTTCTGTTACTTTACTAGCAGATTCCTCTCTAGTCCACCTGAGAGTTCATTCTTCCCTTTTGAGGATGTGTTTTGTGTAGGTATCTGAGAGTCCAGAGAATATCCCATTGAGTTTCTGAGATGATCATTTTATCTGTGCTTCCACAGATACCATTTTGAATCTGAAGGCAGGTGTGATCTGTGAGTGATCCTTTTACTTTGCCTGCAGTTTCATTTTACTTTATGAAATCACTGGAACAAGTACTGTGAAGAAAAGTTTGTCTCCTGTACTGGTGAATCCTCTTCTCTACATTGACTTAGCTCTGCTCAGTCAGTACCAGACCCTCATTATTTACCCGGTTTGCATCTGATCAGTCACCCCAAAATGGATGCAAGTGTGGAGAAGGATGGGTTTGGATTACATTCTCTGCTTTCTTGGATTTAGCCAACAAAAATAATTACCCTGTTCATGTTTTATAATAAAAGAATTTTTGTAGCACGACTTTCAGATTAGTTTTTTCTTGAATTCCTTTCTTTAGCACAGTATTCCTATTGCTGTGTGTTGTTGGGGCACACAATAAAGGCAAAACATATCTGTGTGTGTATTTATACAGACAGATATCTCTAGATAGATAAATGGACAAAGAATATATATGTATATAATATGTCTGGGGTTTTTTAATTTGTCAGAGCACTGACCTTTCTGAGGTTGTTTTTTTTTTCCAAGGGGTGGAGGGGTAGTGGATGTTCTAATGTGGATGTTTTTGGCATGTTTCTAGTTCATGTGGCTTTAAAGAAAAGTACCTGATAATTTCACATCAAAGGTCAATTTTTAAACCTGGACATAGGTAGCAGAAGAAATCTTAAAATACTAATTTGCCTTTTTGTTTTTGCATTTTGGATATTTTTTTGTAAGTTGTAAATTGTTCAGATGGTTGGTCCAAGTTATTGGCAGGAACATGTAGATAATTCAGGTGTATTTTGAAGTTAAATAGGACATACAGATATCAGTGCTTGTCTAGATGCTCCCTTCATCCATACTGGTCTGACATAATTTATTGTTCTTATTAGTTAATTTTATATTTATTTTCAAATATTCTGAGATAAGTCTTATGTGATCTCTATCCCGTGGGACAGAATTTCTGTATTAAAGCATATCCAAGGCAGTCTTTGTTCATAACGATTTATTGACTCATTCAGAATTGCTTCCAAAATTAAGTGTTAACTGTTGCTGTGTCATTGTTCTCATAATACATTTAGTAGTGTGAAGCTTCCAAACAGAATTTGTGAAACCTTTCTCAAATCAGCTCTTGGCATTAGTAATCTGTGGATGTTTCTTGGGGTGGGGAGATATCAAAGGTAAAACTAATTTCACTGGGAAAGGATTCTTTCTGTAAAAAAGGCAGACAGAGACTAAAATTTGCCCTTCTTGAAATATCAACTGCTTGAAAATAATTTATAAAGGAAATGTTGATGCAACCTTGGCTGTGTCACTTAGTAATAGGTGTGGCATTTTATGGCTGATCTGCAGCAGATCCATTTACCCTGGAATGCTCACTGCTAGTTAATCACAAAGCAAAGAATACCTGGTGTTTGCCAAAAAAATCCCACTTTTCTGCATTGGGAAAGGCAGAAAAAAACTGATAATCCTCACTTATGGATGCTTTTCCCAGAAATATGCAATTACAATTGTGTCAGTGGGACTCCTCCCTTTTGTAGATTGGAAGGTGCATTACAGATAAATTTTGCTCCTCGACCATTTCCAGAGACAGTATTGCAGTTTTTGTTTGGAATGTGTCCTGTATCTTTTAAAATAAAAGAATCCTTCTTCACCTGATCTGTTCTCTACATCTTCTGTTCTCCTTTATGGCCATAGTTCACATGAGGACAATCCCCAGGAAAGACCTCTGGAAGGTTAAGAGTGAAAACACTTCCACACCAGCTGACTCCACATTTCTTACTGAAGCTGCTTTTGCTTGCACTTCTACAGCCAAAAATAAAGCGTAGTGGACAAAGATGTGTGCCACAGGCCACGTTCTTCTCATTCCCTCATTCTTCAGTTCTGGAAGTCTTGCTCACAGACAGAACTGCAGCTACCACATTAATAAACTGCCCTGCAGAGGCAAAAGGAGCTACATGGTCTTCATAAGGCTCCTGGTGGAAGGATTACTCCATGAAGTGAGAAATGGAACATAACGTGTTGGGAAATAGTGGATGGAAATGGTGTTATTGTCCCTTGGAGTAGGCAAAGAAGTAGAGCAATAGAAACAACTTAAAATTTAAGAATCTTGAATATTAATGTATAGGTTCCTATTCTCATTTAGATAAAAATATTTTGTTTGTTAAAAGGATTTATGCATCAGACAGATATAAAAATACAAGCGTGTTTGTAACAAAGCAGAGTAAATTCCAGATCACTTTAAAATGAGCTAGAAATTTCTGCTGGACAGTTTCCCTGAATCCCTCTGCCAAACTACAGACTATCTGAATCTTTAATACCTGTGCACAAATAGGTAATAACTCGAGTCCAGGAAAGAGCAACAAGGCTGGTGAAGGGACTGGAGCACAAGTCCTATGGGGAGAGGCTGAGGGAGCTGGGGGTGTTTAGCCTGGAGAAGAGGAGGCTCAGAGGTGACCTCATCACTGTCTACAACTACCTGAAGGGAAGTTCCAGCCAGGTGGGGGTTGGTCTTTTCTCCCAGGCACTCAGCAATAGGACAAGGGGGCACAGGCTCAAGCTCTACCAGGGGAAATTTAAGTTGGAGATCAGAAAAAAGTTCTTTCCAGAGAGAGTAATCAGGCATTGGAATGGGCTGCCCAGAGAGGTGGTGGATTCCCCATCCCTGGAGGTTTTTAAACTGAGATTGGCTGTGGCACTGAGTGCCATGATCTGGTAAATGGACTGGAGTTGGACCAAGGGTTGGACTTGATGATCTCGGAGGTCTTTTCCAACCCAATCAATTCTATGATTCTATGAATTTCTCTCACCAAGAGTTTGGTGCACATACAGTGCTAATACAGGCTCTAAAGATGCTGAGAACAATTAAAAAGCAATACAAGCTGTCTTTGCTTCTCTTGGATTAGAGTTTCTTATGAGTTTGAGGTGGGGTCTGTTTTTATCAGCTTGTCTGACCACCCTCTTAAAAGAGGCAGGGACTCCATAAAGCCTTTGCAGAATAGTTTTAACTGTCTGGGAACGTCTAAATTTGGGAAGCCTTGTTGCCTCACTTGTTTATGAGGAAAATCTGAGTATGGTATTTCTTTAGTGGACATATGAGGAACGTACATTTTCTTGAATGTAAGAAGAGATTTTATGATGGTGTTGTTTTTTTTTAACACATTTCAAATCTGTCTTTCCAACGAGTTCTGTCTTGTAGAACATTTTCTCTCTACAGGCTGCACTTTCCTGTTGCTTTTCTTACTTTCTTTGCTTCTTGCCTCTCATTCACAGCTGCAACTGGTCAATTCCTTGCAAAACTCGTCCATGATAAAGGCAGTTTGTTTTGCTTTGGGGTTTTTTTTTGCCTCCTTATCGCTTCAGCAGTCAGTATATAAAGGGGACTTAATTGATATAACTTAAGAGAAGAATGCTGAGCTCTCCTGTTCTGTGGGATAACCACACCTGAAATCTGAGGTAAACCAGAGCCTTACTCTGTGACAGCAATTTTTAACATTATATTCAGCCTTGATTAAAACTCCTCACTTTCTGTTGAAAATCTGCAGCTATATTAGCTATCCTAATGGTTAATTAGTCAGTGTTAAATAAAAAATTTATTTGCTCTCTGAATTTGTTTAGCTTCAGTTATGGATGACTCGATTTTGTTGTCTTCTCTCATCAATACTCATTTGTGGCCTCAATTCCATGGAATACCGTGGAGTGTATTGATTTTCTTTTGAATAAACCAGTCCTTGGTCAATTTGTTCAGCTTTCTGGTGAACCTTCTTCAGAAACCTTCTCTTAGAATCATAGAATCAGTTGAGTTGGAAGAGACCTCTGAGATCGTCAAGTCCAACCCTTGGTCCAACTCCAGTTCATTTACCAGATCATGGCACTCAGTGCCACGTCCAGTCTCAGTTTTAAAACCTCCAGGGATGGGGAATTCACCACCTCTCTGGGCAGCCCATTCCAATGCCTGATTACTCTCTCTGGAAAGAATTTTTCTCTGATCTCCAACTTCAATTTCCCCTGGCAGAGCTTGAGCCCGTGCCCCCTTGTCCTATTGCTGAGTGCCTGGGAGAAGAGACCAACCCCCACCTGGCTAGAACTTCCCTTCAGGTAGTTGTGGAGAGTTATAAGGTCTCCCCTGAGCCTCCTCTTCTCCAGGCTGAACAACCCCAGCTCCCTCAGCCTTTCCTCATAGGAAAGTGGACTTTGGACAGAATGGAAAGACCATTTTCAGGCTAGTGGGTGGCTTTCTAACCCTGTTACCTACATTTTCCTGCTTCAATATCAGGGTTTTTCCTTGTTCTCAGAGTTGCATTATACTGTGAGTTTGATTTGGCTGATTCAATGTTAATTATTGCCAAGTGTTTAGAACATAACTCATAGAGTTTTTTAAGTATAACGTGTTCAGACACACAAAAAAGTTGCAATGAAAACAAGAGCGTTAACTCTGCCTTTCCACAGCTTATGTTGCCAAAATTGCAGTGTTGTGGAAAAACAGGGTGTCCATTCTGAAAGAACTGTCAATAGATGCAGTACACCTTTTTGACAGAAAGGAAAATATAAACTACATAAAAAGGAAGCCTTAATTGCATATATGAATATCTGTTAAATAATTTGTGAGTTACCTATTCATTGTGGGGGTTTGATATTCTGAAAATGGTTAGAAAAGACCAAATAAACACAATAAATTTGTCACATATTCCTATTGCAACACTTCAGTGTCTATTTCTGCAATGCAAACCAGGCTGATTCTGATTTCATCAGGAATTTGAGATGCTGTCAGTTGAAAATAAAACTTTCTGCTTTGTGTTGGTCTTTGTCCAATCTGGAAATGGATCTGTGAACCCCTTTATATGTTGCTTTCTTCTCCCGCATTCAGACATGCTGTTGTACCTTCTCAATTGAATGTTTTTCTTAAACAGTTGCTTTCCCACTCTCATTTTTATTCTGTATCCTGGATTATCATTCATCTTTTCTTGTATGTTCCATTCTGGGTCATTTTTCCCTTCTCTGTGGCACGTGCATTACCTGTCACACAGCTTTGTAGGATTGCTGGTGGATTCTGATAAACATTCCAGAGGAGTTGGGGGGTCTCTTGTGCTGTGGTGGTTGGGAAGAGGAGGATCATGACAAGCTACTTGAATACTTTAATTTCTTATTTATCAAAAGTAAATGGGCAACTGGCTTGGTGGTTATAGAGTTCCTTCCTATTTTGAACTGTGTTGTTGTAGGTATGGAATTGCTGCTTATTTTTCCTGTTCCTTCTGGATATTTAATTCTTCTTATTGCATGTAAACCCTTCAAACAGAAAAGCAAAGATCGCAGTGGTTTTGTGTGGGCACGTCGAAAGACACTGATCACAGAATCATAGAATCGATTGGGTGGGAAAAGACCTCCGAGATCATCAAGTCCAACCCTTGGTCCAACTCCAGTCCCTTTACCAGATCATGGCACTCAGTGCCACGGCCAATCTCAGTTTAAAAACCTCCAGGGATGGGGAATCCACCACCTCTCTGGGGAGGCCATTCCAATGCCTGATTACTCTCTGTGCAAAGAATTTGTTTCTGATCTCCAATTTAAATTTCTCCTGGCAGAGGAAGGAAGATTTCTGTTTGTAGCCTGCAGCTGGATTAGCACACGACTTGCATTCCTTAGCAGTGAGTTGCAGGAGAGACTCTGGAACAGCGTTTTCCTGTTAAAGTTTGTAATACCACCAACTGTGCTGTGTTGGGTTAGGGTAAGTTTTGAAGTGTGGGAAGCTCTTTTTTTCTGGTTATTATGTTACACTTTCATGATGCTCAAGTGCTGCAGGAGAGGTTGCAGGAGGAGAAAATAAAAATACTGTAAAGTTGCTTTTTTTAGCAACTATTCATAGTGCCACATTACTCATGACTTTGTTTCTTACTTTTACTCATGTGAATCTTTGCACTTCAGGGTGGGAGGGATTGATGGCTGCTGTCACTTTGTTGCCTGCTATGGGGCAACTTTGGTCTGTGTTTAACAGCAAATTGTAAAAGAGAACACTCGTGTAATCTTCATCAAGCTCTGTGACCTGTCAGAATCTTTATGTATTTCAACCATTTTGCGTGTCAGTGCAGCAGCCAGAGGTGAGTCACTGTGCAGTCTGTGTTATGCCTCTGTTACATTATGGTACTGTATTCCAGTGTGGGTGTGTGCTGGTTTAAAGGAAAACCGGCAGGAGAAAAGAACCCAATGCAAAAGAGATTGTAAGTCAGAGTTACTATATAATAACAATATTGCAATAAATGCAATGGCACAAAGAGAAATTGATTTTAACCCACAAAAGCCAGACATATACCTGGCACCCTGGTGTTTGTTGGCCCCTGTGCTGGGACTCGCGTGGTTCCCCAGAGTCCAAAGCAAAAGAAGTGAAGAACTTGTTAGTGCAGATGATGGTCGCAGTCTGGTCGAGAGTGGTGGTTTCCTCCTGTTGAGGTTCTGGTCCTCCTCTGGATCCAACAGGTGGTCCCCTGAGGTCTTCAAACCCCCAGATTATGTACCCTCTGGCCCAGGTGGGAATGACCAGTACCTCCCCCAGGGCGGGGAGTCACACAGTGGGTGATCTGACTCTGTGAGTCATGGGGTACTTTGGAATCACTGATGGCCCATTAGCAGACACGACCCTTCAGGCTGGGTATGAAGGTGCTAACGACTCCCTGGAGGGGAGTTATCACAGATCTTATCTCACAGGCTTGTTTAATACCCATCTTACACCCTGAGGGGTTGGGTGTGCCCTGGGCAGCTGCTGCAAATGGTCCATTGTTAACAGTTAATGGGAAATGAATAGAGGGAGTAGAATACACAGCTTTGGTCACACCCACACAGTGATGAACTGGTGCCACCTGCTGAACTAGGACAGGGTAGAAAATAACGTAACAGATGAAGCATATAATTTTCATTGAGGATTCCTGCAAGATGTGTATGTGAGTCCTGACATTTCAGCACTTTGTTGTCTTCCAGGTAAAAAGAAAAACTCAGAAACTTATTCCTAAAATGGTGGTGTTTGTATTTCTTTTTATTTTCTGAAGAATAGACTCAAATTGGGGATGCATTTTCTATTAGGAAAAGCAACAAACCCACAAGTAGCAGCTTTTATCTAGGCAGAACACATTTGAGTCCATAAGAATGACTATAAATGTGTACTGTTGATCAGAGATACACAGATTTCTTTATAACAAACTCTTGACTGCAGTTAACAAATATCATCTATTTCTTAAATGAGTAGGTGTATGAGAAGCAAAGGAATATTCCCCCTTGGGTTTTTTTTTCTTTTTCCATGAATATTTTAAGTGCAGCTTTCAGGCATTTTTCAGACTTTGCTCAAGATGGCCTTTTCCATCATCTGTGCTATAAATAATGTCACATTTTATGCTGAAGTTTCATGCAACAACTATTGTATATCTTGCTGCACTCAGTAGCTTCTGCTTGTTTCTTTCTTAAATTGTGGCTGTTTTCAAGTGAAGACAACTGTGTTACTGTTGCTTTGGAGATGTGCAATAGCTCTTCATCCCTCTTCAAGAAAGCCACTAGTTTTTCCATGGCCTCCATTGCCTCTAAATCTAACACATTCTGTATTGCAGGTCCATGTGACCAGTAATATCAGTGTTCAGAAACGAGATGTTTTCAAGGTCCTAGACCTGTTCTGTGATGATACTTCAAATGCATTAGAAAAAAAGTATAGAAATAAGAAAAAATGCAAAGTAAGAAAAAAAAAACAACAAAAAACCACAAACAAAAAACCAAACAGTGGCAGTCATAATAACTTCTTTAAAATACCATTAGTTGAAAAATTAGTATGAATTTTAGAGTATATAAGTTATTATATAGAATCATAGAATCCATTGGGTTGGAAAAGACCTCTGAGATCATCAAGTCCAACCCTTGGTCCAACTCCAGTCCCTTTACCAGATCATGGCACTCAGTGCCACATCCAATCTCAGTTTAAAAACCTCCAGGGATGGTGAATCCACCCCCTCTCTGGGGAGGCCATTCCAATGCCTGATTACTCTCTCTGGAAAGAATTTTTTTCTGATCTCCAACTTCAATTTCCCCTGGCAGAGCTTGAGCCCGTGCCCCCTTGTCCTATTGCTGAGTGCCTGGGAGAAGAGACCAACCCCCACCTGGCTAGAACTTCCCTTCAGGTAGTTCTAGACAGTGATGAGGTCACCTCTGAGCCTCCTCTTCTCCAGGCTAAACACCCCCAGCTCCCTCAGCCTCTCCCCATAGGACTTGTGCTCCAGTCCCTTCACCAGCCCTGTTGCTCTTCTCTGGACCTGCTCCAGCCTCTCAATCCCTTTCCTGAACTGAGGGGCCCAGAACTGAACACAACACTCAAGGTGTGGCCTCACCAACGCAGAGTACAGGGGAAGGATCACTGCCCTGGTCCTGCTGGCCATGCTATTTTTGATACAGAACAGGATCCCATTGGCCTTCTTGGCCACCTGGGCACACTGTTGGCTCATGTTGAGCTTCCTGTCAATCAGTACCCCCAGGTCCCTTTCTGCCTGGCTGCTCTCCAGCCACTGTGCCCAGCCTGTAGTGCTGCATATACAAAACTCTTTTTCTGCATATTTCAACCTCCCAGAGCAGGGCCTGTGTTGGCTGGGGTATTCTGTCTGCAAGGGCCTCTGATCTGTCATCTGCTTGCCTGGAAGTTGGATCAAATGTGGGTTTACTAAGGGTTAAAGGGACTCTGTCTCTCCTTAGCTTTTTGTGCTGTAATCCAATTTCCATGGCAGAAACCCCAACCTTTCTCTCTCTCTATCTCTCTCCATCTCTGGTTTTCCTTGTTATGGTTATATTCAGCACTGTCTGCCAACTTGTGACTTCACAGCATTGGACATTTATGGATACCTAAAGCAGACAGAATTTCCTCTTTAAACTGAAATTTTGGCTTGCCCTGCTTTTCTGTGTGCTATTAATAACTTATATGGTGTTTGTCAGTTTCCCACATTAAGTATCTTCTTCCTGATGCTTTCTCACTTCCAGAGAGGTCTTTTCCAAAGCTGTGTTGGGGGAATGTGCACAACTGTGGTAGGCAGAATATGTGCTTAATTGTCAATTAACATTCCCCTTTTGTAGGGTTAGCTGCTCTAAATTGCACTATATGAGTAGTCCATTATCATACAAAAGGAAATGTGAAGTCTGTATGGAACACAACTCAGAATGAAAAACTAGAGTTCTTATGAAAGTTATTTATAAAACAACAAAACAAATGAAGTAAAATTTTTTTATCTGTCTGAATTAATATCAGATGTTGCAGATACAGATTCTTTCAGTTATTAGCAGTAGTTCTGGGAAGTCTGATAGGAAGAGAAAATTATGTAGGTTCACTCCAAGACAAGATTGAGTTAATTTAAAATAGGGTGTCTTATGAAGAAGCAGGGACTTTACTGATTCAGATTGAACTGTGTTGAGGCTTCGGATAAAAATTGTCTCATGGCCCCACCTCAATAGGGAGTGTCTCAGTTAAAAAAAAAAAAGGTGATTGTCAAGGAAAGTGAGGAATCTTCCTGGACTAGAAAGAGAACTTCCTTCTCCTCGTGCCAGCACAACCTTTGAAATTAAGAGGCTTTAGGCAAAATGTAGAAAAGAGGATAACAGTTCTTTGCTACAAATGTATGTATCTATGGCCAGACTTTGGGAACACAGATTTGGGCAGGGCTCTCCCCACGTGCCCTTCCAGCCCGCGCAGTGGATGTTTTAGGTGAGGCACAGCGTGCACAGAACTGGCCCCACCGTTTCAGTCCTGAGGTCCATTTGCCACGGCCGAGCGAGCTTGGACAGTGACAGGGAAGTCCTCGGGACTGTCACAGCCCCCGGTACTAACCGGGGCTGACCCTGCTGAGCATCCGAGATGTGACGGGATGGGATGGCAGGGAGGCATTGAACTGCCAGGGGACGGTCCCACTGAGACTCGAACTCAGGTCCTTGGGATTTGGAATCCGGAGTGCTCTCCTTTACACCACAGGACCGCCCTTTTTGCTACAAATACATAGAACAAAAAGATCCAGAACAAACAGCACCCGAGACTTGCAGTCTCTGCGGTCCCGCTTTGTCTCTCGCTGCAGTCACAGCCACAGACAGCGGGGGCGCTGCTGGCCTCGGGAGCGCCGGGACTCGGCCGAGGGAGCGATGCCGATTCCAGAGCACCCGTGGGAATGAATGGCACAGACGGGCTGAGGCCTTTCCCGTGGGCAGCTCAGTGACCTCTCACCGCCCTTTTCCCCCAAGGCTTTGGAGGGTTAGAAACTTCTCTGCAGATGGCGCCGACCCCCCGATGTGTCTGGAGCAAATCCAGGCAGTGGTGGCTTTCCCCTGGGAAGGAACGCGGGATGTGCGGAGCGGGAGGCGGCCCTGGCAGTGCTGCTGCGGGTCCGAGCACCAAACACATGGAACCAGGGGCGGGTGGGCACCGGCGAAAAATGAGTGTGGTGATCCTTCCCCTGTACTCAGCGTTGGTGAGGCCACACCTTGAGTGTTCTGTTCAGTTCTGGGCCCCTCATTCAGAAAGGATATTGAGGTGCTGGAGCGGGTCCAGAGAAGAGCAACAAGGCTGGTGAAGGGACTGGAGCACAAGTCCTATGGGGAGAGGCTGAGGGAGCTGGGGTTGTTTAGCCTGGAGAAGAGGAGGCTCAGAGGTGACCTCATCACTGTCTAGAACTACCTGAAGGGAAGTTCTAGCCAGGTGGGGGTTGGTCTCTTCTCCCAGACACTCAGCAATAGGACAAGGGGGCACGGGCTCAAGCTCTACCGGGGGAAATTGTAGTTGGAGATCAGAAAAAAATTCTTTCCAGAGAGAGTAATCAGGCATTGGAATGGGCTTCCCAGAGAGGGGGTGGATTCCCCATCCCTGGAGGTTTTTAAACCGAGATTGGCCATGGCACTGAGTACCATGATCTGGTAAAGGGACTGGAGTTGGACCAAGGGTTGGACTTAATGATCTTGGAGGTCTTTTCCAACCCAATCGATTCTGTGATTCTGTGACCTCTCTGACCACTTCCCAAGCCAGGGAAAAAGTGACATGACCAGAAAAAACACCCAAATCTTCCCTCATCCATTCAGACCTCTCCCTCCAGTGCTTCTCCAAGCCATTAGGCTGGGATTTAAGAGACTGTCAACTACCCTTGTGTTTGCCTTGGTCACAGGCTGTCCCACGGTGGTAACGGGAAAAATTCAAGCAGGAGTTTTTAGCACCAATGACAGTAATGAAACCTTTGGTGCTTACCAAATGTTTTCAGAGCAGTTTACTAGGGGGATTTTGTCCTATTTCTGACAGAATATGAAGTATGTTTTATTTTTAATGCTTTGTATCTTGGTCTTCTCGTAGGATAGAAGTAATGTCTAACAGCTGTTTTTAAGTTTTGATGATGTAGTTGTAGTCTGAGAATGTCATGTGCTCTTGTAATGGAAACTGTTAATTAGCAATAATTAATTTGTTTCTTTCCCTTTCCCAGCATCTTTGAGGATGAAAGCATGAAACTACGACAGCTGAAACTACAGAATCAGGTAAGTGATAGTACTGAAGCTGATAAAAATAAGTATAGGAAAACAGCAATCTAGTGACTTGAGAAATGGTGGTGAAGTGCTAAAACTGCTTGGTCCAAAGAAGTCATTGCTAACATTTTTCTTTAAAAAAGTTCATGATTTTCTTTAGTTTTAGTCCACCTTGCCATAGCTTGTAGATTTCATGTATTTGATACATTTATTTTTCATATGTCCTCTTGTTTCATTGGGATTGAGTCTCCAGAGTACAGGTATGAATCAAAAGATAGGAAGACTGCAGGAAATTACCAGTTTTAAGCATCAAAGCAAAAGGAAGTTTCCCTAACCTACAGAAAGATCTCCTGTTGGGAAAGATTTACAGAACCTTTTCAGCTTTTTTGTTTCCTACAGAGAAATATTTACAGCCAAGCATGGGTGAAATGTTAGGTTTTAGGTCTCAGTTTTTGGACTGCTGGTTGCTGGATGCTTACATCATCAGATTCTTGAAAGCAATAAATTATCCATCCTTAGTGTTCTTTCTCTGTGAAATTTCAAATGCTTATAAATAGATTAGAAGATGTAAGATTATTATGATTCTCTAGCTGGCCATTTCATCTGGACCACAAATCACTGTCTTACATTAAATTCATCTTGTTCAAATTAAAGTATGGTTTTAAGAAAGGCTTTTTCTCAGCTGAGGGTTTTTAAATCCAGACACAACAGTCTTCAGGGAACTGTTGCAATGGCGAATAATCCTCTTTACCACAACTTGTTCATTATTTGGACTCTGAGTTTGTTTAGCTTTGACTTCAGACAGTGAATTCATTACCAACTTTATCTGTGTCTATAAAGGCTCTTACCTAAAACACTTCAGAGTCAAGGGGTAAAATTTATCTTTGATCATAATTATGGAAGCCAGGGTAGTCCTTTACCTGTAGACTATCAAGTAGCACTTGCTTAAAAACAAACAAAAATTTATTAAAAAACAGAAAGCATTAATTCAAGTAATCAGTAAAAGAGCAGTAAAATGCCACTTGGTAAGATGTTCCAAAACTAAGGATGGTCTGACTGCACAATGATGAACCTCAGTGTTTTAGGACGATGGTCTTGGGTGGTAATCACTGTCTCCTGGTGGTGGGCACTGCGATCAGTGTATGCTTGGTGTCAGATCTTGCCATGGGGACACATATTTGTTCCACCAAAACAAATGGCTGGGTGGCATCCCCTCAGAGCAGTGCCAGTTGAATCAGGAGATCAGTTTAAAAATTTATTCCCTTTTGCAATTTTGTTTCTGTCTTTCTTGGATTTGGTTGAGGTTGCAATCATCTGCAAAACTAACAGCTAGAAAATTTCACTAAAACGTGTTTTTAAAAGGCTACGCCTTGCAGCCTTGCAATGAGATTTGTTGAGAAATGCTCACAGTCTCCAATTTATGGTTTTGTAATTGGGTTTGAATATTACTTTTAAAGTCTACTTGTACATGAACAGTATTATGCCTTCTGAAGAAGCAAAGGTCAGTAGAAATCACTACCAGATATGGTGGACTCATTGGTGGTTGTAGCTGATTCCTTGCTTGATTAATTTGTCATAAACATTTATAGGATTTGGGATAAAATAAATGCAAAATGTTTTAATCCAGCAGGATCATGTATAGAACTTTTGGTCATAAAGGGAATCTGGAATAAGCATTTGCCTCAGCAGAGACATATTCCTGTCATCCATCTTTATAATGGGTTTGGAAACCCTGTAATTGCAGTGAAGTATTATTTGTAATAGTGCATGACATCAAGTTCCATCTGTGGGCCGGCTCTGCCTGCCGGGATGCTTTTTTTCTCCTGGACTTGAGGCAAGAGCGTGTGGTTGCTCAGGCAGAGCTTGCTCCTTCGTTAGTAGAAGGTTTTAATGTCCTTCAAGGTGCCTGCAGTTCCAAGTGCAATGCTGCCATCTCCCTGTGCGGGGGAAGCACAAAGCCTGACATGTTCCTGAATGCACCTGGTGTGGTGCATTTACTCTTGACACAAAGTTTCGTTAATGCCACACCATCATTAGCGTTGCCACTGCTGCCCCAGAGTGAGTTGGAGGAGCAGAGAGGATGTCTCCGACCTCGGATCCATCCTGTATGGCATAGAATCATAGAATCATAGAATCCACTGGGTTGGAAAAGACCTCCGAGATCATCAAGTCCAACCCTTGGTCCAACTCCAGTCCATTTACCAGATCAGGGCACTCAGTGCCATGGCCAATCTCAGTTTAAAAACCTCCAGGGATGGGGAATCCACCCCCTCTCTGGGCAGCCCATTCCAATGCCTGATTACTCTCTCTGGAAAGAATTTTTCTCTGATCTCCAACTTAAACTTCCCCTGGCAGAGCTTGAGCCTGTGCCCCCTTGTCCTATTGCTGAGTGCCTGGGAGAAGAGACCAACCCCCACCTGGCTAGAACTTCCCTTCAGGTAGTTCTAGACAGTGATGAGGTCACCTCTGAGCCTCCTCTTCTCCAGGCTAAACAATTCCAGCTCCCTCAGCCTCTCCCCACAGGACTTGTGCTCCAGTCCCTTCACCAGCCTTGTTGCTCTTCTCTGGACCCGCTCCAGCCCCTCAATATCTTTCCTGAACTGAGGGGCCCAGAACTGAACACAATACTCAAGGTGTGGCCTCACCAACGCTGAGTACAGGGGAAGGATCACTGTCCTGGGCTTGCTGGCCATGCTATTTTTGATACAGGACAGGATCCCATTGGCCTTCTTGGCCACCTGGGCACATTGTTGGCTCATGTTGAGCTTCCTGTCAATCAGTACCCCCATACTAAGCATACTAAGGTTAGGACTGTGCCAAATAGTGAGTAGTGCAGTGTTCCACCTTTGAGGGTGGAATGGTTGAAAACTTCCTGTCTAACATCTTCCCGTCATCACAGTTGCAGATAGAATACTAAACTAGTTGTCGTACTATTCTGCTAGGATATATTCATCTGACTTCTTGACATGTTGGAAACTCATTAGAACAGGAACTGGTGGGGTTTGATTCTTTAATTTTCCTATATTCTGATGTTACTCTTTTCTGTGGTGCAAAGAAAATGTTTCTGAAAGTATTTAATGCGTGGAGTTCACAAAATCCTGAACAAATCACGATATTTAATTAATGGTTTTTGTGTTCTGCTGTCCTGTTCATGAACTATCTGAATTTGGTGTTGTAATATTTTATGACTTTTGACTTTTAACACATAGCTGGAGGAAAAGGATAGTTAGTAGACAAAATGAAACAAAATACAGTTTCCTTTTTTATGATTCCTTAGTGGAATAAGGCTGGGAATACATGGTATGGAAGATCAGGCTGCCACCGTATGGAGAGGAAATGAACTACTGTTTGCTGTCCTGTCAGTGGACTTGTAGATGCTTTTTCCATCTCAGTAAGAAAAGTATTAGAAAGAAGCCTTTTTAAAATAAATTAAATTGCTCTCAACTTTTGCCACTTTGATTATTCTGAAGTTCTTGCAAGAAGAAGGTTGGTCACATCTACCAGCAGTGAACTGTATGTTTTAATATAAACTGATCCTGTTGGATGGTGAGTCCTAGAAACTCTGTGATGAAACACAATGCATAATTCTACTACTACTGTACTACTAATAATAGCCTGTGACCAGTGAAAGGTTTAAAAAACCTTATGTAATAGAAGAATCCATAAATAATTCTTTAAAGCTATTATATCCTATCAAAATTCAATTTTGCATTCTAGGAGTAGCTGTGTATTTTCTTACTGCCTTTAGGGTGTGTCTGTTTTGTTGGCTTTTTTCTTGCCTATTTGTCAGTGAGGGAAGCCTTGACAAGAGTTCTTCTCAAATCCTTATTCTGAGTATAATGTTTTGATTCTTGCTTTTCCTCTCTCCTTTAGAGATTTATCAACTATCATGACATTTCTTACTTTTCCTCAGCATTAATTTAAAAAATAAGCAACACAAATCAATGTAAATTCTTCTGGAAGGTCTGAGCATCTTTCCAGAGAATGAATCCGTAATTGGCAGTTTCTAAGAAATTGGCTTCTACTGCTTATTTTTCCTCCAGACCAATGTGATAAATGTGATAACTGTAATTTTTGCTCTGCACTACAATCCTCACAAATAATTCTCCAAAAGCAAAGACCACCTGTACTGCAGTCCAGTCTTCAAAGTGTAATTCTGAGTTTAAAGATAAAACAGTTAATTTGTTTGAGTTTTTCTTGGGTTTTGTTTGATTGGTTTGAGGGTTTTGTGTGTTTGGTTCTGTTTGAGTTTTGGGTCTTGTGTGTTTTCTGGGAGTTTTAAAATTTTTTTGGAGGGGTGGTTGTTTTGGGTTTTTTTCTTTTAGATTAGCGGTAAAAGCGGAAATAATAAAGAGCCAAGGTCTGAGTTGTGTCGGAATTCCTCAGGGAGAGGTTGTCTGAAAAACTAATCTCACTGGAGATAAAAAGTATAATAGGAGAGGGAAGAACCAACATGAGAAAAAGAATAACAGGAGCAGAAAGAGATCCAAAGGTGTGTCTCAAGCAGATTGAGTTGTTGGTACTGTTTATCTCATGAGTCCATTGAGACTCCGAATAATTTGATGGAGAAAGGGTTTCTGTCATCAAAAATAACTTCCAGAGATGTTCAGTACCTAAGAGGCAGCCATGGATAAAATGCATCTACATTAAGGGTCTACCACATTGTTTGCATAATCACAGAATCACAGACTATTCTGATTTGGAAGGGACCCACAAGGATCATCGAGTCCAACTCTTAAGCCAATGGCCCACATAGGGGATTGAACCCATGACCTTGGCATTATTACAACCAAGTTTTAACCAACTGAGCTAATGGTGCAGAATGTTAAAATACGAGTTTTTCTTCTTCATGCATCACTGTAGTTTTCTTTTAAGGATTAGGCATGTCTGTTTTTAAAATGGTGCAATGTCTCCATTTGCCTTGATTTAAGTCTAGAAGTTGCTTCTATTCTTGTTTAGTAGGAAATTATAAATATCAAATGTATATGTATCTTGGAAAATGACTTTTTATTTTTTTAACATGTGGATTTACCATTCTTCACTTTCAGTCCTGAATTATATGAAATGGTTTTGCAAGGTAGATCAATTTTCCTTTTAGTGGATCATTCCTATTTTAATTACTGTTGCTTATTTATTTGCTTGCCCTCTCTAAGTTTTATCTCTCAACATTGGTTTCTGGGAACTATTTGCTTTAAGTTCTACCTGTTAGATAACTTTTGAGACAAAAACCTTTTCCTTTGCAAGTCCTGACTATTTCATATTGGATTATAAATGAGTGCTGAATTTGTCTATTTGTATTAATGATTGCAGCAGCTTAGAATGGATGAAAGGATTTAACATTATCTACTGGTGGTCTCAGGATAGATCAGAAAATAAGCAGGTGTCCACATCACCCATCAACCCCTCGTGGAGAATCAAAGGCAATATCTCACTCCAAAGGCAGAGTGATATCTGTGTCTAGGATTTTAGGAAGAGATGACAAGAATATTTCATGTTTATTTGAGATTCTGATCAGTGACATGTCATTGCCAATGCCTGAGACATGGTTTCTGCTTCTCTAGATGTGGTTGCTCATCTCTATTTCATGCTTTTCTTTATTCCACAGAGAGCTCTTCTAGAGAAGAAGCAGAGGAAGAAACGTCTTGATCCATTGATGGTACAGCCAAATCCCGAGGCAAAGCTGCGAAGGTCAAAGCCCAAAGGGTGTGAGGAGCAGACTCCTTTAGTAGAAACTCCTACCCCTGTCCACAGTGATGTCATTTTACATGGTAAGGAATCAATGTCATTGCAACAAAGTTCCCCAAAGTGCCAGTAACTGCATTATATGTCACAGATGGGCACCTACATTGCTCTGGCAGTGGTCGAATGATAAACAAGATTGATTACATACCTTTCTGTGTACAAAAGTAGAATTGTAGTCCAGTCTGGTTGAGCAAGACTAAACTGCAAAAACAAACAAAAACCTTGCCTTGAATTTTTGTGACAGCTGGAAATCTTCATGTAAGTAATGTCTGCCTTGTGTTAGGCTAGAAGAACTGTAGAAATGGGCTAGGAATTTCTATAAAGGCAGGGAGACACCAATCCAAAGTAAGAAAATCTTCTGAAGCTGTAGGACAAAGAAAAGGAAATAATTCAGTAGTGACTGCTTGTACTTTTCCTTATGGTGTCATGGCACTCCATCTCAAGATTGTGTTCAGTGTTATGGATACTGAATTAGGTCCCTGATTGTTTTTAGCTCCTCTGTTGTTCATTGTGGGCTTCAGTGAGACCCCTGAAACATGACAAACAAGCTGGAGTGGTCCACAAAGCCACAAGCACAAAGTCATGTAAGGGCCAAAGGCAAAAACTTGGTGGTCTCAAAACAGTAAAAAAATTACAGTAAAATAGTGACCATTCTTTTAGGAGTAAAAAGAAATACAGTATTGAGAGTCGTAAGACTCCCTTGTCATTGGGAGCAAAAAACAACAATTAAATCCTTACACTCCAGTGGAGGTGTCAGGAAATTTTTTATGAGAGCCAGGATCCCATCAGCCCCTCAGAAAGTAACAGAAAACATTGTAAGGCTTTGAGATGTATGTTATTGCAGGATGTTATGATACAAGCATTATAGGAATAGCAAATTAATATGCAGAGTAGCATTTTGAAAACCCAAATAAACCAGTATTAGCTGGTTTGAAGATCACATTTGGAACTATGTTATCCTCTCTGAAATATTTTTCTCATTCTCCAGATGTCTTTCAGGATCACAGGATGGGGAGGAAAGTGGCAATGTGCATGGTAGCATTTATGTGTTTAAAATCAGGTATAAGAAAGCTTCTATTAAAAGACAGTTTCAGGTCAAAAAGAGAGTGAGGGAAAGGATTTATGTAACTTCTAAGGTGGGAATCTTCAGTAATACTGAAACAGAAACTAACTGCTCACTCACTAGCTTCATAGTTCTGAGGCTTCCTCAGTGCAAACAAATCCTGTAAAGAGTGATAACAGCACTAAACATGTCAGAAATACAATGACTGGATAAGGCAGTAAAGGTTTAGAAGGAAAACAGTGGGAAAGTAAGAAATCCAGAGCTGGAATTTACATATTGTCTGCTACACAGATGCATATTAGGTATTATGACAGACTCTGACATCAAGATGTCTCCACCAGTTAGGAAACGCATGTTCAAACATGGACATTTCATTTCTAACAAAAAGATAGAGGGCATCCATTTACAGGGTTTTTGCCTGTGGCTGTGAATATTTTATCAAATTGACTTATGATGTTCACTGTAAGAGCCCTCACTGGCACTAGAGCAAACAAAGAACATGAAGGAAGTTGAGTAGTTGCCTGTAAATAAATTGAAGGATATCAATGTGCATGACAAATACAACTTATTTTAATTGTTTAAACCCTCATAAAAAAGTAGTTACAATCACTATATTTATGTCCAGAGAAACTGATGCTTGGTATGTTTAAAGTAATAGGCAGTCTGTACCAGAGGCCTGACTCCTCCCAAGTCTTCTGACAAAAATTGAACAAATATACTTCAGTACTTTAAAGAGGTGCTTGAGCAAGGGAAGATGAAAAGAACCACTATTCTGGGATACATTCTGAGCTGTCAAAAATAGAATTCACAATTCTGTTTCATTTGGCCAGCAGGCATTGACGGACCAGCTGCTTTCCTGAAATCAGAAATGCAAGATTTGGAGACCAAGCTCCAAACTCTCTCTGCTGGATCTACTGGAACAGAAGAAAATGCAGATAAGGAAAATGATGGAGAGGCTCTAACAGACACAGCAGGCAAGCTAGATCTGCAAGAAATCTTAGAGAAACGAGGTAAGAGTTAATAATGGGCAAATGCCTTTGCTTGGGCTCTTCTACTTTTATAATGTTTTCTAGTAGCATTAAGAAACCTAAAAAAATATGAGGAATCATGGAACAAGTGTCTGTAGGATATGCCTTTTAAATGCACAGCAAGTAGATATTACATGTGAAAGTGCAGTACTGTAGTTCCTTCCTGTGATACAAATTGGAACGTACTGTTTATGTTTTAAGGGTTTATCAATGTGCTGTGTAATTTCTGGCCTTTTCCAAGGAAGTTGCTGACAAAATGCTATACTTCACATTTTGCTAAAGTTTGGGTATTTTTATTCCAGATATGTTATATCTGGGTAAGATGCTTGACTATTTTCAGAGCAGCAGAACCATCTATAGCCAGTAAATGCTGTAATTTAATACTTTATGACACTTACAGGAAGGGTATTTTTTCTGAGTCAGAGGCTGTCACAGTCAATGGGTTTAGAGCTTTATATTCAACAGTTACATCCCACTGAGTGGTTCCCTAGTGGAGTGTCAAGCTCTGTCTGCCAAATATCTTAAGTTACTGCCAGTACCACAAGAAACCTTTTTTGTTGTATGCAGCCTAAGCACTTTGCAGCAAAATATTGGTTAGTGTTTAATATTGTACACAGCTTGTTTTTGTTTTGCAGAATGTTTTTTGTCTCCCAGAATGTTTCCAATACACTTACAAATTGAGGTACTACCATATATAGAAGTACTCCCATCCAGTTGTCAGATGCCACAGCTCCTTACCTATGGACAGCAACATTAGACAAGAGTTAGGGAAGGAAGCAGGAGAGAATATCCAGTAACTTCAGGGGAAATTAGTGGAGGTAGAACATAAACACAGAATTTTGAAATTGGCTGGGGTACTGGGGTTAACGCTGTTCCTCTTCCCAAACGTCCTTTGGGAAGTTTACTGACAGGTTGTTAAGACTTGATTTTTCCCTTTTATCTGAGACTTCCAGCAGTGCCCCTTCTATGCAGTGCCATCTTGGAGCACTGTTATAACACGGTCTGTCAGAAAATAATTCAGTTCAGCAGGCTGACTGTGTTATTTTTCTGTGATGCTTTTCCATTCTACAGCCAAATTAAATAATGGAATCAAAGAACAAAATTATGCAGTTCCAACTGGAAGGAAACACCAGTGATACGTGCAGAAGTTTTTTATAAATACAGTCATCCAGAGTTATTTTAGTTATATACCCTTAGTCATCTCTACATAACTGTGCTTAGGTTAAGATTAAATTAATAAATCCTGGAACTACTCAGTCTATGTTTCCATTTTAAAAATCAACTCATTAGTAATATTTGTGAGACCTTAGTGATGTTGATATTGATGTAAGAAAAGGAGGGGCTCTTACTGAAAAATTAATGTACTCCATTTAAATATGTATAAGACTAAGGAGAAATGGTAAAAAAGGATATAAACTGTACAGAGTCCAATTTACAGGACAGACATCAGCATATTGATCTGGATTTACTTTTTTTCAATTTTCTTAAGACATGGAGGACTTTGCATGAAAATAGGCAAAATCAATGACAATGTATACTAAGCAATATGTTACATCTTGTAATATCATGTAAAATACATATTAATAAAAGCCTTATGGCTGCTTAATCATCTGCACAGTGACAGCTGCAAAATATCATTATAGATTTGAATTACAAGGCTCAGGAATCAATATAGCACATGATGAAAATCAACAGTTGAAACAACAAAAATCAATTGAATGAGTAAATAGCTATTCAACAGTAATATATGAATTAGTGATGCCATGAACTCATGACATCTGCTTTCAGAGATTACATGCTTGATCCTGTATTTTGACAGGAATTTCAGGCAGTTTGAATTTTGATGAGGAGGACACAGAAGAGGAAGAAGATGGTAAGAGACCAGCATCTCATTCACCACACCCTGAATCTGAGAGGCCCAGTTCTGCATCCAGCGAAAAATCTTCTGCAGTAAGTGTCTTGAAATCCGTTTCTGATAAGTGCTGGACACATGCTTGGTTTTAGTACTAACTTGAGCACTGGGTTAAAATACAGTAGTTGCAGTTACAGTAGCCAGCATATTAATCCCTGGAGGCAGAGGAAGGTCCTGACTGTCAGGCTGTCTGACTGAAGGGCTATTGAGTTAAACACAAAGACCTAGCAGTGATCAAAGGAACAACGGTGGGTGGAGGATCCCAAGTCCTGCTCTAATCAGTGAAGATGGGAGCACTATGGCCCTCAAAGGAGGCAGATTGGGCCATTGTCTCTGGTGCAAAATCCACCAAAATGACTCAGAGAAACTCTGAAATGTCATGCAAATTTAAAAGGGATCATTTCCTGAACGATTATAGCTTTTATTGTCAGATGCAAGGGGGAACAGAATTTTGGGATGAAACAGAGAATGCTGGGATTGGGACTACATTTTATGGAGTGTTTAAGAAAAGGAATTTAGGTGGGAAAAGAGATGTCAAGGTGAATCAGGGAGTAATAAGCATGGGAAAACAAGGATTAAAGGGTGTAAAAGGCATCAGATGCATGTAAAAAGCTGCAAGACTGTGTGCTTGCCTGCCCAAGTCTTGTGCCTTATTATGTTCCACTATCTTAATAGATTCCATCTCTAGCTATTTCTTGTGTGAATGTGTCCTCCTGTGTGTTTGTGTGTGTGAGATACATACATACATACATACATATGTTGACAAATTATATGCTGTACTAGCCAGTCAGTTGGAAGACCCAGGGTCTGAGCTAACTCAGACCAGATAAAGGGTTTGGACATGGATGCTGGACACCCTTAAAAGTCCATGCTACTATTCAAAAGACCTCTATGACTATATTTATGAGGTGACTGTGTGTATGTTGTGTTACACTAGTGAAGAAGTAGTACAAGTGGCCTGGGTGTCAGATAGGTGGGAGACTGGGCTGTGACTGCAAACTGCTGGAGTTTCGGGGTGAGGATGCTGGAGGTGGGAAGGGATGAGAGCCACTAGTGAATTTCAAGTCTATGTGCATGTGCCTGTGCTATTGACTCAGGCTTCCTGCTGTCTGTAGCTGGCAACAGGGGTAAAACTGCAACTTTATCTCCAAGGTCCAGTAAAGGAGGAATCTCTTGGGTGCTACAATTCACAAGGTTCACCTACCTCTAAGAAAAAATTACTTTAATGACCTATACCAGATTTTCGTTGATCCAACTCCTTTGGTGACCATAACTTTGCATCCTGACTGTGTGTATGGCTCAGCTTCGCGAACACAGATTTGGGCAGGGCTCTCCCCACGTGCCCTTCCAGCCTGTGCAGGGAATTTTTTAGGTGAGGCACAGTGTGTGCAGAACTGGCCCCACCCTTTAACTCCTGAGGTTCATCTGCCACGGCCGAGCAAGCTTGGACAGTGACAGGGAAGTCCTCAGGACTAGAACCTACAGCCCCTGGTAGTCCCAAGAGGTCTCCCATCCAAGTACTAACCGGGGCTGACCCTGCTGAGCTTCTGAGCTCTGAGGGGATCAGGTGTCAGGGAGGCATTTAACTTGCATCCTGACTGAACACATTGTTTTAAGGCTCTTCCAACATTTAGTTGATATGGTTCCACCAGCAGCTTACTCTGTTTCTGCCACTGTTCTGAACCAACATAATTTCAGCATTCACTTCAGTCACAGAGATTCCAGCCTGTCTTACTGCAGCATCCATCAATCCAGCTTTACCATACTGCCTTATTTCACACAGAGAGTCTGAAGTTCTAAAAGCAGAGAGGCTCTTTGCTTAGAATATTTACAGCATCTTGTCCTACCTTCCCCTTCCTAGAATTTGTCTGGTTAGTGGGTACTTTTTCGCCATTCCTCTTGGAGGGTTAGTGTTTCCTCAGAGCAAAAGTCTTCAGCCACTTTCTTCAGAGAGACACAGGTGGTGTCTTGTTTAACCTTCCTTTTCCCAGTATCTTCTGGTTATGATTATCTTGTGTTTCATCAAACCTTTATTTTCTTGGGAAATACTAGAGTCTTTAGTCGGATATTAATTTACTAATATGATGCTTCTTCCCACAGGAAACAGGTGCTTCCTGTAGTCCATCCTCTCAGGCAGATGCACAGCTGGGAGAAGTAGAGAACCTGGAGGATTTTGCATTACGCCCGGCACCCCGTGGCATTAGTGTCAAGTGTCGAATCACTAGAGACAAGAAGGGAATGGACCGGGGCCTCTTCCCTACTTACTACATGCATCTGGAAAGGGATGACAACAGAAAGGTACTGGAAGCAGCACACATTGTCTTGGCTGTTTTACTCCTACCTCAGGTTATTTTTGGTGCCAGGGAGAGCTTCTGGTAAGAAACCAGTAGCTGAGGAAGGCCATCATGCACTTGAGGACAGCTTATATTTGGATAAGGCAGTAAGGAGGAAATTAGCAGGTTTAAAATATAATAAATTGTAATATAATGTAACTGTAATATAATGAAAAATGAAATTAAGAAAGTATAAAAATGGTAAATTTTGAAAAAAGAGCAGGAAGACTGAGCTGCTCCAGAAGAAAAGAAGGGAAGACTAGAAAGGATGGTTGCAGTAAATTTAGACTGCCAGGTGAACTGACTGGAGGAATAGGATTTAAAAGTGTGCACTTTGGAAGAGATCAAAATTATGGAGACAGTAATATCAGCACAGAACAAAAAGGGGAATGGATATGAGATATGGAGAGATAACAGTTTGGATAGCAATTCCTCTGCATTCTTACGAAGCACCAGTCTTAATCAAAGTTTTATATTTCCAGACATTCCTTCTTGCGGGGAGAAAAAGGAAGAAGAGCAAAACATCCAATTACCTCATATCAGTTGACCCAACTGATTTATCCCGGAAAGGGGAAAGTTTCATTGGGAAACTCAGGTGAGAATCACTGTTGAAAACTATAGACAGGCAAGATAGGATTGTTGTTTTGAGTTATGGTTATGACTGGCATTCTAGTATCATTTGAGACATAATGAACTTGCCTTGTTCTGCTGAACATAACCTGTATTCACTTGAGTTGGCAGCCTTCTTCAGTGTTACCATTCAGGAAATTCTGTCTAGATGCTTTTCCAGGATAGGTTATGGTCTTAGTTCGCCGTGGCACTGCATGGAAGCTCCTTACTGAGCTGGGAATAGGAAGATTCAGATGACAGGAGATAACGTGTTTTCACTGTGTGCACCAATACCTTCAGAAGAGGACAGAACTTTCCACTAATGCCTGTCTTTCTCTGTTTTTCCATAACCTGACATTAGGTCAAACCTCATGGGAACTAAATTTACAGTCTATGACCATGGAGTTAACCCAACCAAGGCACAAAGTCTAGTGGAAAAGGCTCATACAAGACAGGAGCTTGCAGCTATTTGTTACGTAAGTACTGCCTCTCCCTTTTAGTCCCTCTCTTCTTTGTGCAGGTTACTGAGGAAATGGGGCTTAAAAATCATGCTTCTGTCAGGCTCCCCCACTTAACTTTGAAACCAAGTAACTAATTTCAACCAGATACAACAAAGGGCAGAGGCCTCAAAGATAAGTTCTTAAGAGTTTAATGAAAAAGAAATCAATGCCAGAAATCTTCTGTGAGAGAGAGAGACCCAAGCTAACCCCAAATGAGCTGCCCCTTGCCCAGCTGGTATCTGGCAGACATTGAGAAGGAACTGGGAGAACCCTATGAAGTAGAATTATTTTTTGCAGAACTAAAGGCATTTGGGGGGATAGGAGGGAGCTGGTATTACTGCTGTAGCAGATTGTTGTTAGTAAGGATGTGGTTCTAGGGAAATCATGATTCATTAGTTATGTCCTAGAGATATTTTCTTCACTTGTGGACCACCTCAGGCAAGGCTTCAGAGTGAGTAGATGCTTCAGGACACTCTGGAATTACATGAGGGTTCTCATGTCACATTGTTTCATATTCCAGTCTCACAGTTTGAGTAAAATTTGGGTTTCTCTACAAAATGATGGCTGTCAAGTGGAAGGATTTTTCCTTTCTTACAGGTATAGCAGCAGAAATTTAAAGATGCATTAGCCTACTGGAGCATCATCTTGGTTTTTTTGTTTTTGCTGTTGATCTTAATCGCACTTGGGGGAAAAAGAAATTGATGTGATAATTGCAGTACTATCCTGTTTACAGAAATATTACTGGATATCCTCTTTATATACAGTATTCTTCAGTTCCCTACGCAGCTGGACACAGCAAGATGTTAAGAGGACAGCAGTTAATATAGCCATCTTTTCAAAATTCTGAACTTACCTACAAGAAGTTTTGTAAAGTTTATATACGAACTAAGTCTGTACCCTCATTCTTATATGTGAAATAATAGAAGTTGCAACTCCAGAGACCTTTGTCTGTGTCTGCAAAACACACTGACATGTTAGAAGAAGCTGTACCACTTCTATCAATCAATTCAGTACTCCTGAAACACTCTGGATTTTTAATTGGTCTTTGGGAATTTTACAGGTTAGCACTGATATTGTTACTGAACACTTTAAATGGACCTCTGGATTTTGGCTGCCATTATTAAATGTATGATTTGAGAATACCAGGACTTTTTTCCTTTGCTTTTTGTACTCAATCCACTTGGAGCAGTGTCCTGCAGTACTCTGAAAAAATCTGCTTGACTTAAGGTTTGACCTTGGATAGATGCTAAATACTCCCCTTTCTGAGTCTGTTCTTAGTTATTTACAAAACAGCATAATTTGAGAGAAAATCATAGGTATTCTCTTAAACACAAATAACAGCACAGAAGATGAATGTAGTTTATTGTTCAGGAATGTTTTCGACTAACTGGTGACATACAGACAACATAGACTTAGGTCAAAGATATTTGCCTTTTAGCATATTTAATGCCTGTTCACTTGCAAGATTTTGGCATATTATTGCCTCAAATGCAAAAACTTAAGCCTGGAAATTGCACTTGTTTAATTTTGTTGTAAATGTTTCAATGGGAAAACAGATCTCTCTAAATTATTTCATACCAAATATGTCTCACAACACTGTTCTCTAAATGTGAGAGAAAGCAGTTCTCAATGACTAAATACAGTTGAAGTTAATAATTACTACTAGAGTTGTAGTCAGCAAAACTCTAAAAACTAATACAAATATGGACAAGAATTCAGTTTTGCTGTCCTTATTTGAGATGGAATATCTCATTTACTGAAAATAATGTCTTCCCGTGTCTTTCAGGAAACCAATATCTTAGGATTCAAGGGTCCCAGAAAAATGTCTGTGATCATTCCAGGGATGAACATGAATCATAAGCGAATTCCAATCCGTCCACGAAATGTGAGTTACACAGTTTGTTCATGTTTTAGATTTGAGGAAGAGGTTACAATTTCCCTGTGGATGTCTGGATGTTACTCACCATCAGAGTTTAGAGCAAGGTTGTCAATACCCACAGGTCTAGCAAGTGTAGTGGAGAGTAAATACTGTGTAGCCTAAATGTGTTGATTAATTAATTCTTGCCTTTTACTTAATCTGTATCCTTCCGATTAATGTTTTTATCCTTCTGATTAATGTTTCTATCCTTACTTGTCCTTTGATCAGCCTGAATATTATTTTCTTATCTGCGTGTTGTTGCTATTTCACCTGCAAGCCATCCTCATGGTTGTTCCCTGAGAGCTGAATGAACACAGGACACGCTTGCTTCTCCCAGGAGCTTGCACTCTCAGCCAGCATATGAATTGCAGCAGATAGGTAATAGATAAGGTGGAATGCTGGGGTAGTAGCAAGACAGTAAGTATGTTTTTCATCAGAATGCTGTCAGCCTCTTTGTAGGAGTCACAGAAAAGGAGGATTCTTTAGAAGAAAGAGGGATGAGGAGAAGGATGGAGTTATAACTATTAGAGAGTATTTCTCATACATGTGCAGGACATTATAGCCAAAAGCTTACAGAATTGTATCTGAAGATATATTAAGGTGTATGATGAAAAACAATCAGTTCCCTTAATGTGGATTTCATAGAATCATAGAATCAATTGGGTTGGAAAAGACCTCGAGATCATCAAGTCCAACCCTTGGTCCAGCTCCAGTCCATTTACTAGATGATGGCACTCAGTTTTATGCTTCATATACTAGAAGACAAAAGGCAGAAATAACAGGTGCCAGCTAAGACATGGCAAATGTTTTAGGATAGAAAATGTTTTTTGCAGCCATGTTGTGAGTAGATATGAGTAGAACAGAATGTATTTCTTGAGGTCAGAGAAAAAAATCTTCAAGAATAGAAATTCAGAGTCATGAGTACCTGGAAAAGAGACTTAATTTTGCAAATGGGCAGGAAAATTATATCTTCAAATGGTCACTTATTCATTGCCTTTCAATTGGTATTGCTATTGCCCCTGTCAGTACAGTAATGATTCCATCACCCTGCCTTTATTTTCCTCCCATATTTTCCCAACTGTTTTGCTATCAGAGAAACATACTGACAGTGGACAAGGCTGTGCTGGTTTAAAGGGAAACCGGAAGGAGAAACGAATCCAGCTCAAGAGGGATTATAATTCAGAGTTACAATTTACTAAAATGATTACAATAAATACAATGATACAGAGAAGAACTGGTTTTAGCCCACAAAGAACAGATGTGTAACCCACCTCCCTGGGGCACAAACAGTATAGTGTTTGTTAGCCCTGTGCTGAGCACGACGTGGTCTCCCCTGAGTGCAAAGTAAAAAGAAAGGAAAACCTGTTGGTGAGGATGATGGTCACTGTCTTGTTGAGAGTGGCAGTCACAGTCCTGCTGAGGTTCTGGTCCTTCTCTGGATCTGACAAGTGGTACCAGAAGTCCCCAAATCCCAAGATTATACATGCTTAGGCTCAGATGGGAATGCCCAGTACTTCCCCCAGGGTGAGGAGTTTCACAATGGGTGATTTGCCTCTGTGAGTCATGGAATATTTTTGGAATCTTTGATGGCCCATTAGCAGACATGACCCCTCAGACTGGGTGTGAAGGTGCTAAGGAGTCACTGGAGGGGAGTTATCATAGCTGAGTCACTGGTGTGAAAACAGGAACACTCCTCTGTCTCACAGGGTTCTTAAACACCCATCTTGTAGCCTGAGGTGTCAGGTGTGTCCTGGGCATTATTAACAGTCCATCAGAAATGACCTGAAGGGTGTAGAATACACTGTTTTGGTTATACCTACTTAGTGATAAACTAGTCCCAGGCCCTGTAACTAGGACAAAGGCTGAAACAGAAAGCTGTTCTGGACAGCTGGCAAAGCTTTCAGTGTAGAGGTTTAACTCTGTTTTTATCCTTTCTTCTCTGTAGTGTGATGCCACTGATTAAGAAATATTGCTCTTACTTCAGAGGAGTAAAAATGCACTTTGTTGGTGCCAGTAGTCAAAGTTATTTTGTGGATCTTTAAAAAATAAATCAAGATAAAATCAAAGATATAAAGTAACTAAACTGAACAGTAAGTTTTATTTACGTTATACTCAAAAACCCATTATCGTATCTGTGGACAATACTAAAGCAGGTACTAATAGCTGTATCAGTCAGACCTACACAACAGGTTGTTTTCTGAGCATTTTCCCCTGTTAATAACTTCAGCTTGGATTCTTTTTCTTGGGATAGATTATTTCAGTTTGAATTTATTTGTTGCAGAACTTAGAAAATTAAATCATATGTCATGTTTCATTACAACTTCAACCTCTTTGTGATTCATTGTTTGTCAAATATAATGCAGTGGTTTGGTTCCTTTTTGTAATTTTTTTGTTTTATTTCTCTGGCTTTCATACTGTGCATTGCTTGTTAGACCCAATAGGATGACATTTAACCTTACAGCCTGCAGCAGCCTTTGGACTGTGTACTGAATCACATAAGGGCCTGGCACTGTGAGGTAACTGTAGATTATTTTCTTTTATTTTGAAGTTTAAAATAAAAATGGAAGCTGGATGCAGCAGGATCAGAGAAATCTTATGACACTCAGAAGGGATTCCTGCCAACAGGATTGCAGTCATCTGTGGCTTGTGAAATGCTCCTTTTTCTGTACACACACACACATCCTTCTCTCTCATTCTTTTTCCTTTTTATGAGTGGAAATATGGTGATAGCTCATAGAGTGGAAAGAAATGCTTGGCTTGGGAATCTGTGAAAGTGTCTTCCTGGTTCTTGCAGGAAATTTTCAGTAGGACTAAGTTTAAGTGTCGTCATTGTATTTCATTAAACAGGGAGTGGTCTTCAAGCGACAGAGTGCACACACAAGAGAGGCAGTGCTCGAAAGCAGAGCAATTCCAAATCTAATAAATACGTTTCTTTCTTCTGAACAGGAACATGAGGGTCTGCTGTCAAAATGGCAAAATAAAAATTTAGAGAACGTCATTGAGTTGCACAACAAGGCTCCAGTCTGGAACGATGATACTCAATCCTATGTTTTGAACTTCCATGGGAGAGTCACTCAGGCCTCAGTGAAGAACTTCCAGATTGTCCATGACAATGACCGTAAGACTGATGGAGAGTGTGTGGGAGAACAGGGAGAACGCAAATAATTTCATGAGGGTTGGGAGGAATAGACAGTCTTCCTGAGAAAGGAAAGTGGGTGAAGGAATTTAGCTCAGGATTACTGGGGACTTCTGAGCTGTCAAGAAAATTACATAAAGGACTCCCTTTTTTCTGGGGTGGGTGCAGACATTGCTCTCCATTGCTGCAGCAAAAGATAGACCAATTGCAAACTTCCTGAAGGGAAGGAAAAGGATTAATACAGTCTTTTCAGCCTAGCAGAAGAGTCGTTTGAGCTTTGGATCTGAGAAGAAAAGTAATGTCTAAAACAGCACTAACTCTAAAGAACAGTTTTCAAGGCTGCTCTGGTGGGAAAGGATGGAAACACCAACCACATATATTTGGGACTGGCAGATGTGTGGGTATTTGTGGTTGGGTGTTTTGGTTTGTGGGGCTTTTGGGGGGGGTTGGGTTTTTTGTTTGGTTTTGGGTTTTGTATTTTTTCTTTTGACTTCGCTCTGAACTTATTCATCCCTGAATCTTCCTTTTCTCCCCAGCTGACTACATTGTGATGCAGTTTGGCCGTGTAGCAGAAGATGTGTTTACTCTGGACTATAATTATCCCCTCTGTGCTCTTCAGGCCTTTGCTATTGGACTCTCCAGCTTTGACAGTAAATTGGTCTGCGAATGAGAGACAACAGACGTGAAACATGGAACTCACTCCCATGCCTGCATCTTGTAAGAGTTCCAGATGTAGTAATGAAGAGCATATTGGAAGGGAAATGGAAGACAAACTTCTAGAGGCTTATTAGAAAGCAAATTCCAGCCCTCAGAGCAATGTGGGTGTTGACAGTAGACCATCTTGGGAGCAGTCTCTGTACACATTATGGAAGAAAAGAAAGATAGGTGATGATTTGGTCATTGATGTTGATTCTGCTTACACCATCTTTGTTTACGGATGCTGCAGGAGAGTGGGCTAAGCCCACTAATTGAAACTGCTTGCAGCTAGGATAGAAAAATAATGGCTAAGTGTTCATATACCTGGAAACTTCCACAAGACCTGGGAGATGATGTTACTCATGAGTTTCTGATCAGTTGAATTCAGAAAAAAAGAATAGCTGGAATAAGACATTGGCTGTAACACTTCTACTCTGTGAGATAATTCTCTGCTTAAGGCTGATAGTCCATTTCCTTTTCAGTATTCTAATTGCTCTTTATGCCTTGACAGTCTTTTTACCAAATAAAGAACAATCAAATCTCAAGAACTGTCTTTTCAGATGGTGATACTGTATTCATTGATGCTTCTGTTAAATTGAGACTGAATAGATGATAGAATCTGACTGAATTTGACAGAAGGTAGTACTTTAACAATATACACTACTATTCCTGAAAAAACAGTGTTGTGATTGAGTTGTCCATTGCTCATAAAATTTGCTACATTTCTAGGAATAGGTTTGTGACCAATTTAATTTTTTAATGTGAGATTATCTCAAGTCATGACATACTAAAGTAGATTTTATATAAATAATTTTAGCCTGACTATAAGGAGTTACCTCAAAAAGAGATTACAGGTATTTTCAAAGGCATCGTTAAGTTTAAAGCCATTGTATTGTGAGGCTTTGCAATGTGTCCTTCGAGTGTTCCATGGATGTACAATATGGAGACTGTAGGTCACAGCACAGACCACTTCTTGATTCAGGTGGCCTTAACTCATCAGAGTGGATTGCTGCACAGTGTGACATGGAGGCCTCGTAGTGTACACACCTGTTGTGTACTGAAGCAGAGAATAGGTCTTGTCTTGCCTGTTTCATAGATATTACACATATTCATGGTGGTCCTGGAAAAGACTGTCCCTCTATTGAGACAATAATTAATTGTTCTCCACTTTTGGGTATTGTCCTTGTCAGCAGACTAACTGTTTCAAGCTGCAAACAGCAGATATATTGCTTTTGGTCTCTGGAGTCTTTGCAGTGTATCGCTCCTTCACATTAACAAAATTTTGTGGAGACATTTTCTGATATTTCCAGAAAAAAAAAAGTTATGGTAATCACATGTAAACTCTGTATTTAACTGTCAATTATGAATTGATGCTGAGAAGTCCATCTCAGGTATCTCTCATATGATCATTCTGCATTAGCTGGTGAGCCATTGTCTTCAGATGATCTCATCAGAAAAGCAGTCAGTGAAGAGAACTTGAGTCGCGATGGATCTCTTTTGTGCCTTTGTGTACTTCCTGCTCATCAGGCTGGGGATGAGACCTGGCAGTGCTTTCCAGTTGTGCTCTTCTGAAGTCTGGGCTGATGGTTCTGCATTCCTGCTACCCATCCAGAAAAATGAAGTCAGTTTGTGTACCTGTCTGATTATTTTTCTGATTAGAAATGTGTGAAAGGAACTGCCTTATGTTTTGGGATGACCTGAAGGTAGAATGCTAGTTTCCAATTTAAGGTGACTTTCTGTATGGTCGGAAGGCCACAGTAGCCTTTAAGCAATTAGGTTTGTCAGGAGTGGCTCTTCAAGCTATTGTTGACATCAAATGATCCCGTCAGGGCCTTTCATTCAAATTATACAGACAGATGAACTGATTAAATGCTCTTTATCAGATACTGTTTTACATTAATTGTATTTATAATTTTTATATCTAAATGAAAATAAACTAATTTATATATTAAAAAATCCTTAATTCTCGATGAGCTGTTTGTTGGTTGGTTGGTTGGTTTTTTTGGGATTTTGTTGTCACTTGTGGGTGTTCTTTGTTCCTTCTGTATGAAATACTACCTCAATTTCTCCCCATCTTCTTGAATCTCATCTCTTCTTACTCTCTCTTTTCCTTTGTAATTCTCAGTTATCTTTCTTTGTGTTGTTGGTTTTTTTCCATACACTTAGAAGTCTGGGAATAAACATAAGGTTAGTTTCTTATACTGTCCCCTCCCCCATTATCAGGTCTTCCTCTGTAGTTCTTTGTTTTCATTTGATTCTATCTTGAAGCTACTTCCACTTCTCTGTCCCATGAGTTTAATGTTTCTCCCAGTGTCCAGTTAGGGCATTTGAGATGGTTTTTAATGCATTTTCCTACATTCCATCTGAACCCATTCATGCATCAAATAAGATTTTTTTTCTGAAATGAGAACTGAAGTAATACAAAGGTAGGAGGAGCATCAAGTCAAAGTGATTATTTTTATTTATTTCCACTGAGGTATGTATAAACCTCAGGAAGTGGAGATATGGTGGATCTGATAATCAGAAACAGCTCTGATTGTGCAAGCCCTATTCTTCATGCACCTCTGTTTTTTCCATGATTTTCATTTGAGCCAAATTAGTCTTAGCTAGGAGAAAAACTAAGCAGGAGATACTACTGGGCATTTGTTCTTAGAACAGCAGTATTAGTTGCACACATGCAAATGCAACATTCTTGGAATCCCAGAGAGATCTTAAAATAAAGAAGGAAGCATATTAAACTGTTAAATATGAATCCTAAAGGCAGGCCTAGGGGATGGAAACAGCTCCTAGCCTGCTATGGGCTCTTTGGCTCAGAAACATAAAAGGCAATGATCTCTTGCTCTTTTAGAGGTAAGTCTGACTCTCACTGTAGTTCTGTTGCTGAATTTGGTAGCAGTAGAATGGAGTTTTGTTATTGTTGGCGTAATTATTACTTTACTGTGCTCCTCTACTTGCTGGTATTAATCTCTCAGTTGATATTGAATTAGGTTTCCTGTTCCTGGTACAGGAGAAAAGCAAAGCCTTCTCTGTGATTTACAAGTTGAGCTGAGAGCTTGTGAGTAGTCTTGTGAAACGGAAGTATGGACAGATTCCTTTTGTGTCAGAGTCAGGAATCTCATCTTCTCTGCCACAGTGTATGTAACAAGTTCAGAACTAAGAAAGACCCTGAAGTTATCCTGAGGCCAAGAGATTTGGCCCAGGGTATAGTTTTGAAGAAGAGTAGAAAAGTAACACTGGTGTAAGGACTTCCTTCCTGACAGGGAAAACAGCCGGTTACAACTATGAGGGGTACAGAATTGAAAGCCCTGCCAGGAAAGAAGGCAGAAACCCTGTACCATTGTTAACTCTTTTATCTCTTGAACTGTACAGGCTATGGAGTTTCTGTCTTCTCATTCCATCCCTTAACATGTTCTATATGGAATTATTTTCTCACTGGAAGCTGGAAGTCACTTCTTTTGTCCCAAAATGGGAGGAAAAAACCCAAGAGCAAACTAACTTCACGAGAATGCATTAAGGTAAAGGCTGTGGTAATTTAGCATTTAATTTAGAGAATACATAAATGGATGGATGTATTCCAGAGGCTGGAATTCATGATGATTTACTTTGATTCAATTAACATTTCCAAAAAAAGGCACACCATTGCACTGTCTGCAACAAAACAGCTGACAATTATGGAGAAAGCAAATGACTGATTTTTTTCTTTAATGTTTGAGTCCTTTATTAAAGGGAAAGGAATACTAATTTACTGTGAAGAAAGGCTTTCTTTTATAAGCAGCATAACAAAATTATTCAGATAGAATACAAATAGGTTTGAGAATTAACTCTGGTAAGTTTGCCCAACTCGCTCTGCTTTCCAATTTAAGTGGAGTAGTTTGCTTCCACATTACCTCCAGTAAAGAAGAAAAACCAACCCACCACTAACAAACTTGTATGCTCCTGAGTGAGTTTCCATCTGCAATTGACTGGAGTCCTGCAAACAATCTGTGTGATGATTCACAGGAAGGAATAGGTTTCAATCCCTTCTCTTTGGGCTAGGTTGATTTGGCAAGGAAATGAGAGCAAAACAATATGTTAGTCACATAATTATGAGACCTGAACTAGAATTCACAGTGAATATATGTGATGAGAAGTGATCTACCTTTCATATATAGTTTGTATTAAACTGCACGTTTTTAAATAGGGCTTAGTAGAAACAGTGGCTAAATTAAATCATCACAGGGTTTTATATAACAAAAATTTTTCATTGAATTTTGTAACATTTATATTGTGTATATACTCTCAATTCCTGCACTTGTATCAGAAACCCTTATTTTTCTGAAGTTGATAGGTTTTGCTATTTGGTTTCTGAGTCCTTACACCATATTTAGGACCTATTTTCAGAATTTCTTTTCTTAATCCATTTGTTCAATATACTGAAGTTTTAAAGAAAACCAGTCATTACTCTTCACAGGTCGTTTAAAGGTATCTGTGAAAAAGTTACCTGCTAGAGCCATGAAAAAGTTTATTTTTCTGATGGAGCCGCATTCCCAGAGCTGCTATTAGGATATAGTTACATTTACTAAACCTGCTGGTTTACTACTGCTTTTTTTTCGAGGAATGTGGCTTTCCAACCCTAGCACAGCTCTCAGCCTGGTATCAGCATTTTCTAGCGATGCACAGGAACGATAGGAACGACATCGGAAAAGAGCAGCTTTGACGTGAGACAGAAAACCCACGAGGGACATCCCCGCGCTGATCGGGGAGTAGTTCGCCGCCGGGAATACTCGGGACAAACACTCCGCCGTGCTGGGGTTGTGTTTCTTTCGCAGGGGCTCAGCTATGCCGGATGGAAATTACGGCACATCCCTGAGTGGCTCCGAAGCCGCGCTGCCGGCGGACAGGGACCGGCTCGCAGGGAATACCCGGGGGCGGCGCGTCCTGCGCGGGGTGTCCCGGCACCGGCGCCCCCTCCCCGGCCCATCGCCGGCGTCCCGCCCCTGGGACGGCACCAGGCAAGCGGCGGCGTTCCCAGGGATCTTCCCCTGGCTGAGGCCGGTCCTTCCCGGCCGCGGACTGCAACTTCTCCTGCGGGCAGGCGCCGCGCCCGCTCTCGGTTCCCGGGGGCGGTGGCGGCGTCCCGCCCGCTCCCAGCGCTCCCGTGCCGGCCCCTTCCCCCGCTCCCGGAGTTTCCTTTCCCCGCGCCCCCTCTTCCGGCCACTGCCCGCTTTTCCCCCGCCCCGGTCACACACGGCCCCCGGCCGGGGACTGCCCGGCCCCGCAGGGTTTTGTTCCCAACTCCGCCTCGGCCCTTCTGCCGCTGCCCCCCCGCTCCCCGCCAGTCCCCTCCCAGCCCCGTCCCAGCCCCGTCCCAGCCCCTGCGCTGGCCGGCAGTCCCCTCCCTCCCTCGGCCGCGTTCATTTCATACCAGCTCTCATTCCTCGCATTCCTCACTTCCTCCTTTCAAACTCCAGGGCAAATAAAAACCCTCCCTTTTCCTCCCAAACTCCTGCCCGACCGCCCTCCCCGCCCCGCTCGCCGTCCCGCCGCCGCTCCGCTCTCCTCAGGTGAGTGTGCGCTTTGTGCCTGCGCTCCCACCGCCCCCCCGCTCCGCTCGCATCCCATCGCACCCCATCCCATCGCATCCCATCCACTCCCGCCCGCCCGGCCCGGCATTGTTCGCGTCTCCCCGCGCCGCGGAACCGAAGAAGGGGGAGCCCCGAGGGCCCACCCCGGAGCCGCTCCTCGCCAACTTTTTGTTTCTTTCTCTCCTACTTGGTGGCGGCGATGCTGAACGGGAGTCCGACCCGCCCGCTCCCCCTGTCCCAGCCCCCGCTCCCACCCCTGCGGGCTCGGGGGTGGGGATCGGGCGGGAGCGAGGGGCAGGCGCGCAGTAACAGCACTCAGTGCTCTTTTGGCAGAAAGTCCTGGAGCTGAAGGAGGATTTGAAGCCTGTCTCCGCTGCCCCTGCGGAACAGCAACCGCTCTTGCCTCGCTCAGGTTAGAACACGCTGTTCCACGGTTGCTTTCGCGCGGGGAGAAGGGGCTCGGGTGCCTGCGGGAGGAAGGCTGGAAGGGAGGGTTCGGAGCCGGTCATGTGCGACAGAGGAGGCTCGGCCGTACAAAGGAAGCGATGGAACATCCTCAATGGAGTCTCCGGTGGCTTCTCCCGTCGGGAAGGGACTGCCGGCGCTGGCACTTCGGGAACTCGGGCTCTTGTCGCATCGGCTGAAAACTGCAGCGCTAATAAGGGTGGCGGGGGGAAAGGTTTCTGTGTTCTGTACCGTTCGTAAAGATGTGCTTGTGGAGGATGGAGAGGAGGAGCAGTACTTTCTGTAATAAATTTTAATGTCAATTATGGAAGATGTTTTTGGGAAAAACAAAAAATTCCTAAGGAAGCCCATCCGTAAGAAAGCAAGTGAGTTGTTGCAGAGTATTTACCAAAAGGTGAGGGAATAATGTTTTTCCCACTTTAGTTATTTTCTGAAGTTAAGAGTTCAGTTTTAGTGACATACCGTCGGAAAGGATTTTAGAAAAACAAACCAAAACAAAAACAGACATAAGAAAACCCTCCAAACAAAAAGATTTCCCAAGTAATCCTTTATCTTATGCAGATAATTTAGTTTAAACCATTTCTTGCATGGGATGCTAAAGATCGGGCTTTGTTGCAGAAGAGAGAACGTAACTCAACATCTTTAAGGACTTCTGTAAAGTATTTTATAGTGAATGGTCATATATAAGATAAAAAAAAAAAAACAAAACGCAAAACCAACCCCCCAGAACTAACCACAACTAATTATCAATTGTTTTTACTTAACCTGACGTTACACTCATGTTACTTTCTAACCTTAAGAATTCAGTTCTGCGACTCTTCTACAAATAAACAGCAAAAATACTTTTCTAACGTGGGGGGCTGGGTGGGAGAGGAGATTTAGAGGTGGGTTTTTATTTTTCCTGTTACTGGGCACAGATCAGCTTCCCCAAGACCTGATTGCGATGTCTGTGTGCAAAATGAGTGGAACATTTATTCACCTGTCTGTCCATCTGTCTGTGTAGATGTAAGAGGTTTTATTGTTCTCCTGCAGAAGGAAGTGGGCAGTAGGACAGGACAGAGAGTAACAGGGAGCAGCGAGAGGAACAGAACAAGAGGGAAAGCAGAGTGGATATATGGCAAGTGCCAGGACTGGGTTGAAGCTGCTATATTATTACCTATGTAATTAAAACCTTTCGGATTTGATAGGTTTCTTTCTTACGGCAGAATAGCCTGGATCGTCCTGTAGTAAATACTGGGGGGGTTTCTTTATTAGGGCTGCTGGATGCTGAGGGACTTTGGTTTTCTCTTGAACTTGCTTTGGCAGAGTGAAGGACAGCCAGTCAATGGGTGCAGTCACCTTTTGGGGTTTCACTAAATCCCACTGTGGATGACTCCCTCAAACTCAAGAATGCAACAAAGTATCAATCTCTAAACTGGACTATCAGCTCATTGTTCTTATTCTTTTGGAGGTGATCTTGAAAGCAAGTAAGTGTGCATGAGAAGGGTGCTAGGAAGTTCTCTGCTGTCTTGGTTCCTGCTACCTCCTTTGATTTTTAAATAAATTCTACGGAAGGCTTTGAATTATTTTAGATTATTATTGTGGTGTTTTAATGTTGGTGTATTACAGAACATCTATTGGGGAAATGGTATGAAAATAATATTGCCAAGCTTAAAAGAAAAAAAAGACTCCATGGCACCCACTCTTGCTTTTGGCTTATACAAAATCACAGTTGCTGTTGACTTTCTTCCTCAGCTATTTGTTTCACAGAATTTGAATACAGTAAGCAGAGTTTTGAGGGTTGCTGAAAAGTACAGTTTCCAAGAGATGCTACTTTCATCTCCGTTTGGAGTGACGTTATGGTCATTCACAGCTTTCCTTACTTAGGATTATGGATACTTTTCTGATTGTACCTTTCAGCTCTTGGTTCTGTCCCAGCATAATCCAAATGGTGGGTCCTCAAAGACTTGAGGCCGACACTGCTGTGGGCAGAACCTGCCTACACAGCCTCCAACTGTCCATTTCCTTACGTGTCACACCGCTGTGCTTTGTTGCTGGCACGGACACTGGCACTGCTGTTCACTGACTCGAGTCAGGGGGCTGATCCAGATGAAAAGTAACACTTTTCAGCCACATCTGTTCGTTCTCTAGTCAAGTTAATCTTATGGTCACATGCTATAGTGTCTGAAGAAGGGGGTGAGCAATGGGGGAAGAATGGGGATATTTTCTTAGCAACATTGCCATTTTCCCCCACCTTAAGCAGTTCCTTGGACCATGTTTACAGTAGCTCCTGTGACAGTGAAATTTTTTTTTCTGGCCACAACTGTATCTTCAGAAAGTGAAAATTCAGAGTTACCTTTCTTTAAAGATCTGTTGTACTTTCCCTTTAGCTCAGGTTTGTCTTTTGTTCATTTGTTTGGTTCGGTTTGATTTCCACTCCTTCACGTTCTGTGTAAAATTTTTCTTGGGCAACTTTTTCATCATCTAATACACTTAAACATCAGAAAAGTTTTCTTACTCTGTTGGAACAGTTTTGCCTTGCTGTCTGTTTCTCTGAAATGATTGCTTATTCTGTCTCTGCATTTGCATCTTCTAAGATCTTAAAGCTACTACTGAGGCTAAAATGTTAATGTTTTTCAATGTCGATTATTCTAGTCCTAATTTTTTCTTTTATACTCTTCACTTTCTTCTGTTTATCTGTGTTCCTTTTACAGAATGAGATAGGATATTCCACGAGTTGGAAGTGATTCATCTTTCTTTGTTGCCTGAAGTGATATCTGAGCTCAGGCAGATTAAAGTCACATTGGTCATTTTGCAGAAGCATTTGCTTTGCAGACAACTCTTGCATGACTTTAGCTCTTGTTTCTGGCAGGGCTTTTTCCTTGATTTTATCTCTAGGTTTCTTTCACTGTTATTTCTTCTTTTTCTTTGCATTTTCCCCACCTAGTCTTGTTTGTCTCCCTTGCTTTTTTCAGTTGTTTTTACACTAACACCCTTTGAGGTGTTTCTACCCACTGTTATTTGTAAACTTCTTTCTGTTTCACTGACATTACCTTTATTTGGTCTTAGATCTCTAGTGAAGATGTCAAAGACAACTGGACTAGCAAAGATCCCTGCAGCAACCCAGTCGGTGCCCCCTGTACCTATTGGTTCCATTTGTATATCATTATACATCACATCTATAATATATATCGTATATATAATTGTGCTTATTTTTGAATCTGTTAGTTGATTTTGTAATAATGTGAGCAATACTCTCCAAAGCCAATTTGAAGTAATTTTTAGCTATGATTTCCTTAAGGTGTAACAAATGCTATTCTAAATCTAAATTTATTACATCTTTCACCATATCCTTTTCTTTCTCTACCTTCATGGCAATTCTATCTTCCTTTGAACACCAATCAAATTTATTAAGATTTGCAGTAATGGATGATCCTCTCTCCAACTTCTGCCAACCACCATGTTTAGTAAATACCCAAAGTGTTCCTTTGTAGAGCCTTATAAAAAAAGCTATAAGTTTGCGTGCATGAAGCTCATTACAAGATCCAAAGGTACACGCTACACGCTTAGAAAGAGTTCTTCAGGGTTTGGAGGTGGTGTTTTGGGTCTTTGGTATTTCTTAGGAAGGTTTTGGGCTTTTATGGGTTTTTTTGTGGGTTTTTGTTTTTATTGTTCCTGCCCCTCGGGTCCTCCTTTTTCTGGAGATGATGCAGTCACTCCCCTTTGTTTTTAACACCATATGAATTAGACGTTTTCCTGCTAGGGAGGGGCAGGTTTTCCAGTTCCTGGTGCCACTGGCTGAGTCACTGGCTGCCACTGGCTCTGTTTTTCTGTTCTGTTGCAGGTTTATAATTACCTTGTTCTTACCTTTGTTAGAATGTGATTGCCAAAGGGTAGGTGTTTTACTTTGCTGTATTTCTGCGCCATGAATGCCAGTGGCTTTCAGAGCCTGGGTACAAACTTTTGAAGCATCTGCTTTGCTATTGCCAAAGAGAAAATAAATCAATGGAGTCCTCAAAGTGCCTTTTCCTAACAGTATGGTAACCATTAATGACAGATGTCCAGACAAAGTTTAATCTTTTGTAACCCAGACTGCTTTAACTCAAGAAGGAAATGTCAAGAAAGCACAGAGCATGTGTGTGCTGAAATGGAAAGGGAGGATTTGCTGATGTGTCTTAAGTTCATTTTACCTGCTCATATGTCTCCATAGCTGGTCCTCAAAATCAAGCTCATTGGTACCAGATTAGCAGGATTTAGACTGGTCTTTTGGTCTGAAAATCTTGTCAGTTTAGGGAGGAAAAAACAGAGAGGTGTGAAAGAGACGTTTGCATAAGAAGATTATCTCCAAGCACACTCACTGCTCTTTGAATTATCTTCATAAATATAAATTAATAAAATCCCATTTATTTCTCTCTCCCCATTTCTTTGTGAGGGTTCTATGTGGTCAGTAGAAAACAACTGTGCAGGGGAAACAATGTAAATCTCTGTTTCTATCAACCCAGTAGGCTAACTAAAAAATAGAGAAGTAGTGTCTTTTTCCTCGGCATTTGGTCACAGGTTTTACTTGTAAGAACTTGCTTTAAAAACTAGAGTCGAGTCTGTTGCTGGCTGTGTCCCTTTAAGAATCTAGTTTTGCTTGGCTAGCTGCCCCTGTTCTCCTGTAGATTAATCCAGCAGAAGGTATATAACCTGTTGACCTTCCTGGCGAGAAGGGTCTGGAAGGGCAAAGAGATAATTTAGAAGGTTCATGCTTTCCTGTAATATCTGAGGACAAGTTTAACTGTTTTTCAGTTTTTGACATTTTGTTGTTTTTGTTTTTGATTTCGGTTTTGGTTTTTTGTTTTTATTTTCTATTGGTACTTCTCTGAGAGCTGGAGTTGTAATTACAAATTCTTATTATTTTCATTTGCTTTCTGTGAAATCTCTCTGTGTTCAGCAGATTGGAAATGACAGTGTGTTTATGCCATATTTAGAGAGAGGAAAGAGTTCTGAACTCAAAATTACACTAGTCTGAGTTGAGAACAGCTTCATTGTCCCATGATTCAAACTAATAGGAGAACTGGAATCTGGTTAAAAAGGCTAGTCCGTTATTGACTGTAAAATTTCTGGCTTTTTACAGAAAACTGAAACTGTTTGACTTTCCCCAGTGTCAGCCTTAAGAAGTGACTATGTTAGCTGTAAGCTGTAAATGTTCACCTGCTGCATCAGTTCCAGATGGAGCGTGTACTCCAAACCTGAGCAGGGGTGGTGAGTGAATACCCCAAGAGAGTGCAGCTTGGTTGGTAGCCATGAGTAGGGTTCATTCATAGGATGAAGATGTTTCATCACGTTGTTCTTAGGCATTGTCTTATCACAAGCTTCAAACTCCTTTGAGCTTATGTCTGACTACTACTAAAAGCACACGTGTAATTGGTGGACTGAAGGACGAAAAGTCAAGAGAGCACTAAGAATTGCTCCCATTGCTCCATTGCTCTGCCTGTTTGTGGGTTGCATTTATCTTGAGGCTTTAGTAGAGGGCTTATCCCTGGCTGGACAGGTAATTCCCACTAAACAGACCACCTGCAAGCACTACACAAGTGGAAATCTGACTTCATTCATGGCTTGCGTGATCACTATCTCTGTCTATTCTCTTGTAAGTCCCTTAGCCCAGGTTCAGCTATTTCTTTTCTTGGAGACTGACTATACTTTTGGAGCTAAACATTTTCACTGCTTTGGATGAGATTTGCAAACATATGTCTCCTGCCTGAGTTCATGTGCAATTCTGCCATTAGTGTCATGGGAAGCTAAGTATGTCACAGTTGTGAGGTTTTTCGGGAACATCTCCCTTTGAGTCCTAGACAAGAGATTGAAAGATGTCATGAACAGCAGGCAGGATTAGGAAATAAGGATCTGATTTGGATATCTTAAAAAGGGCATTATGAGCCACAATTCAGTGCTGCTTAGCAGTAAATACTCAAAAGATGCTCCATTTCCAGACAGTGTTAAACATGAGCCCCTCTGAAATTACACCACTTGCAATTGCAAATCTCTTTTTAAGTTAACCTTTTCTTGTCTGGAAGTTCTTGTCTAGATTTTAACCCCAGTCTGGTTTTGCCATTGGGTGTCTCACTTATGTCTTTGTGTAATACTTTTTTCCATAGGTAAAATGAGGGCTTTAGAGCCCGATAGTGAGATTTGCTGGACAACTGAGTTTTGGTGGGCTTAGGGGCAACATTTTTTTTTCAGATTGCAGTTAAAGGTTCCCTATCCTCTAATATTTAAGTGAATAAAAGTCTTTGGGAAGATGCTCAGTTTCATTTAGTTCTGTCTCTTACTTGGTTTGGTAAGACTCAAGTAATTTTAATCAGTCAATACCTACCCTTGTCTGTACTTAAAGGGACAGTTAAAATTTTAACATGTTAACAACACTACCAGTGATTCTGTGATAGAAAAGGGACATGATTATCTGACTTCCCCCTGGGTCGTTGCTTTCTAACCTGCTCTGTGCTAGATGGGAAAATGACTCCTGGTGACTGCTGCTGCCAGCACGAGGGTGACTAACCATTTTCACCCTGCCCCAACCTTCATCTGTTTGGGAAGCTGTGAAACACATGCTACATGTCTTGGAAAGTCAGGGAGAATGGGAGCTCTGGGAACAGTTCCCTCATGGGAGATAACAGTGACTTCCCAGGAATTCCACTGTTCCTTTGAGAGCTGGGGCCAGCCCACTGTGTGGCTCAATCCCAGGACAACCTGGCAGTGTCAATCTCTGCTGCCCTTGCTGGCTCATTTTTCTCTCCCAGCTGAGACATAAATCATGCAATAGTCATTTTGTCAGTCTGAGCCTGGTGGCCTTATGATGTGTCCTGTACATGGGAGCTGTGCATGCATTGCCCGTCGCTCAGGATCGATCCCCAAGCTGACCAGCCCTAGACTAGTGGGATCAGACTCAGTCCTTGCGTTTTGTTGTTGGGCTGTGGGGGTTTTCTCTCTCCTGCTTAGGGCAGCAGGGCTCTGTTCTGTTTCCTTTATCGCAAATGTAACTGATTGGATGGTGTGCAAGGCCACACACACAGCCTTATCTCATCACATCCTGTTTGACTGCATTATCCAGGGCTGCACTGAGAGAAGTTCTCCTCTATCCTTGCTTTGATTTATATCACTCTGCTGGACACTACATCCTCTCTCTGTTTCAGCCAGAGCTAGCTACTGCAATAATTTAAGAGTTGTTTTGCTTTGCTCGGGAAGTCAGGTGCCTTTTGAACAGCAGCTGCTGCAGGCAGTTTCGGTGTAGCAAACAAACCGAGCTTGATTTTGTGTTAGGCAGTGTGACAAGCATTCAGCTGGAGCCCAGCCTCATCTTGGATATGATCTGAGACTAGTGCTTGGTCCTTTGTAAACCAGTCTTATTCACGGGTGAGACAGACAAAAACCTCACCATGCAGCCGTAGATGTAATGAGTATATTACCTTGCCCAATACATAGAGGAAAATCTCAGTTTGCCTGGCACTGGTGCCAGCTGGTAGCTTTTGCTTCACTTACGACAAGTAACACTTATCTCAACTGGTTTTATTCATGGGATTATGCAGCATTACTCTGGTGCCCTGGATGTATAGGGCTATTAGCAGGGAATAGCCAGCATTGCTCAGGATTGTAGGAGGCCTTGGGCAAAAAGTGAATTATAGCCAGGCTCACCTCTTGGCTAAGCTGCCAGAGAGTGCTTGAGTAAAGCCCCCTCAAAAGGCTGAGTGAACTGCACCCACCCATCTGCACTGCTAGATCTTCCGCTGGAACTGAGTGGCTCTAGCTCTAGGCTGAGTTAATGATGGGAGTGCAGCTTCTGAGGAGCCTTAGGAACTGTTTGCTGTCTGGTGTTACAAAAGTGCTGTTACATTCCTAGATACACCTGAGTGCTAATTAGTCTTGCTACAATTGCATCTTTATTTTTCTCTGTAAACACGTCCATGATTTTTGTCCCCTTTTGCTTGTGAACTTTAACAGATCCTAGTTATCATTTAATAGCTACTTTCCCACCTTTTCCCTTTCCAGTGTGTTTTTCCTGCAGTCTTTGGGTTGAACCTTCTTGGGGCTACTCACCTACTGATTGCACTCATTCTTCTCTTTCAGAGGAACTAAGCTATTATTGTAGTGCCCCATAGAATTTCCCAGACTTCTTCCTCTGGTAAGTCTGCATACTGTCTTCTGTCTTGTACCTTGCGCAATGGGTTTCTCAGTATTCCAAATCGTTGTTTTCCAAAACCCAGATCTCCTTGTATGACTGCATTGTGTAAGTTCATTTCTTAGCTGTCCTGGATAGAAGTAATTGTTTGTTCTTGTTTCCAGGTTTTCTTACTGTTATAAACTACTCTATAGCTTGAGCAGCAGGAAATCATCTGTTCTGACTGAACTGTTTTGTTTTGTTGTTTTGGGATTTTTTAATTCTCAGTTTGACTGCTGATCAGATATAAAAATGTTGTGGTTCAGATCCTCTGTAGTAGCGGTATTTGGCTCGTGTTACCAAGTGTAGTGAGTACCGGAACTGTTTGGTTTTGTTTGCATTACAATGACACCGAGGAATACCTGTCAGGGGAAACAGTCCCTGCCCCCACAGCTTGCAATTCCATGGAATGATACCAAGGATGAAGGGATGTTCTTAGTAAAACACTGACTCTCTCTGAGCGTGGCCAGCTCAGGAGCAGGACTCCACAGGGCTGTGCTGGCAAGCGTCCTGCCAGGGAAGGGGGAGTGAATAGGGATGTCTGGTTAGTGTGTTGTGATCAATTCCAACAGGGAGAGGGGGTTGCCATGGAGTGGGGTGAGTTTTTTGGACAGAGCAGCTCTTAAGAAAACCGAACAACTGGAGACAGCTGGCTGCAATTTTTCAGATCCTCAGGAAAGTATGATTTTGTGTTGAGCAGCTGCTACAAACACTTAAGAGGGAGCTGTTACCAACAGTAATGACTGAGGGATTAATATTAGAAAGCAGATGTGTCAGACTATGGAGTCTGTTAAAGATGTGCTCACTGTCAAAGAGACCTTGCTGAAGGGCTCTTGGCAGCTGTCTAGCCCTGCAGGATCTCTGAATCTCAATGAGATACCGTGTGTGAAAGGAAAGACAGTGTTCAAATCACCAGAATTGGAACACACAAACCAAAGCTGCTGGAGCTGAAAGATTTTTGTGCTTTCTCCATGGTTTTGCTTTCCTCAGACCCAAAGCCCTGCCTTTGTGACTGACTCGTTAAGAGAAGGGCCATGGCAGAAAGAACAGGGCACAAGAGTGAATAAAAAACAGGAATTTGACAGAGGGAAACATTAAGAAGGAAATAGAGATACTGTGGTGAGGAGGAAAATGTGCTGTGAGGGGCATTGTGTCTTTGATGCTGAGACAGAACCCATGACTTGACCCAACAAAAAAAAGATCATCTCTGAGTAAAATAAGAGTGAAATTAGAGTAAGAAAAACTGTAAGGTACAATTGCAAAAGCCCAAGAGCCAAGGAATGGGGCATAAGTTCTAACTAAGGGAATCTGAAGAATACAAACACCAAGCCCTGTGACCTCTGGCAAAACTTGCTGTTATGAGAATGGGACAACATCCTCTGACTCCTGGTCCTAAGAACTGTGTCTATCAAGGGAATTCAGATGGGGAAGAAGTTGTCTGGGCATGTCTGTGATGTCTGTTTAGTGCTTTCAGAATCAAATTCCCTCCACATGAGAAGAAAGCTTTGTGATTATAAATTCTTCCAAAGGCAGAACTTAAACATAAAAGTGCTAAAATATTTAGCAATATTAGAACACTCAGTAATACAGACCACCATTAAAGCAACCAAGCTGTATGCATATAGTTACCATTGATTGGATGTTAAATGAAACATTTGTATTTTTAAAAGTATTTACTAATGAATATTATTTAAACCTTTCTTACATATAAGACATTTAACATGCTCCTGTTTCTGAAAAAAATGCTCCGTTTTTCATCAGGTTTCTCATTCTCTGGGAAGTAACTCCACTGCCAGTTATTCAATTTGCCACACTAATAAAGCCATTTACCATAGGGTTTGGCCCCCAGATTCTTCAGTTTGCTTTTCTTAGTTTAGTAAGTGTCCACTTTGGTCACCAGTGAGTTCAGATCAACAGTGCAGGAAAGAGAAGGCCTGAAGTGTTCAGTCAAAGCAGAGACCCACAGATCAGATAGTACCCAACCAGGACTCCCTGAATTACTGTTTATTGCCTCTGAGTACAGGGTATTGCTTGGGACTGCACATGGAGCATGCTAGTTAAGTAACATTATTTAAGCAAACTTTGCAGGCCCTTTAAGCCTTTGGTATCTTACTGATCTAGTGTTTTAAGGATTTTCACTGCCATTTCAATCTATGGAATTTCCTCAGAAGTTGTCAAAAAGAAGTCCAATTTGTGTTAGTGTCTGGGTGGTTAGAGAGGTTTCAGCTGAAGATGGCCATACATACTTGATGTTGTAGCCTGTTAAGTCCCACTTTTCTCATCATCTGTCAAAAAGAGTTTTAGTACCAAGAAGGAAAAGCAGGATCAGACCCCAAGGTGTAGTAAAGTTGGAACTGGCCACAGTAGCACATTTCGGTTCCTGCTGCCCTGGCTGTAGCTTGGGACAGGACTAATATTGTTGCTCAAGGCACAAAAAATAAGAAATGTAAAAAAAACATATCTAGTCACTTCAAGAGTTATATAATTTCTTTTGTCACTGCTAGTATGTTCCACATCTCCCTTGATGTACACCAATGTGAGAGAAAGCTCACATCTTCTGTCTCTTGCTTAGTGGACTTACATGAATGCACTAATCCCATCTGCTCAAGTTGGTGCAACTTTTCTTTCATGTTTGGAGAAGTGAGTCTGGAGAGTTGACACTAAACTGAATTGAGAGTGTGTTCTCCTCCAGTTATTCTAGAGCTTGGATCAGAAAGGACACAGTTTCCTTTGTCACCCAAAGCAGTAAGAGCAGATGCAGAGCCTTGTAAAACATGAAATGATCAGGCAAGGACTCCTGGGGTGTGAATGTGGCAGGAGAAGGAGGGTTATGCTTCAGATACAATTACTTAGTTTCAGCCGAGGAGAGTGCCATGGTGAAATCATCTGCTAGGTATTCATCTGTGTCAGCATGGACATTAGAGAGATGAAAATAACTGGATTCAAAGTAGGTGCTTTTTATGGTCATGATGGTCCTCCATTCCCTACATGACTTTGTCTGCTTGTATGCATTGCTGGGGATTTGGCTTGACAGCAGAGGAGTAGCTTCCAGTGACCATGACTGTGGGGGTCACACAGTTGAGCAGGCACAGAGTGTTTTCACTTGGAGTGGAGCCTGCTGGCTGTTGTGAGACTGCAGCTCCCAAGGCAGGTGGTGTGATGAATACACACTGTCACACCTTAGGTTACTTTCTGAACCTTTCTGTCTCTCAGTCATTCAGCCTGAGTTAAAACTAGTCTGTGCCTTGTGTTTGTGGAGATTTTAATGTGCATTAACTACGGTGGTCTTGACAGCCTCCAGGGACTAGGGATGCTTGGGGAAATTTTAAAAGAACGTTCGGAGCATAGATTTCTCTTTCTCTATCAGTCTCCCCGTGGAAAGCTTTCACCTCTACACTGATTCTCCAGCAGGACAGTCTTTTGAATACCCATTCAATGTTTTATTAGCATGTGTCAGTGAAAGGTGATGTGTTGGTGACAGATTCTTGGTGAGGGAAGCAACTGTTACCCTTCATTTGAGGGCCTTTTAAAGTCACATTTCCTGCTTTGGTGCCATCCACAGTGCGCTTGGGATGTCTATCCCATTGGTAAAGGCCAAGTGTGAGTTGCCCTTTTCTGCCCTCCTCACCACCCATTTTATTCTTTCTTACCATGTTCATTAGAGCTCTGAAAATATACCATGGATAAAGAAGACTGAAATAATCTAATATAGGGGCTTAAATGGATGAATGGACAGTGGTTCCTGTGTTCCAAACATTCTAACAGGAAAGAAGTTGTAGATCAGGTTTTCTAAATGTCTTTGTGAAGCACTTGTTAAATGCTGCACAGTACTATGTGTCTAGAAATTATTCGAAGGCTCAGTGTTGTCCTACTTGTTTCCTTACCTTTTGGTCTCTTATGGAGACATAAAACATGTATCTGCTGCTGTCTAAAGTCATTAAGGAGCAGAAAAACCTTCTGAGAGCCAGTGTTATCAAATCTTTTTACAACTTCAGCTCTTGAAATGTTAATAAAGGATTTCAGTTTTTATTAAAAAAATCAATCTCGTCATTATGGTCTTGGAGAAGATTTTTGTAAATACAAAATCTGAAAAGGTAAGAAACAAACAAACAAACAAATTTAAAAATCTTGATGTCAAAAAAGTTTCTGTTGCCATGACCCCTGACTTTTTGAACTTCTGAAGTGTAGTGAATGGACCTGCTTTTCCTCTTCATCAACCAGGGCATTGCTGCATCTTTTTATTTCTAGCTAGTTTTTGTCATAGACCATGGCCCAGTTTCTCCCAAGTCCCCATTTTCTCTGTGATACTTCTGAGCTAGATACTTGGCATGTCAGAGCTCTCTCCTTACTCTCTTGTTCAGTGCAAGTTTGATTCTGTTTCTCTTGTAAAAAAAAATCCTTTTTATGATTTTCTTGCTACCCAGCTCAATGTGGTGACACTCAGGGAAGTTTTGAACTCTAGGTGGATTCTCAAATGCTGACTTGTGAACATTCTTTGTAACTCAGATAAGAAAACTATTAAAATGGTAGACGAGCAGCTTTGGGATTAAGGAAGAGGAATGATCTGTGTCTTTAAAAGCCATTTCTCTCCGGCATGGTTGACTGGAAGTGTCTGTGTGGTCTGAAGTCTTTCTCAATGAGTGTTTCATCAGCTCCACTCAATGGCTTCAGCCTCTACTGTAGGCATTTATAAGTGGACTGTAATTTATTGTAGTTTTCAAGAGCTAGCAGCTGCCTGCTTAGGTTCAGTGAGAAACCAATTTCTGCTCCTGTCCAGTGGCAAATCTAATATGCTGGGACTTGTAAAGTATAGGGGGGACAGAGAGGCAGAGGAAACTGAAGGAATTTGCTCAAGGTCGATCTGAAGATGAGTGGTAGCAAAAGGATAAGCATTTATGTTCTTGACCTGCAACATAGTGCTGTTATCCCTTTACTTATGGTGCCTTCTCCTCCTGCCAGGATATGGTGCTGAGATTTGGGAGACATTGCATTAAACTCTCTGGCTCCAGGAAGGGCTTTTTAAAAGCACAGATGATCCTTGAGAAGAAATGTCAGTGTTAGAAATGACACCAACTACTAACTCTGATCCAGTGAAACAGTATCTAAGGAGATTTTAACCTCAGTGCTCAGCAATGACTAGATAATTCATCACTACTCTATTTTGTATAGTCTTTCACACAGACTGAATCCCCGTATGTGAGCTTCAGAAAGTTAAATAACAGTTACACAGATAAAAACAGCAGAGGGAGAAAGAAATTAGGAGATAAAGATGCAGACAAGAAGATGCATCTGAGGAGAATTGTAAAGTGACAGAGAGTTAATGAGCTAAAGATAGTTGGAGCAGGTTTATTTGTCAGAAGGATTTGTAGAAAAGGTTTTTGTCTCAACATAAATAGAAATTAAGCACATAGTTGAGTTACTGTTTAAGGTAAACTTGAACTAAACCCCCTCTTTACTGAGGTTTTTATTTTTTTTTCTTTAATATCTCCACATTTGCCTGGAGAGGAAGATTTCTAACTGACATGGGATGTGCTTGCCATTGCAGGTTCTGAGTCTGCTTCTCCACGTGGCACCTTGGAGTTTCTAGCTGGCACCATTACCTCCAACGAGTGGAGTTCTCCCACCTCCCCTGAGGGGAGCAACGACTCGGGGGGCAGCGAGGCCTTGGACAAACCCATTGACAATGACGCCGAGGGTGTGTGGAGTCCGGACATCGAGCAGAGCTTCCAGGAAGCGCTAGCCATCTACCCACCATGTGGTCGGCGGAAGATTATCTTGTCAGACGAAGGCAAGATGTACGGTAAGGAGAAGGAAAGGACACATCACAGCACTCCAGGCAGCCTGCCCTGTGCAAGCCACTCGTCTTGTACCAAGGGATGTTCTGAATGAATTCTCCTCTCTCAGGTGTTCCCAAGCTGATGCAGTTGGTTGCTTCAAGTTGTATTTAGGAAAGTTGGAGAAGATTTGGACATTCACATATCAGAAAGTTACAGATCTTTTTTCAGGGGACTATCAATAAGGTAGATCCCAGAGTAGGGCGTACTACTGAACTAATCTTTAAATGCATATAATCTAATGGCTTCATGATGCGCTTACTCTTTTTTATGGTATGTCTTGCTTCTGTCTCCACCTTTCTTGTCGGAGGTAAGAACAGGTGATGGTCTTCATCTCTGGTGCTACAGGGGAGAAATTCAGCTCCTGTGCCCTTGAATGGCTCAGCTGGTGTGCAAACATGTATGGTTTATTAAGTAGCTACACTTTTCAGACCTTAAGAAGGGCAGAAAGCAGACCTGTCTGTCTATTCCCTTTTGCTGTAGTCTGCCTTCTCGTTGTCCTGGCACAAATATCTTTCACCTGTGCGTTCTTCTCATCTAGCTAGCTGGGTATCCAGCCCTGAATGCAGAGAAGCACTGGCTTGCAGCTGTAACAGAATACAACTTTGTATGTGACACACATGTTTTTGACTTAGACTTTTGACCTTTTCCACGGTTGAAATTTCTCTCTTGATTTTTGTCCACGAAAAGCTGTTTTGGCCTGGATTCTGTAGTTCAGCATTGGAAGAAGCCACTTGGTACTTCTATGGCTAAAAAGAAAAGCAAAGGCTGAGTGCCCAGTATTGGGCTGAGTCTCAAGTCTCAAAGCAGTAGCAAGAATCTGATGGAAGGCAGCCCTCTTCCTAGCCAGTCAGTGCTTTTTTTTTTTTCCACCTACCCAGTCAATGCTTGCTTCCCCCCACCCCCACAATGGAATCTGCATGTCTTTGCAGGTCCCATTATGGGATGCTCCATGCATGCCTCGAAGCTTCATATGGGGCACTTCACAAGTCATTCTGCAGGTTTGTGTCCACCCATCAGGCCATTGTTCCCTGAGAGAGAATACTTTGCTCTTACTGTGGGGGCTTGGGTGGGGCTTGTTTACATGGCCTTATCTACAATGGATGGTTTTACTGGGCACACACACCTTTGTGTCTGGAAGGAGCAATGTATGTTGGGTAAGGCTGATCACCCTGAGGCTAAGCAAGTGTGTCAGTGTTCTCAGGCAGACATCAATTCCTGCTCTGGGCTAGCACACACGTTTTTCTGGTTGTGCTATGGAATCAGCCAGGGAGGTGATCCAGCTTAAAACTAGCACAGCCAGAAAGGGGAAAGTGAACTTTAATTTGGTTTCTGCCCAGCTGCCTGTGTTGGTACAAGGATGATGAGAGTGGGAATGAGCAGCCATGGTTGAGGTGAGGGTAAGATTGCTTCTACTGGGATCAATACTAGCTTGAAATATCACCTAAATTAAAACATTACTTGAGAGTGCACCCCATGATTTTTAAGCATAAATTAGTGACTTAACCCCAGTTGCTCTGTGTCTGCACTACTCTTCATGACGGGTGACTTTTAAAATTACTGGTGAAAAATGACAGTTGTGTTTTAAGACTGTATTAATTTACTAAATATTCTGCATGACCCCTGGAATAGTTCAGCTTTGCAGTGAGTATGTCAGAGCAGAGAGTGAAATGGACCACTAAAGAAATGAGTGACAGCAAACAGGAAGTACAGTGGGCTACAGAAACCAATGACACTTGACTGGGGCCTGACTAGCACGGACTAGTGTTTAGTAGAACACATCTAGCTGACTGGACTGGTGAGCTGCAGAAGGTCAGTAACCCACTTGTAGGGTGAAAAGTTTGGGGTAGGCTCCGGGAGAAGAAGTGAACAGCTTTTCTGCAAACCCTCCCCCACTACTCCAAATGGGACAGTGTCCCTGCTTGCCTTCCATGCACCTGTTCTTAGTATGGATGGTGGTTCAGTGTGCTTGTGACAGAACCCGAGGCAATGATTTATGCCCTCCTTTGCTTACTAGTCTCCAGGATCCAGTCCAAGGAAGCCCGGGCCCAGCCTGGGATCTATAGAAAGATATGATTGGGCAGGGAGAATAAATATAGTTCCTGATTTCATCTTCACTACTTACAAGCCGGCTGGTGGAACAGGACAAGCTTGGTGTGGAGCTGGCCCTGCCTCTGAAGAGGTGGTAGTTCAGCTGCCCCATTAACAGTTTGCAGAGAACTTGCTGAACCAAGGGGCAAGGTGTTACAGATGTTATGCCCCTCTTTCCCTTGACAAAACTGGAAACATTCCACTTTTTTCCACTAAGGAGTGGCTTGTGTGGTACTACTATTTTGGTCAAGATGTCTAAGGTCCCAGTATCTCTTTTATGTGCAATTTATATACTTCTCACCTGTTTAGGAAACCTGTTGTCAATTTGAAGTTAGTAGCTTTTACCAGAAAACATTCTGAACTAGCTAAAATACAGTGAGCCAATATGAAGAACTGGCACTGTTTTGTTTAAATACATTTAAAATTGCACAGAAAGATGTGCTTCTGCATATGCAGGAGCTTCGTGCTCCTGTTTCCATGACTCTTCAAGGTCAACTTGTTTACTGCTCTTCAGATGACATTGCTGAGTGGACATGATTCCTTCTTCACCTGAAAGTCAGCCATGCTCTTCTCTTTACATTGATATAAAGAGTGTCTCGATGCCTTTGTTGCCTTTGCTTTCATTATCTCTTTCCATCCTAGACATGTTCCATTTCTACATGGAGGCAACATCCTGACTGAATAAGCTCATACCACAGCACAGCTCCAGGTGCAAGCCCTCACTGTCTTCTCCAACAGCCTCTGCTTACCACCTGCTTAAAGCACAAGCAGCTGTCTTGTCTGATATGGAATGCTGTTCTTTCTCCTAATCATTGTGTTGACATTAGAAGCAGTGAGTCTGGGGCACTTAATGATCTTAAGCCTTTTGGTACCACTGAGGTCTTGCTGAATCGTATTTTATATATGTTGTCTACTAGAATAATATAGGGGTATTACAACTCTGTCGCTTACATTTTCCAAGTGTTTTTTCTCATGGGAGATACAATGTCTGCAATATTTGTATGAAATGCCTAGCACCACATTCTGTACTGACTAAGAGAAAGAAGGAAAAAGTTTGGTACCTTTGGGAGATGTGCATGGAGGTGCCAAATAGACCAGGTCTCCCAATGCTACTGAGGTTAGAGAAATAAAAAACAGTAACTTGAAAAGTGATACTTATTTTGATAAAACACTGCTGCAGCCTTGATTTACAAGAGAGAAAGCAAGAGCTTGGAAGAAATGATCTTCTGCCTTAGCTGTCCACTGTTCACTTCTGCTGCACAAACACCTGTCTTGGGGCACCTTTTTTGCAAGAGGGCTAGAACTGGTGGCTGTCCCTACGTTAGATTGCTGTTCTAAAGGAGTCGGTAGTTTAGCAGCTGCTTTACAAACAGCTTAGCCATTTCTGTGCTGAGCAGGGAGGGGCAGACAGCTGGGAGCAGTCATCCATCTCCCAGGCTGCTGCCATCTGTTTGTGAGTTGCTGATAGGAAATACTTCAAGATGTCCAAAGCTCAGAGACTGAGTGATAGAAGGAGGATACACGTTACTAGTTAAATCCTGGAGCAAGTAATGGACCACAAAGAGCTTGTAGCATGACTTAAGATGGGCTAGCAGGTAAATTTGATGCCAAAAGCTGCAATGTCATTGCTGGTCCCTCCCACCCCTGTTCTGAAATGACTAGGTAAATTTGCAGGATAATGGCTTTATCTCAAGGGGATAGGTTATCGTTTCATGTTTTGCTTGACCTCAAAGAGTCACTAAAAGTAGAACTGAAAAGCAAACACATAAACCTGAAGGAGCATAAAAGATACACTGCCTGTCCAAGTTCATAAACGGTTCTTGAGGGGAGTGAGGGGCATGGTGGCTGTCAAAATATGAAAACCTTCAAGGTGTCAGTGTTCAAATGCTTTCTTCTATATTGTAGTTTAGCATCTCACCTGATGGTGTTTCAGTCCAAGCAATTGGAACATGCTGAGAATGTACTCAGGTGGTAAATGGTATGGTCCAGGTAACTGCAAAATTAGTATTTCAGCTGTGATACCCTCAGAGAAATACTTCTGAAGTTCCTATCCCTTTCATTATTGTGACCTAGTGAATTGTAAAACAGCCCTTTATTACACTGTCTTGGTAAAAAAAAATTGAGTTCCCATTTTAAACAGCAGAATGTGGACAAAACTTGGATTCATGGACAATTGGTCAGGATGCAGACTTCTCCCTTCCCTCTGGTGGTACATGTGATGCTTTCAGACCTGCTCAATAACAAGGTTTTGTTTCAGTCATCTTTCAGTTTTGCTTTTGTGTGGTTCCAGTTCTTTGTTTTTGATTAGGTGAAGGCAGATTTCTGGAGACATTTGCAGTGGGGTGAACTTCTGCTGGATGCTGTCATGTTTTTCATTTTATCTCCTTTGTAAGCTGTGTTTAGGGTTGTTTGTGTTAAATTGTATGTCAGTTTAACTGATGTTTTCTCCATTCAAACATAAAAAGAAATATTTTTCCATGCATTTGAAGCATTTCCTCGATACTGAGAAATTTGCCACTTGTAATGCCAAAGAACCAGGAATCTGCTTGCTATTACAATTATTAGAGTTAATAGCACTGGTTGTGGCATCTTTCCTTAATATGTTTAATACTGAACATAAACAGAGTAACAACTTTATTGTGTACTCCATGTTATCAAAATTACTGTGACTACTTTTTTTGGAGCTTCATTCTGTTGTTTCAATAAAGGGCACACACTTTTTCCTGTCCCTTTTGATTTTTGGCAGCTTTGTAGCCCCATATTTATCTGTCAGACTTAAAACCAAGTGTGCTGTTTAATACTACATTTTCCTCTCTGCATTTGTTTGTAGCCACAGAGTTTTTGTGACGTTCAAGTAACTTCCTTCATTAGCAACATTGCATAATTCTCCAAGAGTTTATTGGTAGTGGTATATTATTAGAAAGGCATTTAGTCTGATTTTTTTTGCTTTGTAGATAACACATCCAGTTTAATTGATTTCTAATTTAGTAAATGAGCCTTGTTTTGTAGGTGTATCCACTCATCTGCCTTGTAACTGAGAGACCATTCCTGTTTCATTTGTCAGCCTTTTTCCTTGTTTTGCTTCTGCTCTTCTTCTGGATAACTTTACGTATTTCCAGTGGTTTTCTGAAAAGTTTAGTTTTGCATTTTAAAACCCACTGCATTCTTGCAAAATTGGGTTCAGATGTTATCAGTTGCTAATCTGCTCTTAAATATGTCAAATGTTTATTAACATTTAAGAATTTAGATTAAATTAAAAATCTGGAAACAAAATCAGACATGGCAAGTGAAAAATAATAATGTCAAGTGACTTGGGTTTCTTCTGCCTTTAAAATAAGTGCATGTAAAGCTCTTTTCTGGACAGGTTTTTGCAAACACATTACCAGAAACATCTCAAAAACATGGAGTAAGTTCTGAGAAAAGCAACAAGCATACCAGACTTAACATTGAGCTCTGGAGTTGAAGGGACTGATTTAGGAGGAAAGATTAAAGTTGCTAAATATACATAGCTTGGCTAAGCGATGACTGAAAGGTGGAGGGTGGGGGGACACATAATAACAGTCTAAAAATATTTGAAGGGTGTTAACATTTAGGAGGGAGAGGGATTTTATGTGGGACATGTGAGCATGACTAGGATTAATGGGGGAGAAAGAAGGAATATAGGATGGATATCAGCAAAGGCTTCATGACAGCATGGTGCTCAGTGCTCAGGGATCTCTAAGGAGATAGAATGTAAATGCTGTTGTTGGGGACTTTTAAAATGATATCAGACAGAACTATAAGGACTGTATTTGTAAAACTAGTCCTAAGGAATGAGGTGTGTGTGCATGTGTTCGTCTGTGTTTTATACTGAATGAAAGGTGCATGCCAGATTGGAAGTGCTGGGATTTTACGTAGGAAACAAGACAACAATGGCCATTAGGTGGCTTTACACTCTTAAGTATCAGCAGTTTTTTTCTAAATTGTTAGTGCTGTGATTCATACTGTGTTCATATCTGTGTTTTTGTGATATGAATATGTTTGTGAGACTGAATGTGTTTATTGATGTAGAAGCATTGGGTAGAGAAGGGTGATAGTACTTCTCAAGAAAGGGTGTGCATAGGCATAGAGAAAGCTGATAAGTGTCAAGACGCAGATTGTGTGGAGACTTGGCATAGGAAAAAAAAGGAGCTTTCTTACACAGTGCATGTAAGCAAAACCTATTATATGAGCTCTCTTTTAAAGTCTCTTTCAAAGACTTTCCTTAGGCAAAAGCAGTATGAGACAACATAAACTTTCCAGGTTCTAGTACCGAAAGGGATGTCCCAAAGTGAAGGGAAAGTGCTTGTTCAGAAAAAGACAATATTACAGCTAAAAGGAAAAACAATATTCTCATTCGTGTAGGATCCAGATAATGAGCACAGGAGAACTAGGACTGTCTATTGGTTTAAACAGTTGCTCATTAGCTAGTCCATAACAAGCCCTGTATTGTCTGTGTGTGGTGAAGATCTGGGCAGCAAAACTGGGAAGGCTGTGTGCAGTTTGTGCCCAAACAGATGGTCTTGTAAATCTGTTGGTCACTGGCAGAGCTGACTTAAACCTCTGGGGCCTGGGTACACCTGCTGCTGAAGGGTGCACAGCCAGCAGCTGTTCCTCATTGCTGTCACCTTGAACTTGTGACCCATCCGGGTACAACTTCAAATTCTCAGTCTTGCTCTTTGCGCATACACTGGCAGAGGTTTGCTCTGTCTTTGGCTTCTTGAAGAGGAAATGACACTGTTTTCTTCTAAAATGTCTTTAGATGATATCACTCTTCTTTCCTCTTGAATGTGATTTGTACAATAATTGCAAATACCTTTCAGGAGCTTAGATTGGACTCTGTGGGCTGAAGTGCAAGGATTGTAACCAATGCTTGATAAGGTAACCCCATAGCAATGCTCCAAGTTGTTGACTGCAAGAGCTGTAGACAGAGGCCTGCTCCTAAGCATGACAAGTACTACAGGGAAACATGTGCATGTGTGGCATTTAGCACAATGTTGCATTCAGCCTTGACTAGGGATTATGAGCATTCCTGCATCATCTTTAGTTGTAGAATCATAGAAAATTGGTTTTGGGAGGGACCTTCAAATACGATCTCGTCTCCTTCTGGGCCCAGAGGCAAATCCAGTTCTACTTAAGTTGTTCATGTCTGGTCTAATCCTTTATGGCTAAGGCTGGAGGAAAGTGTTTTGACAAATTCAGATACAACAGCTTTCATTTAGAAGGTAGTTAAAGCGCCTAGATATTTGCAAATTTACTTCTGGATCCATATGCATTATTAGGTATGTCTCTGCAGCTTAAATAGTTTTTGTCATCCTCTTGTTTCCGCTCTCTTGTCACTGCCTGAGTCGTGGTTGCCCAGCTATCTGTCAGACTTACACTGTAAACCCAATTAGGGAACAGGTGTTGTAAGAATGTGGAGCAGAATTGCACCAGTGCTAGGAGCAGAAAGAAAGTGGGGCAGGAAAGGGGAATATCACAAGCCTCTGTAAGGAAATTTCATGAGCTTGGCCAGAATTCAGTTATTATTCAGTTCCTGGGAAGTCATTCAATTATGAAGTCTGTGTTTCTGCTGGGCTTTTCTGTCCACATTCTCTTTCACCTGTTACAGAGTATCACATCTTTTACAACTCTTCTTTCTAATGTTTGGATGCTGTAAAACTGTTCAAAGTTGAGACCAAGAGCATATTTCCTTCAGAAATAGTGAGATGACCTAACAATTCACTGCAGAGAAAAAAGAGGGAGTTGTTGCTCCTTGTTTCCTTGCTCTCTCCTGCTCTGCTTCCAGTTTTGTGCTCCCACTCTTTAGACTAGCTTCAGTTTCTAGCAAACTCCTTGTGGTTCCATTTTAGCTTGCAAACTGTTGGCAAACTGTTGGCAACTGATAGCAAACTGTTGGCAAAATGAGCTGAACAGGTTTCTGCCAGATTAGAGAGTTCAACAGTCTGGTGAGAGGGAGGGAGGGAAGGGAAAAGGCAACCACTTTTTTCACGAGTGTCCAGCCATTTATTTAAGCTGAAGCTATAACTTAGTGGTTTAAAGTCATCACAGACAATGACTGGATTCTAAATTATGACGGCAAACACTGAAGCTGCATGGGAGCAGCCATTCCATTTAAAAAATCAGGATTAATTTATTCACATAAAACAAGAACTCAGAAGTCTCTGGGTTCTTTTGCTCTCCTTGAAGCTGCTGCATAATTTCCAGTAATTTGGCTGGGACTGGCTTGTGGTGTAGTTTTATGCGTTAAGCCATCACGACTCCTCACAGGAATAACCCAGACCAGACCAGATGCCTTGAGAACTGCATGGTCTGTGCTAGTCATGCAGCAAGTAGCTGCATAGATCTCACAGACCCCTTTTAGCTCCAGTTTATGACATAGCTGAAGCTTTGAGTCCTTGGTCAGGCTGTTATCTGGGCACATGCACAAAGTTAGTGCTTGGGGCAAAAATCTGTGAGGAACTCTACTATTGGTGCTGGCAGAGGCAGCTGACCACAAAATCAGGGGTGCTGAAGTTTTTGTTGTCCTTGGAGACATCACCCAAGATCACTGGGAGTTGCTTTCAGATGCCCTGCACCTATTGGAAGTTACCGAAGCAGACATTTATCGATCTAAGGAAAAATTTAGCAGATGCCCAGGTCTGTAATGTAAAACTTGGACTGATGGGAGCTGGATAATGTTGTTACAGTTAAGCATTGGCTTCAGTGCTACCTTCAACAGTCATATTTCTCTGAACCTGGGCATTAGGGAGTAAAGTATCTTTGTGCCTATATAAGGTTGTCATTCTCAGGTGATCCAAGAGACTGAAAGATGTTTGACACCCCTTTCCGTGTAGGATGGTTATTGGTTCTTTCATCTGATACACTCCAGCATATGAAGGACTCATTACTATATGAAGCTGCTTTGGTGTTATTGTGGGATTTCCCAGCCAAACTGAATCTAAACTTTTTTAGTAAGATTGTCATCAGTCTTAACTCAGGGAAGCACCAGAACAAGTCCCAGCTCTGTTTCTTTTGCTGCCTTAATGAGTACGTGGAGGAGTACTTACTGGGTGGATTAACTTACATTTCTGTGGCCTGAGGCGATAATGTGGGAAAGCACAGCTGATGAGGACATTCAATTTATGCACTGAAAAGCGCTATTAAAGACTGAGGTGCGGTGAAGAACTCCATAGCCTGGAGCTTCCCAGTAGGCTGATGAGGAGGGATTGCTGCCTGCATACATTGTTGTACCTTAGTTAAAACTCGTCTTTACAAGGAATAACTCCACGTTCCTTTGGGGCAGTAATTAGAAGGCACTTTAGCGCTCTTTAGCCTTTAGACAAATGATGCAAACGCAGGAAGTGTCTTGCCCATTATCTGACCAGCCTGTGAGAGTGAGGATTAGGTGGAGCACAGTTACAGGCTACAGTTTATCTGGTGGCAAAACTGGTTTAAGTTTTGCACTGATTCTTTCTCTATTCTCTCTGTTGTGCTAATGCAGTGGTAGTTGTGACCACAAAATGAATCGGTTCACCAATCCAATTAAAAATAAGCTGATGGGGAAAACCAAAACCAAACCAATAACAAAACTCAAATAATGTGAGAAGGCTTTATTTTTAATTATTGGTAATTAGAGTGTTACATGACAATCTTTTCCCCCTGCCCCCTCTCCTTCCATCAATTTAGTTGGTACAGCTGCACACAGAAGTTGATGGAAGAGGAATAACCAACTAGAGGGAAACCTCTTCAGATTGTTTCACTGATGAAAAATTTGTGGCTGTAAATACGTCCACTGTCACTGACTTCATTTTATCTCCACTCCTTGTTGGGAACCAATAAGGTGCTTCTCCAAACCTGTGGGGTTTGCAATATTATCCCTTAGCCATACACTCTTGTGTGAAGCCTCTTAAACTGACCATCCAGAGACAGAGGTTTCTAAATGCTGGTAGCACTTCTTGTGTTTCTGGCTCTGAGTAATTTATACAGTGGGAAAGTGGAGGAGCAAACACAACCTTTTCAGCAAAAGGCCTTTTACACAGCAGGGGGTTGCAGTGTTGTGCTGGTTTAAAGGTGAACCAGCAGGGGAAATGAACTCACCACGAGAGAGATTATAAGTCAGAGCTAAAATTTAATAATAATATTACAATAACAACACTGACACACAAGGGAAATTGCTTTCAACTCACAAAACCCCAGCAGTATAACCCAGTGTCCTGGGGCACAAACCCAAGGGGGTTTGTTTGCCCTTGTGCTGAGACCCCTGTGGTTCCCCCAAGTCCAGAGCAAAAGGAAAAGAAAAACCTGTTGGTGCAGGCAAGGGCTGTGGTCTGGGCGAGAGCGGGGATCTCCTCCTGTCAAGGTCCTGCTGCTGCTCTGGATCCGACGAGAGGTTCCCGAGGTCTTCTTACCCACCACTTATGTACCCTCAGGGAGCACTCAGTCCCTCCCCCTGGGCGGGGACTCACACAATGGGTGATTAACTCTGGGAGCCAGGGGGTGTTGAGCTGTTGATGGCCCATTAGCAGCTCCGCCCCCCTCAGGCTGGGTGTGAAGTTGATAATGGCTCCCTGGGCAGCTGCTGCTAATGGCCCATTGTCCTTGGGGAATGAATAGAGGGGGTGGAATACACAGGTTTGATCACCACCACACAGGGTTAGCTGGTCCCTCCAGCTGAACTAGGACAAGTGTTTAGACCAGTTGGTAAATGAGACAACTACCTCAGACAGACTAATCACCCGACTGCCATTTCCCCATGTGAGGTGCTTGACTGGCACATTCTGCCCAGCAAATAAAGCTTCAACTTTGTCATGTCAGAATAGGAAGGAGCTCAGAACTTGCACAGTCAAATGATGAAAACAGGTGTGTTGAGGAAAAGCTGACAATGTAATGGTGCTAATCACTTCAAGACTGTGTTTTCAGGGATGTGGCTGGATATTTTTCAGACATACTGGCTCATCTTTCTCTGATTGTTTATCTGAAAATCCCCTTATTGTAGGGACTGCATAAGCTCAGACTTCTTGTGGAAGGTTAGTCTTGAGCAAAATCAATCATGAAATAAATGATAAGAGTGAGGAAATTTTGCCAGCTGAATATATAATTCACTGGTTAGTGTAACTGCTGTGGGAACTTGAACCTGACTATTGAGCACTGAAGCTCTGCACTGGTAGAGTCAGGGATGTCATCATAGGATAAACCAGTGCAGTAAAATGTAATATGGTTTTCTATGGTCTCTTTCATGGGAAATGATCACAATATGATAATCACAGTGGTGTTCATTTATTGTCTTCTGAGTACAGGAACCTGGCAAAATCTTCTCACCAAGGCTTTGGTAAGAAGCACTGGTTTGTGAGGAAGGGAAAGTCTAATGAAGGCAGGACTAAAACTAGATTATATCAGTAAGAGCTGAGTGTCTGTGCATCTCGAGGAAAAGATGGCATTAGCTATCAGAAAGACAAAATGTGTTTTCTGACACATCTAGCCCTATTTCTGGAACAATTGATGTCCAGGAAGGCATTTAGCATAGCTGGGAAGAGGAAGTAGTGGAATGAGTGATAGGAAGTAAGGCTGTGCAGGGAGTTATGCATGGGGCAGACCAGATAGCCCCATATGCACATGCAAACACACACTGCTTTTGTTGTAAGACTTGGCTGGCAGTTCGTTTTGCTTTGTATGCACAGAGAAACACTGACATTTGGTGGACAGTTGAGGTGCCCTTACCTTCCCTCTTTTCTCTAGTTTTATTTGTCTGATACACACAGTTCATTTTGCTTATGTTGATTCTAACCAATAGTTAACTACTCAGGAGGTATCAAGTGGCAAAAAGAGATTGAAATGATGGTTGAGATGGCTTTCTTAACCTCACTTTGATAAACCTTGCACTGGATACAGCTGGTTAGTTGCTTTTGTAGTTCTCTTACAAAACTACTTATTGTTAGTTGCATATATCTGCTTTGGGTACAGAGAAGATACAGTATCTGCCAAGAAACACATACTTTCATGCAGTTTCCTATTGCAAGGATTTTGTAGAAATCACTGAGTTCATTTCTCTACCCATCACAGAAGAGAGGCTTTTGGTTCTACTTTCTTTGGCAACGGGTGTATGAGGAAGTGTGAGTCTCAGAGACACTGTTTACAAGGGGCAGAAAAATTAATATACCTTTACCAACAGAAGGCCAGTGTGAAGCTTTGAGGTAGAACTGAGAAACGCTTTCTATGGTGATGGGAATTCCCTTGATTAACCCCTTTCCTTACAGAAAGACACTTTGCTGCTATACTGAAAGGTGCACAGGTGTAGGTAGAATGGAGAATCAAAAAGCTTCCTTGCTCACTTCTTTCTGCAGCTCCTTTCTGGACAACTACTGAACACAACATTTTGCAATTTAGTATAAGACATAATGGGAGCCAAATTGATGTCCTTGGAAATTTATCTACTACTACTTTTTTTTAATGCCATGCTTCCAAGGGGAAGGCCACAGGGAGGATAAAGGTGCTGTGCTGCAGTTGGTATGTTGGCTAGAGCTCTGTGAAACCCAATGCGAGGTTTCAACAGAGGAGTCACAACTGTTGGCAGGTTCTGGTGACCGTGGCAGACCTCAGCAGGAGTTATTCTAAGAACACAACATATGATCAGATTACTGAGGGACACTTTACATGGCTCTAAAAAATGAACTATCTGATGGTTTATGACAGCTCTGCCTGTTCCAGCCAAGAGAGGAGTGCTCGTCTTTGCTGACCCTGCAGCCAAGGTTGTGAAACAAAGGAAGTTCTCTCCAGAGGCTTTGAGCTTACAGACTTCCAGCCACATAATACCTGCTTACATCCAACTACTGATAAGAAAAACAAAAGACAGTTAGGACTTGCTTTTCTTGCAGTTTTGATTCATGGTAACTTAATGCAGTCTTGCTGCAGTTTACTGAGCTTGGCAATTTGCATAGTTCTATATTTAGCAATCCCTGTGATGAATGTCTTTGTAGAGTGAGCTGTTTGTTTATTGGTTTGAGGGTTTTTGTATGTGTGTGTGTGTGCTACCAGTACTGTAATTAGTTTAATATAACCTGCTACTTTTCTGTTTGTCTCTCTCTGAGGACACACTTGGAAGACTGTATGAGAAGGGATAACAAGTTGGACGTGAATTCTAAAACTGGAAATTTTGAGGATCTACAGGGAAATTCTCTCTGTGGAGTGTTTCTTTCTAGAGAATTTCTGTGCTGGCATCTAATACCTGCAATTTTTACACCAGTTTTCTCTCCCACTAGTCTTTTCCAGTGAAGTACATGGCCTGATAGAACTTTGCAATTTTTGCTGATGTTGTCAAAGACAAATAGTTAAATGCACACTTATGGAAACAACTCCTGCTTTTCCAGGCTTGACTACAGTTTATTGTTTCTCCTCCCTGCTTCCTACCCTGTTTCCCTTGTTTTGTTCTCTCTAATACTTAGTCCATCTTAAATATTTTGCTGAGGTTCTGGATGACGCAGGAGGTCGGTATCACTGTGTAGAGGTTCTTTCTGCCAGTTCCTGCCTTTTTGTTGTTGTTGTTTGTTTGGGGTTTTCTTGTTTGTTTGGTTTTTTTTTTGGGGGGGGGGGGGTTTGGTTTATTTTGTTCTGTTTCTCCTCAGGTGCTCCTTGTTTCTTGCTTCTCCTCTTCTCTGCATGTGTTTTCAATAGGCTGCAGTCCTTTCAGGGTTGTCTCTGCTCTGGCACGGTGATGCCTCAAAGTGTACTTCTGCTGTGGGGTGTTTGTTGTGGAGCACCACATTCCAAGAGTACTTTTCCAGCCACGTCCCCAGCAATATCCTCTACCATGTCTCCTTTTCTTCAAATTGTTTTTTTGCATATCTTACATTTCTCCTTCTATGCATCCTCATGTCTGCTTTTGCAGTTCCTTTTGTATCTCCTTGTGTGTCTCGTGTCCCTACTGCCTCTTGCCCTTTCCAAAATATACTTGAGCAAATGTACCTTGTGCTTCTCTGAGTAGTTCTAATGGATTGATTGTCATTTTCATTCAGTTTGGAAATGGCTGGAATTGACTGTAATTGGCACAGAGCTGTTCGTGGCATCCTCTCACACAGATTATTCCTTCATCCCTCTGTTGCTGAAGCAGAATAGTGCTCTGTCAGACTGCTCAGTCTGTATGTTTTGTTTTTTTTTTACTTTCATGGAAACACAACAAAGCTAAATTTGCTCCTTAACACTGATTGTATCTGGTTAAGAATCCCTTGAAATTAGTTTTGCAAGGATGACCCATAACTGAGCCAATGTCTGGAGAGTTCCCATATATTCAAACTTTCAGCATAGCCTGATATGTACCCTTTAATATTTTGCCTGAAATTCTCCATATCCACTTCTTCTCAAGACTAGTTTTTCATCTCTCTTCCACTCATTCCCCTTGCCCCTCAAAGGGTCCTCTTGGTGTACAAAAATTCTTCTTGTTTCTTTGTAGATAATAGGGTTTGAGCACCGTGTTTTGTTCTTTTGTTCTGCACATTTCCCACTTCTCATGTGTGTCAAACTGTCCTTCTGAAATTTCATATATGTTGGCATCTGTGAGAAGAATCTCTTCAGTTGTTTCTTACCTTTCAACTTGGATCGATGTCTAACAGGCAGAGCCTTTGAAAAGCCATAAATACTATTGTTGGCATAGAGTAAGGTGGTGTGGATATGTGTTCCTAGTAATTGGTCTCTGCTTTGTAAAAATGATTACTTGGGTTGGAAGAGCAGTCAGGTGGGAGATAGCGTAACAGCATCTGCTCCCATCAAACTCTCCTGGACATGTCACCATGCTAATGCTGCAACTGTGGAACTGAAGAGGTCAGTGGTTACATGCTGAGCATTATGTTTCTGGCACAGAAACAGTTCCTGATTGATGTATACAGGAGCTGGAGATGATTTCTCAGCTACAGACCTTTCTTCTCCCAGGGGAAGAAGGAGAGCTGCTGTAATGTTTCCATTAGGAAAAGATTAGGAAAAGATTAAGATCTGTAAATGTAAAATGCTTTCCCGTCCCTATGTGTGCTTTGGTTATGTCTCATGCACATGGCTTAACTGCAGTCATGGACATTTGCATTCTTCTGTTTCAGAAACAGATGGAATTAGGAGGTTTGCCAGCCCTTCCCTAAAGAGTTGAGTGGTCAGTTCCAGCATAGAGTCTTTCCTTGCATAATTTTTTTCAGGGTTGAGTGAAATAACAAAAACAAGTGGCAGCTTTCCCATGGAATATTAAACTACTGGCATAAATATTGCGTCTGATTTCAATGCTTGCTTTTTTATGTCTGTGATATCCTCATGTGTAAGTTCTCCATTCCACCCATAAGCTTTCCATAGACAATACTAGAGTTTTATAATTTTTTTATAAAAAACTTCACAAGAGTTGTGGTTGCTTCCCACTTCATTCCTGTGTCAATCTGCAAACACTTGCAGATTGATATAAAGATGTCTCACAGCCTTGCAGTTCCCACTCCCATCTTTTTAGTGAGGTGTACTGTATTGCTACTGGTGTGGTCACTGTGAATATATTATTTTGCATAGCCTGCTCTTTCTGTCATGTTTTCTGCCTTGGACCAGTCAAGAGTTCAGATGCATAGCTACTGCCTTTCAGTTTCTGCTCTTTATTCCTCTGTCTCCAGGAAGAGAATTAAAATCTGTGTGGCTGCTGATACATGGGAGCCCGTGTATGGATCCTGGATAGTCTGCCTGCAAGAGCCTGAAAGCACTTGTAATTCACTGTATCATGAGGCACTGATAAGTTTTGTGTAACTGTTTCGATGTACTCCGCCATTGTTGCTTATTTTCTTGTACTTAGATTCACAGAATGACTGTTTTGCTTGGAAGGGATCTCTTCAGGTAACCTAGACTGGCCCTACTGCTCAGGCAGTGTCAACTACAGCACGCTGCCCAGGGTTGTGTCCAGCAGGTTGTGACTATCCTCCTAGGATGGAGACTGCAGCTTCTCTGGGCAGCCTGTGCCAGTGTTTAATCACTCTTTTGTTAAAAAGTTTGGGGTTTTCCTTTTTTTTTTTTTTTTTTCCTTCTTTTTTCTTCTTTTTACACAGAATTTCATGTGTGTTAGTTTGTGTCATTTGTTCCTGGTCCCATCACTGGGTACTACTGAAAGTAGGGTTGTTCCCTTTTTTCCTTCATTGCCTCCCAGACAACTTATATAATACTCCCAAGTACTTACATGCATTGATTAAAAACCTGCCGTGAGTCTTCTCCAGGCTGAACAGATCCAGTTCTCTCTGGCTCTCCTTATGAAAGATGCTCCAGTCTCTTAATAATTTTTGCTATATTCACTCCAGTACATCCACATCTTTCTCATGCTGAGGAGACCAGAACTGGACTCATTACTCCAGGTGTTGCTGCAACAGTGCTGGTAGAGGTGAAGGATTAGTTCCCTTGATCTGTTGGTAACAATCTTCCTAATGCAGACTGGGATTTGCCATAAGGGGTGCATTGATGGCTCATTATCAGGTCGTTGTCAACCAACACCTCATCCCTCAGCCAATTTTCAGTCCACTCCCTTGTCCAGTTATGTAGCCCATACTTTGTCAGTTTGCCTGTCAGGATGTTATGGAGAAACTGTTCCTAAAACTCAAACTTCTGCCATGTGAACTATTAAGTTAATTTCTAGGAAAGAAAATAATATGACAGAGAATCATCCCACTACTGATCTCTATAGATACACAATGGAATTATCCACCTTTTTCACTGGGATCATAGCCTTCTAAAATTGTATTTGCATTTTTACTTTTGTTTCAGGCCGAAATGAGTTGATTGCCCGCTATATTAAGCTGAGAACAGGGAAAACACGCACAAGGAAACAGGTAAGTGGAGTTTTCCCCATAAGAATAAGTCTCTTTGGACCACTAGACATTGTGAGGGCTAATGAGAGCAAACTCCTTATTGTTCTCTTGTTATTAGTTTCTGGCTTTGCTGGAAAGAAGTTGTCATGCTGTACTGTTTAATAAGAGTGGCAGGAAGAGCCAGCTCAGACATTTTACAGTTGGATTATAATGCTCATGTCTCACAACCACATAGTGACCCACAAGCTTTTCTACTGTTAAACAGTGCGTGATTTTATTTCCTTGGTCTACTAGTGAATGTTTCAGTGAACATCAGTGGTTCTCTACACGAAGATTCTTTGTTCCATGCAGGCAGAGAGACAACAATGCTGATTTTGAAAATACTTGGCACGCAAAATGAAAGAGGAATCTCTGATTTGAGAATGACAGTCCAGGCTATGCTGAACAAAGCAGTTAGCAACATAGACCTGCTTTGGTTAGAGAGCTGGTTGCGGACATTCAGAAGTTCCTTCCAACCTAAATTATTCTATGATGTTATTCAGCCCACATTAGATATGGAGAAGTTATGAAAGTCATTACATAGCAGCAGAGGTTTCCCCCAAGAGTAGGCTAAGATTGGAAAACAAAGAGATCAGAACTCCCAGTTCCTAGATTTAAGGATGTGTTCTTTATTTTTAGAGGAGGTTTCAGGTTTGATAAAGCCATTTGAACTGGAAAAAGCCCTTAAATGTCCCATCTTTAGTGACCCTCCACCCCATTTCCTGGCACTTTTGTTCAGAAAAGCAGTTCATTTCTACCCTCAGCACCCCCTTCCCCAACCCTAAATATTTCCCTATTACACAAGGTGCTTTAAGTATGTTTATTTCTGCAAGAAGCTACCAAGTATTCCTCTGGAATGAAGATTGATTTTGTCTTTCAATGCAGGTATCTAGTCACATCCAGGTCCTGGCAAGGCGGAAAGCTAGAGAGATCCAAGCCAAGCTCAAGGTATGATGGGTATCCTTTAACATATCACACAAGTCAGCCATTCCCCTAAAAAATCAGGAGATTAGTCACTGAAGTGTAGTAAGCTGGAGAGGAAAAGGTACTTCCCAGGAAGTGTTGTGCAAACATTCATTATTGTTGAAGCTCTCTGACGTCTGTAGCAATTCTATTTAAAGAAAAAAGCAACAATAACTTTTTAGATGTCACGTGTCTTATTTCTGCTTCTGGTTTATGCTCTTGTCATCCAAGTCTGAAAGACCCTTAGACTTATGAGTATTCAAGGAGTGCTTACCTGAGAAGGAGGGGTTTATGGTTACAAATGCTGGCCAGTAATTAGTCCTTGGTGTTGTGGAAAAGGTAGCCCTAGAGTTCCCACAGCGTCAGTTCCACCTCTATTAGAGATAATGCCATGGAGCTGTCCATGTAGCCAGCTGGCATCTTCTCAGGTAAAATGGTGCCAGCTGAATAGACTTCACCCTGTGATTAATTCAGATCTTAATTAATTTAGCTCTAAGATCTTGCTAATGAACTGATACCTCTTGACATTTCCTTACACTTGGATTTGATGCAGGGAGATGGTTTATGTGCTCAGACAGAATTGCCAAAAATATTGAGAAGGTCAAATGTGTGTGTGACAATTGCACAAGAGGGTATCTGTCCCCTGTTAGAATGTGAGCTATGCAGAAAGGTCTTGATGAGCAGGATGTGATGTCTGGGCCTTGTTCCGTTTCACTAAGACAGCCAGAGAAGGAAGGTGAGTGCTGACTTCTCTGTTTGGTATGGCAGTAAGTAATCTGGAAGGAAGAGTGTGCGCTTCCCTGATTTTCCATTCTTCAGGTGGCAATGATCTTGGCAGCCCATTCCAGCCCTGACTGTTGAGTGGATGGCTGTTGGTGTGTACTTCCTCTTGGCTGTCAGGACAATTCCTCGCTGGGCACCAGGGGAAACAGACTGTCCTGTGTGTGAACTGTTGGCACTCAGTCTTGACCAGTGCTGAAGTGCATGCAGCTTTATTGCAAGCAGTGATTCCCTCACCCTCCACATCCCATCCCCAGCCCCATTTTAGAAAACTGTGCTATGTCTGTTACTAGCCTGCTGTGTTTCCAGCTGCTTTGATAAAGAGAAGGAGCCACAAATTACAACTATCTAATTCAGTGCACCTTGGTAGGGCTGCCTAAGCTTGAGACCTGTGGTGCTGTTAAGTGGTCAGTTCAGGTGGAGACCTGCTGCAGAGGCAAGTTACAGCGAGTAGGAAACAACAACTGCCTAGGGTGTTAAAAGCTTTACTGCTGCTTATATCTGTAACCTCGATTCTGCCTCTTGCATGTCACAGCTCTGGGATTTGGCATGATTGAAAAGCCAGTCAGCCGAGCCTGTTTCCACTTAGCACACAGGAGCTGCCTGGGTTTGTTCTCAGGGAACGAAGGTGTCTCAGGGTGCTCCATGGAGCCATTGGCTGTTGTCTTTTTCCATCACCCCGGCCATGCTGTGAGCTGTGCCCAGCTGCCTGCAGTGAACCCTTCCCCAGAACCAGGCTGTTCCTTTCCGCCTGCAGAGGCAAGTTGGTAGCACTGATTTGACTCATTTACTTCTTTGTTTTGCTGGTCATTTCCATAGAGCAAGGAAATGAAATCACAGGAGATGCTGCCCTTCTTCCAAGTTCCTGCTGATAGCTGTGTTCATCTATCACTGTTCACTTTTATAAGTTTTCATATTTTTATCCTAGACATCAGAGCAGCTACCTGATGTCTTTTCAGAGCCATCACTTAATTATTCTGTCTCCACATGAATTCATGTGTCTTTTTAAAGTGTGCACTGTGTCTATAACAGATAGAGATGGGAAATAGGGTAAAGCTTGAAGAAAAATCTATTCCCTAAAGTCAGTAGGTTTTCCATGTCCTGGGTGGCTGATACGTGTCCATGTATTAAGGAAAAAGTGCAAAATTGTGGTATTATTATTATTATTATTATTATTATTATTATTATTATTATTACAAAAAAAAGAAAATACAAACATTGCAAATGTTTGGTAAAAGTTTTTATTGGATTTTTTGTTTGTTGGTTGTTTAGTTTGTTTTTTGTACTGAAAACGTGAAATGAATACAGAGTGTTACCTGAAACAGAAGGGAGATTCCTTTTAAAAAACATGCTTTTTCCTGCAGTGTGTCAGGCATTTAAACAAAACAGGAAAACACAACAGGGGTTAACAGGTAAAATTAATTTTGCTTTCCTTTTAACTTTAATATCTCCACAAGTAAATTGCCCCATAAACTCTTATATAAACTCAGACAATTTTTCCAGTGAGAAAGCAAGGGAAGGGAAAAAACCCTTTTTTCCTATGGCAACTGGGAAATGGTCCTCATTTATGTTTTGAAAAAAAAACAAAAAAATTCCCTTAAAAATGTAGGTAAGCTTTGAATTATTCCTTAAAGCATCATTTAAACTGGATTCTGAAGAGCTTTCCAATAGCTTTGGAGAATATTAGGAACTTTCTTACCAACTTAAATGTTTCCCTTTTGTTCACTTAAATAGTACTAACAGGAGTAACAGATGCTCTAAAAAAAAGAAGATATATACATTTTGCCTGTTCCTACTGATCATTCCACTTGAACATTAGCATTTATTCTTGAAGTTTCTTTATGCCTCCTCCACATGATTTTTTTGTTTTTGATGCATTAGAATCCCTGGACTTCAAATTTTAGAAAACTAGATAAATTGAAAGGGTTAGAGAGAATGGGACTCAAGGGTGAGAACTTACTGCAGGTCAATAAATGCAAGTATGAAGTGAGAATTCCTGAAAAGGATGGCAAGAGAGTACCTCCTTCAGCAGTCCCTACAACCTATGAATTCTTCTGTGCCATTGCCATTGTAATTACAACTGCACAGATAAATGTGGAGTGTTTGAAGGATGAGGATTAATTGTAGGGGATGTAGGAGGAAAGGCTGAATGTGGGGAAGTGCTTCTGTTTGTCTATTTATTCCTTGGAAGAACAAATGAAGAATGCTATCTGTTTTATGCATACATCAATCTCACTAGTTGGTGCGCTGTCATTGTCTGTAAAAATGTGTGTAAATCCACAGTTCTGTTAAAATGAAAAAGGGAATGTCCTTGCATATGTGCCCTGGAGATTACTAAGGTTTCAAGTTTCTCTAGAGATGGGAATAAAATTTTCCATTCTACCTGGTACTATTGCAGTCTCAAATTAAGGTAGTCTTTTTTTGCAGCGATGATGACAATGTGTTTTTGTGAGCTTGTCTTCAGAGGAATTTTTTTTTATAATAAAGAATCTTTCCCATTAAATAGTCCTACCAATTAATAATACACAAGAGTTAACTAGGGTGGTATTGACCACAACAAAACACTTTTCAGCTATGTGGCTGAAAGCTATGGAATGAATAAATGCTTAACAGTCTTTAAACCAGCATTTCAGAAAGGATGATTTATCACCTCTGAAGCTATAGTAATAAGTGAAAGACTTACATGATTTTCAGAGTTCTTAGGACTATTATTGGTGAATTTGCTGCCCAGGTTTTCAGAAGTGCTTTTTCCCTATAAAGAAGCTGGTGAGAATACTCGTTATATGCCATTAGAGTAGGCAACTTGTTAATCATTATAATAATCTTGATTTTTTTGTTTCTACTCTTACCCATAGGATCAGGCAGCTAAAGATAAAGCCATGCAGAGTATGGCTACAATGTCATCTGCACAGATTATCTCTGCAACTGCCTTCCATAGTAAAATGGCCTTGCCTGGTCTCCCACGACCAGCCTACCCTGCTGTTTCTGGGGTGAGTGAATCAGTGTCTTGGTGGAGTTTGGCTGAAGACTTTTGAGTATTTGAAAGTGTGTTGGAACATGCTCAGGAAAATCCTGAGAACATCAGACAGAATGGGTCAAAAGGCATTGTCTTTGTAGAATAAATCTGTCATATGGCTTCGACAGTGTGGGTCTGAGTCTTTGCTCACACTGACGTAAAATAATTGTTTCACTATATATGTTTCTTAATGATACAAGTAAGAGAACAATCATTTCCTTTGGCTTTTCATTTACCTGAAATGTTTTTAGGCATCTGTATCACTTTCTTAGTATAGGATCTTGTTGAATTAAAACAGTTGAGACCATCCTGACCCTTTCTCAAAATTGTAATTCCCAAGCTCATCCTGAGTGGTTATATCACAAACAGATGGCCCTTACACAAGATCCTTAATGAGGAAGCCCTGTCAGCATCCCCTAAATTATGATTTGGGCCCAGTGAGCTTTTGCTGAGCATTGGTATCTGCCAAAATATTTCCCAGCTCTCCTAGGGAAGATGGTCCTTTCAAGCGAGTGAGTATCATTAAAGTTTTGGAGCTGGAGGCACAAGGTACATGAACAATATTTAACATTAGAGAGTGCTATCAGTTTCTTGCATGTCAGCAGTAGTAGTGTGCAGAAAGAAAGCAAAGGTGAGTCAGTACCTCCATAAGAATGAAACCAGAAATGTAGAGAGAAGAAATACAACTCAGTCACATCTTTAAAAGTCTGTGTTCTTACAGTTTATTTCCTCAGAAAGGAACAAGCCTTGCTTTTTATCTCTGTTCAAAGAGTGATGACTTTTTGTCTGTATGTTGTTTTGTAGTTTTGGCAAGGAGCTTTGACAGGACAAGCTGGATCTTCCCAAGAGTAAGTATTCCTTCATGTGAGCACCCAAATCATATGCTTCTGCTGCTTTCTCTGCTACCTGAGGAACGCCATTAGCTATTACAAGATCTATAAAACACTAAGATAATGTAGTAAGGCAAATGCCTTGACTGTGGACCTGAGACTTAATGCCCAGGGTTGAAGATAAACTTGAGAGTCATGAAAGAATCTTAAATAGATGAAACCCTGTGTCTTCATATTGTACCTTCAACATGGGTTACATGCCTTACCAATCCCCATGACTCAGGCAGCCTGAAATGGGTTATTTTAGAGAGCTGCTGAATGTGGGAGCCTGCTAGAGGTGAGGGTATTGCAGCTCCATGCTCCCATATTCCACCAGTAGCAACGCTGAGCATGTGTCCCCAGTAGGCACACACACAAGTGTGCACACACATTGCACACACAAATTCCTGTACACATGTCTGGCCACTCAGAACAGCACAGACAACACTCAGCACTCCAGCAAATACAGCACCTGCTCATTCTGTCCTATCTGGCTGATGAGGATGAAGGTGTGTTAGTGGGAAATAAACATGCCCTGTGGTCCCATGCAACAGCTGCCCCTGAATCCCTTGTATCCCTGTGTGCTGGCACACAGGCCAGTGAGCCCCAGAGGCTTCTCACTCACACACACAAACACGTGGCCATAAACACACAGACAAACACACACTGGATCTCTCCAGTAGCTGGGCTTAGAAACACAGTCCACCCAGTAGTTGCATCTTCTCTTTCTCAGATGTGCCTCCCACAAACACTCACACAGACTCATCTTTCAGTTGACCTACAGACTCCAAAGTCTTTCTGTCATTTGGCCTAAACCTCTTGGTGCCTCTGAAAGCACTCTTACCCCCAGAGACACACAGAACTGACTCCCAAACCATCTACTTGCTGTCTAGTCTGGGTCATAATCTCTAGTGATCACACCCTCACTTGCTGTTGCCGTTCCAGAAACAGTCACACATAACTGAGAGCTCTCATGAAGGAAAACAATTAGAATTCAGTGTGAAGATAGGAAAGACTGCACTGACAAGGTGTGGGGCATGCACAGACAACTGGCACCTTTTATTGGCATGTTCTCCCTAAACATTCTCATAATGACTCTTGCACAATCCCAAAATGCTCTTGCCTTGCAATCCTAACTTGTCCCATACCACCTAGGCAGTAACCCCCCTCAGTTTACAGGGTGCCTGGTTTGTGAGACTCCTCAACTGGCTATCTAGGTCGGTTTCACAGCTGGAGACGAGCCTTTGATGCGCTGATGATTCACTAGACTTTTAAGGGCCTGAGTGCAGTTGGCCGGAATGTAATTCAGGTTGCTCTGCTTGTTGTTGTTTCCCTGAGCTCCTTTGTTTGTAAAGAGGCACCCTTTTTATCACATAACCTACCAGGAGCAATTTAAGCCAAATTTAAGAACAAGCAGCTGAAAGGGTGCATGTTCTTCACCCAAGCCATGTGTTCTTGCTCTTTTGTGATGCTGTTGCTAATGTTTGTAGAGCAGATGAGAAAACAGATACTAAAAAAAATATCTCATGGGGAAAATGTATAGTAAAAGAGTGGAAGCTATCCCAGGAGAAATAAAAAATGGTATTTATACCTTTAGCTAGAAAGCGAACATGGAAGCATCAGTGTGAGAGGTTCTTTCAAAGTCTGAAGGTTCTGCTACCCTGCTGTCAGATGATGTCTCCAGATCTTCATTTTTCTTGCAGTAGTGTAAAAAAAATGGAGCTGAGCTGTCTTGAAAGCTGTTGTGGGTGTTGAATGTCTCTAAATTTGGGTCTAGAAGTCTGAGAGGCATCGAGCCCAGACCTATATCCACCTGCATAACTTTAGTACTATTTGTAGTTGAAAGAAAAGGATAAATAAATGGGCACTAGTGTATTAAGAGGCTGATAAAAGGATCTCTGGAAAACAAATCTAGAGTGAGACACTGCTGAACACCTGCAGGGAAATATTAATCAGTCCAATCCTGGCCCCTTACTGTTTTTTGAGTCTTTCCCCATGACCCTCTTTTGCCTACACAGAAAGATAATTTCCAAAAGACACTTATGCCACTTTTTCCCTCAGGAGAAATACTTGATCTAATCTGTGGAAACAGCTGGTCAAAAATACATGGTTTTGTTTGTTTTTTTTATTGACCACCTCTTTTTGTGTACTTCTGTAGTGTGAAACCTTTTTCTCAACAACCTTATGCTGTACAGCCTCCGCTTCCATTACCAGGTAGGTAAGGAAATGTAATATTTTTGAAATTATATTCTAAATTCAGAAACAGCCAACACTGTTAAAAGTTTGAAATTTAAGTAAAGGAAATTACTTATTGAAGCATTTCAGTGAGCCAAAATTTAGTTTTTTATGATTTCCTCTTATTACCATTCTTTTGCTGAGAGAGCTGAATCTTTTTAATATTGTTATCTTTTACAAAACTTTTTCCCCCTGTTTTTTATTGGTTGTGTTGGTGGATTTTTCCCCTCCTGTTCAGCAGAAGATAAAAGTTTACATATCTCTGCTGCTCTTCCACCATACTCTTGTTCTAGACCACTTCTTTCCATCATAGCATGATTGCCTTCCTAATTTCTCAGTAAGTGGAATAACAAATGTCTTTTCCTTCTCAGCTTCCCTGTTTTGAGAGCTTAATGGTGACGCTTCATTCTGATACTACATAGTTTATTTCACTGCTCCTGTAGGGCTTGATCTAGGTCCTCTTAAAATTGCTGAACATGTTTTCTCTGGTGTCAAAACCAGGTAGATTGTCTTTTATGTCATTATCTACCCTGATAGTGCTGTCTTAGCAGATTAAGAAGACATTTAGAGCAGAGGTAGACTGAAGACCTTATGAATGATATTTTTGCATGATGAATGAAGTTATAAGAAAATATAATGAGTCGACTTTGACAGTAGGCGCTCTATTGGAAAGCTATTACAAACTTTTCCTAAATTTTGTTACATAAATCCTGTGTGTTTAGGGTTTGAGTCTCCTGCCGGCCTCTCGCCTTCCCCATCAGCACCAGCTTGGCAAGGACGAAGGGTTGCTAGCTCCAAACTTTGGATGTTAGAATTCTCTGCATTCTTGGAACAACAACAAGACCAAGACACGGTAAGAAATACACCTGAATTCCACCCCTCATTAATTTTTGGTCTTCAGGTAGCTGCTGTTCCTCATGGATATGTTACACTACTCTATGTGTATGGAAATATTTGCTTCATTGCTCTTCAGAGAATAGAAAGCCATCTTTGGGAAACACCACAAATCCTTCTCTTATAGGACAGATAGAGATAGAGCCAACTCTGTGCAATGTGCTTCTGGTCTCCCTGTTCAGGGTCAGGAATGTGCACACACCAGAGCTCAAGGCACTGAGGTCATAAGCCCCTGCTGGCCTATTCTAGTTGTCCTGTTCAGCCTTGTAAGATACACTGCAACAGAGAACCCAAAATCAGATGATAGTAAGATCACATAAAGCCACTTATTTCTCTGGTGTGCTAGCAACTTAAGTTTGGGGCAACTGGGATGAATTTGCATCAATGTGTTTCCACAGTGCCATCTGTAAAATAGAAGATTTGCCTGTCTCACTAAATCCTGTGGTACTACACCTTGAGATACACTTTGATGATGGGCTGAGATAGGAAAGTACAGAAAAGGTAAAATTATTTGGCTGGTCCCTTGCTGTGGAACTTCAGGCTCTTAATAGGACAGAAGCATTGGTGTTTGACTGAGTGACCTGTCACAGGTAACACTTTGTATCTCAGGTTATTTCAGACTATATAGCAGCAGCATGAGGCAATGCCTTAGGAGTGAATATAGGAAGAAAAGAAACAATGATAATGTTTCAGAGTAGGAAGAAGCACGGATGTATTGATAGGAAGGAAAGAACAGCATGAGCTGGTATTAACAGAGAGATTTCTGTTAATTTTTCCTGTGCTTTTAGAAAATGCTGTCAAATCTTCAGTGACTTCCAGCAGTCTTCTGTGATGAACACTAAATGTTCAAATGTACTGAATGGTACTGAACAACTTTCTAATTCCATGTTTTTCCTCTTCTTGCAGTATAACAAACACCTGTTTGTGCACATTGGGCAGTCAAGTCCCAGCTACAATGACCCCTACCTCGAGGCAGTGGATATCCGGCAGATCTATGACAAGTTCCCTGAGAAAAAAGGGGGCCTGAAGGAGCTCTTTGAAAGGGGGCCAGCTAATGCCTTCTTCCTTGTCAAATTCTGGGTAAGAAAAGGACCCTTATTAGGGTCTCCATTTGCTCTGAAGTTTCCACTTTAAAAGCAGTGACCTCGTTAGGTGCCTCTCAGTGGTTTTTCCCCTGTGCAAGCAACTTCATAAACCATGACCATCACTGGACATCTTTCTCTAACTGCACTAGGCACACTTCTTGGCCTGCAGCAAGATGTATCTTTTACATTGTCATCTGTAGAGTTGTTTTTGACTACTGTCCAGAGATTGTATTTGCTAATGGTGACTTGGGCCCTTTAGAATTTTTATTTATGTATAAGTAAGGAATTCAGAGGCAGTTATTCTCTGCAGACTCATATGTGTTCACTTCTCTCAGTGTTGTGTAACCTCTCAATCAGAAGCAGTATTTTTCCATATCTTCTCCTGTCTCATTAGCTGCATTTTGGATTTTTCAAGTACTAATAATTTACAGATGCATGTTTACTGCTGGCACTAGGACAGACAAAAGATAAGAGAGACATATAATGAAATTGGACTATGCTGATAATATATTACTGAAATGATTTCTGGTAAGTTGGCAGAAATCAGCCTGGCAAAAGCTGACTTACTCAATTTGGATTTTTGTGATTTAGCTGAAATTTGCAAAAGCTGTGCCACTGTGCTTCAGGGTACAAACAAAATAGCTTTGGTGACTGATATTATCATAAGTATTACAAAATTAAAAATAATAGCATCTTGGGGCAGTTGCATGCTAGATGACTGAAGGAATGTGTAATGGGATTTGGAGCCTTGAGTTTACTGCTTGTAAGTCAACCTCAGGTCAGAAATGAGATGATGAGAAATGAGCTTTCATATCTCATATTCTTCATACAAACTGGTGCTAGAAAGCCTCCTAACTGGTGCTTTCAGAAGGAAAAATTAAGTGCCTTGAGATGCAACTTCCCAGCTGTCCCAAGCTGGTTTCTTTCCAGGAATGATTGGAGAATGTTGGCTGGGAGTCTGCTGCTCAGGTGTCTGTGCCTAGAATGTTGATTCCCCGTAATTCTTGGAGACAATTTTACTATTTCCAGACTCTGTTCTTCTGAGCTGGGTCCCTCTTGGGATTAGCCTCTGTCAAAGTACACTGAAGCCTGCTTGGGAAGGTGAAAACAAAAGGTGACAAATCAACTCTGTTCTGCCTCAGAGAGACAGCAGCACCTTGCTGAGAATTGGATCCTCTGGCAGGGGACCTTTGAAAGGTAGTGATTACCTTCTGTGCTTAGGAAGTTTCAGGAACTGAAAGGAACAGCTTAGGAGATGTTACATAGAGAGAACAAAACACTTTAAAATCCTTTACTTGAAGAGAGAGAAATCATCATGAAATTGTGATATGGTGGAACTGCAATTTTATTTATCAAAACTGACCATGCTTTTTTTGCTTTTGTGGTTCACTTTGGGGATTGTGATAATTTCTTTTTTAGTATTAGAAGGATAGATGTGGCCTATGCATCATGTTAGACCAACCTATATCAGGCTTTTGAAAGATTTACTAGGTGGGATGTCATTAAGTTGGAATCTCTCTGGGCCCATGTGAGGTATTTGGTGTTCAGAGAGTATCAACTCACTGGAATTTGGACAAAGAGATGTGACACAGCATTTGAAACACCTGTACTCCAATGTGCAATTCTGCATTTGTAAGGACAGTAATATTTCTGGGCTTGGTGTAATATTTTGACATTCTGATTCTTCTTTTGGTACCCTTGCATTGTTGAATCCCATCTGGAGTAACATTGTATTTTATTGGTGGCAACATTACAGGTTGTCATTTAGAAATAAGCAAAGTTTACAAATCAAGTCATTGGTTGAATGGAAGCCTCTAAGGCTTTCAAGAAATAAATGAGTAAACACTTTTCACAGATAAGGCAATGTGATTTAAAAAAAATTAACAGAAGAAAACTAGATTTCAGCAGAAAATTTTATATCCCTCTGCATTTTTATAACTGTAGCAGTATGTGCTAGGGTAGCTTTTCATCTTACTGCCTGGTAGCTCTGGATAACTCTACAAATATACTAGTGATGTTCAAAGATGTATTGGATAAAGCAACCACTACACGGTTGAATTTATAGAATCACTTTAGGATAAAAATATTATCCAGAGTCAAATTACTGATAACCTTAAACTTAGTGAGTAGAATTAAATACTGGGAGGAGTGTTTTGAAACATGAAGATAAGATTGATTTTTCAAAGGTTCTGAGTTGAAGTTGTGGTTGCTGGTGACAAAGACTTTAAAAATCAAGGAATTAATAAGTTGGGTTTCTATATACGCAGTTTTAGGCTTAAAGAACCAACCTTATACTCAAACCTGCCATTGCTGCACTAAGCATTGAATATACCAGTTGATCTGTTGTGCACCAGAAGCCCTAACTCCATAATCACCAGGGTTGGAGTTTCTTGACATCACTGGTAGCACTTGGAATCTTGTATGACTGAGAAAGAAATGTTCACTGTTTGTTCACTGGTGCTTTATTTATACAATAGCTAAAAGTTGATTAGTTTGAAACATAAGCAGTGTTTGCAATTCTTCCTTGATTTTGGCACTGAAAATTTGGTACAATGAACTAACTCTTGGACTTGCATTGGCAGGTTGTGTATATGACATCTGTGTGACATTTCTCTGTGCTCCAAGTGCATTCTAGCACATGACAATGAATGTGAGACATTAGCCTCCCAACACATGGGCAGTGGCAGCTCTGCTCTTTTCCAGTGTAATATTATCTCAACCACCTGTTACTTGCTTCTCCCTGTGAACTCCTCCTATATGCATCGTTATTAATAGTTTGGGCAAGAGGCGTTTTCGGGGCTTTGCACATTAGAGGAATAGTGCACTTGCATCTTAAAGCTTTTGGTAGTTGTGAGACTCTGGATGGAGGGCAGAAGGAAAATGACAAACCAGGATTTTAGGAGAGGCAGTACTTTGTACAGAGTAGCCACATGCAGAGGAGTGGATCAGGGGAATTTTGTGGGAGACCTGTCCTGCCAATATACGTAGTAATTTCTTCTCAGTGATAGACAAGCTGAACCAGTCAAATCACTGAGTGATTTTCTTCCAGCTAAATATATTATACTTCTGTGGAAGATGCTGCAGGGGTGGCCTGGAGACTGATGTTCTGCACTTGGCTTCTCTCCTGTTGCAAGCAAATCCAGTCAAAAAAGCAGCACTGCAAATTTCCCTTGGCACCCTGCCTTGCCCACTATATGACTTCAGTCCTGACCTGGCAGATACTGTTTGGAGAGCAAGGAGGTGGCAATTTTGTCCCTATGTCTATTCTGTCCTTGGTATTCCTTCTGAGGCAGCAAACAAGACAGCAGCTAACAACAGAGGTTTTTATGATCTTTGCACACACTGATTTCATCTGCCATCACCAGCACCACCTTATGGTGCTGCCTTATGTAAGGGGACTCTGCCAATGGCCCTTCTTTCACCAAAGTTATTCCGCATAGTGTTCAACAGTATAGAGATTGCTGGCTGCAAAAAGCAGATTGAAAACAAAATTGCTGAGTGAATCTATCTTCTGGGTGTCAAAATTGCACAATCCTGCTGGGCTAGCTAAATCACAGCTCCCCATACTGTTAGTAAGGCTAACTTTGACTAGCTTGAGAACTCTTCCCTTCCCTCTTTTTTGAAGGTCTGAAGCTGCAGTGCCTCAAGTTTGGACTGTTCTTTAAAGAATTGTTCAGCATATGCCTTTCCATTGACCACATGGTACCTGTGTCAAGATACCAGCAAGCTATTGTTTCTCATGGCATTTAATGCCATTTGGACTCTTGTCTAATCATTGCTTTTCAAAGCCTCAGATAAACTGAAGGCCAGTTCTCAAAGGCCACATTTCCCTTCGTGAAGAATTTCAAAGAACTTTTGAATCACAGGCCCATCCTAGTGGGAATGAGGCCTTTCTCAAAATCAGTTGTGAAACTCACTCCCACCAAAGAACAGACAAAAATTTTGGTTTAATATGTGGTTAGGACAGTGCACAGTGTCATCTTTTCTGTAGTTCTTTCTTGGGGTTGCAGAAGTTACTTGATACACTCAGAACTGTTTTGCTGAGGGACTCAGACCACCTAAGATTAAAAAAAAAAAGATAAGTAATACCAACATGTTGAGGGATACTATGCTTTTCCCTGAACAAATCTCTTCTCTGTCATCTAGAAATCTTGTCTTGTAGGTATTTAAGAGTTCTGCTTACTTCTCTGGAAAGGAGAAGATCTCAGGTGTTGCCCTCAAAACAGGTAGATCACTCTTGCATGCAGTATGTAGATCTCTGAGACGTGCTGCATCACAGATACCTCAGTGATTATAGTTTCACCATGTTGGGAATTCATCAGGGAGGTTATGGATAAGTGTGTCATCTGTGCTGAGCTTGCACAGTAAGTTGAATACATCCCAGATGTGTCAGATCGCTGTTACGCCAGAGTGTGCACAGGTTTGTGCATCTGTAAATTCTTGGACAGAAAGCAAGAATCTTGAGTTTGTCAGATAAAGTGGTATGGTCCAGCTGGTGGCTCATAACTCAGATTTAGCTTGTAACATGCCTCATCAATTTGATTGTCTACCTTTGTCCTTAAAGAGATGGAGAATAGCTGTTTGACTACTGGACACCAACCAACAGCCTAAATGCTGCTGCTGCCCCTGCCACAGGCCTGCCCTGCTGCTAGCAGTGGCTGGTAGGAGTCTGGGGAGCAAGGCAGCTCAGCCTCCTCAGTGAGAATTTCCTAAATTCTGCCTATGTCTCCTTTGGCTGCATGGGTTGGGGTAAGGAATTTATTCAAGAGTTATTTAATTTGTTGTTGGACATATTAGTGCATTTGCCAATGAAGAGCTGAAGCACCTGGAATCTAGTCACATCCAGTTATGTATTAATCATGTCCAGGCATTCCCAGACTGTAAAGTGAAGATTAACCTTGCTGCTTGATGGAGAGCTGGAAAGATGAATTTCCTTTGAACCACGGTTGCTGTTATTCCCTTGCATCTTTGAGGGATGAAATGTTCTGGGCAGAGTAAATCAGACCTTACTGTGCTCATCCCAGGATTGGATGCACTTTGACACAAGGTTTTCTTTAGAGAAAGAAACTCTGAAAAGTGAAAAGAAAGGGAGAGTATTTTCCCAAAAGCAGCAATGTGTCTCTAGTCCTGATGGCCTAGGTGTGGTGGGGAGCTCATAGGAATCTAGGCATGAAGGCCACAGCATTTTTAGAAATTAGGTTAAATGCAGTAGCTCTTTTGGCCATCAGAGACCTCAGGGTGTGCAATAAGACCTTGTTCTCATGCAATCCTGAGAAGTTTAACTGAATCCATTCATGAATTACCTCAGTGTGCAGTTGACATTTAGTAACTAGTATAGCTATGGCAGATAATAGTGTTCTTCCTCAATTTTCTGCCCCATCTCTCTTCAAGTGGTAATCATCTCCACAGCAGGGAAAGCTAACAGATTGGAGTTCCACTCCTGAGCAGTTCTTTGGTCTCATCTTCATGTACATCATTGCCATTTTCAGTTTGCATGAATAAACTAGGTTGATGTGTGTGCTAAATAATCTCTGGTATGGGGGCAGTACCTTCCTTGAGAGGGTGGGAACCAGTAATTAAATGAGCTGTAACTGCAAAGCCAGTAGGATGTGTCTGGAGTGCTGCAGCTCCATTCTCCTTGCAGACATGAACTGCAAGCTGTTATTGTCATTCCCTGGAGTTGCTGAAATTCCGTGTGTATATTTATGATCTGAGATTTTCAGAGGTGACAGGTGTTAGGTATGCAGCTCTTGATGACTGACCACCTTCTGTCTGACAATCCTAGCCTGTAATATGGAACAAGCTTTAGAATAAAAGGTGCTGTGTAAATGTCAGGGAGTTCCAACATGATTCCAATTGCTTCACTGCAACAGGGCTTCCAGGAGTGTCATTGTACATAATATCAATGAGTGGTGAGGACTCCTTAATTCAAATAGTATTACCACAGTTTTTCCTACTGCCAAATGGTTTAATGTTGATAATTTAGTTGTTAATTGGCTATGAAATTCTAGTCCTGCCTTTTGATGGGGGACTTTTCAAATTGTGGAAGCACTCAGAGTGGCTTCTTGGAGCTAATGAAGCTTTCCTCATGAAGTGGAATTAGCCCCTTTCTGCTTTTCCTTATATTGACTCCATTTATTTTTTAATTTCCCAGTAAGTCTTTAGGAGAATGTAACCTTAACTTTACTGGCAAGACCATGAAAATGTCTGGTTCTGCAGTGAGACTCTGCTATGTTTATGTAGCAATGGTCTGACCAAGCCTCTGTAGCCTTGACCCTTTGCTCTTTTTGACTCAGTGGGAGAACTTCTTTGGAAAAGTGAAATTGTGTCCATACATTGTGTTTATCACTTCCATGGGAAATAGCTGAAAAATATTGTGAAGGACTCTTAGTCTAGTTCCTTTTTGGATAAGAAAAGGAATTAATCTTTATTCAGACAGTCAGAGTGTGGGTGAAATAAACAATTCAGTTAGTTGCATTGACATGGAAACGAGTATTACAGTTCTGCAGTACAGTATAGCAGTAACTCAATAAAACCTAGACCAGAATAGAATAGTGCTGCTGTTCTCTAATACATGTACATTTCTGGTACAAAGAAAGTAGCTGCATAACTGTAGTTATTTGATTTGATGTCAAGGTCTTCAGCATGACCATAGTAATTCACTTGACATCCTGAATTATGATGGAGTCTGTAATGCCTATGCCCTGTCTTACCAGGTAAAGCTAGCCTGGATTTGCCCACATAGGCTACTGCAGTGTAGGCAGACCATTGGAGCATAAGACTTTGTTACAGTCATTTAGGGGGTATGACAATGTACAAAGCTGTTGTTTCCAAGTTTTATGCTGTTAAGAGCCCTATGAGCAGAGTGAAAGCTATGTCCATCCCTAATGCTGCCAGCATAGATATGAAGATAGGAACATTCTGATGTCTTGTCTGGACAATTACTGTTTGATGGCAGCAGTTAGTGAGTGTTGTTGCACAGAGATGGTCTGGCCTGACTGTCTAGGGACAAAACTTTTAACTCAAAAAGAGTGAAACAAAGTGTGGCTTCTAGCAGGTTACTAGTAACTGCTGTAGTTATGCAAACCCAGCATTCACTAGAAGACGCAGTCCTGTCTTCTGCTTTTTCTATTGCTGCTCATCCTCTCAACACACGTTCTTTGTTTGAACACACACAACTGCTTCTGAATCAGGCCAAGGAACTGACCCCTCTGAAAAGTAGCTGAGCAATTCCTCAGTGAGTGTTGTAATGCAGCTACAGAAACGTGTGTCAGTACAGGAGGAATGGGGAAGCACAGACTACTCTGGAACAGTGAGACTGCTCTCTTTGTGTCAGGACCAGCCTGGCATGATCAAACTACAACTCTGGAGTGCATTTCTCAAAAGACTCAAGACAACCTGAGTAGGTGTTGCTATCAAACAAAATGGGCAATCTTTGTGTCCTTAGTTTTTGTGGTTTGCACAAAGGCAGCAGCAAGATCATGTGTCTACAAGTGGGGAGAAAGCTTGACTGGCACTTTCTAGATTGACTTAAACCTTTTGTGAAGTTGCTGCTTAAGACAACTAAGCTAACAGAGACAGAGAAGAGATAGGTATTTTGCATGGAAAAGAAAGGGGCACATTCATTATTGTGGTCCAGTTCCAATGCTATTTTGTGTCCTAAGTGCTGCTGTAGGTATCAAATAAAAAAACCCTTCACTGACATTGGCTAAGAAAACCATCCTAGAATAGCATCTAATGCTGTCCTATTTGCACTATATCCACTGTAGCAGGAACACACTTTCTTCAATTTCCTCTTCCCCTTGGTTCATCTGGAACAATAAAATAGTCTGAAGTAGCCTGTGGGAAGTGATCCTGATGTAAACTGGCACCTGGGTTTGGGGAGCACAGAGAAGCTCTACCCTTTCAGTTTTGAAAGGGAGGAAGCTGAGCTAGGCATTCCCACACACCCCTTGTGTTTCCAGAGCTTAAGGGAACCACCTCTTCTTTTCATATCTGTGGTTCGAATGACCCCTGGTGGAAGCTTCCAATAGCCAGGATTTTTAGGAGTTAGGAGGCTTTGGTTGGCCAACCGCAGGCAGCCACATTTGAAAACTGAGGCTGCTAATGGAGATGGGTTTGCATTCAGGTGAAACTGGGCTAGATCCATCAGCAACCTACATTCCTTGTTGTACCCTGTCTATTTACACAGTACCTGAGCCTAATGTATGTGTGCGCGTGTACTCACACGTTCCTTTTCTCTGCTATTTTCCCTTACTTTCGTACATACCTAGGAGGGAAAACACTTTCTTGCTGTTGCTTTACCCCTGTTTTCCTTTCTTAGTGAGGCAGCCCAGTCTAGCCTGTCTGTTGCACTGCTCTGACTCTGCAGTGCCTCCTGTCTGCTCTACATGCTTTGTGAGTACCTCCAAGCTGTGTCATATCCTTTTAATGGTAAGAGGATATTCCAACATGTGTGCAAATCCCCATCACCATTTTTTGAATGGGATTCTACTGTATACTCTTCAGATTCCCCCATTTGCTTGATGTACATTGATCTGCTTAAGGAGCTTGGGTCACTCCAATACTTTACTATCTATGCAAGGTAATGCTGATAAAATGCCACAACCATCTATTGATAACCATCTGATTTTTTTACCCCTTTTTTTTTTTTGGCAGGCTGATTTGAATACCAATATTGAAGATGAATCCAGGTCTTTCTATGGTGTTTCCAGCCAATATGAGAGCCCAGAAAACATGGTCATTACCTGTTCCACCAAAGTGTGTTCCTTTGGAAAGCAGGTGGTAGAGAAAGTAGAGGTAAGAAGCAGACACCTGGGTGCAAGGCTCTCCCTGGTTGCTATTTTGTCACTTTAAGTATTTGCATCCTGCATATATCACAAGGTAAAATACATTCCATGCTTCTTGTCAGGGAGGTGGATGCTACAGATTGTTATTTCTGAGACATGCAGGTGTAAGATCACTCCAGCCCCTGCTACATGCCTTGTCTTAGGACTTCATGGAAGTTTTGGTAGAGTTTGTTACTTTTTCCTTAAATCTCAGTTTCTGAAGACACGTAAATAAGTAAGACTCTTAACTTGATGCTTCTTTTTTAGGGAAGCAAAGGAAAGCTAGGAAATATAGACCCTTGCTTTGTAGTCCAGAAAGGTGAAAACAAATAGGCAACACCTCACTTTCATTAGTGTTTTAAACAGATAATTTATAGACTATAGCCATTAATTAACTCTAATAATTTACAGACTGTAGTGTTATGGTTTTATGAGACTTAGAGCTTGTACACTTACAGCTTATGCTGAAAAATTATTTATAGGTCTGGCATTTAAGAAATTCTTGCTGATGTCACATTCAGCCGCAAAGAGAGCTGCTTTGACATCCTTCCTGCTGCTGTAAATTCAGGAGAAGCAGCTTTGTGCAGAACACCAGGTGTTCTTGTGTCAGCAGTCAGTTCAAGCTGCATTCCTTCCCCTAGACCCATCTCGAGTCATGTGACAGACGTGCCTGAAGTCCAGTTAAGTATTTGCAGATGGGATAGGTAGGCCCAAGGACAGTGTTGTGCTGCACGGGAATGGAGGCCAAGCTCCTGGGGTGAAAGTAACAGGCATTTAAGGGTCTGCTGTGAAATGATAGAATCAGCTTCTGTTCAAAGGAACGTGAAATATACAGGAGCTAAGATGTGAATGTGAACAAAAGAACCCTCTGTGTAACACTAGCCACACCCTCTCCCAAGGTGGGAAGCAGAGATACTGTTTTCTCTCTCAGGTACCAGAACACTTTAGTCTTTTCCAGCTGAAATTGTATCCTGAACATACAATTACCATCATTAGTAGAAGCTTCCTGGTCTTGCTAAAGCAGTAATGCTTAACTTTTTCCATTTATTCACACCTAATGTTTTTCCAGTAGAGATGCAGACCATAGTATAGGTGAGAATCGGTCTGTTCCTCTTAGTTACCTCTCACAGCTCCTTGATGGTTTGCTGCTTGTAAGCCGGAACACAGTGTTCTAAAGAAAAAAGAAATCAAGCTGAAGAAATTGACTCTCAAGGGGACTGATCTTGTTGCAAAGTACTATAGTTACTGATAGTAAAATTAGTTGAAATTGCCATTGTAATTTTTCTGTTCTGAATCCTTGTCTGTGATTAATGTTATTAATGTACCAACATAACCCCACATGGCCCTTTTGTGTTTTGCATTGCAGACAGAGTATGCACGCTATGAAAATGGACACTATTCCTATCGCATTCACCGTTCCCCTCTCTGTGAATACATGATAAACTTCATTCATAAACTCAAGCACCTTCCTGAGAAGTACATGATGAACAGTGTGCTGGAGAACTTTACTATCTTACAGGTGGGACTTTCAACTGTTTTTGTTGCAACTTGGCAATACCTAAGCCCCATGCAGGAGTTCACTGTTGTGAGTCAAAGCAGATTTCCTTTTACAGCTCAGCATCTAATTGAACTTAGTATCTCTCATGGCTATTGCGCTTCAAGACCATTTATGGAGCTCTAGAGGTAGTAGCTCATGCAGAGAAACAGCAAAAGAATTTGAAAGACCTGAGTAAGGGAGGAAGAAGAAAAATGAAGAGAGAGTTGATGAGGCAGTGAGATAAATGAAGGAGAATGATGAAAAAGACAGTGAAGGAAACGCTTATTTCAATATTGGACAAACGTTGAAGTCCTTTCTGTGCCCTGGCCCTTTTTGCAAGGTAGAAAACCCACAAGAGCACTGCTGAGCGGCTATAAAACTGTTTATGGGAAGAGTTCTTCACTTCCCAGATGGGGGAAAAAAGTAGTTTCCTCAGGACAATCCTGGACCCGGAAAGAATATGGAGGGATGGAAACAAATAGGCATGTCATGATACCCTCATGAATCACTGCAGCCTCTAGGCAGGGCAGTACTACAAGACTACAGCAACTAGATTTGCATTAGTGTTTTGTTATGCCAGGAGCATTTCCAAACTCAGATGCAGCCTAAATTTGGGAAGAGGGCAGACAGCTTAAAACATGAATTTTTCTAATGGACTGAATTATGTGTTCACCTCTATAAGAGGCATCACAGATCTTCCCCCAGAGAACCTGAGGCTGGGTAAGTAGAAGAGATGTTAGCAGCTGCATGAGAGAATAGAAATCAAGTGGTCTTCATTCATTCTCTGGACACCCTGGAGAACTTCAGGTGACTAATTTCACTGCTCTGTGGCTCAGATACATCATCTATGTAATACAAGGTTAATAATATACCTCACAGGGCTCTGGGAATTTTAGGAAGTTTATTCTTTCATGAACAAAGATTTTAAACATCTGAGAGAAAGGAGGCCTATCAATACTGCAAGTTCTTTTAAATGAGCAAAAGAATGAAGGGGTCAGGGACAGAGATATGGAAGGCCTGTGTGTTGTAATCCATACTGAGGAACAATGTGACTGCTTTCTGTGTGATTTATTCCTCAGTCAGGCCAGCAGTTCCCAAAAATTTTATGAAAAAACTGACATATAGTTCCTCTGGGGCTTTATGTTTTGAGTAATCTCATGTCCTTCCCTCATCTTCTGTCATAGAGAAGCATGTCTCATGGGTGCTGGCACAGCCTTTTATACATTGCCTTGCAGTCCTGCTCCCTGAGCAGCAGGCTGAGCATTTTCCACTCTCCTCTGGGGAGCTGAAAAATGGATATTGCATGGCATGTTGCTAGTCCTCAGTCCCCACTACCAACTTCTGAGACCCTTCTAGACCCTTTTATGATCTTAGATACACCTAACCCCACAAGCATGATTTATCTTGTTTTGCTCATTGGTCTGGATATAGCACACCAAGACTTTAGTGCCCATTTTTCAGAAAAGGGTCTGGTGCCTTACCACACCAGGATGTGTATAACTCACTACAGCCTGCACAATGGAGGAGTTCAACTGCAAACCCAATCATGAAGTAAGAAAAGAAAACATAATAGACCAAAATCAGATTGCTAGAATTAATAAGCAAGTTTGACAACAATTATTTGCACAAGGACAATTGGGCTTTGGTACACTTCAAGCCTCCATCTGGAATGTTTTTCTTCTTCAGCTGAGTTGGTGCTACTGCTGATAAAAATCTGTTTCCTCCAGCAGGAGAGAACTTTAGCACAAACTCAATTCACAAGACTGTGCAAAGCAGTGGCACTAAGGGAAGCTGAGCTAGGAGCTCTGGGTGCAATATTTTGCTTGTCCCTGGCACCTAGTACATGATTCTGAAACTTGGACAACGCTGCTCCTTCACCATGCTGCTGACACTAAGTCATGTAGAGAATCTAAGTTTCCTGAGGGACCACAGAAAGAGAAATGGGTAAAAAGGAGCTTCTGGAAGAAGGCATGAATGTAGCAGCCATTCTCCTCCAGACATCTACAGTGCATGGAATGGGAGGTGTAATGGAGTCAAATCTACAAGTCTCCTGTAAAATCAGTTATACTCTATAATCCTTGTGATCTGTGTCCACCACTGACAAGCAAGAGCAGATGGAGGGAAAGAACTGTTTGCAGTTGCGATGCATCAACATGTATGTGAGCAGGAGTGGATGTGCCACAGGAGGGGACTTCTCTATACCTAACAAACAGCAAAAAAGAGCTTTATAGTGAAACACTTTCCCTTTGCTGAAACCTGCAATACCAGGAGGTGGAGAGAAGAGGACCTAGTGGACCTGTTCCACTGATGGAAGAAGGCCACAGTGGACTTTTCTCCCCAGTGGCCTCCGCTGACCTCCCTGTCTCTTCACTGCATTGTAGTTCTGATGCTGTGAAAGTGCTTTTCTTTGGTGTGTGGGCACACAGACTGGGCATTGCGGTGGCCAAGCTGCGTATCAATCCTGCACTTCTCTGTTCTTTGTCTATTACTGACTCTATGTTAAATGTGTTGGAATATGTAAGCAGAGAAACAGCAGTTGTCATCTCAGCTTCTTCTTCCTTTCTGTCTAGGTTGTGACAAACAGGGACACACAGGAGACCTTGCTGTGCATAGCATATGTTTTTGAAGTATCAACTAGTGACCATGGTGCCCAACATCACATCTACCGGCTGGTGAAGGACTAGAGACTCTGCCCTGAGTTGTCCATGGAGTGCATGTATAAGAAAAAAGCCTGTGCTTGAACAACCCCTGCCCCCTCATACCAAACTGAAAAATAAACTGCAGATATTGTGTATTTTCAGAAAAGTACCTCTGAGCTGGTTTGTGATTGATAGAGTCAAGTTTGTATCTTCAGGTTTGTGCAAATGAGAAAAAGACTTGGATTCAAAGAAACAGGAGAGTGACTGCTTAAGGGTCTCAACACAAACAGCATCCTGTGAAAAGCAGTTCCCATAGAGAACACACAGGGTGTGATCATACACGTAAAAGGAGTGGCATGCCTCTGGGTATACAGGTATGGCAATGGCAGCAACTTCCTCAAGTTTGACCACATATGGACAGATTGAAAATGTTTGTGCTACATCTGATGTGTGTGCACTCGAGTACATTCATTTGCTGGTCAACACATGCACAGACACGATTACCATACATTTATATAGATGTCAGTTAGACTGGCATGTGCATGTGTATAGAGATAGCACATATATCCTACACAGCTGTCCATCTAGCTGTCCATATTAGCCGAGGCACCATCACAGGCTCATTCAGCCTTTCTCTGTTAGAGGCTGGTTCCTTTTTCCACGCCTTTTAAATGAAGTTACGCTTAGAAGACTGGATATGTTAAATCATGTTGTCTTGCCCAGCAGATTTCCTCTTATGTATCAAGCCTGCTGACTTGACTAAAATAATGCTTGTTGCTTTTGCATCTGTTTTCCCAGAACAGCTAACAATGCTCAAGGAGCTACACTGTGCTCTTTTGTTGGGCACCAGGAAAATAATTGTTTTCTGAGATCAAATTGTTCCACCTGTTAGCTGCAGACAGTGAGGTGCACAAGCATTGTAAAGAATGCCACTTGGCCTGAAAACTGCAGGGAAAGGAGGAGGGGGAATAATGAAAGGGCTTAGCTTTTCATGTTTCCAAGGCAATCAAACACAGCCTCTCTGCTTTACTTGTAAACAGGTTGTTTACTCAAGAGTTACTGACAGGCAATATTGCTTACTACAATGCTGCTGATGTGGGGGGAAGATCCAGCCATTCATGTTACACTAAGGGAAGAGGTGTGCTGCATGATGCTTTCTGGCAGGCACCAAACAAGAAATTTATTGGGTAGCCTGGCACAGTCCCTTGGCCTGGACAAACAGTTTGATGTGGAATAGGGACTAAATGACTCATTTCCTCATTAAGCCAGTTGATCTCTTGTAACTGTTTAAGTGCAGATTTCTATTTGTGTGTCAGAGGTCTCTTATAGGGATGAGTCTTTACCAGGTATTATTGTGGAACAGCTGACAACTTACTGCCTTCAACATGCACACTGCACTTTGCTGCTCCTGGCCTGTGTCTGGGTCATAACCTGTGCTTGGACACATGGAAAGGAAAGGATATGGGTAAGGAGGATAGAAAAGATAATGCCATGAAGTCAGAGCTGGAGAAAGGTACTTTATTTCTTGCTAAGGAAAGAGGATCCACTAATTTTTTGTATCTAGTGAAGTATTTTTCCCCCCAATCCTGCAGACCCTGCACTTTCAGAGGCTGCTTTTAAGGAATGTGCAGGGCTAGTGCTGTTAACCTTCTCTGTGCAGGAGCCAGAAGTGGATGGTGAAGGACAGAAACTTTCTTTGCACCTGCTAAACAAAATCTACACCTTCGTCCTGTGCACGAAGTTTCTGCTCTGCCTGTTCTCTCCAAGACAAAGAAATGCCTTGAAGTACTGGCTTCCAAACAGCAATACAGAACACAGATGCCAGCAGCTTTCCATAAGATCTGCATGACTGGTAAGCAGAATCAGTCAAGCTTGGAGAAAGACAAACCAAGCACTTTAAACACCTAGAAAACAAAGCATCTTGAAATGCCTGCTGTTCTGTGCTACGCATGAAAAAGTCATGCAAGCACAACCTGTTCTTGCCCATCCATCAGGTGTTATTGCTGGTCACAGCCAGGTGATCAAACCACCCAGGAGTGAATTAACTACATCTCTGCAAACCAGCCAGCCCCTCCAGTTGGCCACACAGGTATGAATGGCACTAACTGGCTACAGTCCACTACTGATGCATGCTCTTGCCTACTTCAGCCCTACACATTCTCCTTCCTGACCTCTGAACTATGTGTGGAGCAGAAAACAAATCAAATAAAACCTTGCTAATATAAAACAGACTGTCTCTTGGGAAAAGAATCCTTGGTCAACGCAGACAAATGTGTTTTGAAATGGAGCCTGTAGGGAGAAAAGGCAGAGAAAGTCCCCAGGGATGGAAAATTGCTTGTGGTGTGTATTAGTACTCTCCTGCAAACATAAGCCTGGTGCCTTGCATGCAGGTTTACAGCACAACAGCAGAGACCCCACAGAGTAGTCCCTGAAGGAGATGAGCCCTAGAAGTCCACCTAGTCCATCAGCTGATCATGAATAAAACTGCAGTAGCAGTTTTAAGATGCTATCAAAACAATGAACACAAGCCAACAGGCTGAAGAACGGATGAAATCTTTGGACAGTTGATTTAGAGACACTCACGTGGGAATTTCTTTTCACTTAATAGCAATGAAAGACTCTTCCTTGGCACTATTCCTTTCTACTCTTGCTCTTGGAATTCACAGCTCCTTGGTGGTAAACAGGGCCAGCAAGAGACATCTGCCTACCTTTCAAACTCAGCAGAGAAACCAAAAGAAATTTCATGTGTCAGAAAGAACTCACTTTTATGTAGGCTACCCGATAAAGAAGATGTAAGAAATCTGTGAGGCAAAAGAAGTACTGGAAATTTTGATCTGGACTAAAAGGCTTCTGTCCCCTTGCAGAATGGGTGAGATCCATGTAAAAGTACTTCAAAGACTGAAAGGACTGTAGATCTCTGTCCCTAAGGCTTCCTTTCTTGGAATTTCACCAGAAGAAACCAGACAGTACAGCAGAAGTAAGAGACAACTGCAATTTTGCTAAAAATAAAGCAAAGCAAACATCAAAAAGCAGCATAGGTTAAAAAAGAGATAGCCTAGTTTGAACAGGAAAGGCTAAATTGAACTCTAAGGAACCAAAAACAAATGAAGATGTCAGAGTGTCTTATAAGTTTAATTTCTGTTGGGGCAGAAATACCTGAAATATTAACCTCAGCCTGTAAGAACTTGCTCTAAAATCAACAGACAAAACAGCAAAAGCTCATTCCTCTGGTCACTTTACAGCCACTAGGCTGAGACAACTAGATAAAGTGACAAAACAGGATCTAAGTAACTGTTTTTATATAAGGAAGCACCTCAAAAGTTTCCATTCAACTATGACTACTTTTTTTTTCTAATGTACATGCTTCAGTTTAGCAGCCCTAATTTGGGCAGGTACATCTTGTGGAATCATGTCAAACTGAATTGCTAAAATGTTTCCACTTAAAGATAGTCTTCTGAGATAAGTCACAACACACTATGGATCTGAACTGTGCAGAATGAGGGAAGACAGAGCCTTCCCTTTACTTCAAAGCCAAAAGAAACACTTCAGGTAAGACAAGTTTGCTTGAATTAATTAATTTATCTGTGATGAGGGGGTGGTAACTTCTTAAAGCTGACATTGCCAACGAAGAAAACATGCAGATAGGCCTAGAGGCAAAGATAGGGATTGAATTTTAATCTCTTTCTACTGCAGTATCTAGACCCAAGGTTCATTATTTCCTTGATTATTACATGTGATTTAGCTTTTAGTGCAATGGTTTCTCAGTGACTTTTCCTTCCCCATTATCCACCTCATTTTTATCTTGGTTCTTTGACTTCTTGGACAAGATAAAGGAGTTGAAGGACTTGAGTGGTAAAAGCAAAGTGTAAGAACTAATTCACACATCTGAGAACACCCTCAAATTTGCTCTAGAGATGTAGAAGAGGCAGGAAGAACACATGCTGAGCCTCCAAGAAACTGCCAGGGAGTTATGCTATTTCATTGCTCGTGCAAGCACAGTTACATCAAAACCAAGCAGAGAGGCAGCAGACAACTTACATTCTTGTAATAGTACAGCAAGATCATTGGCTACTCTACACAGCGGAAGGATAGCCCGAAGTTTATGTTGACAACAGCTCTGTCAGTGACCTCACAGACTGGGGTTTAATCCAAATCCTCTTGGGCATTAGATCCATATCTACTGCACTGGTAGCCACGTTTATCTGCATTTGGGTGATCTAACATGCTGATTCAGCAACTAGTCAAGCCTCCAGATCTGTGATCCATACCATTTTTGGCCTCTTAAAGGAGCCACAAAAGTACAGGTGCTCATTCTGAGGAGAACAGAGCATCATTAAAGAAAACGATCCCCCTCAGCTACTTCCAGTAGATGATACAGCAATAATGATGGAAAGAACCTGAATATAGCAAAGCTAGAGAGTCTAGATGATCTCATTTGGTCAAAAAGAGTAGCATAGACTTTCATTTTCAGCCTTCCTAATTTCTCCACAGTTACTCAGCACTGTTGCCTTCCTATCATTTCATCTGAAATTGGTGGCTGGGATGCAGAGCTATAAACTTGCTATTACAGTAGAGGGGGTATATCCTGTGAATCAGTGGAGAGCACGCATCCATTTTTAGATGCCTCAAATGCAGCTACTTAAAGCTGTTCTCAAAAGCTGTATGTAGCCTTTAGGTTTGCTGGTCAGATGCTATGGATTCAAGTATGCTGCTGATGAGATGCAACTCTTTCTGTTCCTCACTGTATGTACAACACCAGAGTGTGCCCATCTTAGGTTGGGCCATGTGGAAGACAACTCTTGAAACTGAAACAAAAGTCTACTAAGATTACTTTCCTAAACTTAGTGGTATAATTGAGAAGAGACTTGCAGACTAGTGCAGTCTCCTTGGCAGAAGAATGAAGCTGCAGTATCAGCCACTCTAGTCCCCAGTTTCATAGTGGTCCTCAAACTCTTCCCTTAATGATCAAGTTCATAGAAAGTTCCCATATATCTTTTATCTCCTCTATGTGGATTTTTAACCTTCTTTTCAAGGTAGACACCAAATGATGACTTGATTTCACATATTAATTTTGCTTTGACTTGAACTACAGAAATCCCATATACCTGGATATAAAGCTGCTAGTGCTTATGCCAACAGATGAACACAACGTCATGCTGTTTCTGTTAAGAGTAAATAAACAACAAAACAACAATAACATCACCACCAAAACTATCAAATGTGCTCATTTTCTGCAGACTTCCTGTGCTGCTTGTCTTTGAGGAAGATGTTCTTTATCTCCAAAGTTTGAGTTATTTAAAGATTGACAACAATTCTGAAATGAAGATCCTTCAGTTCTCAGGTACAATTGGAGTTGCTGCATTAGAGCTACAGCATCCAGGAGATGGACTTTTTTGGAGTCTACAACCAAAGAATCAAGTGAAATTCTCTCCACAGACCTTTTTATCTCCTGCTGACATATTTCCTTCATTGCTTGCTTTAAGGTAAACACACAGCAACATTTGTGTACTTTTGTACATAAATAAATGAAGAACAGAGAGCTGTTGCACATACTTCTCTTCTGGGAGAGAGAGAAACAAACATTCAGCAGATGACAGTTGTGTTGCTGGCAGCATTACCACCAGAATGCTTAGAATCTGTTGAACCAGGCAGTTTATGAAAAATACACTTAGGACAGAATGGAAGGTATGAGAAAATGTATTTGATGTGAACATGCCTTTGAATTGAGAAGAGTGACAGCAGCAGCAGCACCAGGGAAGGAAATGACAATGTACAGAGGACTGAGGAATGTGAAACAGATCTTCTGCAAAAACATTTATGGAGAAGCCTTGAGTTTCTCTTCATACACGTAAAATATAGTTCCTCTTCAAAGGCCCATGTCCATAACTGCACTGGGCTACTTCTGTAGGCATCTCCGCCCCAATTCTAGGCCATTTCCTCATCACACAATACTTTGCTTAGTAGTTCCTGACAGAACCTTCTCCTGTTGTGTTAAGAGGACTTGAGAGACTCTTCTGCTGGACACAGTGTTTGAAGCTGACTTCATTAAGTTTTTGTTGCACTTACACTGGCACCTAGGGGAAGGCAGGTGGGGAGTTTCCATATGATCTCCAAGGTTCTCATGGCCCTGTCTCACATAGCATCATAGATAAGAGTCATTAAGATTGGAAAAGACCTCTAAGATCATCGACTCCAACCATTAACCCAGCAGTGCCAGGTCAACCGCTAAACATGTCTGAGCATCATATCTACTCATTTTTTGAATACTTCCAGGAACGGTGTTTCCACCACTTCTCTGCGCAGCCTGGTCCAATGCCTGAACACCTTTTCAGTGAAGAAATATTTCCTAATATCCCATCTAAACCTCATCTGGCACAGTTCAATGCTGTTTCCCGTCGTCCCAACTTGTTACTTGGGAGAAAGGACGGATCCCCACCTGTCTACAACTTTTACGACCGCAGAAAGCTCAGACGAGCACTCTGACATGCCTACCCTCTGTGCTAGAAGCCACAGCAATATAGTGGCAGTCGTGGTGGGACCACTGAGCATCTTAGTCTGGATTTGCCGTTTGCAGCAGCGGTCCAGGCGCCAGTGGGCTACACTCACCCCGTCCTGCCCCTGCCATCCTGAACCCGGAGGAGACCTTCAGTCTCGGGCCCCTCAGGGCAGGGGGCAGCTGAGGGGGAGGTGGTAGATGGCCCCCGCTCCGGTGCATCCCGCCAGTTCCGGGAGGGTGCTCCGGGGATGTTCCCGGCGCCCACCCGGGAGAGGGGTCCCGGAAGGTCCCGCGGGCGGCAGAGGGAGCGGAGCGGACCCCGGGCGACCCGGCTCCACGCCGGGCTCTGGGAAAGGGTCTGCGGTGGGCGCAGGATGGGGTGGATGGGGCGCGCTGGCGGACCGGGCCGGCAGCTCTCCCTCCCTCCCCTCCTCCGCGGGGCTGGAGCCTCCCCTGGGCAGCGCCCCCAGCTCCTCCCCGCTCGGTAGCGCCGGTCCGAGCCCCTCCTCCCGTTTCCGCTGGCAGGAGCTGGGGCCGTGTCCTGCCGTACCTCCGCCGCTCCCCCTGCACTCGGCCCCATCCGGCCCGGCCCAGGGACGCGCGGGTGAGCCCGGGGCGAGGGGTGGCGGGGGCCGGCGGGCGCTTCCCGGCCGCGGGAGGTGGGAGATGGGGATGGCAGGAGCGGGGCGGTGGGGCACAGCCGCGGCGGGAGTGCCGAGGGGTGCCGTTCCCAGGGGCCGGGGGACGCCGACCCCGCGGCTGAAGATGCTGGGGACCGGCGTCATCCCGGCGGGATGGGGTCGCGGGTGTCTCGTAGGGATGAGCAGTGTTTGGTGGAAACAATAACTTCCCACCCCCCTCCGGTGCCAGCGTGATTTTTGCGGAAACAGGAAAGTTAGTTCAGTGGGATGAGGCGAGCCCAGCGGCGTCTGCGTACGCGGTCCTGCGCTCCGCCGGGGAGCCCGCGGTGCCCATCCCTCGCTGGAGCGGGAGGATGGCTTCGGCTGGGCACTGACTTCTCTCCGCCACCGCGGAAAACAGGCGTGGAACAGCGCTGCTGACAGGCGGGGGGCTGCCTTTCTTGTGGCTGCAGCGGGGTGTGAGGAGGTGGGAGAGCAGAGAAGCAGGCCGGGGGCGATGAGGAGCGAGCCCACGGTGGGCTGACAGCTCTCCTCGGCAGCCGCCCACGGAGGTGGTGCCAGCAGTTCCTGCCTTCCCCCTTCTTATGTAAAACTTGACTCCAGCTTTGCCTTTTCCCGTTCAAGCTTTTGGAAACTTTTCTTGCTGAATCTTGGATATCTGCCTGTCACCGCGCTCCTGATGGGAGGTGGGAGCTCCGTGAGCTCTGCCTCTCGGAAAGGCCTTCAGCTCCAGAGATTTCTGATGGGCAGAGAGGAGGAACTGTGGTATGGGGATGCTGTGTTGGGGGGAAAACTAGACTACAAGGGTGAATAAAGCTGCATTTCTCTACTTAATCCTTTTATCAACTCTTTTGTTCTGTGCTTTTACTCTGTAGTTTTGTGGTTTGGGCCACAGGACTAGTAATGGGAGCACCTGAATTTCCTACTTGACTGCACTGAACTTAAGATTGAGAGGTAACTCCCCTGAGACATGCCTGGGATAAAGTTGAATATTCTCCAGAACAGCCATGAATCACGCAGTATGTTTGGGCTGTTACTCCACAATAGGCCTAAACTTTGCCTGTGGAAACAAAAACTTAACATGTTACTGTAGCAAAGCTCTTAGTAACAGGTGCCACGAATAGTTTTAATGGTTTATTTGTTAAGCTGATAGATGGAGCTTTTTGTAGCCAGGATGTATCATTGCAAAGGTAATAGCCACAGAAGAAATGCATTCATATGAGTTCTGTTGGCATAGAATATGGGGCCAAAGTTAGCACTCAATAACTTTAAAAATATCAAAAGATAAATTATCAATGTGATGTTGAGAACACCAAGGAAAAAACCAGGCCTCATAGTTCTATGTCCTTTGCTTCTATTTTTCATTTTTCCTGAGTTCCAAGGAGCTAATATAGCTTCTGCCTCCACATCTTTCCCTTTCATAATTTTAGACCTGTGATGATCAAATTGCAAATCCTACATATAACACCTTTTCTATAATGGTGCTGTAAGTCTTACAGCAAACTTGGTTTTGCATGCTTGCACTTTCTTTAAACCTAATTCTCATAAATAAAGCTGCATAAGACCTTGGGGTCAGAACATAACTAATACAGAATCATCTGCATTACTTAGGCAAAGCTCTGAGGTTAGAATGATCCTGTTCATCTCTCTTGGGCAGCGTAGAGGGTTAACTCTGAAAGTCAGTGTTATCTTAGCTGCTGTGGTTATTTTAACAGAAAATAGCTATCAGACATGCATATCCCACAGTCTTTGCTTTCTGTGCTATTTTAAGTTATTTTCTTCCAAAGCATGCCAAACCTCAGCCTGTCCATGAGGGTATTTCCAACACAACTGGGTATGTTTAGTGTTTAACCCCTTTCTCCTCACATACACAAACTAAAAAATGGCAACGGAAAGTGAAGCATGGAAGAGCACAGATTAAAATAGCAAAACAACACTGAAGCAGCAGCTCTGTTTGGAGTAGTTACTTTCACATTTGTGTCACATATGAAACTAGCAAATTTGCACTAGAGAATCCAAAACTTTGTCTTGGTATGACTCTGTGGGAGCTGGTATGGAGCTGGTTGGGCCCTGAGCAGAAGAGACTGCTTGTTTTAGAAGCAGTGTGTTAAAAAACCTGAGGCATTGAGGCTTTACAGTTGAAAACTCATCTCAGTTTTTCACTTTTGTGATGTTTCAGAATTGTGCTGTTTGCAAGTCACTGATGCCCTGTTAGTTTTCTATGTTGCAAGAATGTAGCTAGATTTATTGATGCATAAAAGAAAAGAGATGAGATGCTTTAAAGAAGCTGAACATGAGCTGGTGTTGTGCTGTGGAAATGAAAACAGCTGACAATAGTTAGGGCTATTTTAATGACTGCAGCCACTATATGAAAGGAAGTGATTATTTCTATGTACTTGTTATACAGAGCCTAGCAGGCTGCATCCAGTTTTCTGCCTCCTCAGAGCAGAGAAAGGTGTGGATAAAGTGGAGCTAGTCCTGTGGAGGGCCACTAGGACCATCAGTGGCCAGAACATGCCAGAACAGCTGGCCCATGGTAAGGGATGGGGAGCTGGGAGCAGAGTGTGGTAACCCATCTGGCAAAGCAGGTGCCCTGTCAGCCAGTCCTGTGGTACCAAGTTTGGCAGTCAGTGCCAAGCAGGAGTCTGGATCACTAGGTGGGTTTGTGATGATAAGGCAGGCCCAAGATCAAGTTCAGATGTGAATCAGCGGATCAGGATCAGGCCCAGAGATGGTAATTAGGGTCAGACACGTTCACCACTGAGGAGCTCAACAGTGATGCGGCAGGTCTGAGGTCAAGTGGGAAGTAAGACCATGGGTCAGGGTCTGGATCAATAGGGTCCATGACCATACAGATGCATGGTTCAAGGCAGGCACACACCTACAACATAGGTTAGGCTGGCACTGAAGGCCACAAGCAGAGCTTAAATGCACTCCCTGATGCCACAGACAGAGAGCATGTGAGGCTAATAAGGGTATTTAAAGGCCTTTCAGTTCTCTCAGAGCCCTGCTACCACATGAGGATTGTATGCCGATCAGCCTGGAGATGAGAAGACTGATGGAACCTATAGTAACCTTTTAGCAATTAAGAGGAGGTTCTCAAGAAGTCAGAGTCAGGCTCTTCACTTTGGTACATAGTAGCTGCATGAGGGCAAACAAATACAAGTTGAAACAAAAGTTTCAAGATAGATGTAGTGAAAGTCTCTCCTGCAATGAGGACAGTCAGATGTAGGAACAGATCACCCAGTTGTTTGCCCTCACAGGCTTTCAAGACTGGAGTGGAGAGTATGAGAGTTAGAACCTCATAGCTGGCCCTATGTACAGTAGATCAGGATGGAACCCCCTCAGATCTTTTCCAATATGAATTCTTTGATCCCGAGATCAAACAGCCGTTTGCTCTGAGAAGGAAGAAGGGGTGTAAAACTATGTTTCCTGGGGAACATCATCACATCTTGTCTTGTGGGTCACTTTCTCTGGTTCAGTGACATGTTTCTGTGGTGTGTTTGTAATGAGGCAGGTCGTTGTTCTCCAGTGAAAGACACTGGATGCTTTCCTCATTGCATGGGTGTTTCCGGGTAAGTCATGTTTCATGAGTTGCCTGCTACCACAGTTAGGCAGCACTGTTGCTTAAACATCTTTCAAACCCTACCTCACCTTTCCTCCTGTTTTTTCTGATATTCCAAGCACTTGCATTCATTACTGTCAATGCCATTCTCGAGGGCCAGAGTTTGTAGAATAAGGTGTGATCCTTGGGTACAGCCCAGCTGCTTTTGGTTTGTCTGCAAGCACAGTAGAAAAGGAGGCATCTGACCGTGCTTCACATGGAAGAAAGAACAGATAGGAAATGTGGGATCTCCAGTAAAAAATGAGCTGCATTTTGATGCCAGTGAGTTGCATGAGGCTGTGAGACTGCCTGTTGAAGAGGGGTGAAAAAATTCTGTTATTGAAAAGCTTTTAAAATCAAGAGTGTAAAACAGACAGGCAGGCTCTAGAGATAGCTCCAGGCAGATGAGGCAGACTAAATCTTATTCATAGGCTCCAAAAAGCCTTGAGGGGAACAAAGGTATTAATTAAGCTTAATATTTCTTTGCAGTCATGTGAATATGATGTTGTAAGATTATGGAAACACCAAAGTAGTAACATAAATTTAAAAGATTTGAAGTTTGCATTAATTTTTGTTTCAAAAGGTATAACGGAAACTTTTCCAAGTTCTTTTGAAAGCATTTCCCCCTTTTGCTGTCAGAGTTCTTCTTTCTATTGCAAATGCTGTCATAATGTTCTAATGCCTGAAATTTCTGAAGGTGGAAGTGACTAATAGCTAGGGTGTTTATTTCCATGATCTCTGTTACAAATGCAGAAGAGGAAACAAACTTCATTAACTAGTGAAAAGCTGATTATATTTTTGAGGCCAAGTCGCTGCATGTCTAGAATAAGCTGGACTGTGTTAACTGAGCTTGGCTTTTACCCTGATGTTGCTCAAGTACAGCTGCCTTTGTTGTGGGCAGTCTTCACTGATTTGCAAATGTTTGGGCTGGTCTGTGTAAACTCATAGTAAGGATATGATGGAGTATATCAACCTCATGCAGACGTAGGACCACAAGAGCTGCATTATCCATATGTGCCATGTCTGGGGAGGAGGCAGGGTTAGACTGGCAAAGAAGCTCAGGGAAGAGTGAGTGGGAAGGCAGGAGTCTTGAGGAGGCAGTATGTTAAGGGAGAGGAAGTCTACATCCCTCCCCTGGGAGGAAGGGCTGAAAAGGAAGGATGAGGTGGTACACTGTACAGAGAGCTGGAATGTCACACTCAGCAAGTCTGAAACAGACTTAGCTCAAAGTTTTGAGACTCTGTCCTAGGGATCAGGGATCGAGGCAAATCATAGAGTGCAGAGGACTCTCTGAACTTTTCTGCATTTGGTGTCCTTCAAGTTCACTCCTAATGGCATTTATTTTACCTGAAGGATTGAGGGAGGCAAGGCTTGAAGCTAAAGGACTCCTGGGCTTAGGACACTGATGGGAAGGACTTGTAGGAAAGAAAATGTTGTGACAAAGCTAGACAAGGAGTACTTTCTTATTGATAGTTTTATCTCTGTTCAGGGTCTGCACTGTTCTCTATAACCTGTAGGTAATCATTACTAATTTCCAAATGAATATGGCTATAGAGGGACAAAGTCTGAGAGGCAGCGCTGGGGACTCCAGTGTTACTAACCCAAGTTCCTCGTCCTGTGCAATTGGTTAGTCAGTGCTGTCTCTTCAAGTGCCTTATGGCACTATGCTGGCAAACACTTTATGGTGATTGCAGCTATACTCGAAACTCATGTTGAGCACAGGCAAGGAGAATTTCTATTTTGATTTGCACATTTCTAAAGGTTAAATAATTCAAGAATGCTTTTGAAAGGATATTTTTCTTTCTCTGTCTGTTGCTGTTTTTTACTCATAAGTCCACATACAGTTCAGTGTAAGGTGGTTCTGCCTAGGATGTTCACACAGCTTTATTTTAGACAGTTCTTTGATTTTTTTAAATATATACTTATCCTAAAATCAGTTGTGCATTCCATTTTATTTTAAGACTGTAACCATATGTGAATGGGGGTTGTTACTTGACTTGGTCTGAAGAAAGTGCAGCTCAAGTCATGAAGGATAGAAAGCAGCATTCTAAGAATGTCTAGTGTATTGTTTCCACTGGAGGACGGTCTGCACAGTATTGTTTATATGTATTTATATACATGTGGACGAAATACCATTCAGGGAATGGGATAATGGTTCTGGCAACAGAAGAGACCTGTACTAACATGCAGATGGGAGCGTCTCCTTGTAAAATAAAAATCTAAATGGCCGGCTTAAAAGCCTGTAAAGGAAACCTTCCAAATATAAATAAAATTATTCTCTTTCATACATCAGAGCATGTGGATCTCTCCAGTGTTGTTGTGCTGTCTCACAAAGTTTTGCCAAGTAACAGTGGCTCTGAGTGTTAAAAAGGCACTTGCTGATCTCCTTCCCAGCAATGGAGAAAGCAGCAGGACAGGCAAGACTTTGCATTCGTAGCACCTGGGACATTGTGGACAGCAGCAGAGGCAGATATGGGAAGGATATAAATAGTGTTGACACCTATTACTGAACCATATGATGCCATCAAAGATGAAGAGCAAAAGGAAAGAACTGCAACTCTGGAAAAATTTCCAATGTATTCCCTTCACACCCACTCAGGATGGAAGATGGAATAAATCCTACACTCTGAAATTTCTCATGTTTCAGGTGGGTAACAGGGAAGATCCAGGACAGTATTTCAGGTGGATATGGTCATAGATTAGGATAAGAAGGCCATGGTGAAGTAATTGCTGAGATCAGTGATCCGTAGAGGGATATGATCATGTGTAGAGGAAGAGACTTCATTGCGAACAGGAGCTTTTTGGATGTGTTCTCTATTTCAGTTATAAAGAAAGGAAAGCGAAAAGAACTGTGAAGCAGAGAAGGGATCTTCTAGGGAAGACTAAGACTAGGAGGAGGAAATGAAAACAGAGTCTTAAGTTCCCACAGCAATGTAAATTCATCTGCATGGCTTTCAGTTTTCCAAGTTCCATGTTATCCCACTGTTTCCTGGTGAATGGTCATCACAAAGTATCCCCCAAAACTTACACAAGAAATTCTTCCCTTTCATTTTGTTTTTCTTAAAATAATTTCTCAGGACATCTGTTTGAAAGCAGTCAGTTTTCCCTGAAAAATTCACCTTCAGTTTCCTATTCTTCAGGGACCCCAAGAAGCCCCTATTGCATCTTGCTTCTTTTATGAAAGCAAAATGACCTGCTCGTGTGTCATCATAGGTTAGTTTTCCCACCTATGTAGTCTTTATCTTCAAGTGTTCCTTCTTATTCTGTTCTCTATCAATTCCTCTTTGAAGAGCTGAGGAAGTTCGTTCTATTCTAAGACAACCACAGATTCTGTTTCGCTGTCTTTAGTCCGTTTTTTCCTTGCTGTTTCTACATTAAACCACAGCAAGGGAAACAACCAGTCCAAGTCATTTAGATATGTGACTGTTTTTCTGAACTGCTTTTTAAAGAGTTCTTTAAAGAGAAATGTTGCTTAATGCAGGAATCCCCACCATTCTTCCTGCTTTAAGAAATAGTATTTATTTAATTCATTTTTAGAATTTTCTTAAATCTCTGTTTTGAAGGTGCTAAGGCACCCCTCTTAATTTACTCTTAAGGTCATATTCTGTGCTCAGTATTCTTAAGTCAGTAAGAGATCACTATCAGTTTCTTCTTGTATCACTAGACAGATTCTATACAGATTCTATGTAATTTCTATTTCAAAGACCTGAATGTGGTTAGATATGTAAGTTTTAATTTTGTTGATAAAATTCACCCATCCCTTCTTTCAGGTACAAAATACCCCCACAGCAAACTCAAAACTATCAATAACAGCCATAGTAGGTATTTACCTGGTGCTGAGGACACCTAGTGCTTAGTCCAAGGCAACAGACTTCACTTCCCCTTGAGACATGATTTAAAGAATTGAAAGACAAGTATGCTTTATTTTAGAGGATGAAGTATGGTCATATAGCTAACAGTTATCAGGAGAGAAGTGCCTACCAATTACTGAGCTTTCTGGAAGAGAAAAGATCTACATTTTCTTCTAGGTTTTTCTAGCCTTCTTGTTGTAGGACTTTTCCTTCGAAAGGTAGGCCTGTCTCCTACTTACTTCTGCTGCAAACTGTGGATTGGACAGGTTGCCTGGTTGCTGAGTACATTCCCTTCTCATGTAGACAATGAATGTGAAAGATACAAATTGCTGAAAGATGTGCACAGTGGCCGTTACTTACATCATAATTCGTTTCAACAACTTTGTATGCACCTGAGCCCTATAGTGAGTCTTCGAGGTTGTAAACTGACCTCTTCAGTTGCATCTGCCTGTGAATTTCCATCTTGCCAGTTCTGGTCTATCACAAGGTTCTTGTTTCTTTGAGTTTGTTATCAATGTTAACAGCAAGACCTCTTTCCTCTAACAGTATTCTTTTAAATATTTAATTTTCCTTTCTTAATTTTACTGTATAGACCAGGTTTTGTCAGGCCAATCAGTGTCTCTCTGATGTGGCTAGCACTGCTACCTGTCACAGCATTACATGACTTGAAGTACTCCTCTCAGACTATTTCTGCCTTTGCTACAGATCATGCTGTGTTCATAACAGTCTTACATCACTGATGAATGAAGTCCATCTTTAAATGTAGTTGACAGCATATTGTATGTGACATCAGTTTGACTAACTAGCCAACATCAATAGTTCCATCAGTGGAACTATGGGAAACTTGGATTATCTGAATATTTTTTTAAATTAGTTTTTAGTTTTTATGTATTGCTAAGTTAGATTTGACTTCAGTATGAGTAATTCAGTGGCTGAAATTGTCGTCACTTATGTCCTTTGGGAGCTAGCTGGGTTGGGTGGATGACTGCGTGTGCTTTACATAGTGCCTGACATCAGCAGAGAGCCTAGTGCTCACATAGTATTAGTTCCCTTTCAGGAAGATATCTAGAACTGATGTGTATGATATATTGAGGTGTCCATGTGCTCAAGCAGGTAAATAAATAGACTGTGTGAAATCAACATCAGTATTTCATTACCTTACTTGATACAGTGAAGCAGGCCAAGGGAAAGCATTCATTTAAAAAGCAATGGAATAATAGCAAGATTTCTGGTGCCCAGGTTTGGTGAATAATCACTTTTTTTTTGAATGATTAGTCTGTCTTTTTTTGTATGCAGCTGCAATTATTTTGATGGGCTTTTAAACACTGGAGGTAGCACTGTTCTATGTCTCCTCCATGTGGCTGGAGGAAGTCCTAGTCTGACTCAGCTGAGTTTGCTATTTTTGTAGCACCCTTCTGATGTTGGTGTGATGTTGTTACAGCCCTAAAAGTCCCAGTATGAACTGGAGAAGCTGAGGTGCTTTTTGTTTTGTGTGATTTTCACTCGGGCAGTTTTGTTGTGCCAGAAGCAAAGGTGAGACCAGTCAGTAACTGGTGCTAATGCTTAATTTCTGTTTTCACTGCTGTAGGCAGGTTGTCAGGTGTCATGGTGATAATAGAGGACCTAAGCTCAAAGGGGTGGAAGCACGAAATTTTTCTGACTAGTATTTCTGATTTAATTGACACACAACTTTTGTTTTTCTTCATGATCTCTGTTTTCCCTTTAGCTTCTGTAAATCTGTTTTAATATTTTGCCTATTGCTGTTATTTAAATTCAAGTTTAAATGAAATTAGTATATTTTGCCCTGGAGACCAGTGTTTAGACTTACTCCTTTTATTCAGAAGCAGGTGAAATTTGATATACCTTATCCTGGGGGTTTTTTTGTGTTTATTTTTTTTCTCTCTCTCAATCTTTTCTTTCTGTCCTCTGTAGCTAATTATGGTTGTGGTGAGAAGTGGGCCCAAAAGGCAGAAAAGTTAATTTTGTTCTTCTTCTCTCCAGGTTTGGTCTGTGACTTCTACCTTGGTGTACATTCTCAATTACCTCAAGTAAGTAAGTAATCTCAGTGCAGGATACTTGGTGTCAGTCAACCTTATCTTTAATACTGCTCATATTGACACTAAGGGGAGATGAGTTGGTCCAACACTAAGCCCTTATGAAACCTTCTTGTAAGCCATTATTTTCTTGCCACAAATGCTGAGAGTCCACAGTAACATGGTTGGTTGTGGGGTTGTTTCCAAGTGCTGCTCTAAGTACTGAAGGAAATAAACCAGAAGAGTAATTCTCTTCATTATATGAAAAATTTCTCCTTTCTATTCTTACCTGTCTGTGAAAGGAAGCAGGGAAGAACGAAACAGGGTTCCGACTAATAGCACTTTCATTAGTCCATCTAAGTTTTATCCTTTTGTGCAAGGGTAATTCTATAAACAGGTTTGGAAAAACAGACATCACGGAGGAACCCACTGTTACCCTGGGATTAGTTGTCTTAGTACATCTGTAGACCCGTTGCTTTGTGCTTTTACATTCCCTGTGTTTTTCAGGGATTTAGCCTTGGATAGAAGTGAGTGGAAGATGTGGCACTGCCTACTTTTCATTGTGTTTCTGATATAGAAGAGACAACCTTTGCTCTTTTAGGGAAATTAAAAATTGTGAGCCACCTTTCTGCTGAATGTCATGTATTTTACCAAAAGCTTCAAGGAGTACAGGTTGGTAAGTCCAAGCAATAAGAGCAACAGAGAGATAATAGTCCATTCTTGTACTTGGTTTGCCAAGAACTGTTTCATACTTCTGGTGTAAAACTTGTAAAGACAACTGCAGGCAAAGAACAGCTACTGTTGTACATTTTGGGATGAGTGATAAGAGATTATGGTCTGTGAAGGGAAAGAATCTCCTTGCAATTTGGAAAAGCTAGGCACTTGTTAGGTGAGGCTAAGAGAAAGGAATACTGAAGCTTTCCTTTACACTTGTGTAAATCATCATTACAAGTGATGCCACACAACAGCTCCATCCTGGGGATATGGCAAAGATGCATCAACCTTGGAATACTGTTTAAGAGAGAACTGAGAAATACACTGAGAGGGATTTTTCAATGTCACGGCAATAGTTTTATTGTCTAACTGATGTGGAAAATTTCACTTGTAGGACCTGTGTGTTTCCAAGAGAATTAAGGTGCATTAATATGAGGTATACAACTATCTTAAAATCAGTACATTTGATATGGGACATGGTTGTAATTTAATCCCAGTCAGCAGCCAAGCCCCACCCAGATGCTCATTCACTTCCCCACCCACAGGATTGGAGAAAGGATCGGAAGGGCAAAAGCTGAAAACCTCGTGGGTTGAAATGAATATAATTAATAGGGAAAGCAAAAGCTGTGCACACAAACAAAGCAAGGAATTAATTCACTGCCTCCCATTGGCAGGCAGAAGTTCATCCATCTCCAGGAGAGCAGGGCCCCATCACAGTAACTTGGAAAGACAAACACAGTCACTCCAACCATCACCCCCTTCCTCCTTCCTTCAACTTTATATACTGAGCATGATGTCATATGGCCTGCAATATCCCTTTGGTCACCTGGGGTCACCTGTCCCAGCTGAGTCTCTTCCCAATCTCCCATGTCCCCCCAACTTGTGACAGCATGGTAGCACAGAAAGCAGAAAAGGCCTTTGCTCTGTGTAAGCACTGCTCAGCAGTAACAAACATTCTGTATTATGAATAGCTCTCAGATATTTCTGTGGCAAGACAAAGAATGAAAAGATAGTTGGGGATGTTAGGCATTGATACAGGTAACATCTGTATCTGTAGTAGATGAGACACAATGTTACAGTATGTAAGATAAAGAACCTATGAAATTTCCTGCTGTAGAATTTAAGATTGTTATAAAGAGTCTTGGCTTAGTCATAAAATGTCTCTGCTTGAGGCTGCTGTGTATTTACATCTTGCAACGATTTTTTTTGATTACTTTTTGCATGTGTGCCATGCTCTGAATCATGCAGAGTGGTGCTCTGTTGATTTCTGCGTCCTGGGAAAGCTGGGTGATGGAGGACTCTAGGGAAAATGATAGTTGGGGAAGATTGAAATGGTTGTTACTTCTTCCAGGAATTTTCTTTCTGTTCATGCTTGTGCCACTTGAAATGATTACTGTGTTGTGAGCTCTTTCTTCTTGTTTCCACACCTTTAAAATTTGATACTGTAGAAATTAATGTAACATTATCTTTAATGTTTGAATTGCCTCCTGTTATGAAAGTGAGAATTCCCACAGCAGCTTTAACTCTGTCCCCAGAAGAGAAAGCAAATCAAGTGAGTGTCTTAAGTTACACCATTGTGTAGCACTGGGCACTAGGATGTACAGTTTGATAAATATTTACATTTCAGATCTGGTCCAAGTCCATGGGAGGAATGAAATATCATATGTTAATTATGCTAAATGATCATATTACACTGGTAAATGGGAATAAGCTTGATTCCCAGAATGCTGATCTGTGATTCACATCATCAAGGAGTACAAAAGAATCCACATCCCTTAGAGAGGGAAGATAAATAGGGTATTTCAAACACTTTTCTTGCACTGATGGTAATATGCAATTTTTTGCCTTTCCATTATATTCCTGAAATCAGTTTCACAGCAGATTGAAATTAGTATTCCATCTCTAATAGTAGTTTAGAAATTACTTCACTTTCTTTACCTTGATGATCTGTGTTTGCTACTAGATTTCAGATACTCTTTTACATTAATATTCAAGGATTTTCTTTTCAAAGTCATCCATGTCTGCAAAGAAGACAGGACTTGGATATGATGAGCAGAATGGAAAAAGTGCTTTTTGGTTTCTATGAAACATATTCATATTAAAAAGCTTGCCAGACTTGAATTTCTAGAATCTGAACAATAAACTGTTAAAGTGATTGAATGCCTTGCTAGCATGCGGTGTTGAAGTTGAGTGAAATACTGCTACTCATCACTTAAAAATTAATACAGTGTATTACAAAGCTATTGTAGGAAACTGCTCAGTAGAGAACTCAGAACTAGACTGAATAGTGGAGATGGTCTTCAGTGATATCTTAAAACCACCACATACTGTGGTTTTTAAAAAATGTCCATAAAACACGGAGCCTGAATTGTTTTCACTGTTGTGCAGTGAAATCTGAAAGGGTTTGTGAGATGCTTTGTGATGGTATGTTTTTGGCAGGCAGCCTCTCTATGGAAAATGGACATTTTAGCATACACGGTGTACTAAATAATGGGTTTTAAATGTTTAAGGTGCTCTTGTATGGGAACAAGTTGGCACGATGCCTTATCCATGTGGTGGACTGTGAAATCTTCTAGGGTGACCCTGGATACGTCATTGGGACAGGGCTGTTTTTCCATTTGTGTAGTTTATTTTGGACTGTGAGCAGGGTCATTGCTCCCAAGTTCTTTATACTGAGCTCAACAGAGTGAGGAGCAGAGAGGAGGGCCTGGAAAGTACTGCACAAATACAAACTGTAAAGTTTTACTCAAAAGGAGATTAGACTAGCAAGATGAGAAAGAGAAGTATGGGAAGAAATTTTGTTTATTTATTTGGCTGTCTTACAGTTACAGAAATACTTTAATGACCTGGTTGTGCCAAAGGTACATATTTGAAAATGTGTGAAGTGTGCTGGGGTGTTCCACAGTTGGACTAACACCTTCTTTGTGTCTGATTTGAATGACTTCTTGGTATCTGTCTCTGTTCTTTGTCATAAGAAGAGCTTGTCCAATTAAATGGATAATGTTAGATCACGCTTTCAGGAACATTATGAGAAATTATGCTAAAGTCGCTTGAGGAAAAGAAAGTTGCTGTGTACAGTGGCCTTGGGGCTGGCTTTTAGCCAGGTCAGGATAATTTTGTCTACAGAGTTCCTGTTTAAAACAGAATCTCTGTTTTAAACTGGATTCTGGGGCCTTGAGGCAGAATTGTAAATGATCCTGTTCTGTAAGTTACTAAGTAATATGATATAGCTAAACTTTAATGTGCCATAAACTTAAATCCCCATATATGAGAGCACCCTACTGGCAAAAGATAAATTAGTTATGGAGAAAGGAAAATTATTTGTCCCAGAGATACAGCTGAATTAATTGCTGGCTCTTCTCAGGTTGCTTGAACCTGGAATATTTGTCCCAGTCATTAATTAACATGTTTTCTTATTACTTCTGCTCTCTTGAAATATCAGATTTCTGGCCTTCTCCCATGAGAGGATTTTTATTTAGTGTTTTTAAAACAGAGAAAGATTTTCACTTGAGTCCTTAGTGGCATGTGTAACCAAAACTCTGTATGAATGATAGGGTGAGGCTGTTTCTTACTTGCTTATCATGGGAGAGAGGGCATGGAGGAAAGTGATCACTGGTAGAGCACAATTTTCTGCTCTTCCTGAGCTTGTTGTCCCTATTGCTTGACACCAAGCTCCCATAGAGCTTGTGATCCACAGCTGCCTTCCATAAGGCAGTTCTTGGGAATGGCAGCCTCTGGAAGCAACTGGGGAGTCCATCTGTCTGGTCTGAGGTGGTCCATGGTACCTGTTTTGTTGCATGCAGCATATTGTTCACATCTCTGTGATGAAATGAAAACCCCTCATTTTTAATAGTGATGTGTATATGTTCATATCATAGCCTATTGGAGAGCTGTGAACTAAATTCAGTTTCTTAAAGCAGTAAGTTTCAGTTTTTCTATTATCAGGCCTTTAATATTTTCTGCTGGAGAATCTCTGTATACTAAATTCAAATCCACTTGGATTTCTGATTTATCAGCTGCGGTATTTAAATTGTTTACTCAGCTATTAATTTCTGCTTGGTATATCATACTCATGTAGATCTGCTTCAGAGGCTGTGAATGGTCAGGCATTTGTCTTAACGAACCAAGAAAGTGAACTTACTAGAGTACCAAAACTTTGTCAGTGGGTTTTCCTTTTCCTTTTTCTTTTCCTTTTCCCTTTCTTTTCCTTTTCCTTTTCTTTTCCTCTTGTAATCCCTGAACAGTTTCTTTCAGTGCAGGAGAGAAATCTGTAGATTCATGTTGTTGTAGGTGGGAATTTCAGGAGCTGCACTACTTTCCTTGCTAGTATCCCTGGTCTCCCCCATTGTTTGCAAAGGGATACCTCTGGCACTCAGCAGAGGCATTTGTAGTATCACAGAGGTTAGAGATGGCAGTGAGGAAAAACCACAAAACTTTCCAGCCCTCTGTAGAACCAATATCAAATTGCTCTTTATTAATGTGTTTCTTGGCACTTGGGTTCAGTTGCTGCAGGTTTTCTGGTAGCTGAGTACCCCTCAGGCAGGTGGGTTTCCCCGAAGCAGAGACACAGAAGTGCATTCCTAATACACTCGATACTTTTTTTATAGTGTATCATTATGGACTGGAAAAATTATTGCCAAGGCTATTGCCGAGCCCATTGCTTAGGCTGATAGTTCAGTGCTTTTGAACAATAGTTGGGGATGTATGTAGGTACCAAGGATAGCTGTTAATCCTCTTTCTTTTCCTTTAATCCAGCTAATTACTCACTCCTCCTCTTTGTGTTCCTACCATGGCAGTACTGGGAGGCTGTTAGCTTGTTCTTGATTAAACTATGCTGCTCAGCTGCTTTATATTTGCCATCCTGCCAGTTCCTTCACTGCCTGCCTCTGTATTGCCCTCAGGCTGACGTGCAGATTAATTGACCTAGTAATGTTTCCTTTTTAAAGTCCCCACTCCAGAAGTGTTGAAGAAGGAGCATGGGGGAGTTAGGTAACAAAGAGTTGGTTAGCTGGCGTTTGATGTGCAGTATCTGAGGACAGGTAACACAAAGCAATATTGCTAATGGGAAAAGTATGGCATAAATGCACTATTGCTATATGGAATGCAGGATGTGAGAGATGGAAAGCCTGTTCTATTTCCTCTAATTTCTCCTCAGTAGTGGGTTTCAGAGGCTCATGCAAAGATTCCCTGAGGTAACTCATCAGGAAACTTCTATCTCTAAGTGGTCTGTATCAAGGAAAGCCCAGAACCTTACCCGATTCGATTATTTGATTGAATTGAGGGCTGACAGAATCTATTTGGAGCTTGATAAGGTATTCCGTAACAAAACCAGATGGAAACTGAAAGGACACACAAACTGACAAAAGCCTGTCAAATGGACCGAGAGCAGCAAACATTTTGAGGTGGCCTCTGATGTTATGCAAGAGGGGTAAAATCTGAACCCAAGGCTGTTAGCATTTGGTTTGCCTTCATATGTTTATTTTTGCCTTCTGTTCCAGGGAAGCGCATTAAATCAGGCTTGACTGTACATTGCTAGCAGTGGTAAGAATGACAGGAGATGCTGTGGGCATGGAGAGTGAACCATGCATGGCTAAGAACAGAGATGGAATTTGATGCCTGTGACTTGAGCAGGACAGATAACACAGATTTGTCTGGAGCAGTTATGAAAGCACCAACTCATCCTTACAGAAAAATTGGTTTGAATTTAGGAAGAAAGTAATCTTAAAGCACACGGGCTCTGTCTCTGACATGAGTGTTTATACACGGAGTGCTGACACTGTAGTTATTTTAGATTATTTAGAGTTTAAACGAGCTAAAGGATGATAGATTTGTCACATAACACTGCTGAAAATAAGTATGTTAATACCATTTTCTCAACAGAACACATATAATCATGTATATCTTTTTGTCATAATGATTTTTCTAAACTTCTTAAAGTGTTTGTGCTATTTAAGGCGAAAACAGGAAACTAAGTAGTTTTAGATATCATTTTTAAAAGTGGTTTTGATTTTAAAATGCATTTGCTTTTTTATAAGCATACTTCAAAAGTATGAAGTCTAGCAGTTATATTGTCTCTGGAGATTCATTTTTAGGCAAAAGTGTTTACGTATCTTATTTAGGTTTAGGTTAGGCTTCTCTAACAACATTGCCTGCTTGTTTCTTACATGTCTTTCATATTAAAAAAATATAGAAACAGTCGAGAAGAAATTAGTGAAGGCTGCATGTTGTGACATGTATGGTCTTTTCACTGTTTCAATGTTAATTTTTTAATGGTTACGATACAGTTTAAACGTAAAGCATCATAAACAGCGTTTGTTGAAATATGTGTTATTAAAGCTGCTTTTTTCTTGTGGCTTGTGATTGTAAGTTCTGTTGACCTGTTAGAAAGTAAAGATGTGCCAAGAGCCGATTTTTGCATTGGATGCCTCACACAGAAAAAGTTTCAAGTGTGCTCTTTGTCCAGCCACATCTAAGATAATGCTCTTTGGGTCATTCCAGAGACATGCAAGATAGAAGGAGGACTCCAGGAGTAAACTGAATATTGATATTTTGCAGCTTTTAATAAGTAAATCAGTATGCTAGTAACCTGCCTTGTAATTTATTATTATAACCTTGTTACCTAATTAAAAAATAAATTCTGGAAAGCCAGTGAGTATGGCTGTAGATGATATTAGTTTTTGCCTTTTGCATTTACTGACATTTGTACAGATCTGGCCTTCAAAGCTAATGGCTGATATAAAAATCTCAGGGACAACAGTGACCTTTGTTAAGATTTTTTACTTGTCACAATTGTTTACTGCTTTAGTCTTCAGTCTGCTCCGCTGTTTTTTTTTTTTTCCTTTTTTTTTTTTTTCCTAGGGGAGGTGTCTCATCGGTTGGTTTGGTTTTTGTTTTGTTCTTTTGTTGTTTGTTCTTGCTTTAAAGCTGCTCACAGTGCACCTTTTATTTTTTGGTGTGATACACTATGCAATGGATACTTGAGCTGGCAAAGAGCTGGTGCCACAGAACGCTCTTTTTTACTGTTTCCTGCTTTTGTGTTTTCATGCGAGTGCTTCCTTTGATAGCAGCACAGAACAATACATAGCCTAAACTCTAATATTTTTTTTTAGCAATTGTTACTTGTTCAGGAACAGTAGTTTACAGTTGGCTAGTACCAGTCATCCACAACTGGTGGATGAGGGTGCAGTTGAGGGAATCCAGCCAAGCTCAGACAAATTCCTGTTTGTTAAAGCATTCTGAGCTACCCAGTTTGAAATATATTAAAGAAGGCTGATTAACCTTTGATGAATATAGAAAAAAAGAAAGTAGTTCGGGAATGGAAACTTTCTCTTTTAAGGGAGGGTGTGTAAAGAGAGAGAAAAAGACTAATCTTCAACATTTGTATAAGTCAAAATACTATAGTGACTTTGTCTGCTTTTTCCCCACTCAGTTTATGAGCTTTAGAAAGCTGCATATCTCTTAGGGTACCCTTGTTTCAAAATAACATCTGTTAATTCACCTTAGGCACTTTTATTTGTGTTATCATAATTCACAATTAAAATGAACATATGAAATACTTAAAATTGAAAATATATAGTATTATTATACATGTCATCCTGCCTTTTAATTTGGTAGCCACCCAAGATTCTTAAAAGAAGGATAGGGAGGGCCAGTGAAACTCAAAAATGGGAAAAACAATGAAAGAAAATTGTGTGGTTCTTGTCATGCATTGTATCATCATTATGGACTGTAGAAATCATCATCGAGGTTGATGGCAGGGCTGTGAGTTTAGTGCCTTTAAAACAGTTTGGGAGTAAATTAGGTAGTGAACACCAAGTATAACACACAAAAAATCCTACATGATGAGAGATATTAATTACCCAGTTTCAGCTAAGTCTCTTCTCCACCTATTAAGTTCAATTAGGGATTTTCAAGTGTGAACAATTTCTCTTTTTACTGACTCCTCTGAGATTCTTATCCCTTCCTGTTTGAGCATAGAACTTGGCACTTCCAGACTGTACATGATCTAATATTTTCTTAAGTGAGGCACCAACAGACTGTACATCACGGTGTGTCTGCTCTGATCTGACCACAGTGCCCACGAACAGGAAGTTTGTGGGATCTGGTGACCTGGTGCTGTAAGGACACAGAACATGACTTTGTCACCATGTGATAGGAAGGTTGTCACGTTCAATTGAGGCATGCTTATTATTCAGCAAAAATGGAGGCATTTTCCTCCCATTTCAGTAACTGCTGTCATGAAATGATATGGGAGTGTCAGGAAAAAGAGAGCAAGGGAACAGACTGCAGGCCTCTGGGGAATTAGTCTGCCCACAGCTGTGGGATGGTCAACAAAGATGATGGGAAATTGCCTTGGATTAGATGAGCTGTTTTGTAGAAGTGGATGGATGCCAGACTAGATGCTGTATGAACTCAGTGACTCCCAAAGGATGGTACGTGTGCTGGTTGTGGTATCTGAGCATGCCCATGTAGCAGAATTGTATAATCATGCTGAGAATGTGCATGAAGCAACAGCACTGCCATGGAAGTATGTAGCTGACCAAAGTGATTTTGAAACCTCTGTATTTTATGAACTCTGGTCTTCTTTAGAGACTTTGACATTCCTATCAAATATTTATAAACATCATTCTCTGCTTTAAAACTGTATTTGTCTTTTTTCCTAAATATTTAACTGTGCTTCAAAGATCCAGTGTGCTTGCTGTGATGTAATGCCTACTGCTGATACTGGTGTGGAACAGCACTGAATTTTTTGACAGATTTCACAAAACTGCTGAACAAAAGTATCTGTGTAATGTGGGTGACTGTTACTGTATGTGTAACTGAGAGTCATGGGAGCAACTGGAAGCCAAGCATTACATCAGACTCAACATTCCAGGCACTGATTTGGTTTGGCCCTGCTGGATTATTGCTGCTCTCAGAGTTTGTGTCAGCAAGTTTACTCATGATTGACATAAAGCTTTAATTCAGATTAATGATATTAAATGTGGGCCCTGTCATTGCTTACTGTGATGAGATACTTGACACTACTCTACGACTGCCTTCATGTTACTGATGGCTCTTATGGAGCAGATACAGTGAGGATAATGGCACTACAGAGGTGATACACAGGCCAAGGGCAACCATCTGTGTCATGGAAGCTTTCCAAAGACTTACTTCCAACCTGATTAAAAGTTTGTGTCTATACAACCTCTTGTTTCTTGGTATCCGTAGCAGTATGTTTGTACTGAAGGGAACATATGGAGAGAGTGGGGACACCATTGTAAATTTTCCTGAAACAAATGCGGCTAACTGAGCACAGAAGCTGTGGGTGAGCAGCTCAAACATTCCTCAGTGCTGCAAACATATGCTAGCACTCCATGTGCATTGCATGTAGAACAAGAAACCCTGGTACAGGCGTATGTCAGATGTTAAAGCCGTTTCAAATACCATTTTATAAAACTACGTTTATAAAAGCAGTTGCTTCAGTGGTGAACTCCCAGCTGTAAATAAATATTGATGTTTATGAAGTTACTATCAGAAAGGGCATTGATTCTATGATACTACAGACTCCCTTGTGCTTGGGTTTATCGGGTGATGTCACTTGCAGAATCATTCAGATTGGAAGGAACCTCCAGGGGTCATCTAGTCCAGCTCCTACCAAAGCAAGATCAGGACTGACTTTAGATTAAGTTGCTCAGACTTTGTCCAGGTGGTTCTTGCAAATCTACATGGATGTAGACGCCACAGCCTCTCAGATACCTGTTCCAATACCTCAGAGCAGTGATTTTTAATGTCCTGTGGCAGCTTCAATTGTCTCTTGTTCTCCAGCCACACACTGATGAAGAGCCTGGCTTTGTGTTCTTGGTAACCTTCTGTTCAGAACTGAAAGTCTGCTACTATGTTTCCCCAAAACCTTCATAGGAAAAACAAGCCCAGTTTGGTAAGCCCTTCCTCACAGGCCCAGTGCTCTTTACTCCCTGAGCAACTTGGTAACCTTTTGTCAGGAGTTGTTCAGGTTTCTCAGAATAGTTTGAGTTGGAAGGAACCTTTTAAAGGTCATCTAGTGCAGCCCCCTGCAAGGAGCAAGGGCATCATCAACTAGATCAGGTTGCTCAGAGCCTTATCCCACCTGACTTTGAATGTTTCCAGGAATGGGGCACCTTCCACCTCCTTGGGTAACTTGTGCCAGTGTTTTATCATTTTCATTGCAAAAAATTTTTCTTCTATCGAACCTAAATTGATTTTCCTCCAGTTTGAAACAATTTCCCCTCATCCTATCACTGCATGCCCTTGTAAAATGTCCAGCTTTCAGGCTCCCTTTAGGTACTGGAAGGGTGCTATATCTCCCTGAAGCCTTCACTTCTGCAGGCTGAACAATCCAAATTCTCCTCATGTCTTCATCAGAGAGGTGCTCCATCCCTCTGATGATCTTCATGTCCCTCCCCTGGCCTTGCTCTGACAATTCCACATCTTTTGTCAACGTCTTTCTTTTACTGAAGGCCCAGAACCAGATTTAGTACAGTATTGAGTAAAGGAAAACAATCACTTCCATTATCTACTGTGTATGCTTTTGTGGATACAGTCCAGTAAGCTTTTAGCCTTCATTGCAATTCTGAGTCCTGTTTACCCTTGTCTCCACTGGTACCCACAAATCCTTTTCAGCAGAAGTCTTTTCCTGGTGCCCTGTTTCTCTGGCCTGTCTAGGTGCCTCAAGATGGTAGCTCTGCCCTGGAGATTATTGACTGCATCCCCTAGTTTATTATCTGCAAATTTGATGAGTACTGTCACCTTCTCCAGGCAACTGATAAAGGTGTTAAACAGGATAAACATCAAGATAGACCCATGTATTACTCTACTCATTGCTGGCCCCCAGCAGAGAGTATGACACTTCAACCACTATTCTTCAAGTCCAACTTTCTAAGCAGTTTTTTACCTGTCTAGTTGTCCACCCATGCAAAATGTGTGTTGTTACAAAGGCACTGTAAGAGACTGTTAAAAGATTTGCTGAGGTAAATGACATCCAGTGCTCTCCCTTTGTCCACAAATCCAGTTGGTCAGGCATGATTCATCACTGATTAATCTATGTTGACTGTTCCTACTCACCAGCAGCATCTGCATGTGCAGAAATGTGTTCCAAGAATGTGTACCTGCTTCATGCACCAGTACATCCTGTGGGCTGACCCTCTGGAAAGCAGCTCTGCAGCTGATGCCATTGATGACAAGCTGACCATGAGCCAGTAATGCACTCTTGTGGCAAAGGCTGCCAATGGCATTCAGGACTGCATTAGGAGGAGCATTTCCAGCAGTTTGAGGAAGGTGGTTCTTCTCCACTCAGCACTGGTAAGCCACAGCTGGAGTACTGTGCCCAGTTGTGGGCTTCTCAGCAAAAGAAAGATATGGACGTATTGGAGCTAGTCCAGCAAAAGTCCACAGAAGTTATTAAGGGAGTGGGACACCTTTCATGTGAGGAGTGGCAGTGAGAGCTAGGACTGTTCAGCCTGCAGAAGAGAAGGCTCAAGGGGGAAAAAAAATCTTACCAGTGTATATAATACCTCATGGAGGTGAGGCGAATGAGGAGGAGAGAGCCAGACTCCATACTGCCCTTTGACAGGACAAGAGGTGGTGGTCACAGCTTAAAACCCTTTTTTTAACTGTGAATGTAGTCAAACACTGGAATGGGTTGCCCAGTAAGGTTGCAAAGTGTCCATCTTGGGAGGTACTCAAAACCCAACTGGACACAATTCCAAGCAACCTGCTGTAGCTGACACTGTGTGAACGGGGGGCAGGATGAGAGGATCTCAAGAGCCACCTTCCAACCCCCTTGATTCTATAATTTTCCAGGGATCCCAATATCCCCAATCTTTCAAAGACACCAGTACACATGTAATGCCATAGACAGTGTTCAGAAAATCCCTGGTTATTGCTGACTGAAGTATTACATACCTGTGGTGTCATGTGGAGGTATTATCTGAGTCCTGAAAGAGGAGTAGATGTGTTATTACAGTGTTACAGCTGAGCTAATCACCCTTATCTCTCAGCTGAATTAATTAGATCAGGAACAGCACTGTCCTGATGTGATTACACTGTCATTGGTTCTGCAGCAAACTTGGTCAGTACTAGCTCAGAGTAAAAGCTTTGTATTGCATGGAACAAATCCACCCATGAATAATGGCTCTGATTATTTCCAGTGAACTGTGTGCATTATATCCAGCTTTAGACTGGGCCCTCGCTCCCTCAGTAGTAATGCTCGCTGAATTTGATGGGGCAATTCAAGTGTGGTGGTGACTTCTTTTCCTAGTCATTAATTCCCTGATCTGTGTTTTCCTATTTTAGCCCATTATATAGCTTATCTATTAGATCATTTCTCTTTCTTCTATCACTACCTAACATTCTCACGAGTCTCACTTTTTGTCATATTAACTTTGTTTTGTTATTGGTGCTCAAGATATCACTTAATTTGCTGGTAAAGGACTTTTGGACCTTCAGCGAAGGTTTCCCTCTGAGCTTTCATTGTTCTGCATGCTAGTTAAACTGAAATTAAAATTTATATGTAGAGCCTGAGGAGGAAAAGGAGAATTTTTCAGCTGTGATTGTTTGTAAACAGTTTATTTTAAAGAAAGTGAATTATAAAAGCCAGTATTTCTGCTTTAGTTTTAGTATTTGCTTATCTTACATCTGGGGCTATAGAAATAGATGATTGGTTCTTTTTTCTTTTAAAATTCTATTAACTTCATTTTTAGCATCAAGCAGAACTTTTCCTTGGACAGTGTTTCCAGTTTTCACAGAAGTATAGGGCTGAAGTTGAGCTGAAGATCTCCCATAACTTAATTTCTGCTGTGGGGCAGAATTGCAGATAACAAAATAGGTTTGAAAACCTTCAGTTTTAAGACAGACGTGCCCACTGGTATTTTAAAAATCTACCTTTTAATTTTGAGCTTTACAGTGGTTAAAAAGAAACCACTAATCACTAGATAAATGTCTTAACTCAAGCATCTTTTGAGCTTTCCTCTTGACTTGCCTGTGCATTCATTTTAACACTAGAGGGCGGCTGAAACACTTGAGTTCTTTCAGAAAACCAGCTTTAGGAGAACAGCTTTCATTCTTCATTATCAGAAGAAAAGAATTTTGTTACCTGCCGATTATGTCATCTTTATTTTTAGCAATTAATTTTCTTTAATTCTTTCAGCCCTTTTAAAACCTAAAAATCTAACTTTTAACTTTCTATCTTTCTTTTTGTCTTTATAGCTGTATCATGCAGTTAGACTGATCAGTAGTCAAGGAGGGAGAGTAGTTTCACATTCTATTAACTATGAAGACATAGTGCCTGTATTTCCTATCTGACGAGTATTTTAAACAACCTTTTTTCAGAAGCAAGGAGAGAGATGCCAGAGATGAGAATGTGTGTAAGATCTCTTCTGTTAATTTTTCTCAAGAAAGTAAATTAAATTCTGAAATAATTGAGTTGATCTTTTCTTATCCTGTTCTTTGCTTTACAGCCACATTTTTTCCCTTAGCAAACCTGCAAAATGGCAACTCTTGCCATAGATGTTATTCTATCCTCTCAGCAACTAGAAAACACCATACAAAGACTTTAGAAAGCAAAGGTCAAAACAGTTCAAAATTACTCTTTTCACAGCTCATGTGAAAATTGCCAAAGGAGCTCTTCTTTACTTAAAATTGGAAACATTACATGTTTTAATGAAGAAAGTGTGGTGAAATACATAATGAAATGTATAAGTTGTTTCAGAGGTGTATTGTGATAGATGTGATGTTCATATGTTCTAATTCTAAAAATAAGAATCTATTCCGTCTTTTGAGGTGTCTGCTTTTGTATCTTTTTGGGTTTTATTTCCTTTCTTCCTATTTTGAATCCATTACACTTACTGCAAGTATTGAACAATATTTTTCAGCAGCTGAGTAATCAAAGGTTTATTCACCTTTGAACTTTGAATGATGTTTGAAACCGTAACAAAATAGTCTCACCAAGCCTTTAAGAAAGGAGCTATGTCTCTTATGATTAGGGTAAGAGATTAGGCTGATTTTTCCTTGACTTCCTGGAGTCAGATATTTGTTTCTCTCTCTACAAATGATGTGATCTGAAAAGTAACCTGCACCTCTTTTGGGGAAATCTTGCACTTTAGCAATTTTGTACTGCTGATGAAAACATAGTGTTTTCTCTTTCAAGCTAAGCTTCTGGAACTGTGTAATTATAAGGAAGTCTTGTCTGTTTTTGTCAAAAGCTGTTCTTTAGCTTCAGAGGTGGAGAGAAGAATTACAGTATCTAAGGTATAGACACAAGCAATAAGAGAAAAAAAGAGAAATATTTATTATATTGGGGAAAAAAAGGATGGGTTTCAGACAGTGGTCTGTGTGGTTTGATTTGTGATGCTGACAGTGATGCCAAACTACGGGTTGCATTTTTCCCATTTGAGGAGAAAAAGGCCTGAGCTGGAGTCACTTTGATTAGAATGGCTTTATCACTTTTTGTTGTGGTATCATAAAGGTGCTGCAGGTTTTGTGACTTGGCTTGTTTTTTGCTATCATTTTGTTTTTATGTTGCAGAGAGCGTCTGTTATCTCTTACATTTTTTTGCTAGTTTTGGACATAACATAAGCATTCATGCCAGCCTATGTTGATTGATAGGACAGATTTCAAAAAGGGTGGACGCTTGCTTAATTTTTTCATATGGAGTTCTGCAAACTGCAGGGCTGCTTGGCTTTTGGACTGTGCCATACCATTGCTTTAGTAAAAGCTGGATTTCCATAAAATTCTAAAAACAAATGTAGCAGTACAGGTTTTTTTCTCTTATTGGCTCTAAATCATGAGAAGGAACCAATTAAAATGAGCAAAACTGCAACATTTTTAGTTTGTTCCTACCTGCCAGTCTTGCAAATTGAGAGATTATAAGTAGGATTTACTTACAAACAGCAGAAGAGAAGTTGCTGAGGGCCAAATTTCCTCCCTGTGAGGCTGTGGCTGTGGGGTTGTGGCTGTGCCCCAAACTGTCACTATGCAATCTCACTGTTTGTTGAGGTGCAGAAATTAAACCAGCTGTAAATTGTTTTGATGATTTACAGTCAAGGGTAAAAGTCTGCTCTCTCTCTCTCTCTGAACTGTACTGCCTTCACAGGACACAAAGGAGTGATAAACCTTCATTGGCTATTTTTATCATTATATTTAATAGATGAAACTGTGGCTGCATGTTACGGAATAGACCTGGTGGAAAGACACTGCTCTTCTGATGACATTTGAGAGCAGATTGCATTTGAGCTTGACTGCTTAATAGGCCACCCTTCTTCAGATGTGGCTCTTGTAAAAGAAATCACTTTGTAGTAGGTGCTTTCTATATGTTAATATTAAGGTTTCCTATTTCAAGGTCCTCATAGATAACTAAGCTTTGCTTTGGTATTTTCCCCTTTCTGCTTTCCTATTTAAAATATGAGTGATTGGAAGACTTGCCTCTTTGAGTAGCTTGCTTCATCTTGTGCCTGGTTATGCAATGTCCTGGCAGCAGTTACTTTGTGCTCTAGGGAGAAAATTTCTTACAGAAGTTCAGATTTTGTTAGTCCATTATAGCTTTCTCTAGAGTGTGAGAATTTAAAGGAAAAAGTACTTTTCCAAAAATATAAAGCTTTGATGTTTTAGACATGGAAAACTATGCTACCATTCTTTCACTACCGCTTACCTCTCCTGCACCACTGGCTTTCATTTTGATCTTGTTTGAGCTGTGCTGATCAGCACAGTACATGGCCTAAGGGCAGGCTAGACCAGAGCAGTCAGGAGTGAAACAAATCCAGGTGGTGAAAAAATCCTGTAGTAGTCCTTGAGTATTGTTCTCTTCCACCTCAAATGTCTTCTCAGTGAAGTGTGAGGAAGACGTTGGACATCTTCCTGCAGTCTGTCTGGGTGGGATGAGGACAGTGGAGGAGTAGCTGTTTTTCCTCTGTTATGCGGTGTGGTGTGGCTGTGTATGAGGAAATCATAGTGGTAAAATATCTGTGGAAGATCAGGAGCTGAGAAACAGTCTCCCAGAGGAAGAGTTGCAGCAGCAACAAAGTACTGCTTGTTTGCCCCCATGCTTCTTTCAGTATAAAATGAATTGGACTGCTACCTGTACCAACATCACTGCATTGTTTTGACTGGTAATCTGAATAGCTTAGATTCTTCTCAAAAGTTGGTGAAGTCCGAGAGGAACTAATGCAACAATCTCTTCCACACTAAGGGTGTCAAGATCCCAAGAATAAACATGAAGGTATCAGCAATAACAAAAGCCTCTTTCTTGTTCCAGTTAATTTTCGTTTTCTGACAAAGAAGCATCTGGTGCAGCCTTTAGCTGTCCCTTTACAGGCCATAAGTCCTGATACGTTGCCAAGTGGCATAATATTACATTTCATTTTTATAGAGGATTTTGTGAGGGGGAAAGTACACAATAGGTTTATTTGTTGCACGACAAGGTCATTCTTTAAGAATGAAGTGAAACTCTGAGCATTTTATTTTTGATCAGCTTTGACTCGTGATTAGTTACAGCTTCCCACAACCAATGCTGTCATAGTAATTTTTATTCTGGATCATAAACAATGATTGTAAACCCTATTGAAAGAAAAACAGCCAAAAAAAACCTAAAAAGAAATGCGTTTTCAAGAAGATTTATTTCTGACATGAGTCACACAGTTCATGAACTTCTCACAGATGAACTTTGATATGGTTGCTTAGTGTGTTTTCCATATGTTATAATGTGGGAAATCATTAGTAGTAATGCTGGTATCTAAACCACTCAGAAGTTCCCTGCTCCTGAGTGATATAGGGTGCTGTGTATCAGCACATCTGCACTGTGCAACTGTATTTTTAAAGCAATTCTATAGATCCTTCCTTCTGTACAAAGCTAAATCTGCTTGCAATGTATTTATCCAGCTGCTTAAAACCTGACCCACATGTCTTTTTAGTTGTAGGAGGTACCTTAGACTTCAGGAAATATCTGGGATAGTTTTTTAACTGCAGGTTATAAAAATGAAGGAAAACAGAGAGAATTGTTTTGAATGAGAAGAAAAGAATTCAGTTTTTTAGTAATGAAAGTTGTTTTCTGCAGTATCTAAAAAGATGGTATTAGAAGATTTGAATGTAGAAGCATTTGAAGATTTATCAAGAAGTAGGTTATTGCATTTTGATAATACACTAAATGGCATGTTTTTAGAACAGGACAGATTGGCAGTGGCACCTCTCTGCTTTTCCTGGATATGTAAACTATATTTCATGTTGAAAGGGGCCATTATGTTCTTATGCATAAACCAGGAAATGAATATATGATAGGGATGGGTAATGTGTGATTTATGTCCTAATGATTCCTTTAGTGATTTTGTGAGTTTCTGGTGGATGCATTGGTTCAGAATAGGTTTAAACATCCTTAACTGGAAGTAACTAAAGCAAAATTGGCAAGACTTTGCAAAACACATTTCCCAAAAACCCCAGAACTAAAAGTGACGATTGTCAGAGAGGAACTACTAAGTGAAATTCTGTGCTCTGTTACTTCTTCAGTGGTCAGTTGAGATGTCCAGAATGTCTGAATATGTCAAGGGATTTGTTAAAAAACTTTTGCTTGATAGAGACCTTGTTGGTGGTTTCTTGGTTTGTTTTTTTTTTTGTTTTGTTACTAACAGCAATGCTTATTGAAAGCCTTTAAGATATTTTGTGGTATAGTTCTTTTAGTTGCAAGTGAAGTGCAGACAAAAGGACTGCTTGTAGTCAGTCACCCCTCACCTCCCATTCTTTTGCTGGAGTTTGGGTAAGGTTGGAATGAATGAGAAAGCATGTCCCTGTGTAGCCAAATGGATTTAAACTGTGCTGAACTCTCATTGCCATGACCAAACCGAATCAAGAACCTGTCTTCGAGACCTCCCTCTTTGGTGTTTTTATGTATCTCCAAGGCCAAGTTGCTATGCCAGCAGTTGTGAGCAAGGCTCAATTTCTTGGATAATTCTCTCTCAAGTAATTTGGCTGTAATTATTAAAATCAGAACCTTGAATTTACAAGTACAGACCATTGAAACACGAGCCCAGTGTGCTCAGGTGGCACCAGGCCACCTTGTAAATGAGCCTCAGCATTCCTTGCCAGCTGCAGGCATGAACGGCATCGCCCATGTAGCTCACAGCAGTCCAAGTTTGAGGTGACAAGTTCATGCGTCACTGTAGCAAGATGTGACAGGCAGTGGAGTACAATGAGATGAAAATGAGAAATATTTCTGTTCACTATAGCCTCTAGTTGACAGATGTTCCTGTCAAAGTCTTACTTTGGTTATGCTTAAATACCCAATATATTATTCTAATAGCATTCTTACAGAACTGGGTGATCTGAAAATTACTCTGGAGTTATCAGCTTATTAGGAGTTCTAGTGGATACTCTGGTAAGAATCTAAAATGGAGATAGTACAGCTTTATGCTTTGTTCATTATAACTGGACAGGGATGTAGGATTTTGGGAGACTTGGAAGAAACTTAAAAGACAAAACTTAAAATAGAAACATGGAATGGAGTGGAATGGAATGGAAGGGAATAGAATAGAATAGAATAAAATAGAATAATTTCAGTTCAAAGGGACCTAAAGCTATCGCCTAGCCCAACTGCCTGACCACTTTGGGGCTGACAAAAAGTCATGTTATTATGGGCATTGTCCAAATGTCTCTTAAACACTGACAGGAATGGGGCATTGACTGCTTCCCTAGGAAGCCTGTTCCAGTATCTGACCACTCTCTCAGTAAAGACATGCTTCCTAACGTCAAGTCTGATTCTTCCCTGGTGCAGTTTTGAACCATTTCCAGCTTTGTTGCTCTCCTCTAGATGCATTCAAGGACATTTATATCTCTCCTGCATCATGGGACCCAGAACTGCACCCAGCACTCCTGGTCTGACCGGCTGGTGATGCCGTGTTTGGTGCTCCCCAGGATGGGGTTTGCCCTCTGGGCTGCCCAGGCACACACTGCTGACTCACCCTGAGCTGCTGCCCACCAGCACCTCCAGGGCTCTCTCTGCAGGACTTCTCTCCAGGCAGATTCTCCAAGCCTCTCAGCAATTGGATAAGAAGGAGAAAGAAGCAATGAGTGAAAAAAAAAAAGAACAAAACCGAAAATGTTCATTTTGAGAAGTACAGATAGCTTTCATAAGTACAGCACATGCTGTTTTGTGTGGGCTTTCCCCCCTTCCCCTTTCTGTAGAACTGGCCACCTACTTTAGATATAAGATGTGGAACATGGTAGATTGATGGGCATTTCAGCAAATCTGTGTAATCTATTAGTAGTCTGTATGTCTGAGGCTATCAAAAAGAAAACAAAACTGCTTAATTTCCACAATGTTAAAACTACTGATTTTTAAATTTCTTTTAACCAGAAATTAGACTGCATGAATGATTGACTCAAAAATCACTAAATACTGAAGTATTCAAACTGTCTTCAGGGTCATGGATAATTTAGCCATAGCTAGGAAAACTCACAGTATTAGTAATACTATTAGTATTAGTAAAATTTTAAGTCTTGTCCTGGTTTTTTGATCTCTTGTTTAAATTTTTTAGTCACATTCATTTGTCCTTGCAGCACTCCATAACTGGTGTCTTTCTGTAAACATCCATAGCACAGAAGTATTCAATTTGGTTTTAGCCGCATTCTCACGAGCAGTTGGCCAGGAACTCAAAGGCTTCACCTAAATTGCCTATTGCTGAGAATAATCTCACTCTCAGCTTTTCATTGTGTTTTACTTAGACCACCATTTGCTTTTTACTGGGTGAAGACAAGTAGCAGTAAGTGGTGGTATCTCTAATTCATATAGTTTGCATCTTCGTAGCATGTTTGGAGGGAGGTACCATTTCTTAAATAGTCCCTACTGAGAGAGAAAGTACTGGCTGTCAGAACATGATAGATCATCCATAGCTTCAGCTGTAATTTAGCAACAGTCTGATTTCTGCTCATTTAGAAATCCAGTGCAGGTTCTATCCACAATAATTCTAATGACCTGGGTGGGACATACGGTCTCATCAGTGTATTCACTGACCATGGCGTGAGGCTGGATGTATTTGATGTACAGGTGGGAAGGGCTGGTCAGGAAAACAGGCTTTGTTCGGACAATGATTTAGACACACTTTATATTACTCCTCAAAGTATCATCAAGAGAAAAGATTTTCTCAGGTGAAACACATCTTTGCTTGGGAGATGGAAAGGTTTTTTAATACTCTGTGCTACTTATTTTTTTAAGTGTAAGTCTGTCCTCCCTGATGTGATGGAACAGCTTAAAATTAGGATTTCTTTTTGTTTCTGCAGTTAGGTCAGTGGGCGTTATTTTCTGTTGGTGTTGCAGCTCACAGAGGGGGCTTTTAAACAATGATTTTGAAACACTTGAAACAGCCTATCTGAACCCATGCCATTGCAGGACTTCATGAGCTGAGCTTTGAGGAGAAATTGTGAAGACTGACATAAAGACTGACAGCATAGAAATTCCTCAAATCCCAATTAGTTACTCTTTATTCTTGGGTAAATTTAATGAAAACCAAATTTCTGTCTTAACAGAAAGGCATGTTCTTGTCAGCAGGATAATTTTGACTTTTGATGAGAAAAAAGAAACTGATTATCAAACTTCTAAGTGGGATTTTTTAAAATTTCTGGGTGCCTGATTATCAAGAGTAAAGAGCATGTATAGGAATACCTGATTTGGTATAGGCACTTCTCCCTCTGCTTTCCAGTAATCTGTACATGATTCACCTTGAGTGAATGTAAACTGAACCCAAAGCACACCTTGTGCTGTCTGTCTTCTTTTCTCACCTCTGCCTGCTGGGCATCTTTTTCTTTAATTGTGTCAGTATGCAGAACTGTGGCACCCTGATTTGTATAGATTTAAACCCTCTACCACCCCAAAGTTAGAAGGAGAGGATCCAGAAGTCTTGTGCTTCAAATCAGATGGGTAGCTTATTGACCAATCTGGTATCCAGCTAGGCAAGCCCTAAGAGCCTGAGAACAATCAGAGATAGAAGGTAAATTTCCAAGAGTAAAGGACAGCAGCTTTGGGGAAGTCTCAACTTTCTGTTTATTGTGGATGAAAAACTGGCAAAAGCAGACTAGGGAAAAGTCTGTTATTTGTGTTCCTTTATTAGGGATTTAAAGATGGATATGTACTTTAAATCCCTGCATTTAGTGACTGCTGCTAATGTGCTTTTTGGGACCAGCAGTAACATAGACATCTGCCTGAGAAATGCTAAACCTGCAGCCATTATGTTTTGTGAGCTTCCCAAATGATGAGATGCCCACCTTTACTATTTGTATTTGATCAATGTCTTGACTTTTCCTGGAGTGAGACAATAAATTAATTTGCGTCCTTGTATTTCCTATCTGTTGATCCATCAGGACCCTTTCTAATTGCACCATAATGGAATATGGAAGCAAAGAGTTTAGTTGTTTATAGTTAGGGCTGTGTTAGCTTGTCTAAGTAAGATAGGAAGGCTGTGAAAGCTTTTAGGTGTAACAGAAGACTGAGGGAAGTGCTAAGTAGATAAATGCACCTCTCAGTCACAGAATACAAGCTCAGCTGGATTTGAGAGCAAACACAAGCACCAGGACTGGTTTGTGGGAAGAAGAGACCTCAGGAAAAGTTAGTTAAATCAGCCAGCAGGCAGTGTAGGAGTTGCTACTTCACTTCTGCCTGTATGGTATTAATGGCAATTACAGTTAGTAATATAAAACAAATAAAGTCACCCCATAAACAACCAGGTGGATTTGAAGATGGGCTAGCGAGCTGCAGCTGATACTTCTGAACTCCATCAGGTATATGGGGAAAGCAGAATGCCTGAGGACATATTTAACCTTTTCAACAGTGACATAAAAAGCCCTCACGTTTGCTGCAAAGGTTCATTTTTGGCTCACTGGATCTGCTGATGGCCACCTGTTGTGCCCAGTGCTGGTTTATTTTGCCAGTGGTTTTATTTAGTGGCTCTGCACTGAGTGGACATCAGGTTTTTTAGTAACAAATTGAAATTCGTTGATTAAGCTTCTTCTCAATACTGTCTGAGTCAGAGAAAAGGGGTAGCTGAGTGTCAGCAAGATTTTTTTGTGAATGGCCCAGATCATATTACATATGTTACGTGACTAATAGTTTCTTTGGATTTTCTTCACAATTAGATTGCAGTCTTGCCGTTCTTCACCATTTGCTTTCTTGAAAGTGTAAAGTTCACATTTTTAAAGTTCACAGGCTGGATAAAGTAACTTTAAAGCAGATAAGCAACAGTCAAGGTTGTGTAGATGACAAAAGAAGCTGGGGTTTGCTAATGGTTCAACAGTACTAGGCAACCTGAGAGAAAATTCAAAGTTAAAACTTCTCAGAAGAGATGAGATTATAAAGAAAAGAATTTGTTTATGTTAGAAGAACTTCATGTTTTTACAGGTAAACAGGAAAAACAGGAGGCTTGTGAAGACTGGAAAATAAGTAATTTGGTGGAATGTCAGTAAGCTACTTCAGAGTAACTGTGTCAGCTACGTGAATTATGTTTCAGGAGCTGCTGTGCAAGAAGTGGAAGCTTTCAAATTCGGTTTCATGGAAAAGAAATTGGAACTCTAAGAGGTGGTGTGGGGGGGGAGCGTAATGCTTTAAATGCACTGTGAATATGCAGTAATAGCCATACGAGAGCTCAGTATTACAGCTTATTTATTATACTGTAAGTCTTTTTATTTGTAGAGGTATATCAGTAAGTTTCCTGCTGGAGCTGCAGTTTAAACCAGTTCTTAAGTGGAAAGATATACAGTGGCAAGTTGAATTTTGTGATGACACAGTATAAATTTCCAATCTGTGTCAATGTAAGGGTGGGATTGAGGCAGACAGCATTGTCTATTCTGGCAAAACTGAAGTGTAGACAAATGACCCCAAGTCTTCATTGGCCTATTGATGGCAGTACTTGCCTAAGTAGTGCTTTGTGGTCAGTAGACTCTGCCCATGCAGTCAGTACTGCTCATTAGCTCTAGTCTTGCTTTCAGCTTCCTGGATTTCTTTGTTTCTGTAAACACTGTTAAAAGGCATTGCAGGCAAAGACTGTGGCTTGAAGACTGTTGGTACAGGGGAGGCTGGATCTGTGCTGCAGAATACAGCTCTAAGTAGGGAAACTTGAGGTTATAATAGGGTCTGTAGCTTTGGACTGTGACATGGTATGTCTTGGTGCAGTCAACTGCTTTGATGTGTGTCAGCTACAGCCCAACATTTCAAACCTGTGTCAAAATTAAGAGCTTCAGAAGATTGCTCTTCCTCATTTAAAAACAAAATAAAAGAGAAAAAGAAGAATTAAATTGTTGACACCAAGAGGTCCAAGTTCTGTTGAACTTAAACCAAAACTGAACTCTGGCTCAGTGGAGATGAAATACATAAAGGGGTAGCTGCAGAGGTGGAAAAAGTCTGTAGTGAAAATAGTCTCCAGCAATCAGCTGAGGATACTGTTGAGCTCTTGATTTAAACTCTAGTATTTCTCTTCCTTATGTAAATCCTGCCCTCTGGCCAGAGGACTAATTTCCATAGTTGCCATGTGACTGGTTCTCCAACATACAATGTACATGGACATTGCTGTTTTCATTGGCTCAAAATTTCCAACTGTTTGTCAGCAACAAAGATGCTGCATCAGCTTCTTACTGCAGCTGGAAGAGGGATCTGCCAAACCACTCTTGGGGAAAAAAAAAAAAAGCCAATGCAAATGTGGTGTCCAAAGAGCTGATAAGAAAAAAAGAATCACTTAAACCTTCCATGTCCCCCATTTTCTTCTCTTTTTTCCTCACTCTTTCCTGTACACTGACAGACCTTTAATTCATAGATGTGGGAAGGACAGGAGCTGTGCTGGTGTGTAGAACTGAAGATCCCTAAGTGTGTTATAAAGAAGTGTGTTCATCACCATTCCCCTTCTAGATGTGGGATCCCAAAGCATTGGCAGCACTAAGTGACCTGGTGTAGCTGCCTGTAAAGTCCCTGTTGCAACTAAGAAACTAGAAATCTCATGCAGCCAATATGCTGTGGTTTCTGACTTGAACTATTCTAACTTGAACTGACTTGAACTATGTTAAATCACATAACTTCATTTGAAGGTATAACATCTAATTAAAAGCTTATTCACTCTTCACTCTGCTGCTCTTGTCTTCTGTTTTTTTATAGCCTTGCTTTTAATAATAAAATTATGTGCAGGACCTAGGCTATTGCGGCTTTTCACAAGAATTTTACTAGTACCTAAGTGCTAAACAGTACCTCCTTGTTTTGAAAGGTGAAGCAACAAGGAATTATAATTTAGGGGTATTTCTTTTTAGTGAACATGTTGCACTACATTTATATGTCTGCTGTGGAGTGTCATCACATGTTCCATAACTCAATGTCACTTGCATCAGAGAACTACAGTGCAGCCTGGGATGTGTTTTATCTGTTGGCTACATCTCTATAAGACTACGCACTGATCCTTCATCTCCATTTGGGGTAGGAGGGCAGTGGGAGCAAGATGAAGTGTTGCAGTCCTCATACTTAATCCAGTTCCCAGAAATGACAAAAGGCAATATGCCATCTGATACGTTTTATGCACAGCGGTACCAACCACTAAGGGCCTGGCTGATTGCCAGTGAGGACCTGAGCAGGGCAGGGTTTCAGAATGTGCTTGGGGTGGTCATGAATGTCAAGTTTCTGATGCCTTTCTGAAATGAGATGTAGTAACAGCTGTGCATTCCTATCCTGCTGCAGAACAGGAGTGGGATTCATGTTCTGATTCATATTCATTTGCTAGAGGGAGCTTCTGATTGCCTTCCAGATGGTGGTCAACTGAGTGTCACTTGGGTGTCTTGAAAACTGCATTACATCAGGAAACTTCAGGAACTGGGAGTGAAAAAAAAGGCAGAAGAATAGTCAGGAGTCTTCAGAGGGCATTTTCCTGGGAGCCTGGGCTAATGAGTAGTTTGTTGGCTGTATAAGGCAGCTGTTACTCAGTACAGAAGGATATAATCAAGGGGAGTGGGGAAATTCTGTTCCTAGTTCTTTAAACCTCTTGATGATGTTGGTACAGTAGTTTTATCAGCCTTTGTTTCACTATTTCCATCTGCCAGATGGGATAATGCTTGCAAGATGCTTGAGCAAAAGAAGTTCCTCTCATGGAGCCAGTTACTTGGAATTGTATTTTTCTATTATAGGTATGTGTAGCCAGTGTGCAGGAAAAGGGTGTTGACATGAAAAAAAGAAGTAAAAGATGGTGACTTCAACATTTTCTGCTTTTGTTTAATATAATGCATTTTCCCCACTACTCATTTAATAGCTTTTGAACAAGCTTTTGTTCCTACCAATAAGATGCTGACATTCTTGTGGGAATTATGGTATTTCCCCCACCAACCTGATGATTCAGAAGTGTCTCCCTTTATCTTGTGTTCTTTCATGGCTCTATCTTTTCTCTTCCTAGGGTCCTCAGCCCAGTCTCATTACTGACAGTGCAACAGCTGCTGCCTCTGCACTGCTGAAATCTCTGTCTGTCCATTGGAGTGAATTCCCCTCTCACATCCAGGCTCAGCTCAGAGATACCCTCTGCCTGTACCTCTTTTTCTCCCGCTAACTAAAGGCATTAAGCATTTTGATGTACAGTTTGCATTAATAAGGTGAAAACAAAAATTGCCTCACAGAGAAACAAACAAGCACTGAAAAAACTGTACTGTGTGAGACAGTGACTCATTTGGAGCCTTATTTTGACAACCTTAGATTGGGAAAAAAAGTCCCACTGTGCATCTTCATGTCTCACTGAACTCTTTCTTTAGTGAGTAAAGATCAGCTCCCTTTCCCGCCAGCTCATTGTTTGATCAGGAGTGTGCAAGGGTCCAAGATGCAGAGCAATACAAAGAGATGTTGTGTCTGCTCATGTAGCATAAGTATATATATAGGGCAAGACAGCATAGTCTGAAAATGTAATTAAATGTAATTAAAAAAAGGAGTGGCATTGAAAAACATGAATGCGTTATTCTAATCCTGCTCCTTTCTTAACAAAGAACAAATGTGGCTGCTGCTACTTCAGTTGCAGTCTGTTTTTCTTAGTTTATATGCATGCATGAGAAGAATCAATTCAATGTAAAATCACAAAATAATCACCATAATGTGTTTAAGGATGGCCTCCTGTAAGCTTGCTTTCTTTGCTTTCTTTGTCCACTCTAAAGCTCATATAATAAGTATAATATGAAAATAAGAGATGGAAAAAAAACCTGAACCAATCTGTATTTTGCTTCTGAGCTGAGTGTTTCTTTTATATATTTTGTTTACTTGGGTTATTTGTTCTTCGACATTAGAAATTCAGATGCACCAGCAGTATAGTGGAAGCAAGTTGGTGTTTGTACGAAGTGAGGGAAACAGAGGTGGGAAATAAAGGGATAATGGGCACATTAAAGCCTTGTCCCTTCTCTCTGCTACTGGTCCTCTTAAACTGCTTTGCCCTTGTTTTATTTCTCATTACAACTCAGTCTTTCCAGATAATTTTTCACAGCCCTAGAGACCAGAACCAGAATCTCCAGCCCCTTCCCACTCCTCTAACTTTACTAGTGCAAACTTGAATTTAAAAAAAAAATTCTTCAATTTCAGAACATACAGCACAACTGAAGTTGCCAACAGGAGGTAACACTGGATGTGTATACTGGTGCATCTGAGTAGCTGATGCCTAGTATTGCACACTTGATTGTATAGAAGTAACCATAAAGTTGACTCTTCCATTCCCTTTCCTACCTGTTCATCAGTAGATGATGGTTTCCTCTGTTCCTACTTAAATATGTTGTCAACTTGGCATATTAGAAACATGTTGGAACTTGCAGGGGACACAAATATTTACATTGTTTCCTTGTCAAGAGCTGTTTTTTGGCTTTTGTTTTCATAAGGCAGAAAAGGAGAGAGTTGCCATTTGTCTGTGCTTTCATGATGACCTGAACATATGAGTCCCCAAGGGTGCAGCCCTATTGTTCCTGATGTAGACTCACTCACTGACATGCACAGACAGCCCCTCACTCCTGCATCTCCTGCATGGGGAGATTGTTAGCCTTGGACACAGAGTCCATCCAGTAGTAGGTCTTCCAGCTGACCTCCAGGCTTGAATCTCTCCAAAAGTTGGCCAGGACCACCCCGATTTCTCCAGAAGCCAATTCTTGTAGTTGTCTCACTCCCGGAGACATACACACACACACACCTGTCTGCCAAACCACCTAGCTTAACTGCTTGCTTAGCCAGCAAATAGCTGCTGGCTATTGTGGCTTAATAGTTCCTAGCAATTACACACTCACTGCAGTTGCTGACACCACAGATACATGGACTCTAAAACCTGTAGTCCCATCCAGGCAGCAAACCTGTTTACACGTGACTGGCCCATTTTATCCTCTTATCCCTCTATCTTCCATGCTTGTTGCCTGCTAAATCACTTGTACCTATTCCTTCCCCTGCTTTTGTTTCCTAGCATAAACATCCTATAATATTTCTTGTGCAGTTCCAAAAGTGTATTCCTCTATATTCCATAATGTGTTCCATACTGCTGTACAGTAACCCCCCTTAGCCTATCAGGTGACCCTGAGGGCTTCTCCACCTAGTGGATGTGACAGCTGGGCAATGGGGCTGGTGACTCTTCTGGGTCAGCTTTAGCAGGGGGCTGGGGCTTTCTCTTCTGGGCCGAGTTCTTCTAAGTTCCCATGCCTTTGTGCTCATATGTATGTGTGTGTGTAGAAAAAAGCCTTTGATGGGGTGATCATTCTCCTTTGATGGCCCTGGGAGTACCTGCCCAAGATGTTTCTGGGATTCCTGACCTGTCCTTGCCTCTCTGTGCTCCTGTGTGTGTGTTTTGTTATCACATAACCAAATCATCACCATCTACAGGAAGGTAAATGAGTAGGCACCAGCCTTTGGATAACAATCATTCCCACACAGAGTAGAAAAAAATTTATTTCTGTCCCTCTTATTTCTCTTTTTGTATGACTCTTACTCAAGAATTCTTAACTATTGGGTAGTTGCAAAACCTCTTTGTGTAGGATATGACAGTGATTGATGCTTGGATTTCTGATCATCTTTCCATTAATTTTTCTGTTAAGGGGCTTTCTGCCGTGCTTAGCATCAGTGTATTTACCTGCTTATATAAAGAACATTCATGATGTGATGAATGATGACCTGATAGGGTTGATATGAACAATTCTACTCCATTTATTTATGCACTACTACTTTCTTTGCTGTAACTGGTAAAATAAAAGAGGGATGAAAAAGATGTGGGAACTCCAGATACCTTTCTCTTATGCTGTTTTTACCCAGCTGTTAGTTTGGCCCCAGTTCTTCACTATTCCCCCACCTCTCCACTTTCTTTTTTTCCCTCTCCACCCTCCAGTCTGCTGCAGCTGTTAGAATTTCATCATTGTCTCCAAATAGCACATTTCCCATTAGCACCACAGCCACTTCTGTGCTAAGAGAATGTCATTTGTGTGCCTTGCATGTGTATTATTGTTAGATGATAAACAGTACTTATACCTTTGACAGCAGCAAGGCTGAATTCCCTGGTAAGAGGCACACATAAGATGCATAAATACTGAAGGATGAGACTTGCAGACTTGCTAGCAGAAAGTGGCTAAGCCTTTTTGTTCCTGTGCTCTGCTTTTCACATGCCTTTGCACTGTAGCCTTATCAACATTTGATTTAACACTGGATGCCAGCAAATTTATTCCTTTTGGCAGTTTTAGTGCCATGTCAGTCATTGACTGTCACAGTTGTGTCATATATTAGATGGCTTATCCTAAAATATGATTTTCAGGTATGAAACTGCTGCTTATTTTAATATATTTTATCAATCTGTTGTGGTTTTATTTTCAGCTGATTTTTAGGTTTGTGTGTTTTGAATCAACCGCTTTTGTGAATTTCTTTCTGCTCACTATCTTTTGATATTTATGATTTCCATTTTGCACTTATCTTGGCTTCACAACAAAAATCTGGCAATGCTCTTGTTCTTTCTCTGCAGACTTCTGTGATTACTGTAAGCCTGGCAGTGCATCTTAATTTGGACTTGGGGTCATCTTGGAGTTCTAACTTACTTGTGCCTTGGTTCTGTCTTGCTTTCTTGTTCTTTGTATCTACGCAATTCTTAGTGAATCATTTGTGGGTGGAAGAGACCTTGAGCAAGCCATTAGGCTTTTCACATGTGCAGTATGAATTGCATATCCCACAAAATGGCCTGAAAGAGATGTTAATTATAGTGTTCCTTTGCCACATTTATGATCCACATGACTAATTCCCTCTGGTTCTCTTTCAGAGAGATCTTATTTCATCAGACTACAATGCCTGTAGATTTAACTTACTAGACCAGTGGGAGGAGAACCTCATTCCAGGAAACGGAATGGGCCTTTCAGTCAAAATTGGTAGGAGGCACATTGGTATGTACCTGCACGTGTAGCCTATGTATGTGTATCTATGTGCCAAAATGAACTGTATAAATTGGAGTCATGGGACATCTGTGATCATTGATGTAAAGCTTCTATTTGCACCCCTGAAAGCTGAAAGCATCTGTGTTCAGTGTTACATGTCATTGTGTGTTGCCTCATTTCTACACTGGATGCATATTGTGAATTCTGTTGTGCAAATATAACCTTACTTTGTGCAGTCTAAGACAGTTTAAAGCAAAATACTTCTGACTGGACTTGTCATCTTCTATTCTTCCCTCTCAAAAAATGGCAAGGGTATTTGCACAACATTGACAATTCCAGATACCTTTCTTTCTGCTGTCATGTTTGTTTCATTAAATCCTTTGCAAAGAGATAGAAGCTGCAGCTCCTTTTGCAGTGTTAGTTCTCTCTTTAATGGGTGTAGGATGCTTTCCTAAGTGCAGGAGTTGCAAAGCTGAAGTTTTGCCAGAGTGCCATGTTGAACACTGGTATTGGACTGGGGTTCATCACAGGTTCAGTGAGGTTGAAGAGGACCTCTGAAGATCCTTTAGTCCAATTCATTTTCTTAAAGCAGAGTCAGCTAGAGCAGGTTGCCTGTGTCCAGACAAGTTTTTAATACCTCCAAGGATGGACATTCCACAGGCTTTCTGGGCAATCTGTGCTAGTGTCAGATCACCCTGAGAAGAAAAAAAGACTTTTCTTACATTTAATCAGAATATCTCAGCATCAGTTCTTATGGAGGATGTTCCAGTGCCCTTTACTGGAGTCACTTCAGTATGTTCATGTCTGTCTTGTACTGAGGAGCCCAGCACATGCCATAGGACTCCAGCAGTGCTGAGTAGAGGGGAATGGTCACATTCCTTGTCCTGATGGTGGTGTTGTTCTTAATACAGCCCTGGATGCTCCTGGCCTTCTTTGCCTCAAGGGCACATCACTTGCTCATGTTCAGCCCATTGTCTACCAAGACTTCCAGGTTTGTTTCTGCAAAGCTGATTTCCAGTCCATCTTCTCCCAGCATATACTGGTGCATGGAGTTATTCCTTTTCAGTTGCGAGACTTTGCATTTCCCCTTGTCACTTTTCATGAGGCTCCTGTGAGGCCATATCTCCAGCCTGTCAAGGTCTCTGTGAGGGTGGCACAACCACCTGGTGTATCAGCCAATCTTCCCAATTTTGTATCATCTGTAAATTTGTCAAGGGGAGACAATGGAATTGGCAAATACAGCATCATAAAATTCTCATTTGCTTTGGAAGCTCAGAGTGAAAGCAGGATCTTGCCAGGTGGCCTGAGGAGAAAGAGTGTTTGCTGGATGCAGTATAACTCCACTGCGTAAAGCTCAAAAGAGTTTTCCTCCATGTCAGGGTTCTTGGATTTCTCTGCTGATAAGGACTGTATACGACCTTCTTGTGTTTTAATTATTCAGGAAGGATGTCCTACACCACAGAGTGCCTGCTCATAAAAAGTCTGAAATGTATACTTCAAAAGACTACTTTTGATACTTACTTTATATCCTGTAAGTCAAAGAGATCCTAGCTGGAAATCCATGTGAGACTCTAGGGAGCCCTGAGGGCTGCAGGTGTCATTTCCCAGAACATAAGTAATGCTCTTCACATTTGGAGTTAAGGCAAAAGTGATTTTTTGTAAGTAAATATGGAGTAATGACTGCCTTGGATGGACCTTTCTGTTTCTTGCTTTTACTAGTCAGGAGGTACCAGCCCTCTTCAGCAGTCTGCAGCTTGTGGCCCACCTGATTTTGATAGGCTCCATTCAGAACAGAATGCTCACCCCTCCTCCACCTGGTGTTGAATGCCGTTGGTTGAAAATCACATCTGCTATGGCTAACGTTCACAGTAAGCAGTCCTGAAAGCACATTTTAACTTGTGTGTCTAGACCTAGAGGTTGTGGGGAGATCACTTTATATGATGTGTTTAAACTCTGCAAGTCCTGGTCTGAAAACAGGTGTTGAAAACTGATTGCCAACTTGCTTTGGGGATGTGGACTTAATTGGTTCATTCTGTTAACAATGTTTATAATGGATTTATCTATTACAAGTCTCATCAAGTCCTCTCTGCTTTCTCCTGCCAAATAAATATTCCCTAATAATCCCCAAATCTGTTCCTTCATTTTCATTATTTATTTGCTTGTTTAATAAATTAACTTTTTTTTCCTCCCAGAAGCCTAAACTGACTTAAACATGAGCTGCTCCTTGGCTGAACCACATAGCAACTTCTGTGTAGTGTGCTGTGTTTGTCAGTGTTCTTTGAAGAACCATTGGTACTCCAGAAAATCAGGAGTACATAGTGAAGTTTCTGAGGTGTGTGAAGGTGTCTTGGGAGAATAATATGGAATAGGTCTTGCTTGTCTCTGCAATGCTAAAGGAACAAGGAAACAGTTAGTTCTGAGCTTCCTACATTGTACTGAGCTTCTCATTCCTAAAGCTGACAATGAAATTCTTGGCTATTTGCAGGGTATGACCTGGATCTCCCGTAGAATCCCACTGCAAGTGCCTTCCTAATTGACAATAAAACATTAGTAACTCGTAACCAGTTCATTTAAACGGTTACCTAAGCATTGTGCATAATTATTTCATAAACAATCTGAATAAACATTTTGAATAATCTTATTTTAAAATTCCATTTATCTAATTTATTTTCCATAAGTATATCTTTTAGAATAGAGCCGACTATTAAAGCTGGAAATGTATTTCAGATAAACTTCTGCTCTGTCAGCAGCCTAATGGAGGAATTGCTCACAGGATCTGCAGCACTATTCTCAAGGAAAGAAAAGGAAGGAAATGCAGATTTGCAGATTTTGTCCATGTCAGTCACTCAGAAATAGGTCCCTGCAGAATAATAAAGAGCTTCAGTGTAATTGTGATTTTTTTTTTAGCTAAATAGGCATAGGCTTCACATCTTATAAGGTTCATCTAGCTGGGTGCCATTTTAAGAGAGTTCTATATTATATTACATGTTTCTAGCTGATGGTTCAAATTTCTAAAGTGGGATTTTTCTGATTACAAGGTAAAGTTTGAGTTTCCAGCCCCACTGAATCCCCCTCCAAATCTGCTGACTCTGTCAGGCAGACTGATGTTTTAGTGGATTTGTTAATGTTCAAGCTACATTCTTACCATTCTTTTCTCACAGGAAAATATCTGTAAATAACTCTGTCTAAAATTTCTTACTTTTCTGGGTTTCCTGTCAGGAACTGTAGTGCCTTCATTATTTTGAGTGTTAGTATATCTCTAAGACTAACCAACTGTGGGTATGATGATAGATCACTGCCAATTGGGAAAGGAGCATATGCTCCTTTCCTACCTTGTTTTAAAGGTACATAGTATCACTTTATCCTTGCATGATTTTAGGAAAAATTTTATTTCTAGGTTTTAATCTTAAAGTAGGATTATTGTATCACTAGTTTCTTCCTTCATTTCCTGCAAGAGTCATTAGGTCTGTTAAAGTTGAGTGCTTGAATCTCAACCAAAAGCCTTTTTTCCCCGACAATTCCAAAGTTTTCCACCACAAAAACTGATGTCAAAAATTATATTGCATGTAGTACATCAGGAACAAGAGTCCAGGTTAACTGGGAAAAAGTTGTAAAAATCTTACTGAGTATAAAAGCTACTTGTGATCTTAAAATTGAATTTAAATCTTTCTTTCAGTTTAAGACAATTGGACAAATCATATTAGTCTCATTTTTACTTTTTTGTCTCACTCCCAAACTACTCTTTGTAGTTTCCTTTGATTCAAAATAGATAAAATAATGAACTCTGTCAATAGATCTGTGTTTAGGCCAACATTTTCGAACTTTTGCACGTAAAATATACGGACTTGAATATATGTATTTTTAAAAAATTAAAAGCTTGTGTACAAAGATTGTGGGTAATCGACAGTTTTACAAATTGACCTGAAATATGAATTTCAGAATTTTAAATCAAATAAATTTCAAAAGTTAGTCAGTATTCTTTGTTTGGACCACTGCCAATCCTCATTAAACTTGGGATATGAGGTATCTACATTATTCTGAAGAGTTCCTGTTTGACATTTTTACTGGTTAATGTCTCTCAGACACCACCCCCTCCTCCCCCCCGCCCCAAATCATCTATGTGTTACCTGGTTTCAAACACCTGATAGAACATCCAAGAAGTGCTAAGTAGTTCACATTCATCATGGGTACTACCTTGAATATCTGATGTATTTTTGTGAATTTTCAATCCTTTTAGTGATTGCTGTGGGAGTCAGCCAGCAAACTAGTGAGGACATTCTACAGCACTGTGCTGGGACAAGAACAAAATGGGTTATGCCTTGGTTTGAGACAGTTCTGTTGAGTCAGTGTTCAACTGCAGTGTAGCAGCATGCTGGCCTGTGTCAGAGGCGTGGGTGTTCCAGTGCAGTGAGCTGTGTGTTATGTGTGCTCCAAGCATGGGAGGAGTCTCCTTTTTCTCCATGTCTGAGTGCCTGAGTTGGATGAAAGCTTTATCATATGTCTCAGCTGTTAGGGGTTGATCTTCCTTCATTGAAAGGGTGGAATATCTGGAGCTCATGGAAGTCCTGAGCATGGAAAGTCATGGTCTTTTTACAAATACCATCTCAGGAATTTCAGCTTTTTAGGTTTTCTCTCTCAGTAGTCAACCCTGAAGGTCAGACAGCTATATGTAGAGGGGAATGTGTTGTGATTGTGTACTTGCCTGTAACAGGTAGGCAAGTGCATGCCATACGTATGACACAGTAACAAAAAACTACAAGTGGTAGCTGTTTTAAGGTAACATCTTTTAGCACTGGTTGGCTGGCAGTTTGGGCTTAATTGGAACTTACTTTATTATTGTGATAATTCATATTAAATTTAAATGCTTTGTACTGGCTGATAGGAATATTATAAATGTAGCAAATCTTCTGCTGGATAGTCTATAATACAAGGCATTTTAAAAAGGTGGCAGGTTTTGTACAGGCTGAATTATCATGCAAAATGTCTGGAAGCATATGATTTATGCCAAAGGTGCTGTAAGATTGCATAAATTTAAGACTTTTATTCTGAACTATTGCATTCATGTACTAAAGTAATTATAGGGTACTGAGGATGCAGCACCATTTAAGAAAATGAATGACTTAATTTTACTTAAGTCTATTGTTAGAGATAAAACTAAGCTACTGCATTAAAAAAAAAAGAAAAAAACCTCCATAAGAAGATGAAATGCTGTCAAGTCATAGATCATAACATTGCAATTGGTAGTTGCTCTCTGTGGAGACATTGTATTGGCTTTACCTCCTTTTTAAAAGAGTCTTTCGCTGATCAAACAGTTAATTCAAATGTTGAAATTTGGTGAGACTTCTGTTGCTGTTAACTATTCATATTGACTAAGACCATGGGCAGTGGTCTGATCTGAACTGACTCACTGTTAAACCTGCCATAATTATTATCATTGTCTGTGTTTGGGGGGTGGGGATATCACTATTTCTGGCACAGTGATGCTCAGAAGTAGACAATTACTCGGTCTTGTGTATGCACATAGTATCACAGTGGTTCACCCAATGGTTAATTCTCAGGTGTGAGCACCTACACCATGAAGTTGAACCCAAGACTGTGTGCTTTACCATGTTCTGTCTGGAAACCAACTTCCTTTCTGCGTGTTTATGGGACCCCTGGGAAGACATAGGAATCCAGACTATCTTCTGGACAGTAGAAGCGCTTGTCTGTCCACTTAGGCAGGGGATTTGTGAGGCCTGCAGGGGAAGGAAGAACTTGACAGGCTGTTGGCACAGAGGTCAGTTCTGTTGTCCTCACCCTTACAAACATGTTGGGCTTACTAGCAAAGTACTTGTCTTTCTTTATTTTACAGATCAGATGAAAAATATTAATAAACTATGAAAAAGACTTAAGGAAAAAAAAAACTTTAAAAATCCCAGCAAGTTATATCTGCTGTGAAGAACAGCCTGAAGAGGTAACTTTGAACCAAAGTGTGTGGACAGTCAGTTGACAGGACAAAGAAATGATGCTAAGAGATGACCCATTTTAAGCCATGTGTCCAAGTCTGTGCCAAACTGAGAAGTAGCACCCACCACTCAGCGGTCCTTCCTTGTGCAGTGCTGTGGCTCATTAGGTCCTAATTCTCATTAGTTACATATTAGTAATCTACAGCTGTGTGGCACTTTAGTATAAGGCTGGGTTTGGTGTCCCAAGCAGAAGCAGTGAAGCTGGAGTGGAGGACCTGCAGGGAAGGATGGGTGTTGCAGACATTTAGTTGTGCTGTTTCTTGACTTCCTGTCAACATAAGGATGCCGAGTGCAAATACAGTGTTAGCAAGAGAAGTCTATGATACATCACAAGTAGTTGCCCCTTCATCTGTTTCTTACTCACCATAAACAAGGAAATGGGAAATGGAAAGAAGTGCAATGGGAAAGGAATAATAGATAAATAGCTGATGCTATTTACTAGCAGTTCTCTCCAGGTCACTATGACACTGACAATCCAAGTCCTAGTCATGCTAGAAATTTTTGTAAGAGCTCAGACACTTAATATTTGAGGTGACCTTTCTAGTTTTAGTTGTGATGGATGTATCTTAACAATTTTTCTTTTTTGTGCTTCACATCAGCCAGTTTTATTTATCATATTTCCAATTCTGAGCATTCTAATCTTCTTCTTTTTAAAGTAAACCTAAAGTATTTATCTGTAGCAGTATTTATCTGCCAGAACAGAGTGGTGTTGATATAAACAGATATACTGGTGCTCTGTTTTCCCAGTCTTCCAGAAAACTGCTATTCAGCAATACCTACAGTGAAATATATGGTCTTCAGGAGATTTAAGTGAGGTGTGAACTTAAAGGCTTTTGTGGAATTGTGCTGAATTGTTCTAAGATAAATTTCATTTCAACTTCGAGAAAACAAGTGAGGGAACTATAAAAGGCTTGACAGTTGCAAGAGGGTGACCTCTAAAGAAGGAAGAATGAGCAGCCTCACTTTTTTTTTCTCTAATCTGTGCTGCTTAAAGAATGCTTGGACAACTATTTCCATGTTTCTGCCACTCATAACAATAGAAACTCAGGTCTGGCTAAGCATGAAAAGATATTTTCAGTAACTGGAGAGTAGTGGCATTTCATCTTTCAAATGAATTTGGAAAAATTTTATTAGTTAAAGATACATATATTTTTTAATGTAAAACACTTCCTGAATTCATTGAGAAATCTAGGGATGGAAGAACCACAAGTCCACAGAATTGTCTCTTTTCAGAAAACAGTGAAAACCAAACATTATCATTCTGCTGTATTAACGATATCCAAAAGTCCAAAACCTATTGAGAAAAATGCCCTTTAAAAAATTTATGATAAGCTAAATAAAATGTAAATCATCCGGTTTAATTATTTTTTTGCATTATTAATTTAGTTACCATCCTCTGTGGAAAAACAGATTTGATATTAATTTTGCTAGTTTTGGCTGGGAAAGTGGAAAATAGGAAAATAGATTTATTACTTCTCATCATATAATGAATGGTCCATTGATTAAGAATTTTAATTTCCATGTAGTTGCATTATGTTAAAGAACTCAAACATTATTTATTAGCTGTTGTAATATTTAGTTTAGGATTATGTAAAATTGGATGTGGTTTGAAATCTGGAAATAAGTTAAAACTATAAAAAATTGTTCTATGGTTATATAAGACTGCATTAATTGTGCTGGAGGCTTAAAGAATAATGTTTTCGAAAACATGCTTCGCATATAAAATTAGCAGTAGGGCAAAGTATCTATTCAATGTTGAAGTTTGTTTGTTAGTCACCATGTTAAAGTATAAAAATGAAACATCATTTGTGTTTTAGCATTTGAGGGTTTTTTTGTTAGGAAGAAGATATTTTTTCCCTTTTTCTTGTTACTCTACAACTTCATGTGAGGTGGTATTGGGGTTTAACCCCAGTCATCAACTAAGTCCCACGCAGCTGCTCACTTGGTCACTCCCCACTAGTGGGATGGGGGAGAGAATCCAAAGAGTAAATGTGAGAAAACTTATGGGCTGAGATAAAGACAGTTTAAGAGGGAAAGGAAAATCCAAGCACTCAAGCAAAGCAAAACAAGGAATTTTTTCACCAATTTACGTGGGCAGGCAGGTCTTCAGCCATCCCCAGCACAGCAGGGCTCCATCACAAGTAATGGTGACCTGGGAGGACAAACACCATTACCCTGAACATCTTCCTTCTTCTTCCCTGAGCTTTTCATACAAAGCATGACACCATATGGTGGGGGTGATCCTGTGGGTCCTGACATGTCCCCTCCCAACCTCTCACACACCCCAAGCCTCCTCGCTGGACGGGTGGTGTGAGGAGCAGAAAAAATCTTAATGCTGTGCAAGCACTGCTCAGTGATATAAAAAGAAATATCTTTGTATTATCAGCACTGTTTTCAGAACAAATCCAAAATACAGCCCCATACCAGCTACTATGAAGAAAATTAACTGTACCCAAGCCAAAACCAGCACAGGTGGTGATGAAACAGAACTAGTTGTTTAAGCTGGAATGAGAACAGTAGCTTCTCCGAAAATGTTGCTGTTGTCAAAGGTGATATCACCCAGTTCTGTTCTACGCTTCATTTAACAGCAAACCTGGAACACTAAAATATGCCTATCTAATTAAAAATATTTTAATAGCTTTGCAATTTTTAGATCTTAGAAGTTGTTATAACTTGTAATTTTTAGTAATTTCATTTTAGATGAAAATATATGCTATATTTGCAGATGTATCTGGTTTACTTAAAGCACTGAGAGGCAAGGTTGTCATTTGTCATAACCAGCACGAGTTCACGAGGGGTAAGTCCCTTTATGACAAGGTCACTCACCTAGTTGATCAAGGATCAAGGGAAGCCTTTTTTTTCTTTTTTTACATTTTAGCAAAGCTTTTGGTACTGTGTCTCACAGTATCCTTCTGGATAAACTGTTCAGTACACAGATAGACAACTCCACAGAACACTGAGTGAGCAACTGGTTGTCAGGTTGAGCTCAAAGGTTATAGTATATGGGGTTGTGTCAGGCTGGCAGTTGGTCACCAGTGGAGTGCTCAGGGCTCAGTTTTAGGGCCAGTGTTCTTCAATGTCTTCATAAATGATCTGGACATGTACACTAAGCAAGTGTGTTGAGGAGAAGGAGCTGTGGGCACCTTCAAGTGCAGAGGCCTTACAGAGATCTGGAAAGCCTGGAGAGCTGGACAGTCACCAACCATATGAAATTTAGCAAGAGCAAGTGCTGGATTCTGCACTTGAAATGCAGCAATCCTGGTCCTCTCTCTGGTCGCCTGTGACAGGACATAAGGAAATGGAGTGAAGCTACATTAGGGAAATTCAGCTTGGACATTAGCAAAAGTTTCTTCACTGAGGGAATGGTCAGTCACTGCAACAGATTCACCAGGGAAGTGGTCACAGCATCAGGCCTCTCAGAGTTCAAGATATGTCTGGCCAATGCTCTTAATCATATGGTCCAGTTTTAGGCAGTCTCGTGAGGAGCAGGGAATTGGACTTGATGTTCCGTATGGGTCCCTTTCAACTTGAAATATTCTGTAATTCTGTGATTCATTCTTTTACCTACTACGTGGAAAATGACTTGGCTCTCATTTAAAATGCAGCAACCACCTGCCAAGTTGTTAACAGAATTTTAATGAATTCATTTTTCTTGAGTTACTCTGCACACCTTAGCTTTTTCAGTCTTTGTTTTTAAAAATTGGCTGCCTGCATTCACTTATGATGATGTAGATTTTTGCATTTGAAAGATGAACAAAGATCTTGGATAATATTAATTTCTGTAAGGTCTGGTGTAGAAGTGCTGAAATGTATTTTTTCGCTGCTCTGCGAGACTTTTGGAGAGGGTAGTTTCCCATTAGGGTTTCAATTTCAGAATGGAAAAGACACATGTAGAAAGCAGTCTCTGCGTTACCATGTTGCAGAAGAATCCCATAACGTGAGGTATCTGCCTGTAATTCAAAACTTCAAGAGGGATCCAGCTGAAGCAACAAAGGTCCCACTTTTGGCATTTGTGCAGCAGCTGCCTGGGCATTGTGCCATTCATCAGAGGCAATACACATTCCGTCTCAATCCTGCTGTGATTCCCTTCCTCCCTCCTGTTTCAAATGCTTTCGAGAGCTGAGCAATGTGAACTTTCATCAGAGGAGGTGAAAGTGGTGTTTCTCATTCTGAACATGTTGGCATGGTTTTCCCAAGTTCAAGTCCCGGTGAAGGTTTATTCCTGTTTTTCTCCTCACGGTTGCTCCCTTTTAGCCTTACAGTTGACTTACTCTTTGGTGTAATTACATGAAAAAAGTTAAGAGCCTTTTTCAGGCAAAGAAAATTAATGTACTTTTATACTGAGCTGTAGTGCATTACCAGTAATCCGGTTATGTTCGGTCCTTTGCAAATGAAGACCATAAAAGACAAGCAGCTTTGATCCATCTCAGTTACAATTGCCATGATATCCCATCCTTGGAGTCAACGTGGAGTTTTTTCAGCAACAGTTGGTACAATTAAAGAATGTGGAACTTAATTTTCATTGTTACATGATATAAATGATGGTTGGGGAGATTTTTATTACATCATTTTGTAAGAAGCTGTAGCTAAACACATAAATATCATCTATCTGTCTCCTGGAAAAGAAACTTGAAATAAAACCAAAATTTTGTCATCATGAAATAAGCCTTAGAAAACTCCACACAAGAGCAGCTGTGAAAGGGAATACCGGATGGGTGGTCTCTCCATCAGGGAAATTCTCTCTCTCTTTCCCTCTCTCACAAAAGCCTTGCTGATGTGAGGAGTTTGGTGAGCATTTAGATGAGGTCCTAAGGGATAAACCAACTTTCCATTTTAATATATAGTGTGGTAAGATTGTTGTGTTTAAAACTTGTTTCAGATGTTTCCCATGTGATCTTGTTGGCCATGTACTGAATTAAGGAACTGGTGTGATAAAATAGATGTACGAGTAATGCTGATTATGAGTAATGATAACACTTGATGGTTGAAAGAGCCTCTTTGGGTCACCCTTGCCCAAGAAGAGATTCCACACACAGAATCCTGAAGATAGTTGTCTGAATTGCTCTTAAACTCTTTAAGTTGTACAGCACTGCAGCTTGCCTTTTGACCTTTCCCTTAAGCTCATCCTTCCAGTGTTTAAGGGAAAAAATTCCAAGAGGACAGATGACATGTATGTCATGATCTATAATACTTTCTCCATATCCATATCACTGGTTTGCATCCAGCCCAGGGATAGCTTTCTGGTGGGCTTTGAGAAATGAGCTCCCATCCAGGACTTAGTAAGTAGAGACTTCCGTAGCAGAAATGCAGTTTCGCTGCTTAGTACCTATTTGTAGTGTCAGCAGAGGTGCTGATGCAGAAAGAGACCCAGGAGACTGAATTCCTTTGGACTTATGTGGTCCAAAAATAACTGTGTTTCAGAGGAGACTGTAATGGAGAGCTATATTACCAATAGACTTTGTACAAACTCAACAATTTTGTTTGCACATAATAAGGTGTTGAAAGCAAATGTAGTAAAACCAGCAATAGGGATAAACTATACTGTATTTACATACTAAGCAGGAAACAAAGGATAGTACTGAGGCTGGTAAAGTTATGCACTGATAAGAAATTAAAAGCAAAGGGAGCTTGTGGTGGCTGCTGTGACAGTCTTGGCCTGAGAAGGGTGGAGAGCTTCCAGAATCTGAGGCTTTTAGGAACATGTATTTTGTAAGCTACTTAGATGGAGAAGATGGCTTTGGATAGTGAGTGGGTATTTCTGCAGATATGTTGAGGTCTGGCAGACATGAAGTATTTCCCACAGAACTGTGAGAGGTAGTGGGTTTTTTCCTCTGCTGCTCTCTTGGGAAGCAGTTACAGGCCATCTCTGCTGTTTTCCAGCTGTGAGTGTGGCATGAAGCATCTGGCAGAGCTGGAACTGGGATGCAGCTTCCTGCTGAGCAGATGTCTGTGTCTGTTGATACTGTTTTTGGAGAGATGGATGTACTAAATGAGTGGTTGAGCCTTACTTGGCTGCGAGTCTGATTCTGTGAAAGTTAGGGGAACAAGGAGGTTAAGGTACATGACTGTTGGTGAATTGCCTTATGTGGATTAAGTGTGATGCCACTTTACGAGTTCCCTGAGATGCCACCTCAGTGTCTTCAAGGGGAGTGTGCGGCACCAGAGAGTCAAAGAAGCACGTTTTGCTTTTTACTCATTGTTCAGTTGTAATTACTGTGTGCTGCTTTAACTCCACTCTGAAGATGGCAGTGACCTTATTGTGATGATATTGGAGTGCTTCATAAAATTTTAGGGCCTAATTTTTCAGAGCACTTGTTTGAGGGAAAGTGGAATGTTGCAATTTCTCCATTGTAATGCATGGGAGCTGAACACAAGGTTCAGAAAGCTTTTCTTTTCTGGCTGCCCTGTATTTTTTCAGGACACCTTGTGTTAAATAACAGCCTGTGTTCATGGTGCAGGTCCCACTGTAAGTGCTTGGCCATTCTGCCTGCGGAGCAACCTTGGTCTGAAGAAAAATATCTAAGGAACAAGGAATGTGACTAGTAGAAACACGAGTATGTGAAGAATTTTGCTATGCGTTGCAAAAAACTCTGTGGTAAATGAAAGGATCGTGTTGGATTTCAAGGACAGAGTTTAACTGGTTTGACATTCAGAGCATTGTTCCTGGCCTTCACCCCTGCAGGACCTGTATCCTCAAGTGTTATATGATTGTGTTGTACACCATACCTGGGTGTGCTCACAGAATGTGAAACCCACTTTTATTTTCACTGAGAAAATAAACCTATAACGCATGAATGGACCTGCATTGGGCTAATAGGGGTGGTTCGCAGTGTCCAGTGAGTGAATTGGCAATGAATATTAATTGGCAATTTAACATGAAAAACAGCATATTACTTCCTAGGTTTAAAAAAAGCAAACATTATCCCCCCTCAGCCCTTCCATGTGCTGCTATCAGGGATGGCAGACAGGCAGTTCTAGATTCACAGCCCTCACCTCTGCCCCTTTTGCTGATGGCATCTATTCCAACAGTGTTTCCCAAGTGCTTGTCTTCTGTGCTGGTCACTTTGCCTTTGGGCTTTGCAGCTCTTAGTTGTGCACTGGGATATTTTAAAAGGCAGCTGCGCTCTGTTAAGTAGTGAGGTTTTTCTTGAAGGAAGTTCCCTTTCCCTCAAAGATAAGTTTGACTCTACTATCAAGTTTCAGTGGTGACTCGTGTATCTGTGGTTTTATTTTAGTCACCTTCTTCTCCTTTGGCCTTTTCGTGTCTCTTTGCTCCACAGATTTTGTGTTCTTATTTGTTGTTGATCTGTGCCACTGGGATTTCTGAGGGCTTTCAGTGTAAGCAGCTGGGTTTTCCACACCATTCTGGTGAGCTTTAGGACACCTCTTGCACAGTATTTGACAAACCACAACCTTATGTGAAAAGTAGACATGCAGGAACATGTCCCTGGTATTTTTGAAGACAAAGAAGCGTTTTATAAACATATTTACAAATAAATGTATTGCTATTTTCATCACTGCAAATATGGCCTGCTCTTGGAATTGATTACAGTAATGAAGAAATTATTGGCTTTTCTTCACTTGTCAGGTTTTTCTCATTAAATCTTGCCATAGATACCTTCTTTTCTTACCTCTGGAGAACATTTTGCCCGAAGTGTCCTTGTACATGAAGATAAAGTGGTGCTGTTTTGAATGGTCCTTCCTTGTTCATGAGGTTGATTCATTTAAGTCCCTAATAGTGTTATATGTTCCTCTCTACTTTCTTTTAGACTCTAAGACCAACCTGCTGAGTACTTCTGCTGTCTCATAGTAATTTCATGATACTTACTTGCACCTTCTGTAGAGGAAGCAATCTCTAGTTTTGAATTATTTTCTTCACTACTTCCTGCTTTTCTTGGTGGTGTTCACCTGGACTTGTGTTCTAGCACACATATAATCAAGGAAATACAAAGAAAGAGAAAAATATTCATTAATTATCTAACACCCTGTTGTGTCCAGAACTGATCTTATAGAGAAAGTGAAAATTTTTCATTAATGATCTAAGACCCTGCCATGATCAGATTTGAGCTCTATATGCTTCAATTGTAGAAGATTGTATCAGCTGATGAGAACAACAGATCCTTACTGCAGGGGCAGCATGACTCCCATTTTCTAGAAATAGAAATGGAAAGCTGCAATTCCCTTGTCAGTAGGGTGTGAGAGCTGGGATGAAGATGTATCAGTATTCCTATAATGTATGTATAGCCTGAACATTCATAACTCATTCAGGATGTGACCTTCAAAGCAGTTATGCACTAGAGTATACAAGGTTTGTTTTGCTTCATTTTATTTTTGAGTGAGGGCTACATGTACGAATAGATTTTGTGAAGTGTATTAGTACTCATGTGATGACCTCAAAATCTGTAATTCCTGTCAATGTCTATTGAGGTATTAAGTTTTCTATGTGAAAGAGCTGTAAAAGGCTTTTGGACTGTGAGCTCTCTTAAGAATCTGAGTTTAAAATAGGGGCTTTAATGCTGCCTCCCCTGTCTTGAAGAATTAATGGACGATCTTCGCTGTAGCTATTTTTTAAAAATTAGTTTTCTCTGTGGATTTTATTCTGGTATTTAATATGCTGTGTCTTTCAGTCTAAGGCTGTGAGATGATTTCCAGGCTCCCTTATAAAATTTCAGGATCTGCCTTAGTGTTTCCTTTCCTCTTTTAGACTAAAGTGCTTGTTCATTCTCTCCCCACCCTCCCTGCCCCCACTGCCCTGATTTCCCACTGCTATCTCAGGATGCAGCGCTCCTGGTGCTTTGATATGCTTGGGCTTACACTTTCTATTTGAGCTGAGCTCCCTGTCATGGGATAGTTACAGGCCACATTCCTGTGCTGGAAATAGATACTTTTTGCATAACCTGCTTCCTTATAGCCTTTAGCATCTAAAGCCTCTGGTAAAAGCACTGTCTCTACTACCATAGATGGAGCAGGATGGGAATCATCAGAAGATGAGAAAGGTGACAGGGAGAATGTAAATGCTTGCTAGGTTCCTAAGAGGTAGAAGTTCAGAGTGTCTGTTTGTTGTGAGATATCTTCACTGTACTGTTACTTTTATTTAAATTAAATAACAGAACCCATCTTTTTCTTATTAGATATAGAGATAGAAAAACCCAAATACCTTATGAGGCATAGAGTGACGTGATGCACAAGCACTTGTAGTCTCTTCATTCTCCTCTGTGCCCTTAATAGGAAATTATTCAGCATGTTCTGCTTTTGATTTTGCCAAAAGATACCTTCTCAAGACTCAAGCAGCAAAACTGAAATATTGCTCAGAATGTGTGCTAATGATCATCAGCTGTCTGTTTTATCCCTCATTAAAAAAACAAAACCCAAACAACCTTGATTAAAGGTTACTTTTCATTTCAGGTTTCTGTAATATTAGGCAAGCACTGTCTTGTAAACACAGATTTATGTAGTTCTGAATTAATTTTTGCCTGTGGTTCTGTCAACAACTACAACTGACTTTGAGATAATCACTTTTCTCGTATGTGTATCTGCTTCCAATCTTTAAAATAGCAGTCCTTTGTCTCTTAGGATTCCAGCTCTTTGCTGCAGAGATAGCTTCAAAGTGACAGTGTCCAGTTGTTGGAGGAGGCCTTCCTTGAGTCATGACAAACCTAAGTTCAGCTTCCCATTCCTGGCAAAGTTTCCTGTGTGAGCTTTGGAAGTTTACTTGACATCTCTTTGCTGTCCATGAAAATGGATAATAGATAATGCTGTGCTCCACAAGAATATCCAGGAGGTACACCTTCAAAAATCAAATTTCAAGAATTTAGGTTGTGGTTACAGAGCTTTTGAAACTGACCTTTAACTGGAATTGCTGTGACCCACTCCTGCCCTCCTTTTTCCCTGAGTTTGCTTTCCTCTGTGTGCTAGTACCTTCTGGAGCAGCCCTGGCCAGACTGATGGTGCTTTTTTTATAGGGATAGTTTGCAGTCAGCTCAGCTTCTTGAAGTGTCTCACTGAATAGATACAAATGCCAGCAGCTGGGAAGGGTGAGGTGCTGCAGTGGAAGTGAGGAGACCAGAGGAACTCAGAGATTTGGATTTGCAGTGGCTTTAAGTTGCCCAAACCCTGCAACCTAGAAAGAGACTGCAATGTCTCTATGTGAAATACTGATGTTGAATGAATAGTTACCAGGACAGAAACACCTTGTTCTCCACAAGCTTCATGTGTGGATCCTCCTTGTTGAAAGCTGGTACTGATTAGTATCTTAAAGTAAGATTCTTAGAACTTTCTCCAGCCCACCCTGAGTATGTTGAGAAATGCTCACCTTCCACCCATGATCTGTATTTCACTCAGTCCCAGTGTTTCTTGTTGAATGTACCTCCCTGTGCTGTGTCTCTTCGAATTACTCTTCTATGCAGTTCATAGTATTTCTCTCTGATCTCCAAAGTGGTTCTTCTTCCTTTGCCTTAGTCATTTTCTCTTACAGGGCAAACCTAACCCTCTTTCATGTTGTTCTTAATATGTAGGAGGTTAACTTCCCTTTCCCTTTCTTTTCCAAGATAGCACAACAGGTAGGTTCAGATTAGATACCAAGAAGAAACTCTTTACTGTGAGAGTGGTGAGGGGCATGGACTACAGAAGCTGTGGATGCCCCATCCCTAGAAGTGTTCAAGGCCAGGTTGGATGGGGCTTTGAGCAACCTGATCTAGTGGAAGGTGTCCCTGCTCATGGAATAAGGGTTGGAACTAGATGGTCTTTAAGGTCCCTTCCAACCCAAACCACTCAGTGATTCCATGAAGTGCAACCCCCACTCCCACAAAAAAACCCAACCAAACAAACAAAAGGCAGGGAGGAATTAAAAGTACTTGATTTGACTTAGTCTTTCAGACTTTGAAGCAAGTCCTTCTAAAGGCATGGGAAAGTGTGTTGATAATGCACTGCTTCACTGAAGAGTACGTAGTTCCAAAAGACATTTCATACGGAGCAAAGCACTGGAAAAAGTAACTCTGGAGTTGTAAATTTATTTCTTTAGTGTCCCTGCTGGCAGACAGCAAAATACTTTAATGCATGTCTAATATCATTCATATATACTGTAATATATATATGTGTGTATATATATACATACACACACACAGGCACCATAATTTCAGTGTAGGGCAGGATATGAACTTTTAAGAGCAAGGTCTAAATTTTAAAGTTTGTGTTTAACAAAGGGCTTAGATTGTTTTCATCAATTTGCTGCATGCTTGTGGTAACCCTGCCCCTGTTTTCCTTGATTGATTCTGTGGGAGAAATAAGTGCAATGGTTTAGCATAACACATTGTTAAATTAATTTATGCTAAATTTCAGAGGATAGTGGTAAGTTATAGGATAAAAGGGTCATAACCATAAAGGAGCAGAAGGTGACAGAACACGACCAACCTAAAGTCATGCAAAGGGAATACCCTGATCTGATTTCTCCCCAGACTGCCACATGAGAGGGATCTGTCTGTGGTCTGGGTGGAAAACCCTTTAAGATGAATCCACGTGAGAGGCTGGTAGGTACATTTGCAATCATCCATGGCATGAAGTTTCACAGACACAAATGCTGGATTCTACACCTGGGGCAGAGTAGGATCAGACACAAGTATAAACTGGGAGAGGGAGTGGCTGGATAGTGACCTGCAGAGAGAGCCCTGGGGGTGCTGGTGGGCAGCAGCTCAGGGTGAGTTAGCAGTGTGTGCCTGGGCAGCCCAGAGGGCAAACCCCATCCTGGGCAGCACCAAACACGGCATCACCAGCCAGTCAGATGAGGGGATCGTCCCACTGTGCTCAGGTGTGGCCTCACACAGAGTGCTGGGTGCAGTTCTGGGTCCCACCATTTCAGAGGGGTGTGAAGGTCCTGGAGTGAGTCCAGAGGAGGGAAACAAAGCTGGTGGAAGGGGTGGAAGGCATGTCCTGTGAGGAGCAGCTGAGGACTCTGGGCTTATCTGGTTTGTTTGCCACTGGCAGGATGTGGGGACACGAACCTGCAGCCTTGCCTATATAGGGCTGTCAGATTTGGCAGCTCTTAACAGGTTCTATTTACCCTTTCTAATTGGATAGCCAGAAATCCAACATTTATATATTGGTGATGGGAATGGGAGTGAAAAGGAGGTTGGTCAGGGCTGTATGGTTTTTTTTTGTTTATGTTGGACATTTGAGAGCAAAATAGTTCTCAAATAATTTGGTATCTATTATATAAATGAGTCATGACACAATATTCTTAGAGATTTGCCTGTGCTAGCAACTGGGACTAGACTTGCACTTAAGTGTTAGTCCCTGTACCTCCTTCTCTCACTTCCAATTGGCCTTTCTCCATCTCTGCAACTTGCTGTTGAATAACAGCTTTGGTCTGTCCCCACTAAACTTTTCCAGGGCACAGAATGCCTAAACTCTTGGGCATCCTAATAAAATGGCTTGGCTAATCTAATTATGAAGGCAGGCTGCAGAGAAGTACACAGCTGGTTCCACTGACAATGCAGAATGCTGTTACAAGTGCTGAAAAGTGATAAAAATGTATTTATTTTAAAATAACTTCTAGTGGATTTTGTGTCATCCACTTACATTGTGACTCATCTTGGTGATCCTGAACTGTGAAGCTGTAATGTAAAACCACTAGATACCACTTTATGTACTTCTTGGTCTCAAAGATCTCCCCTCTCAGTTGTCAGATCCTGTATTTCTGTTTCTCCTGGAGCCAGAACTGGCATTCTGTCTGGCTTCTCAAGACTCTGCTCCAAACAGCTGGCCTCTTGGAAGAGAGGGACCTTTTTTACCTTGTAATTTGTGTGGCATATATACCTTGTTTCCCAATAGCCTTCAGATGTTTGCACAGAGACAGTTTTTTAAGCCATTCTGTTTTCTTATTGTCTGCTTTTTTCAGCTTCTCTGTTAAGCCACTAGATGAATGCAATAAATATCCTGAAAGCAAAATTGAGTCTGCATTACTCCTAAACTATAATAGAACTATTCTGTGTTCATCAGGCCATTGCTGTTAAAACAGAGTGGAAAGCAGTGGCTGATGTATATATCTGAACACAGATCCATGGACTGAAATTGAAACCCAAAAATCTTGTACAATCCTGGTCTCCTGGCCAGCACTGCCCTTTTATTTATTTTCTGATGCCACTGGAGTCATTGATCTGTGCTGTGTACCAGGACAGCATTAACTTTGTTTTTTCTTCATTTGTGACAGAGAGTATATGTGAAAAAACAGACCCTTCATGCATTTATCTTCTCCACCTTCCATGTTCCCTGGGATATGTCCAGTATTGAGAAATCTCTTTCACAATCTCATATGAACTACAGCACAGAAAGTGTTTAAAAGTGGAGCCAAGGTAAAGCTTTATCTTTCTGGGCTTTAAGCATACATGCAAGAAGGTCTTCAGTTTTGTATGTATTTGCCATTTCCTGCCTTACTAAAATATGAACTTTCTGAACTGACTGAATTGCTACACCTGTGTGCTGCTGTCTGCCCTGCCCTCTTCTCCCTCTTGTACTGCTTTTCTTCAGGCATAACAACAAGTGTTTGCACCTTACACTGTTGCTTTTTGTTCTCTTGTAGATGTTTGCACTTCTAGGAAATTCTAGGTCTGAATTCCCATTTATCCTCTCTTATCTGGCCTGTTTGTTGCAGATCTTCTCTCTGTCACTCAGCCTGGCAGCTGTTTCCATTACTGAGACTTGCACATCAGGTTTTCCTCTCTGGACGCTGATGAGCCTGTTTGCAATTCCTCTGTCTTTGTTTCTCTTACACTAGGGTACAAATAGGAGGTTTGGGTCAAATATCTTCTCCTCCATATGTTAGCCACTTCCAAAAGCTGCTTTTCACTGTGCTCAATTGTTGCTCACCTGATGGTGGAAAACTGGTTATAAGCATATAGAAGGTTGTAGAGATCAAGTGCAAACTTTATAATTTGGTTTATTAAACAGTAGCTTCAGTGAATGCATCAGCTCAAAGACTGAATTTTTAGTGTAATTAGAAATCCTTTGCATAGAGTGCAACAACTGTTGATATTAAAATTTACCACTATATGAAAACCTGTAAAATTGAGATTGAGAAACTGCAGTCAGACACCTTGTAATAGCAATGGGAAAGGAATTATCTGTTTCCTGCTGCTCAGTACTCATGAGGCCACATTGGGAATGCTCTACCCAGTGCTGAGCCTCCGTATACCAGGGAGATGCTGCCAAGCAGATCCAGAAAGGGGCTACAAGGAGACTCTTAAGGATGTAGAGCACATGCTGTTTACAAGACATAGGTAGCTGGACTCATTTAGATTGAGGAACAGACTGATTTGCATAGTCTTACTTTAGTTAGAGAAGGTTGTAGGGAAGGCAGGTTCTTCTCAGAGGTGCACAGGAGGGACATGAGGTAGTGGTCGCAGTTGGTGCCCAAGACCCAAATGGAGCTGAGGAAAACATTTTTCCTGGGAGTGCTGCTGTGGGAAGAGGTTACTCTAAGAAGCTGTGGAATCAGCAGCTTTGGAAGTTTTCCAAATTCAGCTGGACAAGCTCTTGAGTAATATGATACAGCTTTGAAGTTTGCCCTGCTTTGACCATGGGGTTGGACTAGGTGATCTCAAGAGGTCCATTCCACCCTGCATTATTCTGCAAGTCCAAACAGTATAACTGAGTGCTTTTTTGTAGCAGAAAACTAACTGCTAAATTTCTTTTAATGTTAAAGAGTGTGTGAAAAAAAGATTGATTTTTCTCTTTCTCACCTCTGGGTTTAAATAGTTTGTGTTCAGTGATCCTTCTTGCAGTGCCAGTATTGTATGATTATTGTTTTTGTGAGATGGTCACAAAATGAAGTGTCAGTGTGAATGAAGGCTGGCAACTATATTGTTGACCTTCAAAAGAAAGTTGAAGTTTTTCTTAGCAATTCCTGTCCTGAAAGTATAATCACTGGTAAAATAATGGGCCCGTTATTAAAAGAGTCTGCAGGGTGACAGAATTCTAAGCAATAACAACATGTGTTCGAAAAGAATAAATCTTGCCAGGCAATGGAATTGCTTTTTTTGATAGAATTGCAAAATGAATGATTTTAGAGAATCAAGAGGCAAGTAGGTATATGTTTACTTTCTAACATGAATATTAATTGAAATTCGCTTGGGTAGGAAGAGAAAGTTGGGTGAAAGATAGTAAACAGGAGCTGATTATCAGCAGCAGTGTAATGGTTATGTAGGTTGGGAGCTAGGCTGGTGTTGTGTAACATTTCTGTTAATGATATGACAGAGGGAGAGAGAAAATACTCTTAATGAGCTTTGAAAACAAACTGGGAATTGTGAGCCTCAGAGCAGAAAAATAAGGGGGCGAAGGGCTCAGATACATAAAGAGAAAATATAATGAGATTAAACTTGGAGAACTGTTCAATCAGGAGCATGTATGCTATCCTAAACTGAAGTGGGAAGAGAGGTATTTAAAAGGGACACCAATCTGTGGTGCTGAAAATGGCAGCTGGAATCCTAGTACCCCTTTTGAGCAGAAAACTCAGTCTTTCTCCTGCCACCGGGCAGGGCAGCTTTAAACCCTCTGCCCAGGCTGCTGGGCTTGAACAGCAGTTTGCAGAAACTCACTTTCTGCTGCTGTTGTGATGAGTGCATGAGGCTCCTCCATGCGCTCTTAGAGGTGAAGGTGTGACTGCCCAGCTCCAGTTCTGTCTGTTACTGTTTAATATTCTGCCAAAAGCAGAATGAATGAGTTCTGATTTCCTTTTGGACTTTGATGGTTGAGCTCATTACAGACATCTCCCTTCCTTCCCTGTCTTCCACCCTGCCCAGACTCCAAGATCTCCTGTATGTCCCTCTGATAGGGCTGGGCAGGGTAAAAGCACAATGCACAGAATGTGAGCCCGGAGTCATGTGCATGCCTGTGCTCGCTGCAGGCTCCAGGTCATCCTCGCACACTGCTCTGCTTTGCTGCTATTGATACTCCAAACACATGCTGCTGTGTCTTGGCTTGGGTTTCCAGGACTCATACAGCACTGTGCCTTCTCCCTTCCCTCAGGTTTCACTGAAGACAATCTGGATGCATAAATTTTATTTCTTTAGAAATCCAGAGTGGAAGTAAGTTATGGAATTTTGGGGAAGGAAGAGTGACCAGGATCTGTTACTGTTGCCATATTGAAACTTCATTTATAGCAAAGGGGGAGGATTTTTTTTCTTCAGTAAGTGGGGAGAGAGAGGCCACCAGGATAAACTAAGATTGACCACTGAATGACTTAGCTTTATCACTGGCCGTATTTCTTTTAGAGCTTAAAAAGGAAGTTCAACTAATTTTCTGTATGTTCATCTTCTTTGACTCTTTTAACAGCTTTTCATGCGCACTTATCCGTATTGACATGCTGAAACAAGACTTTTAAAAATCTCAAGGAGATCTGATACTGTTAGGAACAGAAGAATTGCTCATTACTTCGTAAATCTATAGGCACTATACAATGGGGTTTTCGTTTGGACTGGAGCAAGTTTTTCCCTCTGAGATACAGTAGGCAATGTTACTTTAACACAGAATATGTTCACTTGCTATGGGAAGAAACTCAGTTGTCAGCCTGTCTGGCTAGCCTCAAGGTATGAAATTCATTAGATTCTGGAAGAATGAAAGGAATGTGCAATACTTCGAAGGTATGTATGTAGGATTCTTTAACTTCATCCTCAAAATTAATTGTGTTTTATAGTTACGTGAGTCCTGGAAGTTGGGAAGGTAAAAATATTTCTGTTCATTCAGCAATTCTATCAAAATAGCTCTTTAACATTGTTAGCATCCAAGGATCAAAACCATGTTTGTTCGCTTTCTTCATATTTTATGCTCCTTGTGATATAGTGGCATAGTAAAGAGAGGAAAACACTGTAGAGGAGATGTTTCCGTGTGCTAATGCTTGCCATTAGAACAGCTCATTACAAAGAGGTTAGAAACAATGTGACTAGTAGCCCTCCAAAATCCCAAGGAAAATAATGCACCATGTATGTCTGATGCACAATGAAACTTTTAGGGGGGCTCAGCACCATGACAAGATTGTCCGTAACTGTTAAAGGCTCTAACAAAAAAACAATTATTTGGGGATGTGGCCAGATGTAACACCATTTTGGCTTTTTCCTTCAAAAGACTAGTCCTTTACTCAGTCTTTTGATGAAAAGCTTTAGTAGTCAGACCAGTGTGCATTATTTGTATACACAATCTGCTATCTCCTTTAGCTTAAAGAATCAACGGCTTCTAAAGTCAGACTTCTGTCCAGAAAGTTTTATTCACTCTTACTACAGTAGCATCTGAGATGCTCTGGACTAAGGTGAGTGAGCAAAATGATTTTTCTCCCTCCTACTTCTCCCATCCTTTCTTCTCTCTCCCCTCATCTCCAGTGATCATTTTTGTGCAAAGTTTCATGGACTCTCCTTTCTCTGCAGTGGGGCTATAAGAAGAAAACAGTATGATAGGAAAGATACAAGGAGAGACTTGCAACACAAGATGTATCTGAAGCAACTTTCTATACTGTATAGACTAGAAATTATTTTATGTTGATAATGCCCAGTTAAGGAGATGAATGCATCTAAAACTGTATCAGCTTGTGAGATCAAAGTCCTTAAATAGCTTCCCACTATCATGACATAGAGGCAACACCAATAAAACCTCCAGCATCTCTGTACTCAAGGATCAAGCTTTCTTCTCCTTCATAAATACCTTCAATTTGGAGTCTTTCAGATTTTTACTCTTGAGATTAAACCAACCTTTCATCTCTGCAGCCAGTACATCTCTAAGGGCAGATGGATTGCCTTTAAATAATTGCTAATGCCTGTTTTTTACATTCCTTTTGTCGAGGAAGGTGCTTTATTCTGACAAATACACTCTTGTATGGAATTCACACTCCAGTAGGAAAAAAAAAGCAGAACATGGTGATGGGAAAGACTGGAATTTGTTGTGTCATTTCTTTTGTTAAAAAAGAAATTTCCTCTTTTAAAAGAAGACAGTAGTTAACAGATTGGAAAGGATAACTACCAAATTAAGTCACACAGATCAGACAGGCTTTATGATCTGCAGATACTTAATTGACAGGATGGGAATGCTCCTAATTTGTAATATCTAACTATAATAAGTAACACAACCTTTTTCCCTTCTCATTATTGTGATAGCAATTTCATTTTGCCAGTTTTTCAGTACATACAGTTGTACTAGTACTAATCACTACTAACTGCTCCAACTAGTTCAGTGTCTATCTTTTGCAGCCTGAGGAGGCATTATGCTGTGATAGGGAATTGCACAGCCCATCTTTGGGGTCAGTGGCTGACTCAAGTATTGGATATTTAAACAAAATGTTAGAATAACAGCAAAGTCTAAGTTGGAAGTAGATGCTGGAGAGTGTGTGGTCAACCCTTTCATGGAAAGCAGGGGCCCAGTTCAGGTTATCCAGGTGCCTGTCAAGCTGAGTCTTGTATATTTCCAGTAAGGGAGAGTCTACCATCTCTCTAAGCAGGCTATTCCAGTGGGGTTTTTTTTAACTATACCAGGTCAACTTTTCCCCTGAGCAACTTATTGCTATTGCTTGTCCTGCCAACATGCATATTTGTGAACGAAGCACCATCATCTTCTGTAACTGCTTTTTAGTTATTGAAAGACATTTTTTGGCCTTCTGGAAAGTGAGAGTCTTTTACACATTCGACAGCACATCTGTCCCGAACTAAGTGTCTGCCTAAAGCCCTAATATTAACATTTTATGAGGTGAAAGTTTTATTTCAGAACAGTATACAACATCTCTTGAGGGTATCTTAATTTGGAATTCTGTCCCTAAGCACGTAACTTTTCTCTTCTATAATAGAAGTCAATGCTTTAAGTTTTCCCAGTGTTGAGAAATGTGGGTCAGTAACGTGTATCTGGCTTTTCATTTTGAAGGGTCCCTGGTTGCTTTAAAAATGTGGTTTACAGATTATAAATAAGGACTACTGGTGACCAGCCTGTGAAATCTGAGAGGGAATCTGGTTGACAGAACTTTGTAGCAGTGTACCATGTCAGGCCTTCAGTAGTCTGAGGGTTTGGGGTTTTTTTCACTGCTTGAGAATGCAGAACACTGTAGAGAAATCTGTTCTGGATTATTTGGCTTTTAAGCATTTGTTCTTTATACTAAAAGAAAAATAACTGGATCTCAAATATGAAGGATGTTTAAATTGCATGAAGATAGTTCTGTACTAGAGATTTTGAAGGCTCTGGTGCCTGGGAACAATTTGTTAGGGAACAATTCATAGAGAAGAATTCATTATTCCCTCCTCCCCATTCCCTGCCTATGGCTTGGTATTGATGTAGTCTTTTAGACTCAGATATCATCAATACGTGATAGAGCCTATATAAACACAACAGATACATTAGGTAGGGACAAAAGTAGGACATCCTTATAAATGGAGCTAAGAGTGCTTTGGAACAGCAATAGACACTCCTTGGGAGGCATTGAACTGGAATAAGGTTTCTTGGAAATAATCAAGACATTTTCTTTCTTTTTTTTCTTTTTTTTTTCCCAATGTAATACATAAGCCTGTCATCTAATTACAGGACAGGTGCAAAGAATCATTATGTTTGGAAAAAATATTCCATGTAAAAAGAGAAACTCCACCTTGCAATTCATCAGTTCTATTTCCTTTGTACGTTCAGAGAGCCATAACTCCTGATTCTGTTGATTAAGCTTTTATGTCTTTTTGTTTCCTTTAAGCCTAGAATTCCACTGGTACACCTGTCAGGGAGCGAGAAGACTTATTTTCTTCTCTTTTATTTTCCATCCCAGGCCCAATTACTTACCATGTTACAGTAAAAGTTTCTGAACATTTGTTTACTCTGTATGGGGCAGAAAGCATCCAAATTGATTTAAAAGAAAAAAACACAGGGAACTGAGTTAATTTAGCAATCCTTGAAATACATGAAACATGGGATTTCAGAGTGCAGTTCATGCAGTCAGGTTTTGGATGGAATTATGTATATTTGAGTACTGCATTTCCTCAAGAAAAGGCAAACATAGAATCTTTTCATGATTGTATCTGCCAAATTATATGGCTTCAGCTTGCAGTAGAAGAGAGTAACCTCATTACTTATAGATGTTTAATATAGCATTTTCCATGCTATTGGAATAGAAACACTAAATCCTATACGGGAGAGTCCTGTATTAAAACCATCGGCACAGGAGGAAGTGGGGGAGAAAAAGACTGGGACGTGGTCAGTTTAGAAAAGTTGGGTTTCAGATATGGGGTAAGACAATGAATTTATAAAACTCTTCTGAAAAGTGTCCAGGTGGCTTGAGAGAATTTTCTGTGGCTTCTGGGCAGATGTTTGGCAGGAAAGGGACAAGTGCATCATAAGAAATGAGTATATGAGAAAAATAACACAGAAGGAGTACCTGTTGGCTGGATAAAATCCAGGGAACAAAGTATCTTTCTTGTTAGGGGCAGGGATCTGCATGGATATAGGCACTTGCATTATAGAGTTAAAACAACAACAAAACCAAACAAAACATTACCAATGGATTATACTATTGTAGATTTACTATTAGCTTGTTCTCTTGAAGGGGAGAAATCTGTAGTGCCTTCTCAGCAAATTATAGTTTATGTTTAAAATTAGTCTAGACTTGGACATTTAGGAGAAAAGAGAAAATTATCATATACATATTGTTGCTATGAACTGGACTCCTACGTGGCATATTTGGACCCAAACTAGCACTGTCTGCTCTTACATGATACTGCATTTTATAAGCCCTTAGTTTAATTCATGTTGTTTAAAAACCCGGTCTGGATACACATCATTAACTAAGCATTTATGGTCGTGTATTTGATAGATTCCTCTGAGCCAGTGTGCAGAGCGTAACGTGAAACATCATGTTGGTTGCTTCTGAAATAAAATGCCAGCATCCCAATTAATTTGTAAATGGAAAATATCTGCCTGTGATGAATTAACAAAGTGCTGCTTCTAAAGGCCAATTGATATTTCATACTAGAACTACTGCATACTTGTGACATACCTAAGTAGATCAGAGTAGATTGAATGACACAAATAGTTCTCCCCTTCAGAAGTTTGGTTTGTTGGCTTTTTTTTTTTTTTTTTGTCTTTCAAATGTCTCTATGAGGAATTTTTGCAAGGTTTTTAGTTTCTGACTGCTGATCAAGGGTATCTATCTTGGTTTTCTCATCTCTGAGAGACACTGATGGTACAATTAAACTTTTTCAAAACTGAAGTGAATGTGGGCTTGGCTTTTGGGAAAGAGTCAAACATGCTTGCATCCATTCTTTACATCCTGTGTTAGACTCTGAATGCCTGGTATTGCAGCTCGCACACAGCATTCTCCAAGTGTAAACGAGTCCTCTATGATGCCGATAAGGCCATAAAAAATATGTTTCGCCATTATACTTCTGCCTTTACAAAAGCTCATTAATTAATATAGTGTAAAAAGTTAAGTAAGTTAAGTAAAACTACTGTAAGTCAGAGAATTGAACTGCTGCATGGTCTTTTTGTGGCTTGACAGACCCGGTCATATCAAACTGTACAATGATTTTTTTCCCTTTCCTCCTTTGTCATTTTAAATCTCTCACACCCTTGTAATACGAGCTGACACTGATCACAAAGCTCATGAATAGCAGCACTGTTACATAAACCTGCTGGATTATAGTAAGAGGTTTACCTTGTTTTCATTATTACACCCTTTCTTGTATCTCATGCAGAATAGATGAGAACCATTTAGCCTCGTTCTTGTGAGATGAGTAAGGTGGCTAAAATATCTGCCTCCTCTTGGGATTTAAATCTGACTGTTGGCAAAGCAAAAAGCATTAATTGCATGACTGTTATGTTACAGGCACATCCTATTTTAAATGTTAAAGTTTACCGCATTCCACCGTTCACCACACAACATGGAAGAAGCTTTATTGTGAAGATAGAGATGCTTTATTGCAAGTGTAGATGCATATGCTCAGATAGGATTGTTTTTATAGATCTAAAGAGCTTCAAGACAGGAAGGAGTTTGTGGACTTTGCTCTGGGTAGAAATTGTGGCAGTTTGTTGGAAGCCATAATAGGAATGATGAGCAGGATGGAAAGTGACTGTCCTGTTGTGGTTTACTCAGAACTTCAGAAGTGCTGTTAATGGCAGTTAAGGTATTGTTCCTCTTACCTTGAATTACTCAAAAACTGTTTCACATGAATTCAGGAATGTCTACCTTCAGAGGCAGAAGGAGGTATGTGCAGGGAATTGCTGGGCAATTGTCATAATTGGTATACCCCAGGGAGGGCCAGGGGTGGGCTGTAGAGACTAGATGCCACCCTTGTTTCCAGACATTTTGCTTATGGGTCATGTTGGGGACCCAGCAGAGGGGAACCTGGTACAATGACTTGAACTCTGACTCTGGGCAGGTACTTATTTCATTTGACAGTTTGACTCCTTTATGAAAATTGTGTCTGTGGCCTGAAGGTGGGACCTGGAATCAGGTTTTGCTTGGAAATTCTGCTGCTAGACAGCTCTATGATAATTCATACACATCTGAGGGATGTCTCTTCAGTAAGGTATTTGGTCTGCCACTTTCAGTGAGTCTTAAGGCTTCAGGCTGAGACTGGTGATGAGTTAGTGGGGAAGGAGCCTGAAATAATGTTACGAGTTTGCTGCCCATTGAAGACATCTGGGCCTTTGCCAGCCCTGACACAGTGGTTTTAAATGTCCCATTCATAGAATGGCACCTGTTTATGCTAAGTGCCAAAAATTGAATATTTTAGCAATGAGGAATTCACTCAATTGTGAAAGGAATGTGCTTAGAAATGTTACTTCATCGCATAACTGAGCAGGTTTCAGAGATGTGTGCTGCCTGTTATAAATGAATGCTTACATCGTCCTCTTGGTTCTTTCTTCACACAAAGCCATTTGGATGAGCGTTTGTTTTTTAATTTGTTGGGTTTTAAGTTTAATAATTCTGCTAATACATAGACACCAGCTGTCAGTTAATTCAAAACAGCAGACTGCTGGTGAAAGACAGCCTCTTTGGAACAGATGTTAGAGGAAATCCACCTGATTTTGTCTGAGGGACTTGTACACATTTGACACAGTTAGAAGAGTTATTTTAGTAATGATATCCTGCTACACCATCCAAGAGGAAGAAGGGAGGCCATCTCATGATAGAAAAAATCATTTGGCTATTTGGTAGCTTTCTTTAATCTGTAGTCAACACAGAAGAAGTAAAAATCTAAACTGTCATTTAAAGTGGGAGTGGAAGAGAAGCATTCAGATCATGTACTTTACCTCTGCAAAATATGGGTGTTAAATAAGAACCCTTCTCACTTCCTCGCCCCTGCTTTCTTTTTTTGGTCTTTAATTTTTGAAGCATGGTTTTGGAGATCTGATTTGTGATGTTTCATCCTATGGGGGTATCGGGGATATGATGTTGCTTTCCTGCCACTGGTTGACAGCTTTCTGGCTCTTTGATCTTATACTCTCTGTATGTGAAGTAAAAGGCACTTCATTGCATATGTACTAGGAAGGGACAGCAGTTGTAGTGCATATTTATTTGCATCATTGGTGGCTAAAGCTTGATTTGGCCTATATTAGTGTCTTCACAAGGAGTTCTAGTCTTGAAAATGGTCTTACTGATGACTTTACAAGGAATCATTATTAAACTAATGCTGTTGTAGTGAGAAAACTCCCTTTCCTCCTGCAGGTAAGGTACAAATTTAAGCTACAGGGGTTTTACTGTTAGGCTCTGAAAAGTTCAACGTTTCAGAGCCAAATTTTCAATCTGAAATAGAAAAGCAGAATTGGGATTATAAAAAAAGGTCTGTTGAATATGAGTAACCTTACTCTCATAAAGATAAGGTGTTGATAGAAACAGAATTGATTCAATTAATCTTGAATTTGAATATTAACTCTTGTGTCCTTTAAAAAGAAATCAGCAGATTGGGAAAGATTATGGTATAAACAGAGCTCCGTCAGAAAGAAGCCCTAAGATGGTTAACTGAAATTATTAGGGAATCAGAGAGTTTTCAGTAACAGGAGATGCTGAAAAGATGAGTGCTTAGTTTAATGAAGGACAAATGACATGAGATGTAATAGAGGATAACATAATGATGAATTATGGGATGAGGATGAATACCAGGATAGAGGACAGAGCAGGAAGGCTTAATAATGATGGTGAATAACAGGAATATGCTGGATTTTTTTAACATAATGCATACCTGTGGAACTCACTGTCCTATGGTACTGAGGCTAGGTTCTCAGCAGAATTTAAGAAGGATCAGCTGTTGATGGAGATGAAACAATGTATGAGTTGTTACAGAAGATGAGATAAACACCCTGTAATTAAAAGGGATACAGATTCTTATGCTAGAAGTCATAAACAGACTGTTCCAAAGCATCTGGTGTGCTCTGCTGCTTGGCAGGAGAGGTGTGTCTGCTTGGGCACGTGCTGTTCTCTTGCCTTTCTTATTTTGTGTTTTTTCTCACCTACTAGTGGGAGAATTGGTAAGGTAGTTTTAGGACTTAAGAAAAAAGTCCAATATAGTTGGTTTTGTATTTTTTTTCTGACACAGCTATTACAATCTGTTTTTCTGCCTGAATTGTACTTTCTGTTGTATGGGTTGATTTGCTCTACATACTGCCAAACCTAAGAAGACTCTGATTTCCAGGAATGCTCAGAGTCAAAAAAATACAAAGACTTTCTGGATTTTAGTTCTCAAAGGTGAAACTAAGAATGAATTGTATTCTAACAGAGTATTCAGAGTACTTCTTTCAAATCTACCAGATTTCTTGATGTTGTTTGTGAAGGGCAAAGATTGCTGTATTAGTGCATATGTTTTCATTTAAAAGCTTTAATGTTGGTAGTAGGACTTCTATTTTCTGTTCTATTTTTTCGTAGCTTTGGAAACTCAGACATTCTGCTCAATCAGAGGGCTCCTGAGGGACAACTGATGTGAAGGTGTGACTTAACCACAATTTCTTAGCTTTCAGACCTCATATTGCGCTTCAGTCCTCATGTCCCATATCTCCTGTGCATTAGCTTATCAAGTCATCATCTGCATCTGATCACAGTGCATTAAGGTTCCTGACATGATTTGCAGCTAATTCCTTTGCACAATTTTGAGACAGAATCTCTGGTGTGAAATCTTAAATTAAAAGTCTCACCCACATATGCATTTTTGGCAGTAAATGGAAGTCCCAGGGACCAAATGACACAGAATGTTTGGCACAGTAGAAAGTCTTACAATAGGATCTTATTTTCTTGGCCCATGTAGAAAGGGTAAACTCTTATAGGTATATGTTAGTATAAACTAATAAGTATTAATTTAGGCCCTAGTAAGTATTGATTTAGACCATTCAAAGAGATTTTCCCTCTTTTTTACCTTTTTGTCTCGGGGAGGCAAGGAACATTACTCATCAGAGGCAATCATGAGCCGTTATGCAAGTGTCATTGTGTCAGAAAAAACATTAATTTTCTTTCTAGAAACAATTTCAAGAATACGATTTCTCTCTGTGAAAAAGTCATGGACGAAGTCAGGACTGATGAAGGTGTTGAATTGAGATGGCTAGACACTTAATTCCTGTATCTGTAAGAAGAGATTGATTCCCTATAGATCACTAACTCAATCTCTCATCAGGCATGCTCCTTTACTCGGTTCCTGCATCCTAGAGTGCTGTCCTACTCCTCTCTCTTTCTGCCAGACCTTCCTTTCCTTCAGCCATGCTAGTGCACAGTGGAGACGCAGAACATGGAGCCCAGCCTCTAAGAATCCATCTGAGTGTCTGTGTTTTCCTGCCAACTTAAGCTGTGTGGACATTTACCTGTCCCAGATACCGGGTCTCTGGAGGTGGCTTCATTCCTCAAGTGGAATCGAGGATCAGGTGATGCCTGTTGGACACTCTTGGTTCTGCTACAGAGTAGGGCATAAGCTTGTTGTCTGTCATCTCTCACAAAACATTAGAAGAGAACTGTTTCTGGTCAGACCACAGGCATCAGCTGTGAGTAAGCCTGTTTCTTCATGAATCCAGTCTTCCCTCCATCAGCTGTCTGTCCATCCAGTGCCCAAGGAAATGGTGGTTTTTTGAAGGTATGAGAAAAGTCTGCTCTTCATATTAGTAGGGAAACTAAGTCTACATTTCACTCTTCTCTGAACACTTAGTAGTGATTCTTTTTCAGGATTTATAACAAACAAGCTGTTCATATATGCTCTGAATAATGTAGGAAGCTATGATTAGAGATTAGAGACTCCAAAACTGAAGTTGCAGTAGTCTGTCGGTTTCTAATGGAATACTTCTCTTCTTGCAAAATGAAAGTGTGTCAAAGATTAACTATGGTTGGGGATATTTGGTTCGGAAAAATACAGGCACGTTTCAAAACTTGTCTACTATACAAAGCTGTCCTTGAAACCTACCTTGCTTCTGTCCAATCTCATGATGGGCAGAATGCCTTGGATTTACAGGATGCAGGCTGTGAACTTGGAAGGCACTATGATATGCATTAGAACACTCAGAGTATCCATGGTTTTGGTTACAAATCCTGTAGCCTTGGGACACCTGTGAACTCCAGGTATTTTTGACTTGCGGGAGTCTGGAAGCTCTTTCTTGTGGAATCAGGAACATGGAAGTCCTGAGAACCCCAGGACTTCCTAATTTCAGTGCTATTTTTTGGACATTCTTTTCTCTTTAAGTTTATTCCAAACCGAGTGTTTTTGGTTTTGTTTGGGGTTTTTTCCTAATCTGAGCTTTCAGCTGTATACAACTGCATGCCAGAACCACAAGCTATTCTTTCCAACTCTTGTTCCATATCCCTTTCTCATTGCCTTCCAGGATTTGTAGCAGTGACCGAAAAGCTGTAGACACTGAGTTTATACTCAGCAATCTTGGTTCTTTGTCAATTTAGTGTACCCTGAGAAAGGCTTGCATAATTGAGTTTTTGGTCAATATAATTCAAAAGAAAAGAATGAATTTAAGAACCATATCCCTCTAACATTTGGTGGTGTATGCATTTGTCTGTCTCTCTGCAGGGCTCATTATTGTTCTGAAGTCATGTGGCAGGGTTTCTAAAACTCATGATTTCTAAAAATAATTAGAGAATGCAGTGGTTAGTGCTGTAGTGGAGGACATGTGAGGCAGAGATTCAGTTTGCGTCTCTGCCAGCAATTTCCTATTCATCTGCAGCAAATGTCTTGGTCCTCGGGTTCCCCATAATTAAAATAGTGACAGTAGCATTATCCTATCTAATGGAAATTGCAAGGTAAAATATATAATAAGTTGTAAAATGGCTTGTGTATTGTGGTGACTGGAGTTTTTATTCTCTTCAAAAACTCCTGGAGTTTTATGCTTTCATATTCAGGAATCATGGGAGACATAACAAAAGCTTAAGATATTTTTGCTCTATCTTCAGTATTTGTTCCTATTCTTGCCTATTGTAGTCCCTCTTCCTCTCACTGAGTCAGCAAGATCACTTAATGTCTTGTAAGATGGATTCAAAACTTCTAAAAGGGGAAAAATAAGCATATTTTTATATATTGCTGATGTACATTTTATATCTGTTTTGTTATTACAAACACATGGTTATAAATATGTGTATAAACTTGGTCAGCTTTTGCTATCTTTTTTTTTTTTCTCTCTTTTGCTTCCACAGGCCGGTTGTGCAGAAATAGCTGGGGAAGGGAGAAACAGAGGGATTCAGGAGCACTGTAGCTGGGCATAATTGCCACTGAAGTTCTGATGAGATTAAGGGTTGAGAAAAAAGATAAAGTATTTTGTGACTTCCGCTAGAAACTGAAGTTGTTGGGATCTGTACTTTGAGGACTGTGGTAGACTGTTCCCAGGAGGGAATCAAGTAAATCAATTTCAGTTGGAGAACCAGCCTGAGATTTTTTGGCCATATTACTAACACACTTCCTTTCCATTTTTTGACTACACCCATTGTGACATCCACTTTTATATCTGATATCTGAAAGTGGCCTAAATTTTTACCCTTAATACTTGACAGAGCCATTTAGATGCAATGGACTGAGGTTTATTGCCTTGTCCCAGGCATGTACGTGTGCAACTGAAATTATTTTCTTGATGTGGAGGCATCACTCAGCAACAAAATTCTGTGATTCAGTTATCAAACATTAATGATGTACAGAGTGAGCTTTTGAATGTTTTTCATGCCCTGATTACTAAACAGAGGTAAGATCTGTAGTGAAGCAAAACGTGTTTGTCCCCGTGCTGAGGTTACACTGTCGAGTGGGACTACTCCAGGGTGCTGTTGAATGCCCTGCAGCAACACCTGCCACTGAATTCTCCATCAGAGGCAGAGTTAAGTGCAGTGGCTGGTCAAAACACAGCTGGACGGACTGGTTACAGCTTTCTCACCATGTATTTTTTCAGCAAATAAGCAGTTCTGTGTGATTTATTAACTGAGCTACCTGAACACTGAGTTAGAGTTCCAGCAGGAGGAAGTGGCGTCTAATCTGTAAAGCTGCTCCATGGCTGCAAATTCAAGTGGCGGAAAGTTACTGAAGCTTGTAAAGTGTCCCTGGTGGCAACCACATAACCATAAGAGAGTCATATGTTTTCTTGCTACACAGCGGGAGAGGAGGCTGATCTGGAGCTGTGTTTTCCCTAGTGCTTGTTGCTCAGGCCTGGATTTTGAAGCTGGCTATTGTCTTTATGTGTGTCTTTGATTGTTTGTTGTGAAATACAAACTGTTCTGTAGGCCAGTCATGGAGATCTCTTAGTGGAAGATGCATAACAGGTAATGATGAAGTAAACTATTATTTTGTTGTATTTGGAAGTAAAAATAGAAAACTGGCAAACTTTAGTGAGGCCTAATAATGAAAACTTGAAAAAACTAAGGTTGGAGGTATAGTTGTTTCACTCTTATTTTTTTTCCTTTTTAAACTACCAGTAGAAAGTTTCCATATTAACAAAGAAGGGCTGGATTTGTGGAGATTTACTTTTGTTTAATACAAAACATTCTTTTTTTTTGACTTTGAGGATGGATTAATTATTATTGTCATATAGCTTCAATGGGAAGGCAAATGTTTATATTGCATTAGTATTCACAGGTGCACAGCAAGTCTTTTTTTCTGTAGCTAGTCTATCAGTATAAATTTTATGGCAAAGCAAAGGGTGCAACAGGAAAAAATGCTTTAAAATGCTTGAACACTCCTAATACTTTGTCTGACAGCTCAGTTTTGTGTGAGAAGTGAAACCCATGAAAAATATCTAGCTGCAGCATAGTTTTGCAGTGGTGCATCTTGACACTTTTAGTGAGGGAATCTCAAACAGAAGAGCCTTTTCTTACTTCTAAATCCATAGTCAGACATTTGCCTTGTGTTTGAATGCAAGTTATGCTGCAGGCTCCTCTGTCCAAGGCAGGTACCTGACCATGACTTACAAGTAACTTTCATGTTTTTTTTCTGAGAAAGTTGGTTCTTGATGATGCTCAAGTTTGTATGTGCACTACAGAAATGCCCCATTCTACCTTGGTCACTGCTAATTTATCTTTTTCTATTTGGGTGTTTTGTGTATAGCCTTTTCTCCTATCATACAGAGTGCTGAGCAATCATCTTGCAGTTTTCTTTCTGATGAACATATTTGATGCAGGTAGTTCTGAAATTACTTTTAAAAAGCAAAGTGAATAAACACCATTGATACAGGCTTGGTACAGCCTGTTGTTAAAATGTTTTTCTATAACAGAAAAGATGAGGGAAACATATTACACATTCAAATGCTAGGTATTTCATGGCATGAAGTACTTTATGGTGGAGGGATCTTTTCATGGAAAAAGCCTGTCAAGAAGGGTACAGCAGTGCTATAGGGTGATGATTCTGATGTTGTCACATAAAAAGTACATAATTTTAAGAGCCCTTTGGGCATAGATGTCCAAGACTGAAAAAATGTCCTATTGTCTTTTCTTATAGATACCTGATATAATAATTAACAGTGCATTTTAATGTGCATATTGAAAGGGACAGTTGAAAATGGTGCAGAATCTTGCTTATCCTGGTGGCTGTATTTCTGCCATAGTGGCTTTCTAATGTAGTTTCTTTAGATACAAAAAGAAAAGAACAACCTACATTTTAAATCTGCTATAGCACTTTCCCCATCAGTGCACTGCCTTTACACTTATGACAAAATGACAAATTTGGAAGCACCAGGCGTGACCTGAAGTATTTCTCTTCCTTCCCTTCTGGCACTTACATGCTTATGCACAGATGCACATATGCCCTCTCTGTTTCAAAGTCCTAGCGGGGATGTGCTATTATGTGGAAAAGAAATGTGGCATTTGGGTCAGTGTTTCTAGTTCACAGACAACCTGTGATGTAAGATGGCTTATTGCTGTATAAAAGAATAATCTCTGATATACTAGTTAAATAGAGTGTAAATAGCTGCAGGTTCAGATACCTTTGCATTTCAGGGATTTTAAGAGTTGATTGATGACTCTGTAGCAGGCAGCAGCTCTGCTTTTCTGGTTATGGTTAATTATATCACAGGTGATGCTGTCACGTTTTGTGCATGTATAACTGAGACATGTGCCTATTCAGTGTATGCTGAGTGCTAGCCTATTCCAGTTCCGTGTCCCATGGCATTTGTTTAAGCCAGAAAAAAAAAAAAGTAAGTTACTGCTAACTTAATGAGCAGGGAGAGGGTAACACCTGTCTATCTAATCCATACTTTCCCTGTATTTTATAGCACTGAAGGAATATCACTGCCTAACAGTTCCAGCGCATAAACAGCTAAACAGTACTTGACATTTAAAGAGATTTTCTGTTGTGCACTTGTATAGTCAAGAGTAATTCTAATCCTATTAAAGATATTATGTCATGGAGGCGTGCCCTGGAGGAGAAGGCTTCTGCTAACTGGCCCGATGGAAAGCAGAGGGGAGGGGCGAGCAGGAGGGCGGATTTATTACTCGATAGTTAGGTCAGGGATTTCTGTGGGAAATGCCCAGTGGTTGCAGTTGCCGATGATTTCACGGCAACAGCAGTGAAACACAGAGTGTGCTCCGGTAGCTGGTTACTGAATGAGACACTGCAAATGGGTGGAAAGGAAAAGGACAGCATGTGAGAGAGAGTCAGAGAGACACAGAGAGGAAAGCTGAGAGCAAGGAAAGTGCTCCGGCTCGAGGAGAGTCTCCCAGGTGTACTGCAGAAGCTTTTTGGAAATGGATGCAAGGACCATCTGCTGCCTATAGATTAGAGGGCTGTAGACTAGGAGTGCAGGGAAAGAGCTTATGGCTCTTTTAAATAAAAATCAAAGTTCTGCATAACTGATTCATCAAGATAAATCATGAGTCTTCTCTTGCATGGGATATTAATGTATAAATCCATGCTTCAGATAGGCAGAGTACAGCCTACATTGCTTTAAAAAATAAACCCAGCAACAATGCAGTGAATAAATTCTGCAGTGATTATCTGATTTATGTACGAAGAAAAAGAGAAGCAAAGCACAGACAGCTCTTATCGCACTGTGGCATTTGCAAGGCACTGCATTTAATGCTGAGAGATGCTATACATTAAATCTGACAACTGTGAAAAGAGAGATCATGGAGAAGTCAAGTAGTGAGGATTCTTCAATTCACCGGAGTCCATCTTTGGATAGCAAAGACTCAGATTTTGCTAAACCTTCTACCTCAGGGAGGCAATTTGGTCGAGGTTTTACTGCAGGAGCTTTCTATGGTACAACTGGATCACGCACACAGAGCCACACTGGGGTCGGAACCGGGACCGGCGCTGGGACTGGAACTGGCGTAAAAAGTGACAAATACAGTGCACCCAAAGGCAGCAAATACGTGGTCTTTTACCTGGATCTATCCTTTGTTTTCCTTTTAGAATTTAAGAAGTGCAACATGGCAAGAGGCTGCCTGTGTTGTTTGAAATACATGATGTTCCTTTTCAATTTAATATTTTGGGTGAGTACTGCCTTTTCAGTTGCCTTCATCTGTTAGCGTATCCTGTACTGCTGCATTATGTGTATGGTGCATCTTTGAAGCAGTACAGTAAGTTCCCTCCTCCCCTCCCTCTCTCTCATACCTGCTTGGAATATTTTCTGTGTTAAACTTGTGTCTATGGGGAAAATGCACATGCTTTCTATATCTTTATTGCTACCTGATTACTGTAGTTTGGCTTTTAATCACTCAGACTTGCTATTCTAATGTGCTTTGAACTCGGTTTTCTAAGAAAGGGCAGAATTGTTGCCCTTCAAGAAAAAACAGAATTATTGTAGCATTAAAATCCTGCAGTGGCTGGATTTTTGCATTCTGCTGTACTACCTTGTGTTGCAAAAAGCTGCAGGTTAATTTTTGAAGTATATTGTCATTGTCACTATAAATCTCATTTGCTTTTTGTAAACTTCATTTGACAAACTGCTTTTTCATTTGAAGGAAGTTCTGCTCCATTTCCCCAATTAAAAGCAGTAAATCATGTATATTCTAACCTCTTAAGGTCTCAGCATAAATGTGAAATGTCTGGAATGGTGAATTAATCTGGATTCAGTTTCAGCTGCAGTTGTACACGTTGGTGTATGAAGTTGGAGACTTGCACTTGCTTCTCAGGGATGAAAATTGATTTTCCTCCATGAGCCAAGAGTCATGAGGAGTTGTAACAATGAATGCCTCAGCAAGCAAGTTAAAAGCCTAATGGCTACTTTAAGCAAAGTATGGTCATGTACAAGAGAGGGAGGAAAAGTTAAATCATCTGGCAGCGAAGCATCCTTCTGTACAGTATTTTTAAGGAAGTCTCAGGGTAATTGAAATATACTGAGAATGGCTGAATATAGCCCAATATGAAATGGTTTGCTTAGTTTGAAAACAAAGGTCACTGCTTTTCTAATGGTTACAGAGCTTGGGCATGTGAGCAAAATCACTCATGGTTGTGATCCAGAAATGTACAGTAAGCTTCATAAATAAATGAAAACACCGTCCCTGGATTTATTTTGGAAAAAGAGGTATTAGCAACCTGGTTCAGGTAGCTACCTCTGGTGTATAGATATCATTGTTCAAATTAGGAATCTTACTAGCAGGTCCTCTGTTTATCTTGACCCACTTACTGAAATAACCTTTAAGAGAAGGAGTTAATGGGAGATTTGGTACAGTGTTGAACCGCTCATGCAGCAGTAAGCTTTTATCAGTAATAGACTGGAATGGCACAATTACTGAACTTGTAGGCATCTTATTGAAATAAAAAGATAGAACTGATGATTGAAGAACATCTGATCAAAATTCACTTATGAGTTTTCTTTTCTTTTTCTGTACCCAAACTCTACTGGAAAGTTGCCTTAACTACTTCTGGAATAAATAAACACACCAGATTGGTATCAAACCAGATATTTGACCAAATGCTGCATTACTTTGACACCTTGGAAGTATTTTTTTTCATACCTATATGTGGTGACTAGTTTTGGAAAAGCTTTTTTCTGATACCATTACTCATGTCCTCTGTAATCAGTCATTTAGGTGTCTCTTATCCCCTCATCTCCTCAGATGCAACATCTTTCTTTGATTTTATTTTCTTCCCAAGGAGCAATTTTCTTGACCGCATCAGACCTTTAGAGTCCATTTTTTCCATTTTTTGAACTTGCAAAAATATTTCAGACTTCATCTGTGTGCTCATCTCTTTCTGCTCAGCTCCCACTGGACTTTTACACAAACACATTGCTTCTTAGGTTAAAATCAGCCTGCCATCTGGAACAGTTCTCTTGTGTCCTGTGCTTCTACAGTTCTTACTCTTACCTCTTAATCCCCTTCACACTCTTTTCACCATGCCTTTTGTTGTGAAGCTTATATCACTTTTCTGTCTGTTATTGAGTTTTGTCACCACATCTCTATCCAATATTTTGAAAGTGCTTTTTTGTATGAGCCATGCTATACTGAATGAAAATTATACTCTGGCATGGTGAATGTCAGAGATTATACAAAAATGCTAAATGCAAGATGTCAGGTACTCTTCAAAGTAGTTTACAACAGAAATTTGATCCTCCAGCCTGTTTTAAATTGTTCAGAAGTCTGCCTTTCTTCAGTGTAGCTGGCTTTTACTCAATTTTGCGAGCCAGAATCATGTTCCCTTGCATACTCTCCCTCTTGCTGTAGTCTTACTTTTTTAAAATTGAACTGTTTTATTGTTTTGAGACTTTAATAATAATTATAATCTCTTTTTATTCATGGAAGCACATCCTGCAGGCAGGTGTTGTGTAGCTCACCACATCTGGCTTCATACTTGGCATCTACCTTAGTCCTGCTATCCCTATCTGACAGGCTTTGAATGTTTGGCTCTGTACAAAATGCTCCTTGCTGATGCTGTGCACCTGCAGGATCTCTCTCTTCTGCCCTGAGCTCTCCTTCTAGCCCAGCTCTGGACTCCCCACACACCTCTGCCAGTGTCTTTCACTCCTACCCTGCCCTGAAGCACTCCCTGCTATTTCACTCCTGTCTTTCTTCTTACCCTGTTTTTTCCCATTCCTAGGTTTTTCCATTCTCTCTGCTTCCTTCTGAGTTTCTGTCAAGAAACCCAAGTCCAAAATCATGAAGTTGTGGCCTGTTTTTGAGCCGTGACTATCATCTTTTGTAATGCAAGGTGGTTTATTTTTAAGGAAAGAAAACTCGTTTTTAAACATGAAATTTTCTGAACAGTAATTTAAAGCAGAATGAGATTCCTGGTCTTCAGAGGTGAGGAGACCACTTCCACACTGTTTCTTCTGGCAAAGGCTGGTTTTGGGCTGTTTTAGATGCAGGAGCTGGTTTAGGCAACTGGAAACAGAGGTGGGAAAACTGTTTCAGGGAGTCTTTAAACAGGTGCCAGTCCAGCAGCTGTACAGCTGCACTAGGCAATCTGGCAGAGCAGCTTGGTTACCACAAAGCTGCATTGTTCTGAGCCTGCAGGAGCAGAAAGCCCATCTCATAGGAAGCATTGCTCTGCCAGAGCAGAATGGAGTTTGTGAGATGCTTCCTCTGCAAATGAAAACAAGAGGTGTCCTTTGGCCTCCCAGAATGCTGGGCACCATTATTTTGAATTATTCTTAGTGTTGGCTCAGAGGAGGATGTTCTTCTGTGGGAAAAGAGGAACTTTTCCCCATAATTTTCTTCTTGACACAGGGAAAGAAACTGAAATCAAATCTGTCCCTCATGGGCCAATGAGCTGTACTAGTCTTTCAGCCTTGCAGCTAACTTATATGTATTTGAATACCAATTATATATCAATATTATATATTATACACATTTTTATGTAGAGTATGTTTCACTTCTTTTAATATATATTCATGGATACATATACACATGTATAGATTTTCAAGTGATGGAGAAGTGCAGTGGTTAGGGGATTCTCTCTGTATTTGGTAGCCAACATACTGTCACTGTGATAACTACAGTCAAGGCTTGCCCTGTATTGCTTTTGCCCAGCAAAAATTCAGTGTTTGTGAATTAGACTACACAATTCAGCTTTTGAAAATGAGTAGTGTGTGTATTAGTTAACCTGGAAGGATCACATTGGAGTTGTGCAAAGCAAATTTATCTAAGTGGGGCCTAGCAGTAAATTGGAACAGAAGGTGCTTCTCCATCATATTACCAAGAGCTTCAGGTATTTCTCTGAGTCCCTCTGATTCTTAGCAGTTGTTCATGGCCATCTGGCATTGCTTTCTTTTAGAGATTAGGAGAGTCTGAGCTGAGGGTTAAGGAAGCTTATAGTATTTAATTGTGTGGCTAGGATGATGATTTACACTGAATTCATCCTAAGTGCATAATATGTTTTGCAAAAGGACTGGACAGCTACAAATGTTAATTGATTTAGTTTGCCTTCAAGAATATTTATGTGCAAACATATAGAGATTGCAAAGTAGCCAGTATCACTCTGCAGAAGAAATAAAGTATTGATTTTTGCTTCTACAGATAGCAGCTAAATTGTCAACAAAGGTTATTGCCAAATGCAAACATTAGAGTATACGTCTTTCTATGGTAGATTTCACTTCTCTGTTATTAGACAGAAGAATTACAGTAATTATTTTCACATAACGTGTCGGAAAAATCTTACTGGTTATGAAATGGAAATTCTATAAAACATGAATTTTTAAAAGAAATTTTGCTCATGAAATGAGAATTGCATAGGGTCTTAAAAGGTACATTTTGAAGTGAGTGGAATAAGATAAAAAATTAACTGGAGAACTTCGCAAGTAGTCAATGGTCTTGGTCATGTTTTGGGTTGTTCTATTAATTTAACTAAGGTTGTTGAGTCCACATAAATTAAAATGTTCATAATACACCTCTTGATAGTTTTTACCATTACTTAATTTTAGTATAAAATGCATTTTTAGGGGGAATATATAGCAAGATTATTAAATCTCTGATCTTCTATATTTGAAGAAGAGCCAAGGAAAAGCTAACCATAGTCAAGAAAATCCTTAATGGAATTTATTTGTTAAAGTGTTTACTTTTAAACTACTAAAAGAAATTCTGATAGAAATAATACCCATGTATTAATGTTATAAGCAGAAGTTACAATTTCTCTAGGTTAAATGGAGTCCAGTTTTCAAGTTCAGTTATTTAATACTTGGTTTCAAAGTAAATTTTGTTATGGGTTTGGAGCATTTTCCTTTCACTGAAACATAAGTCTAGAAGAGAAGAAGTTGGGCTGGAAACTTAATGGTCCAGCAGTAGCAGCAAAAAGCCAAATACAACAAACTTTTTACAGATAGTCTCTTATTACAATAATGGATACTATTGCTCCTGAAAAATATTTTTCTGTGTTGTTTGTCTAATTTAGTCTTATAGCAGGAGTAATTAATATTTTTTCCTGTAGATTAAAACCAATGTTGTGTGTTTATCCATGAGCATAAAGATGATAGTACAGCAGCCATGCAGGTCATTTTTACTAAAGTCTCAGATCAGACTAAAGCATGTCTATTCTCTGTGTGTGGCTGCTGTCAAAGCTACTGGTACTGTACAGCAGCTAACAATTTTGGGATGGTTTACATAAGGTAATCCATATTTATTTATGCCAAACTGGAGTAAATGCTACAGTGCACTCTTTAGTTTAAAGTACAGAGCTCTAATGCCCAACTGGATCTGTTGGACAGACAGTTAAATCATGTGAAGAGACTTTGTCCCTACACATATCTTAAAATGAATCTCTGAGGTTTAAAAGGGGTGTACAGTTTGTCCCTTAAATGGGAACAAAATTTCTAACTACAGGCAGCTTAGAAAAGGAAACACATTAAATTTCTCTCTCTTTTGTAGTGTTCCCACTGGCTGCGTTATCTGATATTCCCCATTTTCTGACATGGGATAATGACAAGGGGAGACAATGAGTGGCCCTGGGATGCTTGTCTCTTGACATAATAGCGGTATTTAGATATTTACTTCTGTTGTATTTTGACTCTGATGACATAAGTGCTTGACAGTTGCCATACAGTCCTGTGAAAGTAAGACTATTCAAAAACAGGCAACCAAAAGCAAACAAAAAATCCCAAACAAACAATCTCTTCCCCCCAACCATCCTCTCCCCCACCCCCCAAAAAAAAAAACAACCAAAAAAACAACCCAAAATAAACCTGCAAGACAATGAGTTCTGGAAAAACTATGTTTTCAGTGACATTAGCAGGAGAGTAATTTTTTTTTAATATTTTTTTTTACATAGGGATTTGAAAGGCTGTGAAAAGATCCCAGCTATTAGTTTAAGTTTCCCCTGCAAATGGTTTAGCACTGTTGGGGTCCCAATGGAAACATGCACCGCAGTGGGGGAGAACTATTAGATAAACATTTTAGCATGGCAATGTTTTGGCTGGGAGGAAAAGGAAAGGTAATATTGAGTTCAAACAGTGTGGTGTCCTAATGAATATGATGTAAATGAAGTCCATTTGTAACCTGCATGATGACATTACAGAATAATGTTTAAACATTATTGGAGACATGAGACTAGTTTCAATTTAAATCTGCGAGGTTTGCTTGAGAGCTGAGTTAGACTGGTTAATCCAGGTGGAGAGAGCCCCATAACTGGTTTTAGGGTCTAAGCTGTTTCAACTTGATGGGGAAGGCATGAGATATGGCATCTTTTGCAGCCATCCTCTGAATAGCTATTCTTTCCTAACACCATATTTTATTCACGTTGTTTTTAAGTGTATGGAGTTTTTAAAATTATTTTTTTGTTTTCCTTCAGTGTGGAAGTGTTTTTACTCTAGCTGGAGGTTGGTGTGAGAGCCATTTGTGTCTGTTATTTTGGATAGATGATGAGTTGATTCATCACTTAAGCAGATTTTTTCTATACCACTGTTACACTGCAGCTTGCTGGATGGTTTATTCATTTGTATATGAGGAGGTTTATGGTCATTGAAAGTGAGAAGTGGAGTAAGAATTTCAAATTGGAAAACAAATTACAAATTACTCCCCTCCAGTCCTCCCTGCCCCCCAGTACTCTCAGAGTTTAATCTTTCTTTAAATGTATGACTCAGGTTCTGTTCCTCATATCCTTTATCTGTATGACATTAAGCAAATTTCTTCAGCCTACTGTGTCTCAGTTCCCCTAACTTTAAAAACAATGATGTATCAACTTTTATAAAGCAATGGTTATAATCATGGAGTGCAATTATTGTTAACTTTGAATAAGCCTAATAACTGTAATATTTCCTACTAACTTGTGGATTTCTAGACCCCTTTCAATAAGCTGCTTGGTTGAGCCTTGGTTAGCACATTCCCTTTTTTGTCTGTTCCTGCTAACCACCAGGTAAGTAGGACTGCAAGAGGCCCATCCAAGGGGGTATAATCTTTCTCATGCGAGTAGAGGATGAGCTTGTAACTCCATTTCTGGCTGTCCAAGGAGGCATCTAATTTGTTTATTTAAATGCTGCTGACACAGAACAAGACCTGGGTAGAATGCATTTCAATTTGTGAAAAGTAAGGTGTGTTTTGTTGGGGTTTTGATGAACACAAAGTTAGGATATTCCTAGTGGGCTGCCAAGGCACCACAGATACTATGATATACTATAGCTCCTCTGTGTTTTATAATTTGTGGATTTACCCAACCTTTCAGCAACTTACGAAAACTGTGAATGAAAGGAAGAATCCTGCTGGATATCTTGGACTTTGCTTTAAATATCTTGCAGAAATAACTAAGCCCTACCTCATATGGCTGAATATGTGTTATTAGACAGTGAATGTTTGCTGAACTTTTTGGCAACGTGTCATATAAAACTTAATCATTTTAATACCACTTTACAGAAATGGCTGCAGATACTGAACAGAATGCAATTTCAGAACTTTCTGAAACAAATTAACTTTAAATCAACTTAGATCTCCACTCAGCTCAGTCCCTTGCTATTTAGGAGCAACTTAAATTGCTGAATTTACTCAGTGGAGATAATTGAACATCCAGTTTTTTTGAAATTTGACTGGAATGATTGTTCTTTCCTGCTGCTTTTATTGAACTGGGCCAAAGTTTACATGGCTATCCAACCCTTTTTCATTTAACTACTGCATCCATTGCAGCAAGGATTGTGAATATTCTTGGGACCTACTGCCAGTTTGAGTTTTATAAGTCACCGCCCGTCTTCAATAATGTCTTTTAAAACTTGGCATGATGGTAAATAGTTTTATCACTGCTCAGGTAACACAGGTAGGGCTAGGTTTTCCACAGGGTTACAAAACATGCTGTCAGTGTTTGGTTTTGTCCTTAATATTAAGTCATAGCCAAGTCCCTACAATTTTAGTAACCAATCTGAGTCCATATTTAAATGTATAGTTACGCAGTTAACATGCTGCCTCTTGTCCCCTCACCTCAGGGGAACAGAGCTGATGGTTACCCCTTTGAAAGCAATGCATCCCTTGGAAAGGGATGGAAATGAAAGCATGGGAAGACTAGTTTGCCATTTCTTTTCTTTCTTTGCTTCCTTATGTTTGCTGTAGTTTTGTTGTTAAATGCAGGAGATGACAATTAACTTTTCAGATTCAAAAGAACTAGTTCTGTTTGAAAATACTGCTTCTGTTTTAGTGGGGAAGGAATTCTGTCCTCCTGAGTTCTGTACAATCTACTTGGTCCTTATAGCAAGCTGTCCTTGGTATTCCTGTCTCTTTTCTGTCCTCTGACTTTCCTGAATGAAACCCCCTTGTTCTGTTTCTAATCAATGCATTGGGAATATGAAGTCTTGAAAATAATTTAAACTAGTGTCTTTGTGTCTTTCTTCTCATATAACAGTGGCAAGTCATGAAGCATCAGAGATTGAATTTGTATTAGTTTTATTTCTTTTGTGGATTTCCCCATACTTCTGTTTTATGTGTACTTTGATACAATTTCTACTGCTGTAGGTACAAATTACAGGTCTGCAGTAGGAAATGATTGCGTTGCTGTTGATTCTTAAAAGTGTATGACACGTATTGAGAGTTACTGCAAGGAATTGAAACCAGCAGAAACTGGTATGCTAATAATTTGTTACAAAGTTATTAATTTCTAACACTGTATTGTGTTGTGACTGAGAAGCATTTATTGTTTTAGTAGAATAAATGGCATTTAATATTTTTATTTTTTTTTCATGATGTAGAAGACTGAAACAAGATAATGGGCTATGGATGAAGATAAGATTATGAACAGATGACTATAAACTGTAGGGGTTCATCAGCTTAATGAATTACTAGTCAGTAGCAGAGATGCATTAGTTGCTTCTGTGCATGTTTCTACCATGTTGTATATGAGATGCAAAGCATGTTAACTTAAACCACACAGTTTGTTCTGCAAATAATGTATGTAGTGGTTAACAGTGGAAGCAGTTACCTCAGAGTGTACCACAGTGTACAATCACTGAGTTTGAAAAGATGAGACAATGAAAAGATGAGACAAAGAAATTGCATTGTAATAATCAGTGAAATTTCCTCACTGACTTTACTATGGTAGAGAACTGAAAGTTACTTGAAGGGCTACTTCTAAATCAGAGGTTTATTCTTTCAGGCTTTTTAATTGATGTATTAAGCACACTTTGTTTTAAATGGGGCTGCTGAATATTTACATTTTGTTGGTAACTGTGTCACTGCTGAGTGGCATGGATTCTTCACAAGACTCCTTTCTTCCTCTGTATTGTCTTGGAGAGTTTACAACTAGTTATGATCTTAAGCAGGTAAGAGAGGTATCTGTGAACGGATTGTAATTCAGAAATGTAAGCATCTCATTTTGTGTAATTTTGTAGTAGTGGTAAACTCAATTGGCGATTAAGAATATTACCGTCTTTTACTTCTGTGCCCACCTCTCACATTTTCACTTCATCTAGCTATTGCTGTGTTCCAGAGTTTGCCTTTTCTTCTGTGGTGTCCTCTGGATGTAGAGATGCAGTAAAATTAGAAAAAAATAAACCTCATGTTTTCAACTGCTCTTTTCTTGGAGTTTTGATTGCCCTGTCTTCTCTATTTTCACTGCTTAAAGGAATTGATATTACATCTGTTGCCCTAATCCCAGAGTGCCTTAGGACCACTTAATGTATTTATCCTCTTGACACCCTGTAAGTATGGGTAGTGCTTTTATCCTCCTGATACAGATGGAAAGCTGAGACACAAAAACAAAGAGAATGTCTGCACTGGAGCACAGGGTAGAGGGCTGAGAGCTATTAGAGACCAGAACTAGCAAGTTTTCATAGTTTAACCTTAGTCACCAACTCAGATTGCTCATTTCCCCACCCCCCACCCCAGTGGGATGGGAAGGAGAATCAGGAACAAGGTAAGTGGGTTGAGATAAAAGGCGTTTAACAATAGAAATTAAATGTAATAATAACAATAACAACATAATGACAATTGTAATGAAAACTGAGACAACAAAAAGAGAGAGAAATAAAACCCAGAAATCCCCAGGTGATGCAGAGTACAGTCGCTCACCACCCAGTGACCCAGTCGATCCCTGAGCAGTGATCAGCAGATCCTGGCTGAATCCCCACAGATTATATACTGAGAATGATGTTCTGTGGTGTGGAATATCCCTTGGCCGATTGGGGTAAGCTGTCCTGGCCATGCTCCCTCCCAGCTTCTTTTGCACCTCCTCGCTGGCAGAGCGTGAGACACTGAAGAGTCTTTGATTCGGGGTCAGCGCTGCTCAGCAACAAGTGAGGAACAAGTTGCTCAGAGAAGCTGTAGACTCCCCAGCACTCGAGGTGTTCAAGGTCAGACTGGATGGGGCTTTGAGCAACCTGGTCAAGTGGAAGGTTCCCTGCCCATGGCAGGGGGTTGGAACTAGATGATCTTTAAGGTCCCTTCCAACCCAAGCCATTCTGTATTATCAACATTCTCTGTTACCAACATTCTCACATTAAATCCAAAACACAGCACTGGACCAGCTACTGGGAAGAAAATTAACTCCTCAGCAAAACTGGGACAGAAGTCCCCATGCAGCAGACTTCAGCACAGAGAGGCTTGTATTGAGTCCTGCATGGCAGTGCCCATGAGCTCAGAAATCCTGCTGATCACTTATCTTGAGCTCAAATGTCTTTGCAGAAGTCTTCCCTGCACTTTCGTTTCCAGATTAGCTTGGGCAGAGGCAGCTTAAATCTGTCTATATCCATGGTGTAGATGTGTCCTATTAAGAGACTTGTACAAAGTTAAACTGAAATTGAATCTGGATCTCTGAAGTCCCTGGTAAGTGTCTTAAGCAGGAGACCATCTGTTATGCACCATGCCTTGTGAGAGACTTCAGAGGCAATGACACACTTGTGCAGCGTTGTCTGCAGGCACAAAACTCTTATCAGATTTAGGACCTACCATCCTTTTCTTTGGCTGTGTATTCCAGAGGTCATCATGCCACTGACATCCAGAAGTACCTAGAAGAGTGGAAGGTTTCTCATGACACAACAAAAATCCTAAACCTCTCTACCACCTGCAAAGTGTCACTAAGGAAATTGAAGTTCTCTTTTTGAGACTGTCATGCAATGGATGACAGTCAAGGTGAAGGCTTGGCTGTGGGATAGCTCTCTTTATGTGTATATGGTAATATTTCTTTTTGTGACTCCAAACCAATAAATATATTCCAAAATTAATAAACAAATAAACCAACATAGGATCTAACACTTACAGAAGGTAGAGATAAGAAGACAAAAAAGTTATCTGTTGCATGGCTGGCAGTAACACTTCTTCCTGCTTTCCATAGCCCCTCAAGCTGTATATTTGTCTTTTACTGTCTGAGCAACGTTTGTACTAACAGCTTTTTCAGCATGGGGAATGTGAAAACAATTCGTGTGGGATCTCTTTTTTCTGCTCTCGGCATCTGGGAGGATGTCAGGATGTCTTTTAGTGCAACCCTGGTTTTGTGTCTTATGGGATGTACTTTAAAATGTGGATAGCTACAATTTTATTTGTTCCCATTTTGCTATTTTTGTGTTTAGGCTCTTTTTAGGTGTTATCTAATCTGCTCATAGAAGTGGCCTGTGGAGGTGGCTATGATGTATGACCTTAGTGTGATAGAGCTATCTGTTACTTTGACAGGTTGGAATCCCATTTTCTTTCGAAATTTAAGTCTGTCTTTCTGCCATTAAGTAGAGCTGGAAGCTGGCACTGTTGCTGGATTTTCTTCTTGTTTTTTTTTCTTAGCCTGTTCTTCCATTTATGACTTAATTGAAACAAATAATTGTTGTGCTTTATGATTTACCATGTTTTAGTGGTAAGGTTTACCTTACTAGTGGTAAAGTTTCTGTCGTTCTGTTTTGAGTATTTAAATTCATGATCCAAATAAACTGTAGTGGGGTTATGACTTAATGTGACTGTATTGACTTCCGGTATTTTGATTTATCTCCCATTCATGAGACTCATATGCAAAACTAGATATACTGGATCAGACCAAAAGTTTGTATATCCTGTCTTTCAAAGTAGATGATAAAGAATGCTTAATAGACACTAAAGGATTGAACAAATTCATGGAACTCCTTTCATTTATTCAAAATTCTCTAGCAAAGTTCACTTGTTTAATTAAGTGTTCTGTGAAGAGGCACTTCCTTTTAAGCATTCTGCTTGATAATTTCAATAGATGGTGACAGGGAACCATCCTCCTTTTGATTTGTCATTATTGGGTTTATTTTTTTTTAATTGCTGTAATGGGAAGAAAAATCAGAGAAATTCTAATTTAAAATGTGTTTACTGCAAAAGTAATATTTAACAGCGCTTCGCATAGCATATGTTTAGATCACAGAATCATAGAAAAATTCTAGGTTGGTAGGAACTTCTAGAGAACATCTAGTCCAACCTTCTGTTAAAGGGAAATCCTTAGATTATATTACCCAAGGCCTTACCAAGATCAGCACTGAGTATTTACAGCATGAAAAATTCCACCGTTTCTCTTGGTAATCTGTTCCAGCTCATTCAGTTTGTTCTCAGTTTTCTTTACTGCCACACTAAAAATCATTGTTTGTCTTGGTGGAACTATGTGTGATGGTCTTCAGTTTCCTGAGCCGGAATGACCAAACCTGGATGAAGTAGTCAGAGTGTGGTCTAACAAGTGCTGAGTAGGGTGGAGTAATCACATCTCTTGATCTGCAGGATATAGTCTTGCCAATGCTGCCTGAGGCTGTATTTAAATGGTTACACTAATATTTATGTTGTTCCGTGGTGTAGCTTTTAACATCAAGTTTAGAGCAGCAGTGGGCACAGAGCTCCATGTAGAGTTCATGGTGATGGAGAAGCTCTGTTGTGAGGAGAGGTATATTTTCTTCCTCACTCCTGAGCGTGTACACTCATATTACATTGCTGCAACTAAACACTTTCAACCTTTTATTGTTTTTCCCTCCCAAGAGTGGATCTGACTGCCCTCCCTTGCAGCCTCCCCTGAAGTACCCTTCAGCTAAACCACTTCAGCTTGTTTGAGCCATTCAGCAAGTTTTGTAGCCCATCCTGCAGCTCTGTCACTGTAAGTCATACTCACTTTTAAACTCCATCCAGTGCAAGTGCTGACAAGAACAGAAACATTGATCTTATCACTCCCCCATCCAATCGGCCGCAGCATATGATGGTGTTCTCTGGTACGGTGTATTGATTTTATGCATTGCTATATGTGTTACATGGATTCACAGTATTACTGGAATTGCTGACTGGTTTTCTTGTTCCATGTTTCTGGTCTGATTAGGGCTCCTGAAGTCCACCTAGTGCTTGTTTTCTCTGTAATGTTTATTCTCATTAACGGAGCGTATATCTCAGAATAATGAGATTTTAGTAGATCATGGTTTTTACCAGCAGGGCTGGGAGTGGGGCAAGTTAATAGTTGTGGGGTTTGTTTGGTTGGATTTTTTTTAAAACAAAATGCTAATTTTTATGTGTGTGCATTCTCATTTGTGACATTATTTGAAATTATACTTTTTATTTTAGACTTACATTGAGGGAGCCTGGGCAACAGCTAAACCTTGAAAAGAAAGTGCCTGTATAAAAAATAGTCTGTAGAAATAGTGTTGTTTTTTTAAAAAATGTTTTATTGAAGTGCAGACTGCAGACAACTCTGATTGTTTCCTGCAGTGTATCTGTTCTGACATGTGTCCTAGTTTTAGACCTTTTTTAAGTTCATGAGTGTGTTTTCTTCAGAGGGCTATATTAAAGTCTAACAGTATTTCTTTCTGAACACTTCATCTTGCTTGTCCTCACAGAACTAGCTGGGATCAAGCATGTTTCCACAACACACACTGTTCTGGAATGTCCAAGAATGCAAGTTTCTTACTTAAAAGCTTCTGCAGCTGTGTACGAGCAGTAATAAATGGTTGACACAAGCCTCTGGGGACAGCTTTAAATGGGTGAACTGTTCCCTGTTTCAGCAGTCTCAGGGATTTTTTTTTCTCCACTGGTTGGATGCTATGCTACGAGCCTGACCCAATCCTTAGTGACAGGTTGTCGGACTGATTAATGTAGACTCCAGAGAATAGCTCTTTGCTCTCTGATTGATTCATTTTACCAATAGAACTCACATTCCTGCAGTGTGAATAATAAACTAGTGATTTAATGAGTACTCCTCAACCTATTCCAAATGGCATATCCTGGTTGAAGCAGTGCATGCTTTTGAAAAGCTGAAATACTTGCTGTATGTTACATGCTGAAGATCCTACTTCTCCCATGAATCCAGATTACAAAGTTACGGATTAATTTTCTTCTGTGCCATACCATTAGGCATGTTGTCAAAAATGTCACTGATATTTAAATTGTTACTTCTTTCTAATTTTTCTGGTGCTTTACCACTAATTTTTTTTCTCTCAGCTTCCCACCAAGGAATGTGTTTCTCACGAAACTGTTCTCTCTTTGCAGTATTCTGCAATTTTTATCACAAAAGGTGACATGCAAAAAGTGGGAAAAAAATTAATTCTTCCTCGAGGCCGTCCTTATCTTCTGCATCCTCCATGTTGGTACTCTTTGGTGGTGTCCCACCTTGTTCTGTGATTTTGTGTATAACTTTTCATTCATAGGTATTGGTTCTTCCAGGTCTTGCATTGTGGGAGACTCTCAGGAGCATGAAGGAACAGACAGCATTACAGCACTGCAGGAGGATAGGAGAGTGGAGCCAGAGCAGTGGAAAGAAGGGAGAATTTCTTGTTTGTGTCTGGATGGTTTCTCTTCCCTTTCAGTAAAGAACTCTTACTACTGCAATTATGAGATCCTGACTCTGGATCTACAAAGATCTCTCCAACAAACATATTGAAGGAAAATGTGCATAAAATTAATGTGAAAGGAGGAAAATATTTATTTACTTGTAGGAATATATACATAGAAGTATTTTTGTCTTTTAAATCTTTACTGTATGCTTCCTAAAGAAATATGAGGGAAAACAGGAGAATAAAAGCCAAATTAATTCCTCTGCTCTATCCCCTCAGTCTTTTTCTTCTTTCCTTTCTTTTGCCAGAATCCAAAGCACACCATCTGTTTTTGCCCTAAGTTTAGCTGTACACCTACCTATCTGTTCTCCATGCCCAGCCTTGCTGGTACTAATGTCATACCTGCTCTTTTGTGATTCAAAATTTGAGTAACTGAGTGGGGGAAGCAAGGATCATGATGAGGTTATGATCAGGTTTCTGAGGAATAACAGCTGCCGTCTTACTTGTTTTCTTTCCCAGCCTCCATCAGAGAAAGCTGAGAGGGTTCATTTGCAGTTGTGTGAGCACCGCTTTTATAATTCTGTAGCACTGCGCCTGCATGCACAGTTCTCTCATGTGACTTCACGTTTTTGAGTGGATAATTGAGAGATGTTTTTCTGTTTTCTGTTGAAAGACGCTCAGCGCCTTCTAAAGAACCTTCTTTCTGTCCTCAACTTACTTGTAAAAAGTTCTAAAAGCTGTAATTACAGTATTGCCTTAATGACAGTCTCTGGCCTAATTTTTTGCTTCATTGCAGCTTGGGGGAGAGAGGGAGGCTTCTTCCTTCACTGTTCCTGCCCTGTAGTGTCTCCTGCCTCTGTCTGTTCCTCCGACACCGCAACCTGATGTGACATTCATTTCAGCAGTGGCTCTTTTTGCTGCAGTATCAGCGTAGATTTATGTTTGGTCCTTGACGCAATGTATTTTATGGGTAGTCAGCTCAAGGTTTTCTGTATTATAGGATGTGCTGTGGGCAGGTTTTGCAAAGAAAATGTTCAAACTCAAAAGAATGAAGAGAAAAAACTGGCTTATTGAATTATGTCTGCCTAGGATTATATAGACTGTATAGATTTAAGATGTGTCTTAGGGCTGAAATGAGCATGGCAGTGCTGAAACAAAAGGCACTATAAAGATTCAGGAACACATGCTTGAAAGGAAAACCTTAGAAGCACAGTGTTTGTCACAGAGACATGACAGTGTCGTCACTGTGTTGGATGATCTCTAGTTTTTTGTTTCTCTGAAGGATTAGGTGGTATTTATGGTGGCTGTTTTGCTTAATTTAGGTATGTCATTATTTTAATCTAAAAAAGGCTAAGAAACAGTGGCAGGCAGCATGACATTACATATGATCCAGTTTGAGATTGTTCTAATGATAAGTCACAGCTCAGCTCCTTGAGACTGAGCAGAGGCAGCCTTTTGCCTGGCACTTCAGGAAGGAGGAAGAAGAGGTTGCAAATACTTTAGTTCTCCAGGGTGAAACAGTGGGCATTGGAGAAAGACCGAGTACTCATGAATATGCCCACTTTGATTTAGTTTTGAGTTCTTGACAATAGTCAAGCCCCATTAAAAATGCCTTTTTAATAGACTGTATTGGTTTTGGTAAAGTTTGGCTTCTGCAACACTTTTGCTAGCTCTTGGAAAATCAAACCTTTCTCTGTAGTCCTATCTGAAGTCCATTTTTAGAAAATTATAGCTGAGCTCTCAGTTGCAAAAAACCCTGACAAAAGGAGCAACCAAAAAACCACTAAACCAACAACTTCCAGGGATGTCCTGAACTCAAACATTCATAATCTAAAGTAGGATTTTGAAAGCTTTCATCACTGGCTGGGCTTTGCTGCTGCTGGAGTCAGCTCTTTGAGAGAAGAATGTGTTGATGGCCAGTTTTCAAGCTCCCAAATGCCTGGTACTCTATTCAGTCACTCACCAGATGCTAGTGCCTGAGGATTTGTTAAGCTTGCTCTCAACAGCTTGTGACAGAGCTCTTTGTGTCATTGTCATCAAAACTCCATTGTCTTTCTAGCTTCATGGACCCAAGTCATCTTGCCTTAACTATCTGTCTAGGACAAGATATGTCTACTATGAATGCTGCAACTGGGAGATTCCCCAAAGGCTGCCTTTGCAGGTGACAGAGAGGCTATGCCTAAACTTGTTCCAAGGTAGATGCTGCAGATCAGACAGATACACATGATTACAAGTTTCTACAGTGTTACTTGGTAGATGGTTAAAGCAAAGCGTGGTGGATCTTAACCTGAATATTCAGTTTAGCATGTTTCCATTTGCAGACTCCCAGGGTACATTGACTTGTTTTAGCATTTTTTGCTGTTATCTTTTTTGGCCTTTTTTTTTTTCCTTTCTCTTGTTGTTTTATTTTCTCTGAATAGAATTTTCTGTCATGCAGTGGGAGACTTAATTTAAAACGTCCTTGGCATTGAGCAAAAACTCCTACCTTGATTTAGTTGCTCTTAAGACACATGACTCCAAATTATCTCTGTTTAAGGTATTAATTAGGAAGAGACTGTAAAAGTTATTTTCAAAGCCTAGTCATTCAAATATAGCAATGGAGATAGAAAATACATTTCAGCTGACAACTGACATGACCTTTTATTCAACATCTCATTCAAAGGTACTGAATTGGTAAGACCTGCTTAAATGAATCTATTCTTCTGCCTTCAGAATAGTGTGGTTTTGTAAAAGAGATTCCTGCTCATTTTGGACTGATATGCCCATGTGATGCCATGGCAAAAGCATAAAGAGCTCTGTTTATTCATGACTTCATGGGGACTTTCCACAGTGAGTGCAAGCCAACAGCACAGGAACACTGCCATAGCTGCCACTGAACTGGAGCCTTCAGGCAATTTCTTTACAGAGTTTTCCTTTAATAGCTTTGCTCACAAAAAATGCCTGGTGGTGATGCCTTCCAAACAGGCTTGGGATACATTGGCAGAGCATGAAAGCATGAAAGAGTCGTATCTCTGCTGCAGATGAATGACCTAGTAGTTTTTAATTTTCCTAAGCAAAAACTGGGGGTCAAAAGTGAGAGGAGCCCAAGGAACAGGCAGACACCATGTTTGCTTTGTGGCTCTGTGCAATTAGCTTTATACTGTGGCATTTCATAAGCGTGACTCAAATAAATAAATAAATGAAGTCAAGACTCATGAGTGTTGCAGGCAGAATGGGAGCTTCAGGCAAACTTTATTAAAGATGCCCTCCCACTGAGTCACAAGGTACACAAAAGACCCTCTTGCTTTCTAAACTTCTCAACGGGGAGTCTAGGTGCAGCTGCATTCAATCTTGGCCCCAGACTTTGGCAGTGGTTTATGTCTAAAGGATTAGATAGGTGTAATGTAACCTTTATAGAACTGTGTCCTCCAAGATTAAGGATGGCAACCTCCACCTCCCCCCCACCCCAAAATAACCAAATGCAAAAACCATATATATATATATATATATATACACACACACATATAATTTTATGTTTATATATGTGTGTATATATATATAAATAACATAAAATTATTTATTTACGTTTATTATGATAATTACAATGATTTGACTAAAAGATCTTAATCTGGACTATTTACTACATGGTATAGGTAGCTATAACTACTAGTATAGTGGACTATTTCTGAAGCAATATCAAAGCAATTATATTAAAGCTAGCAAACCCAATTATTAAAAAGAGATTGGTTTTACTCACTGATACTGGTGACCATGGGCAAATCTCTTTCACTCAGCCTTGAGGAGTAACCTTGAGGGGCATCCCCACTCAAGGGAGGAATCTCCACACACTCTGAGAAAGGGGTATGTTAGCAAATGGACTTCTGTAGTATAAAGTGACTGACTGTCAGTCATATATCTCCAGGACAACTGCGTCAGCTCAGCATCTTTAGATAAGTTTTAAAGAGTAGCACCTGTTGGTCCCTTTATCAGGTATTTTATCAGATATTTTGTTCTTCCCCAGAATGTTTAGCTTTGAGCTTGATGAGCCAGGCTGGCTTCAGCATTCTTCAACACCAAAACCAGCGCACCATCCCATTCTCCATTCATCATTGATAACTTTGCAAATAGAAAAGTTGCAGCTGATTTACCCCCATGCTAGGCAGAGCATCCTGCTACATTGAGAAGCCTAGTACTTTCTCTCTGATAACTCTCCTGAAAGGGAAACTAAAAAAAAAAAAAAAATCCAAGATGAAGTTAGGGACAAGGAGTGCTAATACACATTTCTTCTTCAAATTTCGAAGCCCTTTATTAAGGGTAGGCACCTGAGATACAGAGGATTTGACTGTTTTAATAGGGCCATGCAAGAGGACATCTCAGACCTGAGATCAGCACTGTACTTCCCTTCTAGTCAGGCCCCCTGTCTGCTATAGATAATCTCTCTGCTTTTTTCCCCTTTTTGTTTTTTTTTTTTTTTGCTGTAGTTGTAATGGCCTCTGAAGTAGCAAGCAGATGAGATGACATTTTATTAACTCTGCTGTTTATGTTTCAAGAGCTGTATAAAAGTAATGCTTAATGCAGCCATTTGTATCTTGTAGGTGTCCAGCTCTTCTAATTCTTTGAGACATAAATGAAACTTCCTAGCAGTGGAATGCTACAGGGTACCTGTCCATATTTAAGAGAGCTCTGGGGAAGGGAGTTTCTATGAGTAATTCAGGAGAGTGAGATGACAACAGCTTCTTACAGGTCCCTTTGCTTGGTTGCTGCATGAGGCTGACCTGGGTATGTAGTCAGATAGGGCTGACCCCTAAGTGTTACCTGCACTCCAAGCATTCAAGCCCTGCATGGCTCAAATACTATAAGCTGGTCACCCGTGATGCATGTAGTCACACTATTGATTTTGTTGATTAAGGTAACTTGGAGAGCTTTTACTTAATGTTCCTTTAGTGCTTCTTCAGCCCAGAAGCAGGTCTGCATGTTTCACAGAAATAGTGGTTTTGCTAAGTCTATGAAACACTCACAGTAGAACAGAACTTGCCTGTGAAAATACTGCTCTGAGTGAAAGAGTGACAGAAGAAAATAGCTCAGTTTGTCTCTAAAACCCAGGGCTGATACTTCAGGATTCAGAGTCAGCAAAAAAAACCCCATCACATAAAACTGTATTTGATAACTGCAAACCAAACACGACTGATGCAGAAAAAATTGAGAAGTAATGTAACACTGGACCTCCCTACTGCTTTTTGACATTGACTTTTGGCAGCAAGCCATGCTCAATGCAAAACACTGGGGAGTATGAGTGGTTTAAATTTTTGATGCTCAGGACAGAAAATCTATTTGCTTGAAATGGAAAACAGAGCTCCCTGTAAGAGGGATTGTGTGTCATCACTGCCACATAAAATAATTTTGCCTTGATAATTATAATTTTCTATCTAGGAGTCAGACCTGACACTTGAAAATATCTGTTTTTTACTGTCTTGCAGTCAGGTTTTTGCTAGACCCATGGGAAGTTTGAAGTAAGTGAAAAATTGATAGAGGAGCTGCAGACTGAAAAAAAAAAAAGGACTTAAACCCTGGTACATTGTATGTACCTGCCAGCCAAGAAATTTGTCCTGGGAGGATACTTTAACTTGCATTATTGTCTCTCTCTGTGTGACTCTACTACTCCTCCCATCACCCTGCAGGTAACCTTGAGTGGAGCACAGTGGGGCTCTGACCATGTTGTTATATGCAGACGTACCATCTCAGAACACCACTCAGCAACTGAGGTTCTACTTGATGAGATTCTGAATTAACAGACAGTTAAAGGTGCTCCCAGTAGCTGAGTATTTGTGATCTGAAGTGGGAAATGCTTCTCCACACGTATTTACGGATGGTGAGAGTGATTTGTGAAAGAACTGAGAATTGAACCTGTGTCTCTGGAGGTTTGATTAAAGGTGTTGTTTGCAATACTATCCTTCCTCCCCTTAGGACCTTTAGATGTTGATGGTCTTTCTCAGATGTTAGATTTTTTGAGTCAGTACTTCTGCAGACACTTTCAATAGTCCACAAAGTCTCCATTTTGAAGTGACACTGCATCTAAAATGGTCTGTAGGGTTGGTGGGAAGGTAATGACTCCTGAAAAATATATGTCTGTGTTGGCCCTCTGGCTTTTCCAGCTGGAGATGGGGAAAGAAATTGAAGGAAGGGGAAGCAGTAAAATTAGTCTGTGCCTTTGTAAAAAACAATCCTGCTAATGTCTCCCTAGTTTGTGATTGTTGTGTTCTGTAATTATTGTAGAACAGTTGATTGTAAAGATGTTGACAGCTCATTGAGAAAAGTACTTGAAAGGTGAAGAGAATATGAATCACACTCAGTGAATCCTCACAGAAGACAGATGACCTTCACATGCTTCTTAACTAGGGTCTATCTAGACCCCCACTCTTGGGGTTCTCAGACTTAGTGAATGGTCAGTCTGACTGTCTCGGGGAATCTGCAATCCAACCCCACTCAACCCCAGTATAGAAATTTACTATATTTTTTATTTTACTGTCTGCTGTTTATCATTAAACAAAGCACATACTCATCAGAAAAAGTGAGCCAGAGCTGTCGTATTCTTGGAGGATGGCTAATGAGAATGGAGTTTTTAATTACAGTGGATCATTACCACATGTAAACTGACCATCTGTTAAAGGACAGTGCTTGCGAAGGAGAGAAAAAGGACATAGTGTGTACCTTTCAGTGAGGATGTTGCTCACTGATAAAACAGCACTAGATGTTAGCAAGGAGTACTTCGGAAGTTTCACCCTGTTGCTTTTAGTTGCTGAGTTGTCCTTGTGAAAGGAAGTTTCCATTTGTGTGCTTCCAAATAGTAAGGTTTTCCAAGCTGGCCAAAGTTCTCATGGTGAAGTCTGGCATTTTGTTTAGCTCCTGCAGTCTTGCCACTTCAATAACCATTTCGTAAGTGGTTCTTAGACCAGGGTGGAGGACTTACCTTGCTTCTTTTCGCTTCATGAGAGTGAATGCAATTGATGTCATAGGAAAGAAGACTTTAGAAGTCATGAATTCTCAAATGGGTTTTGTGCAATGATTTTCACAGATGATGTAGCATGAGGCTGTCATGCATCCATGTAGCCTTCAAAAGGGATGAGGATTGCAGAAGTGAAGAGTGAATGCTCAGCAAGCATTCTGGCTAGAAAGCAAACCAAAAATGTACATTGCTGTAAAAGTATTTCTTTACATTATCATTAATGTTTTTATGAAATAAAATTAAATAGTCAAATTATTTTAATGATGGTTGCAAATAGCAACGTGGTTGCGTGTGTACGTGAAGATTCTGTGTGCAGTGATGTGCTCATTATAAGATGTTGCTGTAAGAGAAGTTAGCCCTTTTTTCTAACACAGGAGTGATGGAAGGTGAAACTTAGCTTTGTCTGTTGCCCTTCCTTACTGAAATAACAGCATTTCTCAGAGAATGCTGATTCTTCACTTCACTAACTGTTGTTAATGAACCCATGCAGTTAGCCTGTTCTCTGAAAAGTCCATGACCATTCCCTGTCTTACCTTCCTCCACTTTTTCAAGCCATACATAAGGGTAAGTCATGCTAAGATGACCTGTTTTGTGGCTAACTTGTCTGTGTTTTGCATTTCAATGCAGTTTTCTATTGAATTTGTTTCTTGTGTCTAAGATTTTAAAAGTGAACACTTTTTTTTGGTCAGATTAATAATATAGTAGGAATCTATCACATTCCTGTTCACTAAGTGTCTTCAGCTATGCTCTTTGCTAACTCTAACTGGAACTGTTGTACCAAGACCTTTCTTGATCCATTTAAGGCCAATACCTGTTGATGCTAAAGAAAATTAAAAAACTTCTATGTATCCAAGCAATTAAGCAGTGTTGTTTTGTGGGAGGAAAACAACTTTCCTTTATGAGCCCTGATCTCATACTTACTGAAGCAAGAGGTTTGATTGCCCACATCTTAGGATATAGAGCTGCATATTAATGTATTTTATACTCTTTTTCTGTGTTTGTGCACATCATCCTAACTGATCTAAAGGACAAGCAGGGCTTTTTAATTTCCAGTTTGCATGTTCTGTTCAGTCTTCTAATTGCCAAAAGTAATATTAAATACTCTAGAGAGAAGGTCATTTATCAGGAAGGGGAGTTTTGGGGCTGCTGAAGAATTAGGTTATCTTTACATTATGAAACCACAGTGTCAGAATTAGGTCACTGTTTTCTTTAATGTCTCTGTGTAGCTGGCTGAAAAATCTACAGAAAAACTAAGATAGCTAACGGTGTCTTTTTGATGAACTAGGGAACAGCACTTGGTTTTCTGGGTTGATACTGGTCCAGTGTGCTGCTAAGGGATGAATTGATGCTGCAAGTCATTCAGGTGGATCAACAAAGACACGTTTCTCAAATCTGTGTAAAAATGATGCCTCAGATAGTGTTTGGGGGCCATCTAGCAGATGATGAGTTTATTTCCTTTGAATGAGAGGCAAAACAGCCTTCCTGGCCACTTTTCAGAAGTGTTGGAGTGCTAATCCTGGCCTCCTAGCCAAGACCAGCTTGGGTAATCATGCTTTGCCTTCTTAAATTCCACATCATGTCTGAGTTGGAAGACTAATCTTCAACTCACGTCTCAAACATGGTATCACAGGTACTTTTCCTCCTGTGCCTTGTGCTGATAAATGTGGACCATATAGTGCTGCTGCTATTGCTTTTGGCACCATTATTATTGTTCTCTTATTATTGTGTTGAGGTTTGTAGAAAGACATGTTACCTTTATTTGACCAAATAGCATAGCTACAGAGAAAAAGCCCTAATATAAGTGTCAGAACAGCGTCTAGAGACTAGTGAAGACCCGGGTCTGGTTGTGCAAGGTGTTGTGTAAATGCAAATTTACAGTCAGGATCTTTTCTGAGAGCTTACACACGTGGCAAAATGAGGCAGGTAAAGGGATAAAAACATGCAAAGAGAGGGATTGATGTGGTGACGTTTGCTGGTGAAACATGAGTAGAATTAATTCTGGAAGTGGTGAGTTAATTCACAAGATATAAGAAGGGAGAAGAAATGTAGGAGTGATAGGACAATGAGCTAGTCTAAAGAAGATAGGGAAACCGGTAGAGCAAAACTGAGATTAGCAAATTGTACAAGCTGGTGTTGAAGTGAGTGGCTGATTGGAATAATGGAAGTTTCCAGGCGAAACTCTATGTGATCATCAGTACCATTTTGCTTAGTGTGGAACAAACTGGGATTCATGATCTTTGCTTTGTCTCTGGTCAAAGTTTCTGGTGCCTGGTTCTGTAAGGCTTGGGGTGAGCCTGGGTGTCTACGGTTGAGCGTCTACAGTTACAAAAGTGGGAATAGTACTTTGTTCCAGAGCTTAGGTTTAAGATGCATTGGGGAATACAGATAGTCCCACCTTGGCCTCTTCATTCATTTCCCACTGTTCACTACTGTGTGAATCACATGGGGTGGAAGGTGCTGAGTTGAAGCATCTCACGTAATTGGACATTGCTATGGTCAGTGCAGCTACTCTGCCACTAATGAAAACAGTACAGAGCTTTTTAGGCAGCTTAGGTGGCCCAGCTTTTTGTGCTTTGTCCTCTGTCTTTGAAAGGAAAGAAAAGGGGGCTGTTAGCTTCAGATTCATGTTGATACTTTGAGAGGAATATCCTCTGATTGGAAAAGTCCTAAGATGAGAACCGTGGACTGTTCTTCAAACCATCTGCTTGCAAAATGGCTCTCTTCCAGCTACTGTGGAGGTCTCTCTATTTGTTTGTGATACTGGGGAGCACTTGCCATAAACACATCTGCTGTTTATGTTAGTGTCCTAGAGTAGAGTTATTTTTTACAATGCTAGATTATATAAAAATTATCCTTGCAAAAGTAGATTTTTTGTTCAGTTATTCCCTACATGATTTGCTGACTGCTTGTCTTTGAGCTACCAAAAAATAAAAAGCAAAGTGTTTTGTCATTTTGTGTAAATTACAGAAACTGTCCTGCCAATGGCCCAGCAGTGAGGTAGGTGTAAGATCTCTCCCTCACTGCATTCTCATGGCCTCCATACCTAATGTGAGTACAGGTGGCATTTGAAATAGCCTGGCCTGAGGAACAGAATAATTCTTTACTTACTGCAGTACCTGTGCTGAATTAGCACATTTTTCTTAGTGCTCTTTTTTTCATCAAACCCAGACTGCTGACAAAATGCACAGATCTACATTTATTTTTTGACTGCTGAGTGGAAGTAAGTTTTATGTTTTATTTAACTATGTTCTTGCAGAGATGAGCCATCCTAGCAGATGATGAGTTTATTTCCTTCGGAGGAGAGGCAAACCACCACATTTTCACTGCTTCAGCTACTCAGGCTCTCATTTTGTTTTTTCTTTTATTATTCTTGTCCTCAGATCTGAATCCTTAGTTACCCCAGTACTGAACAGCTGAACATGATCACCCAAGAGAACAACTTTCCACTTGTTTGTGTTCTGCGAATGTTGGATTTTAAACTTTTAGAAGGATATATTATGTTGTAATCTTGTAATGTTCAGTGAGCAGAGATGCAGGGAATGCAAAAAGAGGAGGAGAGATGAGTTTTTATAAACAGGAGAGTTTGGTTGGTTTGTGTTTGAAATTGCTCATAGCGTTCTGACTAAATTACGCAGTGAAAAGTCTCTCAAAGTTGTGAAAATAACCAAGTTCTATTAAACCCTTGAAGTAATGAATTCTCATTTTGTGCTGTTTGTTTCATCAGTGTTAGTGTGATTTTGTTTTGCTGTTGGGCCTTCTTGTTCCAAAATAAACTCCTTCTCTGTGCGTAGTACTTAATTTTTATTAGGAAGTGTGTGTGCTAGCACTGTATGGGTAGATAAGAGATATGTCATGATGTTACCTTTCTGGGCTGGATTAAAGCTCCATTTGAAACCACTAATGGGAGGACTTCACCAGCAAATGATGAAATAATGACAGAGTTAGAAATTGAAAGATTTAAATATTGCCAAATATTGGGACTTGAAATCTCCAGTTAAGGCCTTGATCCCAGAGTCATGAGATTATTAAAATACTGGCTCAAAAGCAACCAAACCAAAGTGCTAGACAGATCATTAGGCCTGGCAGATTTGGAGAAAAATTTGGAAAAAAGAGCAAAAACTGTAGGGGGAAAACTAAAGACAGAAAAATAACCCAGAACATATAAATAAAAAATAATTGTAGGTTTGTTTCTTTGGTTGGGGTTTTTTATTTGTTTGTTTTTTATTTCTGTTCTGGTTTGGTTTTTTGGGGTTTTTTTTGGGTGGTTGGATGCTTTTTAGGTTCTTAGGTACAAGTTTTAGAGGTACCTGACTATTAATTTTTACTGTAAACAAAGGGTGTAAAGGGTAAAAGATGAAAGCAAGTGGTTGGACCATTGTAGTAACAGGAATTGACAAGATGTTGGAAGTGAAAGAGGCTTCTCTTATGATAACAACTAGACTTCTAAGTCCTTCCATTGACTGATTATGCTCAGCTCCTTGTATTTTCAGGGAGTTGAGTGATGACTCAGCACTTTGCTGTCTTCTGTTCAAATTGATTCATTTATCGAGAGAACTGAAAAGGGTGTTCAGAGTGAGGGAGTTAATACAAAAAAAGCAAATTAGGAACTCTAGAGGTCAATAAAATGTTCCTGCTTGTAATGGTGAGGAGCAAGTTTTAGCTGTGGAGGAGACAGCAAGGCAATATACTCCAGATTTTATCAAGTAACTGCAGCACTCTCTTGAAATGCTTCCTAGCTCTTTTTAGTTGTTCTATGAATTGAAATTGCAGTGCCTGTTTCATGTGGAGGTTTTGAAGGCAAGAGTTCTGTCTGTCATGCATTAGAACAGTGCTTTCCCTCTCATGGGTGCTATTGCATGCAAATAAACAGTAATGCCAGTAAAGTAGAACTTGTTCTCTCCTTCTCCACACACAGCAAAATTTCTTGCAGAAACCTAAAAGAGTCTGGTTTTGATTTTTAAACAAACCATCGCCTGTGCTGTGTTACTTTTGAACTCTGTTTCACAAAGAAGCAAACAGTCAGCACCTTTCATGCTGACTAGGAAAATACCAGGGAATAGAGATGTATAGAATAGAGAATAGCAGAGATGTATAGAGATTGGTGATGTATAGAATGGAGAATACCAGATGTAGTGCTTGTCTGTCATACATGTTAGCAGCATCTTGAAAGTCTCTAAACAGAGGTTAAATTTTGAATATATTCATGGGATTGGTCATTTGTTCAGCTATATCATAAGGTGCTTTGATGCTGTGTCCAGTTGTGTGCACTTTTGGAAATACCCGAATTAACAGGGAGATACAATTTGTTTCAAGCCAGAGTCGCTCGCGGTATACTTTGCTAAATAAGATAAGCCTGTTACTGCTCTCTCTGGAAGACTTTCTATTATTAGGAAAGAACACACTTGCCCAGTATCTATAGCGTATACTTGAGGACAGTTACTCTGCAGCTCTGAAATACTTCAAGATCAGCCACTGCCTGGGATTTAATCATGCAGCCAGAAGTGAGCTTCTGGCTGACCCAGTCCCTGCCTGGTCATTCATTTGGGGAGCTGGTGAATCTGACATCTGGAAATTATGGGGTGCATCTATATGCAAAGCCAAGCCCTTTGTGTGTTAGAGAAGTGAGCTCTGGAAAGCCGCTGTTTTCCTCATGTTTTCTGCTCTGTAGTGTCATGATAAATTCAGAAACTGCCATTTTGCTGCTTGTTAGGTTATGACTGGCTATTCTGCAGCAAGGGGTGTCTCAAACTGGTAGTGAAGCAGAGGAGAAATTAACTTTCCCCCAAATGTTGTAGGAATGGTTTCTTAGAGAATTTTCTCTCATTTATGACTTCTGTCATATATGTCCAGAGAAGGGGTTTCTAATCAGAGGGTTTGTAAGAACCACTGTGTAACCCCTCCTGTATCTGATGTATGCACAGAGAGGAGTCAAAGTCATGATGTTGCTGGAATTTGGAAGCGTGATCGTCCTTCAGCCAACATTTCGCAGGGCCACATTAATGTTTCCTGGTATTTAAACAACCTGAGAGGAGGACAAGCTTTTAGATGATTTCAGAAAGAACTGACTTGAATCAGCCTTTCATCTGTCACGAGTGCTTGTGTGCAAGAGTTTGGAAAACATTTGAATAAGGTGGTGTTGCTAGAAGAATAGGCTGAGCTAATTTTTTTATCCCCATGAAATGGCAATTTCTTTCTGTTCTTCTGTGTTGAAGCTTGCAGTATCAGAGAAAAGTTAACTGTCTGCTAGCCTTAGTGTAAGCAGGTTTTTAGCTGCAGAACGGAGGAGTTTGAGTTCTGTCAAGCAAGTTTCCTACAATTGTACATCCCACCCTGATGGTGTACCAGAGAGAACTGACTGAGATAATCTCTGTGCTTGGTCATCCCCTAATGTTGCTGATTAGATCTTAGAAAAGCTGCCAGTTGCTGTGGGCAACGTGGGGACTGGAATGGGCAGACACGTCCTTTTCTGTCAACTGGTAATTTTTTCAATGTTTCAAACTGTTGACCTAGATAAGGTGAAAGAAGGAATATCCCTTGACCGGCCTGTCATCCCATCTGGCTCCTTCCCATCCATCTACATTTGCATTTATTGTTCAGATGCTGAAAGATTGGATGGTGCCTTGCTTTAATGCCTGTATGCACTAAATGGATAAAGCAAAAAGCATTTATTAAATGACTTTCTTAACAACCTCATTTAAACTTAGATGAAACTTGACTCCCCAAGTTATTACTAAATTTCTGGTATCCTGTTAAAACACTTTTCTTTTAAAGGAACATTAGTAGTGATATATGAGCCGGGTAGTGGAATGGTAGGAGCTCAGGTATTCTGAAGTATTGTACAGTGACCTGTAATGGCTGCATGGCTCAGTGAAGGATTTGGGACTATTTTTGGTTTTAATGCCTCAGTTGCCAGGGAGTTTGCAATTTTCCAGCAAGCATTTTAGAAGTAGACTAGTCAAAGTTTCCTACTTGGAGCCAGTAATTTAGCTGGATTAAAAAAGATGAGACTAGCATTACAAAAAGGCTTACAGCAATTCTTGATAGTGCTTGCTGACTCTGTTTGTGTGTGCACATGTGTGGGTGTATGCTTGCAGAACAAAAAAAAAAAAGAAGAAAGACAGGGAGGAATTGCTCAGATGTCATGTAAGCTTCCCAATGAACACCTGCTTTGGCTTTCCTGTACCTCTCTGCTGGTTTTATCACTTTGGTAATCTTTGGTAGAACCCAGTAAGTCTCCCATTGCAGTGGTCATTAGAAATGAAGACAAAGAAAACAGCCCTTGCCTCCTGAAGACTGTGTTTTAAAATTTTGATCAAATGCAATAGATGATGCCCAGACAAAAAGAGAAATTAAGGGAAAGTAGCAGGTTCACTGGTGTGTATTAAGTACTTAGTGCTTTAAGTTTTGGTTAGTGACAGTTAATCTAACTGGGGTCAGTTGGTTGCTATTTTTTGTGAGAGCCTTTAAAAGAAGATCAGGCATCTCTCTCTTTACAGTTTTAAGTGTTGAATTTATGTCATGCAGTGCGGTGCGGTTGACAGAAAAAAACAAATAGTGTTTGGAAGATAAAGGTACCAGTGAATGCTTAGGTGAACTATACATTTTAAAAACATGATAAAGGAGTATTTACAGTAGAAGAACAGAGATGGTGAGTTTTGTAGGGATGTGTTGCCTACTGAAAGTGTGGAATGATGTGAAGGTACCTTATATAATAAGTATGCTACTGCATGCCTGCTGAGCTGCAGTGGCATTGCTTCTCACAGAAGCAATTTTTTATTAAAAAAAATCACAGAATCCATGATCCAGTACTGAGTGGTAGACGCATCGTCCTTGCTTTTATATTGAGAGTTGTTTCATTTGTCTGTGTTGACACATAAATTACTTCTACATTTAGAGTTAGGATCTAATTAATTGGAAAATTAAGTGCCTTGCAGTCATTGCCTGGTTAGAGTGCAGCAACAATGTCTTCTTTTCTGGTACTGACACTCAGAGGAAATGTGCTTCCCCGAACTTCTTTTTTTTTTTTTTTTTTTTTTTTTTTTTAAGTAGGATTTTGGCATCTGCATTCCTTGAGGACAACTTCTTCTGTCCATCTGCTGGGACCATTGAAGAAAATATTTCCTCTCTTTCCAGTATATCTGATACACTTCAGAACTCCCCTTTTGGGAATTAAAAAGCAGCTCCATGTATTCTTCCCACTGAGCATGGCTTGGCTGAGTGGCTCCATATGCCTCCGCCCATGGCTGTGTGTTAGCCACATGTTTGAGAGCACCACAGCACCTTTCCATGTCTGTGGAGTGTCCAGGCAGATCCAGTGCAGTGCTTGGGTTATCTTCAGCTGCGTACCTCACGGAAAGAGAATTGTTGACACCTGAGTTATGGATAAGGCAAAAATCAGGAAGCTAGCACATCTCTTAGAACCATGGCGTCATGTTGGAAGCTGACAGGATTAAAAATAAGCCTTTCATTTTTTGCTGGACACATTTGCTCAGGTGTGGATGACAGGGTGTCAGAACCTAATTTAAATGGGAGTCTTTTTCTGACTTTATTGTCTATTTCTTAGATACATGCTATTGTCAGCACCACAAGTTTAACAATAAAATAGTCTTCTGGTCAAGAAACTACTAAAAATAATGAATTTTTGTAGTTTCATTGGCCTGACAGGGTACTGGAGGTTTGATCTGTGCTGTTATGTCGTGTTTTGTTACATTACACAGAGAGACTAATCTAATTAAATCTTAGATCAAGTAATTATGACTTGCTTGTTCAACATCCTGCTCTTCTATCATTTTTTCATGGCACAGTGGGTAGAGATTTTAACACCATTTCCACTGTAAGGCTGGATGTGCAAGGCTTGTAATGTCAAGCAAATGGCTTTCTTGTGTCTGCACTTCTTAACCTTGCAGAAGGAAGAACCTGCAAGTCATCTTCAGTTCTGTGTATATGGACTAACCATGAGGGACACAGCAATAAAGCTACTGTCATTCAGCGATTCTCCTTCTATGCTGTGTGAATGACCTAAAGCACAATGTAATGGGTGCTAAAATCCACAGGTTTAATATATGGAAATCTAAAGACAGATCTCCATACTTGTTCTCTATTAATTTGGTTGTGTTTGGCTCAAACAGTGACTTTAACAGTTTGATTTATAGTGCTGATGTTTTGCTTACAAATTGGAGACGTTATTGCACTAAGTCTGCGTTTAAAATCAATGCAGAGTAATTGCAGTGTGCTCATAGTTTAAAGACATTAACAAGAGAAATGTGCTATAGCAGCAATACTTGGCACAAACACAAGCTATTAAAGCTAAATTCCATGTCCATTTCCAAGCTAATTTGAACAAATTTTTACAGTATAGTTCTTAGACTTTTAAAGCTTGTTACTATGGGAAAAGGGGTGAAAAACATCAGGCTGAGCTATCTTGATTAACAATATTGCATCAGCATTCTGCTTAAGACCCCATATGCTCTTTATCTGTCCTCCAGATGCAGTATTTCAGATGTCTCTCTCGAAGTCACTGCTGTCCCCCCCTTTTTTTTTAAGTATAATGTCTTTGGTCATGTTGAGACTCCTTAGGATGTTATGTTTTGTATTCTGTGGTAACATTACCATTTGGCCCCATCTTGCTCCTATTAGCCATTTTAACAACTCTGCTATGGAGAAATGTGATCAGTTGTATTTGGTATACATACATCAACATATTCCTAAGCTCTCACAACAATTGGCACATTGCCTACTAACAAAATGAGGTGCTCAGTCTAATGGACAGTTTTCCATTATAGAGATGTGGGGTTTTTTATTTGCCTAGGAGAAAGTTTATGGCACAAGCAATAAGAACGTGCTGTTACATCTCTTTCTTTGAAGGTGCTTATGGGTCTTCTTTAGGTAGACTAATAATCAATGGTAACTGCAGATCCACAGAAGTAGCGGAAGGCCTCTGGAGGGGCTGCTGAGGGATTGGAGATGGCCTCTGAATTGGACTGTTGCATTCTGTCTGGCAAGACTTAATGCTGCCTGAGACTCTATGAGTATTTACACTCCTGGTAGGAAAGAAGCAAGTGGAATTTCACTTGTAATCTCCTGCCAGGTATCAATTAAAGTGTAAGAAATGTGCACAAGAGTTGTCATGAAAGCACTGAACTAGTCTGTAGCTTAGAGAAAAGGTTGTATGTTCTTCAGCTGGTGTCATAGTATGGCCTGATGTTCTCTGATGCATGACAGACAAATAGTGACAGCTGTCACAAAGCATTTAATTTTAGGTTTGGCCTGATTCCAAAGTCAATTTGCCCAGCTATGTTTCTACACACCTCCACTTAGCAAAAATGTACAAAATGGAAGTTACTTTATAACTCTGTGAGGTATTTGTTCAGTTTAGCTGTACAGAAGTTTGTGTGTGTATGTGTGTGTGTGTGTTACGACTTCAATGTTAGATTGAAGTTATGGTGCACAGCAACTCAAATTATTCTGTTAGAAAGGTAAAGGAATATTCTCTCTAGATAGATAGGAAGTTAATAGTATGAATGTCAAATATATAAACTTAGAGCTAAGTGAGTATGTCAGTAGTTTAGCATATTTTTTCACTGCTTGAATTCCTTTTGCTCTTTGGTCTCAGTTGGTGAGGAAAATACCTTGATTATTACTCCTAGTATTGATTAATGTTAGAAACTGTAAAAATGTTGAATGTTAACACTTGAGGAAAAAATGAAAGGGCTCTGTTTTGATGTGAGTTAAAAAATTTCAATTAAAGGTATTACACCCTTCATGTAATTGCTAGTTTTCTTGCAGCACTGTTTCTTGGTTCCGATGTCCTGAAAAGGTGCTTCGAAATTCAGGTGACAGTAACTTCATGCACACATTAATAACATTTTCCTACCACATTATACTTCCATAGAGCCTTTCATCATGGTACTGTGACATGTTTACTGTAAAAATATTTGGATTTAGTGACTTCCATTGCCTGAGAATTACAAGCACTGTACTAGTAAGAAAGATGGGAATTGCTATGAGGTGGCCGGGATCACACAGCAAGTTGCTGGACATTAAATATCAGCACCAATGCTGGGTGCAAGTGTTAAGACTTAGTGGTAGACTTAAGTACTAAAGTAAGAAGCTGAGGATGGAAGTATTGACTTGAACCTAGCCTACTTTAGGCCTTATTATCCTGCTGAAGTTTTCATACATTTAATAAATTTTACACTTGAGAAAACTAAAGGGCTTTAATAAAGAAATGCAATGAGCCTGTCATTGTGAAAGGGAAAGATGAAGGATATAAACAAGTTCATGGGAGTATATAGTGGGTGCAGGAAGGAACTGTAACACTCAATGTCTGCATCACAATATGACATCATTCTGTTTTGCAGCCCTTAAAGTTCTGCTGGCTAATAAAATGGTAGTAGTGATCCACTGGTGCATCAAAAGGATGTGTGGAGTATCCTAAGAAATTAATGGAAGAGACACATTCTTTAATTAATGGGTGAAAGTAGGGGAAATAAAGCACTTTTATCTTTTACATGAGTATGTGTATGTAAGAAAGGTGACCAAAAAAAGGTATGCAAAGACAGGATCTCTCTCTCACTGTTGGCATCTCTTGTTGTGCTCAAATGTAGGAAATTCCTGAATATTTAAAAAACCTGCAATATCTAGTGCCCATGAACATTTCTTTACAGATGATGATGGGAAGAAAGGAATGGGTCCAGGATGCCCAATTCTCTAGAGGAATGTAGTAGGTCTTCCATCTGTTGCAAGGACAGGGGCTGGAGGTGACATTGAAGTGATAAATATAGGTGAAAACTCTCATCTTATTCTAACAGTGTGGAAAAGTGTCAGAGGAAGAGATAAGAAGATTCTTTATGGCTGGCTTCTGTTCTAGATGAGGGTTAAGAGTTGCTAGAGGAAGTACATAGCTGGAATGAATGATCTGGGGACCCTTGGGGTGCTTTACACAAGCCAGGTTCCTTTAGTGGGGAAATTACTGAAGCAAATTGAAAGGATTTTAGTGAAAAACAATTTCTTGTCACACCAGATTGTAAAATCTTATATCACACCATGGTGGGCTAAGCTGATCTCGCAATCTGTGCTGGAGTTGGGCATGGTGAAGGGTAATCCTGAAGGGAGGCTGCTTACTGTAGGATTTGATGCTGGGAATTAGCAGATGCTGCTCTGTGTTCCCATTCAGAAATAGTTAAATATGCTGTACTGCAGTAAGGCACAAGGTCCTGATGGGAAGTTTGCTGGAATGATGTGTTTCCTTATAGCTGCCATATTTTCAGGCTGAATTATTTTTGTCACTCTGTACAAGTCCTTTTTTGACCTGTCTAGTTTTCATTCAGGGGGTTTATGTATGTTCCTTTAAGCCTTCTCTGGCAGAAGAAAGAGCCGGAGAATAGTACTAGGTTCTAATCTCAGTGCTTCCATTAGTTACATGTGCTGTCTCAATAACAGATGTTCGAATTGTGCTGCTGATTTATGATGTACTGGGAAGGGCTGGCTGGTCAGCTTAATGCTTGGTTACATTACTGTCAAGGGTGTGAAAAGATCACACACTGGCTGTACTATGATGTAGCTCCTGCATAAGCTGATTTCTGTCTGGTATGAAATGAAGGTATCCTCATGATTTTCTGCCATTATGAATTAGAATTTTTTCCAAGATGGTCTGTCTGATGGGGAAAGGGGGAGACATTCAGCTACTGTTTGAATCTGTGTCTTCCCCAGGACAGCCTGAGCTATGTCATCCCCAGCCTGTGCTGCTTCAAACTCCTTGTGTGCCTCTGATCATTAAAAAAGAAGCAGTGCACCTGAGAGGTGCTGCTTGCAGCTAGCTCTGAAAGCTCACAGATTATTAAATGACACGCTGATTTCTTCATCCTCCAAGTTATATGGACATTTGTTTCTGGAGTCCTTCTGTTGGCAGATTTGGTATGGATGGGGTGAGCCCACTTCAGGCACTTTCTCAGGCTTGATGACGGGATAAGAACTCAGGACAGAAAAAGTCCAGCAGACTTGTTCAGGCAGCCAATGTGTGATATGTGTATGGTGCTGAAAGGCTTGTTGAACACACATCCATAGGCCTGCCCTCCACTTGTGTGAGCCATAAAACACTCAGGTGGATTGAATCAAACTAAAAGTCTTTTTGCAAATGATGAAAAATATTAAAATGCCATCACAAGCTTCATGAAAGTACTAGACTTCTAGGTCTGTACAGTAGTATGGATGTTGTTATTCAGAAATGACCATGTGCTCCATTTGAGTGGATAGTCCTACAGAGTAACCAAATTGATCACATGGATTCTAGAATTCCTGCTTCAAGGAAGAACTCCTTTCTAAGTCTAAATCTGTGGTTCAGTTTCCTTGGCTTTCATAGTCAATTTGCACCCCTAATCTTCCTAGTAGTTTCTCTGTGCTAGGAGCACTACAAGTCCAGGAAGTCCATGTTTTATATTTCCAAAGAAACAGGATGCCCATCAAAACCAAGCTATAAATACTCTTGCTTACCAATGTCATTCCTAATGTTATCAGGCTGTTTGTGGTGGAGGAATTTCTAATACAAACATTGTTTTTTCCTAGTGGTCTAGGATGAAAATCAGGGTAGATTAGCATTATGGTATTTTGAAGGTCAGAGGCTACAAGCAAGCAATGTTTTGTAGGAAAACACATACCTTTTATTATAATTGATTCCCCACCCACATCCCCTAAAAAAAAAAAGTAAAAAACAAAAAAAGAGATGATTTCAGGCATTCAACTTCTTTGTTACATTTGAGTACCTCTTATCCCCATGTTTCTTCAAATCCCCCATAGATTTCATTAGGAAGCAGTTAGGTGTGACATACACCCATCCTGGATTTGAAGCTGATGAAAATTGATCATTCAGGGCAAGGACTCTAACAAACTTCTGAATTGTAGACTGATGTCATCTTTGTTCCTAAATGCTATAAACTCAGTATGAGCTGCTGCAGAATTATTTCTGCATGATGAAAATAGCCTCTGTTACTCAGTTCTGTCACAGCCACCAACCACTGGCAGCAGTAGGGATTGGTGGGACTATTATCATATAAGTATTTTGCTAAGAATATTAGGGATAAATGTATATACTAATGTATTTGTGATGGCATGACACAGAAAATCTTAGCATTATTAACGTTTTATGGTTATTTCAGTCAAAGGTAATAATTTTGCTTCAAGCTTGAGAGCTAAGGTTATGTTACTGTTTCTCATTGACTTCTCAGCCAAAACAGCATGAGAGAAAGGACAAGCATAGGAGAAGACACAGCCAGTCTGTAATTGCAGAGATTTCTGATCTGATTATTGTTATTTCATAGCCATTCAATGGTTGTTTCAGACTTTCAGACTGACCTTCAGCAGTGCACACCATTCTTTTGTATATCTGTTCTTCACCTCTCACCTGAAGATAGTCATGCTTATTTTGCAAGGGTATTTCCTGGGAAAATTTATGGCTACCTATAAAATGCCTTAGTAGCCCAGTGAGGGAGCCATATAAGTACCTATATAGATAAATAAATGCAAATTATACTACCTACAAATGAGGTTATCTGGATACTCACAACAGATATCTCATTGCAACATCTTTGAAGTCTCAGCATGCATTAATGTAAGTGTGCTGTAAGATACAGTGTGATGTGTGCACTTCTAACATTATTTTAAGTATCAAGGATGTTACTTTCTGTGATGTTAGGGATTTATGCCATAGGAAGAGAAAATAAAGGTTTTGTACAACAGTCACAAATTTCTTATAGGTTTTACTACCATACACTCAAGCTGCATATTTACCCCTGGGAGCAGGGGAAGGAAGCAAAAGAATGAGGTGATACTTGCTCTCTCTTATTGGCTCTTGAACAATAAATATAGTTGCAGAAGGGACAACTCAATTCACTTGAATTCCAAGTGCTTAGAATATGTATAGGGTCCAAATGGCCCATACTTGTCTGAGCTTAATAGACTACTCCTAACATTATTTAGAAATAAGCCAAATAGAGCCTGTCCAAAATTTCTTCTGAAAGCCTCTGGAAGTAAGTGAAGCTTTTGCACAATTTTAGTGCTCCATCAAGTAGAACTGGTCAACTAAATTCTGTTACAGTAGCTGAAGAATTTTGCTAGAACACCCAGTGCTCATTTTCAGGCTATCACAGCTTCTTAGAAATAACAGAAGAATAAATACCGCTGAACAGAAATTCGAGTCTTGGGTAATGATAAAGCTGTGGCACACTTCAGATCCTGCAAGTGCTGTTTCTAATAAAACAGATGTCTTTAGTGAATTGCTTAACCATCAAATAAGTGGTCTGTTTCTCCTGCAAAGGTGCTGAAATTGTAATCTGATTGTACAACACTGATTGTAAAAGATGTACTCAGTGTTTAACACCTAACTTATTTTCATGGTCCTGTGCCAAGCAAGAAAAAAGTTGGACTGTTCTAAAGTTGCTGTTATAAATTAGTTGAGTCTGTTTAGCTTTCATGGTTTGAAACAGCTTTGTGTTATTTTGTGGATTAGTATGCAAGTACACAACTGAAGAACACAAAGTAGAGCTTCTTTGATGAGAAAACTCTCTGAATTAGAGGCAAAAGATGCAGTAATAAGTGCTCCTGTGGACTTCAGAAATGTCATACCTTCTATATTTATCATCTCAAAATTTGTTCCTGCAACATCTATCTTACTGCCTGGGAAGAGAAAATCTTGGGTCACATTTAGATGCATTTGGTTTCCTTTGGAAGTAATGGCACCAAAGTCGGTACAAAATCTACCTTTAATGGCATCTTTCCAGGTATTCCTCCTTTTGACAGCTTCTTTTTGTGCTGTCTAGGAAATGAGATGGACTCTTCAATGAGTCTCTGAAAACAAGTCTCCAGTTGTTTCACAATCTAGTGTGTAATAACAATAATATGCAGACTTTGTCTAACTTTCATATAAAATTCTGATTTTCTTCTATATGAGGAAAAAGTCTGTAGTTTAATATTGAAAGTGTGAAGTAATTACACAGTGTTTTAAATTCAAAGCCCTTATTAACATTGAAGATCATTGTAAATAAAATGTCAAAACATTTTTTGAGAAAAAAAGTTCCTGTTGTGAGGAAAGCTTGTGTTTCATATATAATGAAAATGCACTGCAAAGAGCTGTTGGTTACATAGCTGAGACTTCCAAATGCAACCTTAATTATGCAAGCTCTTATCAGTTATATATAGAAGACAGTCCATGGATAGAGCAATCTAGTGTGTCTTGTGACAGCAATGACTTTATTAAATTGCATACTCTGGTGGCATTCTGCCAGGCAAATGTAAAATTGAAAGAATAAGATTATTTTAAAAGGCTAAATCTGTCCTACACCCATTTGTACTTTATCTCTCTAGGGATAGAGCTGGATATGTTCGTACTGAAGGTTATACAAAGCAGGCTTTGCATCCCAGAGCAACAGTAGCAATATTGCTTTTATGCCATAAATGATGACATTCTCTTGGTATGATTTACACATTTGTTAATGACATTGTGGCAGTGACAGCTGGCTCAATGACCCAAACAGCTGAGGATACCTGTTTCCCAGGAAAATTTTGGAAAACATCTTGTTTAGAGAAGATACTTCACATTAGCTGGTTATGTATTCTCAATATGTGCAGTTTCCCCCCATCTGACTGTGTAAACCACATCCATGAAAATAGATTTATTGGCATGCTATTCCATTTGCTTTTGCTTCTAGGACATCATCTGATATACCTATCCTTTCCCTGGGGTGGTCATGATTTGTAGAAACTGTGAAGTTTAGAAAGTCTTGAATAGTGTCACAAATGTAGAGGTAAAAATTAGTAAAAAATTACTTGCTAAGTATGCAACTTCTGCCCTGAAAAGAGTTGCCTCTCATTCACCAAATAAACTGAAAATTCAAACATGATCTTTAGAGTTGATGTGCAGCATCTTTCTCTAGTGCCAAATTTTATTTTGGCTTTCAGGGTTGGATATCACCTAGAGAACCATTTCACTTGGCCTGCCAGCTTCCCATCTGTAATACTGTGCAGAGAAACACAGAGCAGAATGCAAAGTGTGCCAGTCAATAATGATTGCTTTTCCTTTCAAAGACATAATCCCCATTTTGTGCTCGTGTGTTAGTTCAATGGAGGGAAAGGAAAGTAAGGAGGGAGACTTTATTAGTAATTCTAATGGAGTTAACTTGTCTAGAGATCAGTCAATCACACTTATGATAGGTATGGGAGGAAAGGGAGTTTGATTCACAAAGGAAAATTTGTAATTTTTTAATGTGCATCTTCTACGAGGGGAATGTGCATCCTTCTGTGTAAATAATGGCGTGCTGTTTGCCCAGAGATTTTTTACTATTTAATTATCAACTGAAACATTGCCTCAGCAAAACTTTTGAACTGAGTGACAAACAGTAAACACACTTAAACTTTGCAAATTGTGCAGGGACATTAAAAAAATCCTGAAAGCACGATCAGAATTGTATGAAAACCTGCTCAGTGAATGCAGGTGCTCTGAATGGAATGTGGCTTCATTACTTCCTGCTCTACTTCAGACAGCTGTGGGGGAATGATTGGAAGACCATTCAAGTGGTGAATGGATAAAAGGGTTCCTGCTTTATAATTATGTTTTTTATTATAAAAAAAAAAAAAAAAAAACAGAAAAAAGAAGTGAGAGAAGTCCAAATAGAAAACTCATCAAGAACTTTTTCATTTACTCTGTTTGAAAGTGGCATCAAGAACTTTTTCATTTACTCTGTTTGAAAATAGCATCAGGCCTCTCTGATGTTCTTGGGTATTTCCATCTGTCACCAGTGGCTTGAAAAACCCATCTGTTCCTCAGGTGTGTCTTTTGCCAGTGCTGCCACCATCTCCATGCATACAACTCCATCATTTGCTCTTAATTTCTTCTATCTTTCTGCCCTCCTTTTTTTTCTAACTAGCCTGAGACCTTAAGCACTGCAGAGGATGACAAATTCGTTTAATTTTGGAACATGCAATCATATAAAAAAGGAAATTTTTTTTTGTGATGGGGAAGAGAAAGGATCTTGGGCAAAAGCAAGTGAATTTTACAGGTATATTTATTTGTGGACTTCAGAAATATTGTCTGTATTTCTGCGCATGATTAAGTCAAGTACTCTCAGAAATTGATTATTGGTGTTGATCCATTAATTTCTTTTCAGAGTCTGTTTCATCTCCAGTGTTTTGCTGCTGTTTGTCAGACCTGTAAACGCCATGTCTAAATCACCAACTTTCTCGATGCGGATTCACAAAATGAAGTAATCTAAATGAAGTAATCTTGTGTCTGCAGCAAAATTCTTCCTAAGATATAGTGATTGTAATGACATGCAAATATTCCCTGGTAGTTTAGTAACTACTCTTCTAGTAACTAGCCTTTTAGAGTGCCAGAGCAAGCTGAGTTAATTTTTACTTTGTCTGTGCATTTCAAGACCTGCTTGATACTTCTGCATATAAAATAATTTTCAGTATTTCTGTTCATGGGACCTCATTTTGATTAGTATTTTTGTGTGTCTCGTAGACTGAAGCATAGTTACATCTTTACTAAATATAATCCTTTTATCTGTGCATTGATTTCCTCTGAGTTTCTGGCTTTTACTTAGGTGTGTAGATTGTAGATTATGAGGGATTTTATTACCCTGAATCACAAGACTTCATTGATTGCATAATCAATGTACAATAATCACTTGGAAAATGATGAGCATATCCATATCAATTTAATTCAAGCTAATGGGCTGACATTAAATGGCTTAAATGGTAGTGCTTCTGATTTGGATGAGAACAGTGTGGCATTATTTGTGCTCAGTCAGACCTGTGTTATTCAGCATGAAGGTTATATTGTGTTGTACCTGAAGTGCTCGATTTGGAATGTCGAATTTATTTGACAGCTTTTGTACCATACATTATTTCTAGCTTACATATTTATAGCCGAACTTTACTGTTCTGAAGCATCAGCTGGGAAAAGGAAGTTTTCATCCTATGCCCAACAAACTTGTAAAATGTGCAGTTAAACTCTGTGTTATGAAACAGAAAGTAACACTGTAAAGTTATATGAGTCTTAGGCCTGATCTGAATCACTTTGAAATTATGAGTCCTTTAAGTGCTTTTCTGTATTTGGAGACTTCTCATGTTTCAGGTTATTGCACATTTCAGGTGCACTGGGGAACATGGAGCTGCATGGACCTGAGCAAAGTGCACAGTGGCCTGGGAGCAGGGAGAGCAGGCTTATTGGTGGCCATTTGGAGGTGTGGGGCATCTTGCATTACAGCTCTTCCAAATGTATAATCTTTTTCTGCTTGTCAGGGATAACTTCAAAAGGAGAAATGGGGCATCACTGATTGGTATAAATAGGAAAAGAAGCAGGGTTAGGACTCCAGTCAGCACATCAACTGTAATTCTATTTGTCCTTATTTGGGAACAGATGGTTTCTGTCATGTGAGGACATACCTGCATAAGGATTAGATCTAAGGCAGCTATTGATGTTGGTGCAGAATTAAGTGATCCCAAGGTAATAGTTATGATAGAGATATAGACTGGTATTATTTTTGCTAGCTATGAAATTCTGCAAAGGTGTGATTGCTGTGGGTACAGCCTCCCCATTGGCACCTCCCTGTGCCTTGCATGTTCTCCTTGATGCTTGAAGGTACAGGTCTTCCCTTCCTGTTTCTCATGAAGAAGTCACATCATGGCTAGTTCCATCTAGTCCCAGGGTGATGAAGGAGCTGACAGAAGAGCTTGCCAAACCGCTCTCCATCATCTTCCAACAGTCCTGGCTCTTTGGGGAGGTCCCAGATGATTGGAGGTTGGCCAATGTCACCCCAATCCACAAAAAGGGCTGCAAGCAGGACCCTGGCAACTACAGGCCTGTCAGCCTGACCTCCGTGCCTGGCAGGGTTATGGAGCAGTTCATCCTGAGTGCAATCACACAGCACCTTCAGGGTGGACAAGGGATTAGACCCAGCCAGCATGGGTTTAGGAGGGGCAGGTCCTGTCTGACCAACCTGATCTCTTTCTACGATCAGGTGACCCACCTGGTGGATGAGGGGAAGGCTGTGGATGTGGTCTCTCTGGACTTCAGCAAGGCCTTTGATGCTGTCTCCCATAATATACTCCTGAAAAAGCTGGTAGCCCATGGCTTGGACAAGTGTACCCTCTCCTGGATTAAGAGCTGGCTGGAGGGTCGGGCCCAGAGAGTGCTGGTGAATGGAGCTGCATCCAGCTGGCGGCCAGTCACCGGTGGTGTTCCCCAGGGGTCTGTGTTGGGTCCAGTCCTGTTTAACATCTTTATTGATGATTTAGATGTGGGGATTGAGTCCATCATCAGCAAATTTGCTGATGACACCAAGTTGGGAGGGAGTGTCGACCTGCTGTAAGGCAGGAGGGCTCTGCAGAGGGATCTGGATAGACTTGAGAGATGGACTGATTCCAATGGGATGAAGTTCAACAAGGCCAAGTGCCGGGTGCTGCACTTTGGCCACAACAACCCCCTGCAGCGCTACAGGCTGGGCACAGAGTGGCTGGAGACCAGCCAGGCAGAAAGGGACCTTGGAGTACTAATTGACAGGAAGCTCAACATGAGTCAACAGTGTGCCCAGGTGGCCAAGAAGGCCAATGGGATCCTGTCCTGTATCAAAAATAGCGTGACCAGCAGGACCAGGGAAGTGATCCTTCCCCTGTACTCTGCATTGGTGAGGCCACACCTTGAGTACTGTGTTCAGTTCTGGGCCCCTCAGTTCAGAAAGGATATTGAGATGCTGGAGCGGGTCCAGAGAAGAGCAACAAGGCTGGTGAAGGGACTGGAGCACAAGTCCTATGGGGAGAGGCTGAGGGAGCTGGGGTTGTTTAGCCTGGAGAAGAGGAGGCTCAGAGGTGACCTCATCACTGTCTATAACTACCTGAAGGGAAGTTATAGCCAGGTGGGGGCTGGTCTCTTCTCCCAGGCACTCAGCAATAGAACAAGGGGGCACGGGCTTAAGCTCTGCCAGGGGAAATTTAAGTTGGATATCAGAAAAAAATTTTTTACAGAGAGAGTAATCAGGCATTGGAATGGGCTGCCCGGAGAGGTGGTGGATTCACCATCCCTAGAGATCTTTAAATGCAGATTGGACGTGGCGCTGGGTGCCATGATCTAGTAAATGAACTAGAGTTGGACCAAGGGTTGGACTCGATGATCTTGGAGGTCTTTTCCAACCCAATCGATTCTATGATTCTATGATTCTGTGATTCTATGCCATGGATCAAAGCGATCTCCATGTGTGTGGGGGCTGGGCAGGAGGAGCATACATTTCACTTAATATGCTATTTCTTTGTTCCCAAGGCACAGTTACCTCATTGGTTTGATTTGGAATAGAGCAGAACAGAATGATAGATCACTGTATTTCCAGTTGTAAGGGACCTACAGTGACCTCATCCAGCTGCCTTACCACTGCAGGACTGGCCTAAACTTAAAGTGGGTTATTAAGGGCATTGCCCAAGTGCCTTTTAAACCCTCACAAGGCTTGAGGCATGGACCACCTCCTCTAGGATGCCTCTTCCAATGTTTCACCACCCTCTCAGTAAAAATATGCTTCCTAATGTCAATTCTGAGCCTCCCATAAGGCAGCTTTGAACCATTCCTACGCATCCTATCTGTAAATATCCCTTTTCCCTGTTGGGTAGGAATTATCAAGCATTATTTAGTGGCAATGCAGTCTGTTCTGCAGTGGTTTGACATATGTGGATAGGCTTGTACCCTAGAAAACCTTTTAGGACAAAGGATTCTGGGATCTAACTATTGTGAAAGCAGTCTGCATTGTAAGAGATACAAATAAAGCAAAATACTGACTCTTTTTGACAGGGAGCAGGCATTTACTTAACAGTTGGCATTGCAGTAATGTTGCCCTGAGTTGATACTTGGTCTGGACCTGGCATTCTGGAAATTCACTGATCTGTAGAGTTACTGAAGATTTTTTTATGACCTTTCTGTGAAGTTCATGAATATGAGTTACATCAGAAAACATGAGTTCTGAGAGTGGGACTTCTTTCTGCATTTGCCTGTGGAGTCTTTCTTTGCAGAGGTGGTCCCACTGGAACCAAAGGCTTCATTATCCTAAGTAAGGATAAGATTTCTTCTTTTGTGCTCAGACATATTATACATTATCTTTCTTTGATAAGAGAAATCTTCAGAAATTTATAAATGAACATCCTTGAAAGATAAAGAAGTTTGGAGTTTTCATATCAAATGCATGTTTTCTGACTACTCTGTTTTCAGTTGGGGATAATTTTGCACAGGAAGGGATTTACTTGTGTTCAACTAGATGTGACTAGCCATTGCCAGAGGCAATCAAATTTTATGGCTGAATAATTATCTGATAACTTAGACAAATCCTGCTTATAATGGAAGCAGAGGAGTGTGAGAAATGCACGCTTATTTTGGCGCACGAAAGTCTAGTCCACATTTCATTTTCATTGGTCATTTATTTATTGATTTTAATGCAGTGTTTAGGAAAGAATGAAGAAAAGATTGTCAGAGAAGGTACTTAGAATCACAGAATCATGGAATGTCCTAAGTTGGAAGGGGCCTACCAGGATCATCAAGTCTAGCTCCTGGCCCTGCATAAGACAGCCTGAGAGTGTTGCCCAAACACTCCTTGAACTCTGTCAGGCTTGGTGCCATGACCATTATCCTGGGGAGCCTGTGCCAGTGCTCAGCCACTAGTTTCTAGGGTGAAGATCTTCTTCCTGATTTCCAACCTAACCCCCCATGACATGGCTTCATGCCGTTCTGTTGGGTCTTATCACTGGTCACCAGAGAGATCAGTGCCTGCCCCTCCACTTCCTCTCATGAGGAAACTGTAGGCTGTGGTGAGGTCTCCCCTCAGTCTCTTCCAGGCTGAACAAGCCAAGTGACCTCAGCTGCCCCTTCTACGGCTTCCTCTCTAGACTCTTCACCATCTTTGTGGCCCTCCTTTGGGTGCTTTATACCTTTCACATATTGAGGCACCCAAAACTGCACACAGGTGAGGCTGCACCAGTGCAAAGTGGAGCACTTGATGAATTTACTTCAGCCCTCTTACTTTGTGATTGTACTACTTAGCTTACGTAGGATGTGGTCATATGAGATGTATGACAAATTGATTTTTTAGTAACCTACTGAGCATGTTTCTATTGTCTGGTGTAATGAGTTATTATCTTAAATGACTTAAGGAATATGAGTACTTAAGTTGAACCGATGTTAGAACTAATTTTATCTTGAAATCTAATTTGTTGATGTTAGGAGTCAAATACATTAGAATAATATCATTAATTATAGCAAATATACTTTCTTAAACTAGGATTAGATCTTGTAGAAGTCTATAACTCATGCTGAATGTGATGAACCCAGATGCAGTTTATTCTTAGTGATCCTCTCAGAAGCATAACTGAATGCACTAGTGCTGTATGTCCAACACAAGTGTGTTTTGTCTAGTCTATGAATAATATTTTATGGTATATTTTTGAGATGATGGACTGAAGCTCTTTGGAAGGCAGATTTTGAATTAGTTCAGTTTTGCTTTGTTCTCATTTATGTTTTCCTCCACATTCTTTTAGATTCTCAGATATAAGAGTAGTATGGTTGTCCATAGCTTTTACAGATTGCCTTGAAAGTGGATTCCATCCAGCTGTTTGTAGTTCACACAGCCAGCTGTTGCAGTTGGGCTGAAAGGTATAGCCATTGCCATCTGTGACAGCTATGAATTTTGAAAAAAATCTTTTTAATAGTGTTTGTGGACTGTAAATGTGTTCTTTGCATGATGGAATTTGAAAACTGAGAAAATAATTACCTATAAAAAGTACAGGTTCCATATGAACCTCTTTTTTTTAATAGCTCTCTCTAGGTTGTTGTCTTGAGGGAGGGGGGAGGTGTGTTTGCCACTTTCTTCCCCCCCCCCCCCCCCCCCAGCTTTTGGTGCCATAGACTGGTGATGGAAAAGACTGAGGAGAAAGAAACATATAAAATGTGTTAGCATCATAAAAGAAGTCTCTTTATATTTTTTGCATTTGTAGCAGGTATTTTTAAGTGACTCATGACAGTATGCAGTAGCTTTCTAGATGTTTTGCCCCTTTTCTGCTTACCCTTATGGGAAGTTCTCGTTTAACATCATCTGCATGCAAAAGACTGTTCTTAGAGATAAGGTTTTGGACTAATTCTTTGTGGGTGAAGAGAAAATTATCCCTCTTTGGTATGTCACACTTCAGAATTAAATAGTTCTCATGATACAGTGTGCATGTAGAACTCTGCTTCAGCTCCGCTAGTCCAAGGTGGTTTAATTTCAGCCTTGCTAAACACTGACAGTATTTATGTTCTGGTTATTTTACCAGTGCAGCTGTTGTGACATGTTTGCCTAACTCCACTGCGTAAAAGCAGCTAAAGAACATTCACTGTAACTATGGCAAGAGCACGGATGTATTCAGTGGCTTTCACAAGGAACCCCAGGTCTGTAATGAGGGCCACAAGGGAGGGAGGATGTCCCCACAGCCTGCCTTTCTGTCCAGGGTAGAGTTGTTAATTCCCTATTGGCAATTCCCTTCCCTTCCCTTTCCTTGACCTGGCACTTGGGATTTCTTCTGCCCTATCTAAGAATTATTAACAAGTCATGTATCTGTGCTAGCTAATTACCTTAGTAAAAGACAGACAGTTTCATTCTCTCTTATGCAAAGCAGTCACATAATGTGTGCTGAGGGGACAGAGGATTGAGGCAACATGTGAAGTATTCAGAAGGGGAAATGGAAAATGTTGAGTGCCACAGAACAGTAAAAAGCATAAGGGAGTAGAACTGCAGCAGCAGGTTTGGGTGGTATAAAAGAAAAGAGGAGGGAAAATAGGAGGAGAAGAAGAGAAAGGTATTGGACAAGGCTGAGAACATGAAAGGAGAAGGGATGGGGTCAACATGATCCTTTTCCCCTTGTTTTCTTGAAGTTGCTTTTCCAGGAAATAATTCAGAGAGGCTGGCATGCCCTTGGGTTACATTTTGAAATGGGAAACTTCAAACACATCCTTTTTTTCTCCCTTTATAAAGCTTAATAAAAATATAAACTCGCTATGCACTATAGCCGCACCCACCATCCTCACTACTGGATCAGTGGTTTGATAATTTAAATACAATGACTTTTCTTTTCAGTTCATGGTTGTCTTTTGAACTGAAAAGCTGGGAAGGGAGAAGTGATTGATGGGTTGCGACTGATGTTAACTTCACAGATCTGGTGTCTCACAGCTCTGTTTCAAGCCCCCAGACCCCTTCACCCTTTTGTCAGCTGGTTCAGGTGCTGAGCTCTGGCACTTCTAAAAGCCATGTGATTTTAGTTATCTGTTTCTCTATACCTGTATCTCCGTGCTGTCATCTGTAGTTAACCACTTTGTTCACAATGTGGTATGCTTAGTGTCATGAAGTGGCTAGATTTGGTTGTTCTTTTCTTGTATCAAGCCCATTGCAGCCTGGGAGAACTTAGTTTATTCCCAGTGTGTCCTTTAGCTGCTCTCTCACTCCTTCCTTCTTCAATTTTTAACTCTCTGCACATGCTGTTCCATTTTACAGTCCTATCAGCAGGTGTTCATGGGTAGAATTTGATACAAATGGTGTGGTATTTTGGTATAATTGCTGAACTCTGTTGTTTATACCTGCTGTGCCAGTGCTGTTGATGTATATCTAGAGGAAGATAACATTTCTGTCTTAGCCCAAGTCAGATGCACAGAGAGAAAGACAGTACAATACAGTATACCTAACATTTACTTTGCTTTCAAAGCAGCACCTGAATTTATTGCTTATCACATCATTAGTACCTCCTTCTTATTCAAGATGAATGGAAAAAGGACCAGGTAGAAAATAAAATACAGAACTCCCTGTTTTTATAAGAAGGCAAGGTCGTTTACATGAAAGAGAGGGCTTTGTGCACAGAGAAGATGTGTTCATATGTCTAGTGTGACTTTAAGTGTAGAATTATGAGTAAAATTGTGTGCATAAATTCTGGTTTATGGACTAACTATATTCTGTATTGCAGGCAAACTCCAAACGTGAACAATTCAAGAGGGGAGAGCAGCAGTTGTCTGGCTCTACATTTTCTTCTTGAATGGACTCTGCTGTAATTATAGATCTCTGCAGGAATGATTCTCCATTTCTTGCTGATAAAGCACATGTGTAATCCAAGGGTTGGATGTGTACCTAAACATCAGAGAGGAGCATAAATAATTCACAGGAATTAAACTGGGAAAGCTCTCTTTATTAAGGCATGTCTGTTTTACTCTCTTAATGGAAGAAAAAGGGTCTGCAAGGGACTTGTGTGCTTTCTTAGTGTCATCCCTGCTCATTGGGAATAATTTGTATGTAATTTAAACCCTATAGTAAAGAACTTCTGAAGCATCTATCTGAAGGGCAGCTGTTTGGTGGTGTGCAAAGAAATAAATGGGACTGAATTTTTATGAGGTGGATGATAATATTGTGGCTATAGAGCTGTTTAAAAGGTTTAACTGCAGTCATTTGTATATGTACCTGCACCGCTTGGGGGTGAAGAATCAATCAGATCCACATGGAGTATTACATGGAGTATTTGTCAGATTGTAGCTCTGGAAAGACAGGAAACTTCAGGTGGAGTGCCTCAACAGGAGGTTTTCCCCTGCCACTGTTAAAAGGGACAGCTGCGGAGGTGACCTTGTTCCAGTAGTGAAGATGGAGGAGAAGCTGAAATGTCAGTCAGCTGGTAACTTTTCACATGTGACAGTGCAGCCACAAATCGAGTAAAGCAGCAGAGCTAACCCCAAGACCACCAGAAATGGGCTTGGGAAGTGAAAGACAATTCAGTGACAAAGCTGTACAGGCTGTTTACAGAAAGGTTGAGAGCTGCTTTTGTATTCTGTCCTGCTCCTTTCCTTTAATGAATGGTGCCTACCATGCTGAGAAAAGACTGACACATCAGTGGGGTAAGGAGAGAGGAGACAGTCTGGTACAGAGTCCTTTGCCATTATGTCTTTCTCTCTCATTCTCCTCCCTGGTGACCAGAGCAGGCAATGGGGGATTAATGAAGAGTTTGGCTGCTTGCTTGGGAAAATGTTTTGGATGAGCACTTGAGTTTTGGCTACAAAGTAACTCGTGCTGTAAAGAACAGGACATCTAAGCATGATGTATGACCAAAGGACCACACACTTCCAATCCCTATAATACTTTGGAGTTTTTGCGTCCTGGATTCTCAGCCTAGGGTTTGGTTGGTTGGGACTTTTTTGTCTGTCAAAAAAATGCCTCTTAAGAAAAACCAGATCTCTCAAAATGTGCCCAGCATTTGAATTCAATTATTAATTAAAGATACTCAATTCCTCCCACCTTTTTGCTGAATGACAGACTCCTTTCAGTCACAAGTAACCAAAGTCATCACGGCTCTGAAGTTTTCCAGCGCTCATTTTGTCTACTGCTTATTTGATAGAAATTGCTGTTATTTCTTTTTTCTTCATCTCCTTAGGACAAAGTAAATCTTAAATTTAACCTTTCTGCACCATCCTGATCAAACTGGATTCCTAATTCTGTTTCTGTTGACTAATGGGTAAATGAGATTTTCCTTTCCCTTTTTTCAGTAAGCCTTCCACGTTCTGAGTAGACCTCTCAACTGTGCATATATCATCTCTCCTTTCTAAATTTGTTATGTTCTTGTAACCTCACATTCACTGGCATTACTCAGCATGGAGTTAGCTTAATTTAAAAAAAGAAAGACTTGCTTAAGGAAAAAGAAATGAAAATATGAATTTCTAAATGCAGGGCTTTTGCTACATTAAGAAAGGCAAAACATAAAGACTAGATAGTGAATAATACATAAATTAGTTATGAAAGGTCAGGGCAAAAGCAATATAAAGAGACTTGTACAAGAAATAAGTATAAGCTTAGTTGCACTGCTGATTTGATTTTCATCTCTAGGAGTTTTTCAAGTAAAATATTTACTGAGATTTCCAGGCGTGAATACCTAGGGAGGCACTTTGGCTCCAGTATTTGGGGAGCCAAGCTGTCAGCCTGCAGCCCCAGCCTATGCTGGCTCCAAGCAGGCCAGCAGAACAACAAGCCATCTACCTTCTGGTTGCTAAAGAGGAAATGAAAAACAATTTGTCATACACTTCCCTTAAATTTCAAAAAATAGTCTAGCCTGACACATTTATTTATGTTTAAATAAATAAATAAACATCTTCATGTGTCATCAGTGGAGATTGCTGTCCCCCCCTGCCATTTTCCATTTTGGGTAGATTATCATCTTGATATTAAAATACAGTATTCAGTGTTCTCCCAGTCTGAGGAATAAGATCTGTCTGTGTGGAACATCTGCCAAGCCACTTAACCCCTGTTCTGTTTTTGTTCATCAGAAAGGAATAATCACTGTGAATCACTTCCCATTTGTCTCTATTGTAGTTCACTTTAATTCTTTTCTGTCCTCTCCTTCAATCTGTCAGTTTTATTACTAGATTGAATGTTAAGCCTAAGCTCCTTGGCAGTATCCCAATTTTGAAGGTACATTTTTATGAGATGGGTGTAATTTTAAAATAAATTATGAGAAAAGCCAAAACCTCTCTGTTCTTTGAAAACAAAAATCTTATTTTTTTCTTTACTTCTACAGCTCATGTCAGTTTAGAATTGAGAAATAAATTTGTTCTAGTCTTTTCAAAAGTTTGCAGCTCAGACAGATAGAATCCTTAAACAGTAGCATAAGGTATGTTAGCACAGAATAGTATTTTTGAGTATGGCATTTTGAAATATGTATTGCTAGAGGATTATTTCTCAATTTGTTCAGCTTAACCTCTCCATAATTGCCATGAACATAATTTATGCATATCTAGTTTTAATTATTAATGAAGCTTAGCCCAGCCTTTCCTTATTGGAGTAAAGGACCAAAAAAGACAGAGAGAATGCTTGTTCAGCATACACATCCCTGGCACAGGACAGGTTTCGTTTTGCTGGTATTTCACCTCTGAGTGCAGTGCAGGGGAGAGAGAGAGAGACTCAGCTTCCAGGATTCATTGCTGTGGTTTATGTCACCACCTGAATATAGAACAGAATTCTGCCAAGCGACACAGTAATTCCTATGTGAAAATAGATGCTGTGCTGTACTTTCAGGCTAGCAGCTGCCTGCTTTGATATATGGGCTTCAGCAGCGAGGTAGTCACATGACCTTGATATAAAACTGTCCAATTCCTTGAAAAAGTGCTCTGTATTTTCAGTGGATGTCAGCATATGAAGCCAAGCAGCTCTAGTTCAAGAAAAGAGCAGGAAAGAGTCTGTGATACCATTTTGGTATAGTTTAACCTTGTAGTTGTCTTTCTGGTTTGTTTTTCAAGCTGCTGGCCTTTAAAAACTGCTAGTTATCACTTACCTATGCTCAAAAAAATATTGTTTGTCTTTGAGTCTTTTGGAATTGTGAATTGCAGAGGTTGTTCGCATTGCAGTTGTAACTGTTCGTGGTTGACCGAGAATGTGTCATAGTGAGATAATATGCTGATCTTTGTGCTGTGCTGTCTAATGCTCAAGGTTCATCTGTACTGAGGACAGGATGGATATAAGGCTTTCACTTCCTAGATGAAGGGAGGGTCCAGCTTCTTTTCAAGGATACTTTTGGCATTGAAGGGGAAAGCTTGCTCTGTTCTTCGCTTCAAAGAGATACAAGTATGAAGAGCCTGAGTAGATGGCTTAGAAGACTACGTTTGTTGTAGAAATAAGTTGAATGATGAAATTACATGAGTTGAATAAATGACACTGTAACAGAATGCAAAAAAACGAAACTTGACAGAGAAGGGAATCTGTAATCTGTCTTCATCTTGTTTCATAGAACACAGTAAATCAATATGCAAACCACTTGAAACGCCAAAATTTACCAAAATCTGCTCTCATAGTACTTGTTTTGGCTGTGGAATTCACAGCTGTAAGATGATACAAAAAAGATTTTCAAAGATATTTTGGATTTCTCTGTGAAAAAATTGTCCACAGGTCAAATGTCAGAGCAAAAAAAAAATTTCACTTGCTATGTGACTTAATCTGACCTTTGCCTCTAGGGCAGCAGTTGACATTCTTAAATTGACTTTCATGGGTGCATTTTGCTTATTGGGCTTCCTTTGGATGTGTCTGGTTTTCACATATTGCAGGATAGGGTGTGGTGGGAACTTAACATTTTATCTAGTATGGCTGTTCTTCTGTAATAGAATGCTAGAAATTATGCTACTGGACTTGGAATACGAAATATGATTGGCAACTACCCCATGCTTTCACACTGCTGTATGACTTCACTTCACTGGTAGCTTCTGATCCCTGCTGGATTGCCCAGCCTCTGTGGTGTAGTTTCAGAGTACTTCAGTCATTGATCTTGGCAAAGTCCTACGCTGTTGATAGTGATAAGGGAAAGGATCCTGGATCTTGTTTTCTTAGGCACCAGTAATTGCTATTAGGGGCAATCTAGACTAAGACTGTTTCCATTAAGATTTTTACAAGTAGTGGTAGTGCAGCCTCTGTAACACAGAATTATCTAACACAGGAAGAATGCCATGGCCAGCTAAGGTACTGTCAGGCTAGAGCATCCCTGTTCTTTAGCCATGGAGAAACAAAGGTATCATTTCTAGCAGAATTCTCATACTGGCTCTGGAGCAATGCTTTCACAGTATCACGTACTTGTCTCCTGATGCCCCCTTGAATTTATAAAATGATCCTGTGTGTATATTTTAAAATAACACTAATTAAGAAGGATCTTAATAGAAAAAGAGGGGAATATATATCCTTTGAATACCTTTGTGAGAGAGCATGGCCCAGAGTCATTAGAAGTAAAGTGCAGTGGAAGAGAAGAGTGAACAAAGTGTAGTCATTTTGAGGATGTCTCTTTTTCTTCTATTAAAATACAAACAGTAGAGGCTCAGTGATCTTTTTTTGTTCTTGCTCTTCATTATTTTGGCCTTTTTTAATGTACTACCTTATTTTTATTAAATAGGGAGGAAAAAGTATTAATTTCTATGTTTATCCTTCATCATCTCTAGCTTTCTAAGGTTCTTATGTAGTTACTTTGCTCTGAAGGTTATTAGCTACGCAGGACCCTAACAAAGTTACAAATAATAGTTATGGTCTTCAAAAATATCTTTTTTCATAATTGCAAGAGTGGTTATTTAACAGTCTCGCTGTAAATAATTTGGAGCCTTTTTGTCTCTTTTATGACTCTCTTATGGGACTTCTGCATGTGTGGGAGCAGTAACAATGGGTTGGTCTGTAAGAGCAGGTGAACTTGGAACTTTAATTTCAGTTACAGGATTAATGTAAACTGCTTGCGAAACCAAACTAAGGATGTACTAGCAAGGTATTGAGTGAGCTGTAGATGAAGATACTGAAACTATTGTGAACACACTTGGGAGTGTAAGGATTGTATCCTCACAGAAGGACCAACAGTTGGTCATTTCATAAAAGGAAGAATGAATTTCAGGTGACTAGGATAAAAAATCATGCTATTCTTGCACTGGAGCCTTTAGTTTTATAGGTTCTTAAAAGCTGGTGGGCATCACTTCCACCATGTAACTTACTTTTAATCAGTAAGTATATAAATGAACTATAATAAAAGCAACTTTAGCTGCAAGAATTAAGGGAGACTGCCAAAGCTGGAAAGATCTGTTTGCTCGTCTTTCATTCTTTATTGTATGGGCAGAGAGTGAAAAAATCAGGATTATTTTTCCTTCTTAAAAAGAACTATCATGATATTAACTTTTGACAAACTAAGACTGATGACTCTGTTGTTGACTGCCTTTGAAGATGTTGGAATCCTCTGACTTTCTCCTTGGCTGAGGAGAAAATGCAAAGCTATTAGAAAAGGGAACTTTCCTTAGCACATTTACAATGAATTAGTTACACAGATGTTAACAAAAGGAATTAATGATTAGATGTTGAAATTTTCTTAGCCCTGTGGTTAAGAATGTTGTTGACCTTTGAAATAGCTATTTCTTGTCAACTGTGTGAATCTATTGAAATGGAAAGTGTAATTTCACTTTCTAATTATGTGCACACACATTTCTTGTGCATGCACAAAACAGACACAGGGATAGATTAATTTTTTGGTTGGTTTTTTTTTTTGGTTTATTTCTTTTTTTTGACAAAGCATATGCTTACTCATTATGTATGCATAAGCCTGTGTGGGTAGAGGGGTGAAAGAGAAGACAGAAAAAGGACACCAGCTGCTTGGGTTTTCTTGACTTGTATTTGCACTATCATATTGCAATAATGTTTCTATTCTAATCCACGGCAATTTCTACACTCTCCTAAATTTTATGGAAAATATTTCAGGTGTACACTTCAATCATCATAAGGGCCTTTCAGGCAGTAATGCAAAATGAAGACCAGTAATAAGCCAGTTAGTTAGTCCTCTAGTAGGCCTTAGAGACTTGGAAGTATCCACATGCTACTGAGATGTGGGGTTTTGTGTTTTTTTTTTTTTCTTTTATTATGATCTGATCATGCAAGTACAAATTGTCCATTATCAATATTTGTCTTTGTTAGATGTGGTCTCCACAGCATTTTCATGGAGACAGACATCTGGCTGAGGGTACAAGGCAAGTAAAGGGCAATGTATGTCTAGGTAATGAGGTAAGATTTAAGAAAAAATATTAAGGAATACCACCGCAGTATTTTATTTTAAAATTTTTGAGACACAGGAAGAAGGGATCTGCTCATCTGAGATACAAAGCATTGTATGGCAGGTCATAGTTTACAATCTAGCCCAAGCTATTAGCAACAGCTCTGTTTCCATCTAATTTATATCTTCTGTGTATAAAGACTTGGTGAGGAGTCAGCCCAATTCCCATTTAAAAACAGGATATTGACAATTTCACTTTCATTTTATGGAGCAATTAAGCACGACTGGATCTGATGGCTGTGTGGATGACAGATCACTTAGAAGAACTTTGCTATTCATAAGAAGTGGATGAATTGATTCTCTTTCATTTTTAGTACTGCAGAATAGGGTAAACCTGTGCAGGGACTACTGGACTTCACATGGTTGGGGTTTGCTTTTTGATAATCAAGTAGCAAATGATTGTCTTGATTAAATCTTTTTGTGATGATTACTGTCATCATACTATCATAATTTTGTTTTCATTGGTGTAGAACCATTTACTCCTTTGTAGGTCTTTATTTTACAAATAAATAATCAGAAAATGAGTTAGAGTGATTTTTGTAATGGTTTTCAGCAGCAGATCAAAAAGTGCTTTCTAATGAGTTAAATATTCTGACCAATTTTATTAATGGAGAAATCAAGTTGCAGGCAATGAAATTACTCCTTGCATGCCCTCCCAGGAGACCAGCATCATGTTGAGGATAGAATCTAGGTCTTGAGGGTCACACTGTTCTTCATTCATTTAGTAACAGATCAGGCCTGATTTACCAAGGAATCTATTGCCTTCACTTTGTTTTGATTTCAGCCAAAGTTCTGAATACCCAATATTTAAAAAAATGAAGCCCAGCTTATCAAAAATGCCCACAGCTGCTGGTATTTTGACATGGAAGGCTGTGTTCCCTTTATGAACTACTGTATATTTTCTGTAAATGGTTGAATATTGGAAGTGTTCATGCCAGAGATGGATAGGATTTATATGCATGTGCTGTCATTCCTATTGTAAAGGGTAGAAAGCCATTGTGAGAAGTGGTGAAGGTTTTGGAACCCTTGTCCAGAAATGAGGTGATAGTTGTAATCAAATCTATACTGTGAAATTAAATATTTTAATAGATACAGTACTAGCACTATGTCTGACTTGTGATTTATGAGTGTTAATAACATGAAAAATCAGATGGTACGCTCCCTGTGTTTTCTTATTGTACATGTAAGTCATTCATCAAGTGAGAAAAAAAATAATTTCTCTGAAAGCAATCACTAATGCTTATAAAGAAACAAGAGGCTGTTGCTCTTTCTGGTTTCTCTTCATTGATTGATTCTTCATGCAGATACTGGGTTGATACTAGAAATTCCTTTGGGACTAGAAAAAATTTGTGAAGTTTTTGCAAATAGCTGTGTAGAACATCTTCATTCTTCTACCTAGCTGGTAGGAGAAAAAAAAGATAGTTTGCTTTTATGGTCTTTCTGGGGCTGCTTTGCATAACTTTGCCCACAGAAAGAGCCATAGATTTGGACATGGTCACCTAGAGCATGGTCAAAAACCTTCTACTTCTCTCTTGGCTGCTTGTATAGTCCACAGGGAAGATCTAAAATTAGGAAACTGCAAATAAGGTCCTGTCAAATCTTGTACCAATCTTAACACCTCTAGGCAGGGGCTAGCATTTAGGGCCAGAAAATCCAAACTATTGATGTGAGTATCTATTTTAATTTGATTCCCTGAATATTCTAAACAGCCGCATTGGGAATGGAAGGGTATCAGCTGACCTGAGAGGGAGAAGTTACAGAAGTAAAAATGACGGGCTAGGGTGAAGATATAAACTAAGACATGAATTATCCTTATGTGTTACAAATACATTTCTGCATTACTTACAGTAGCTTTTAATTCTACTACAAGGCCTAAAAGGAACAAATTTAGATCTGATATGATGTTTTGTTCATTCAGTTGCGCTTTTTAAGTGGAACAATTGGTGCCCTCCTCTGTCAGTTTTGTAGCATAAAGTTTGTTCATTCAACGTTCTTGATCCAAAGCTACAAACTGTAGGAAATATGTGGTCATTTTCTATTATATTTAACCAGGGTACAGCCACCTGACAAATGTAGTTAATACATCTGAGCTAGCACTTGGCAATCCTTCATCCTTCAGTAATGTTTGAAGTTCTCTGAGTGTCACTAAGCACCCATATTACAGCAAAGCCGTGCCATGTAGATCAGCAATTCCATGCTGGTTTTGCTCTATATCTGTATTTGAAATGTCTGGGTGTAGCTGCTTTTGCTTTTGTCTAGCTGTTAATTGTTGCACTAAAAATCTAATGTGTAACTTTTCCCTTTTGAAAATTGTCAGGAACATGCTAAGTAGAGATTAGGCCAAGATCTTGGAACACATTATTGCATTTCTATCTTGGGCTTTCTTGCCAAAAATCCTCCAAGAAGCAAGGTCATTACACTCACTACTCTCTACACCATGAAGAAAATAAATAGCTACATGTTTGAAGCTGGGTACGTAAGAGTAATTTTCTATGTCTGTTTTTATGAATCCTCAAGATTTTTTTCTTAAAAGTGGTGAGCAGGACATAATCTACTTCCTGAAAACCTGCAGTTCTAACTAATATGGTGAGAACCTTATCTGTATGTTCAGAAAAGGGGCAGTTATGTTAAGTGGGAGCCACTGCCACCTTTATTAACAAAATATTTAAGCTTCTTCAAACCTTTCAAACATTCGGGTTGGACTAAAGGTCCCTTCCAATGCAAACCATTCTATGATGGTATGATTTCATCTTTTTAAAAGGACTGTTAGAAAATGAACTAACAAACCCCATCCTCCCCTAAAAACTTTTCTGGAATTTATGAAGGAAATAACCTTTGGAAATTTTTGCTGCAGCAGAGAAATCACCACGTACTGCTTGTCATCAAGAAAGGATTCATTTAGCCAGAAATGAATCCTGAGCTGCCTCCTTATAAATGTACTTAGATCTAATTCTTGTGAAGCACAAAGCAAGTGATGCATAAACAAGAATCCTAGTTTATTTCATTTATGGTTGCTAACCCTGCATCATTTCTGACCTTTGTGTTCCTTCAATGTTTTATGTAGTGTCAACTGTTCAGTCTGAAGTCTTAGTGGCCATTTTTAGTTTCTACCTTTTTTGCAGACATTACAGAAAAGTGAGAGAGCTGTCTCTGGTGGTGCAGTTTAAACTTGGCTATGCATCTACTGGCAGGTTGTTTAGCACATGTACAAAATATTCTTCATGGGCTGAGAATGAATGGAGAAATCTCTGCAATGGCTTTGGAAAACAGCATAGAAAATGTTTCGCTTATAGTGGCAAGGCAGGAAGATATTATTATTACACAAAAATTTGTGTTTAGCAAGTTGTCCTTCTTAAGGATTTCCCAGCAACAGGCAAGCTATGCTGGTCAGTAAAGTCAAACCAAAAGACCTCTAAGTTAGTGTTGGTCTGTGCTGCTAAATACCCTTGTAACACAGCACAGCCCTCCTGGCCCACATCTAGAGTCAGTTTAATGTAACAATTAAATTGTCTGAATCTGGGACATAGGTGCCCCACATGCCCAGTTCCTGAGGCAGCTTGCATAGACTGTGCTGTCACTGCACAACCAGTGCACTGGAAGGTACCTTGGATTGTCTTCTTGCATGGGGTGAGTGGAGAGGAATGAGCAATAAACTGAAGGTATTTGACAGAATGATCAGCGACGTATGTGCCTATCCACATCTGTATTTCAGTTTTGTTCAACTCTGAAGTAGTACATTAAATGTTTGAGGCAGTTAACATGCTTACAGGGTGATAAGGAAGATGCTTTGCAAGTTCAAAGATCTTCTAGTTTTACAGGTCAAAGAAAGCAATACATCTAGCTCAGATTGTGAACTGACTAGTCCGAGGTCATATGACATGTCAGGAGAGAAATTACAAGCTGAGTCTAAGAATGCCATGTGCCTGATGTAATATATGGACTCTACCATGACATTTGGGTTGCATTTCTTTGCAACAATTACGTTGCTCTTTTTGTGTTGCTTAAAATTGGGCAGAGTAAGAATGGCAACATGACTAAGAAAGACCTCTGGGTTCATGGCAAGTTGAATGAGTCAGCAGTGTGCTCTGGCAGCCAAAAGGGCCAACTGTGTCCTGGGGTGCATCAGGCAAAGCATTGCCCGCCAGTTGAGGGAGGTGATTGTGCTGCTACTCTGCACTGGTGTGGCCTCATCTTGAGTGCTGTGAGCCATTGGGGGTGCCTTTATTGAGAGGGACTTCAGACTAGCGTTTGTCCAGAGGAGGGCAACCAAGATGGTGAATGTCTCAAGGGCAAGACTTAGGAGGAGCAACTGATGTCAGAAAGGAGAAAAAGAGAAAAAAGACACCACCAGTCCTCGTTCCAGCATTGATCCACCTGATGGGATGTAGATCCTGGTTTCAGCATTGATCCAGTTGATGGGATGTTTGGCATTGATCCAGATATCTGACAATCCTGATTTCAGCATCAGTCCAGCTGTGTTCTGGAGTCCCAGGGATGCTTCCTGGGCTTGGATGTGGTACTTTTCTATGGATAAGTTTCTCTGCCCCAAAGACAGGTTTCTTGCTTTCTATGCAAAGTAGTTGCCATGTTCAGTCCATTCTATCAGGGCTTTCTGGAAAAGGGTTGGATAGCTTTGGGGGTCTTTGGTGGTCTTAATCCCAAGTCCATGCTGACTTCTTAGTCTCATTCCTGCACTTGCGCTGTACTGTGTTGTGGTTCCTTCTCGGGGAGAAGTGCTGCCATGTCTCTGCATGGCCCCTTTCTCCAGCAAAATCTTGGTTTTTTCTCACGGTGTCTTAATATCAATAGACCTTGTTTAATATCAACAATTCTTTTCTGTTGTTACTAACAGTCTTTGGTTGGCTCCACAGTCCTCTGCTTATCAGTTATGTTTTAGACATACACATTAGCCCCTTACCTTCTGGGAATCGAGAGCCCAAAAGGATCTCACATTGGACCTCTGTTTATTGGGTTGCAAGAGAGTGGGCTTTAGTCATAGCAATTTTCCATCCTGGCCACTATTTGAGTCAGTGAATTTCTTTGAAGGTTCAGTAACAAAAATATTATTCCACTTGGGTTATTATTCAGGCAAGAAAAATAAGTTTCCAAGGTTGTTTGTTAAAAAGCAGGTGCTCGTTAAACACCTGTTGGTTCCTGGGAGCAGACAGTGTTTCTGATAACCTCAGGGGGGCTTCGCCCAGGTGCAGTTTGTCAAAGTTGAGGCTAACAAGCATTTATCAGATTATAGTGCACCACCACAATCCACCCCAGGACTAAAATCAACTTCTCTGAGCCTTTACAGCAAGCAGTTTCTCTTTGTGAAGACACAAGGGCAGTAACAACTGGCTTATTGGTGGCAGAGGTCTTTGTGTGCTCTGCCCTGCTAATATGCGTGATACTGCTCTAATTTGCAGTTTAATATTGCTTTCTAATACAGCTTTAATTTGTAACATCATGATGGTATAGCTAGAGCTACTGTACATGGGAATGACCCATAAAACACTTGAAACAGAGCAGTTGTGAACTCACAAACACTATCATATACTTGAATATAATTGTAAACGAATAAAGAAATCCATTGATAAAGCAGAATACGTTTTCAGAGGGAGAGGAAAATGAGTACCCCACGGTGGCAGTCAACACTTTGCTGGATATTCAAAACAAGTTCCATCTGTAGCTTTGAAAAGTGAGAACACTACTGCCTGTTTTCCGTGTTTAAGTATACAAATAATGATGACAATGATGGTTTGTGACACTATTCATACCCATACATTATCATTCATCTAAATATGCTTTTTTATGGTGTACTCAAAAGCAAACTGAACTTACCAGTGACTTTTTGATGCCTTCAGAGGTCTGTGAAGATGGCATCAATACAATTCTGTAACTTTGCCTGTTTCAGTAAGCTGATGTCAGAACTAGTCAAGTTTATGGAGTTGTGGAACTTCTCACAAAGTCTGAAATGTAGTTGAATATGCGGATCTTGTCACATTAGGAGGTCTGTTGGAGGATAGCAAAACCCCCCCCTTGATTATGTATTACCCAAAGGATCTAAAAGCAAATGTCTGGCTAGCAGCTTCTGTTGCCTGAGAAGAAATCAAATCTTTGCTGCTTCTCACTTTTTTTTTTGACTGCCTAGGACGGAATTAGTGTAGAAATGAAGGGAGACAATCAAATTCAAGCCAAAGTTCCCCAAGGAATTTCTGTGTGAAGCAAACAGTGGCAAACTCCAGGAAGTGGGTTGCAGAAGTCAGCAGAACTGCTGAGAGCTTGGATGAGTGAAACAGGGAAGTCAAAGGGATAGATTTACATGGCCGCTTTGTGTGAGTGGCTGTTGGGATTTGGGACAGAGAATATGTACATATTTTGTTTGATTTGTAAGTGCTGCAGACACTTATACATCTATCTAATACATCTATCTAAAATGTCTTATGTTGGCTTGAAGTGTTTGCACAATATTGAGGCTGAAGGCTGTTAGGATTAGAGATATGATGGCTTCTGTCAGCTTTTCTGTTTCCTGAAACAAACGATGGCTTTTCATTGAGTTAGTTTTGCACACTGCAAATCTGAGCTCAGTTAGTATACGCCTGCAGGCATACATGGGCTTCTGAGATGCTTCTGCAGATTCCAATTAAAAAAAAAATCCCTAAATGGAAAATGTCCAAAATGAAGACATTTCAGCCTGCAGGCAAATTTCATGCAAATTAGTCAGTAGGCATGAATGACTGTCTTGCATTGTTGGTGGTCTTGGCAAGTCAGGAATAACATTGGGAATGGCTGTTGTCCCATGTGTGATGAGACGGGTGGAACATACCACCCTCTGGTTCCTGCACTGTCTTTGGCCCATATATAGTAGCTCTTGCCATCAGATGGCAGTTTGGCTGGGTCAGGCTGATGTTTTTAGTAGGCCTGGGACAGGACAGCTACATCACTTACCGTATGATCACTGTAGCAGACATGCATGAGCTGCTTAATGACAGACCACTGCAAAGGCTCAGTTACGGTGCTTGTTTGGCAAGAAAGTGTTGTAGTTTGGGATTATTATGTAAATTCTCTCCCCTGCCACTTAACTGCCCAGGCCAGCGGTTAACAAAAGAAGTAGTTAACTGTGATCGCTGGGGTGGGGGCAGGTTTGTCTCTTTTGGTTTTTTTTTGGATATTCTCCTCAGTCTTGGCTCGGCGGAACGGGGGAGTGGGGGCTCCAAGGAGGCAGGCTGCCCTGCTGGTTACTGCTGGGGTTTTCCCTGGCTGTCTTGCCGCTGCCTACTTCGGATTACTTTTTCCTGCTGTGCTGCTACCTGCCTTGGATTTGCTGCTGGTTGCTCGTACCTGTCTGCTTCTTGGACGGGGAACACAGGGGGAAGAGACTGAGTCCATCTGAAAGCCCACTGCTCGTCTGTTTCGCTGGAGAGGGACTGAAACTCACTCTGCAGCCAGCGGGCTGTGACAAGGACACTTAAGTATAACCTTTTCTCCCGGAGGAAAACCTGCTGGGTTTTGTTATTGTTGTTTTTTTTTTCCTCTTATGGTGTTGGGGAAGTGGGTTGCACTAGTCTGTTTACATATATATATATATATATATAGCAGTTATCCTTCTTGTATTAAAATTCCTTTTCTTAAATTTGATAAAGAGTGGTGTGATTATTGAGGAGGAGGCCCCTCCCCTGCTTGTGGGTAAAACATTTTGGTTTTTCCCCTCAAACCGAGACATTTCTTGGCGCCCAACGTGTGGGGCTTGTAAACAAAGAAGGATAACTGCTATTTTGTGGCACCATGTGGGTCTTGAGCTTAGGGTTCATCAGGACCATCCTGTATAATATATTGGCTTTTTGTTGGTACAAATTCATGCCAAAAGGAGCGGCAGGTTTAAGTCTTATCAACAAATCAATGAGCAAAACTCAAATAGCCGCAATTATTATTGAGTTCTTACTCTGGATTTATGGTGCCATGAATTCGATGCCTTTGGATGTCATGTGGGTGGTGCTCTCCAGGCTGTTTTCCTGCCGCAACCTAAGCTGCTACCTCTGGGGATTCAGTGATAATAGTACGGACCCTTGGGAAGGAACAAAGGGGAATCTCTTCTCCCAACCCTTTGTCCATTCCCCATTCAAGTCTGCTACAACAGCTTTTGAGATGTTTAAATTCTCCCTGGATGCCAGAGATATCTTGCTCTTTATGGTTTTTCTGCAGGGTTGTATCCCTGCAGCTTACAGAATGTTTGAAGGTAGGGCCAGGGTTTTTCCAGAATGCATTCAGAAACCTAGCCCAGTGAAGGGGGAAAAGCGAGAGAATAAAACCCCTGATGCCACAGTGAAGGGAGAAAAGGATGAGGCTAAACCAGGAGGACAGGCCAAGCCTATGGAAGTTGCCCCTATTCAGAAAAGGAAATATAAGACCAAATTAGACCATCCAGCAGACGATGAGGGGGCTGCTGCACCTCCACAGCAAGCAGACCCAGAGCCTGAGATCATCACTGAGTCATTGTCATTTGATAATCTCCGTAGTTTGCGGAAAGACATTGCTCGACACCCAGGTGAGCCCATCCTGACTTGGTTGATCCGAGTTTGGGACCTTATGGGTGAAACCTTACAACTGGATGGTGCTGAAGCCAGGTTTTTGGGGGCTCTGGCCCAGGACGTGGCTATTGAACAGGTGTTCGTGAGGGAATCAAAGCCCCTTTCACTCTGGGCACGACTTCTAACGAGTGTAAGAGAGAAGTTTGTTTATAGAGAAATCCTGCAGGAACATCATATTAGGAAGACTTGGAAGACGATGGAAGAAGGAATTTTACGTCTGAGGGAGATGGCAATGATGGACGTGCTTTTTGGAAGAGGTGGGCAAGCCAATAATGACCCTGACAAGGTCAGATGCACACCACATATGTGGTGGGACCTTTCACGCTCGGGGCCAGCTGAATACACCGATTTCCTGGCATCCATGTATAGGGAAGAGAACCATGAAACAGTGGGCGCAGTAGCAAATAAGCTCCGGATATATGAAAGCATGACCCACAGCCCAATGCAGGCCCGTATTTCTGCTGTAGAGACATTGGTTGAGAGTCTCAAGACGCTGCCTGCAGAGGTAAAAGCGATCAGAGAGGAAATTAGGGAAAGTCTCCAAGTGGCACCAGTGCGAATGAGAACCTCTGAAGTCAGAGCCAGACGCCCCCCAGCCAGAGGAAGTGGACAGACCTCACGAACTGAGATGTGGTACTTCCTGGCCAAACATGGAGAAGACATGGGACGGTGGGATGGGAAACCCACCCGTGCCCTTGCAGCCCGAGTACAAGAACTGAAGGAGAATGGAAGAAGGTCAGTGAGAGTAAGTGCAGTCCCAGTTTCCCACGGGCAAGAATCTGACCCACAGGAGGGCACCTCCCAGGTGTACTCATCGAGAAAAGGTTCTGACCGCTATGACCAGGATCAGTGTTAGAGGGGCCCTGCCTCTAGCCAGGTAGAGGCACGGGACAACCGTGTCTATTGGACTGTGTGGATTCGATGGCCTGGTACATCAGACCCACAAAAGTATAAGGCTTTGGTTGATACTGGCGCTCAATGCACATTAATGCCATCAGGACATGTGGGCTCAGAAACTATTTCTATTTCTGGGGTGACAGGGGGATCTCAAGAGTTGACTGTGCTAGAAGCTGAAGTGAGCTTGACAGGGAGAGATTGGCAGAAACACCCCATTGTGACTGGTCCAGCCGCCCCATGTATCCTGGGCATTGACTACCTCAGGAATGGATATTTCAAGGACCCAAAGGGGCATAGATGGGCTTTTGGAATAGCCACTGTACAGACAGAAGGGATTGAACAATTGAACTCATTGCCAGGTCTCTCAGAAAGTCCTTCTGCTGTTGGACTGTTGAAAGTTGAGGAACAGCAAGTGCCAATTGCCACCACGACAGTGCACCGTCGGCAATACCGAACGAACCGTGATGCTGTGATCCCCATCCATAAGATGATCCGTGAACTGGAGAGCCAAGGGGTGGTCAGCAAAACCCACTCACCCTTCAACAGCCCCATCTGGCCTGTGCATAAGTCTGATGGAGAATGGAGATTGACTGTGGACTATCGTGGCTTGAATGAAGTTACCCCATCGCTGAGTGCCGCTGTGCCGGACATGCTGGAGCTCCAGTATGAACTGGAGTCCAGGGCAGCAAAGTGGTATGCCACTATTGACATTGCTAATGCGTTCTTCTCCATTCCTCTGGCACCAGAGTGCAGGCCACAGTTTGCTTTCACCTGGAGGGGCGTGCAGTACACCTGGAACCGACTACCCCAGGGGTGGAAACACAGTCCCACCATCTGTCATGGACTGATCCAGACTGCACTGGAGAAGGGTGAGGCTCCAGAACACCTGCAATACATTGATGACATCATTGTGTGGGGGGACACAGCAGAAGAGGTTTTTCAGAAAGGAGAGAAAATCATCCAGATCCTTTTGGGAGCTGGCTTTGCCATCAAACGGAGTAAGGTTAAGGGACCAGCCCAAGAGATCCAGTTCCTGGGAGTGAAGTGGCAGGATGGACGCCGTCAGATTCCAACAGAAGTCATCAATAAGATCACAGCAATGTCTCCACCTACCAGCAAAAAGGAAACACAAGCCTTCCTGGGTGCCATAGGGTTCTGGAGGATGCATATCCCAGCATACAGTCAGATCGTAAGCCCTCTCTACTTGGTAACCCGTAAGAAGAATGATTTCCACTGGGGCCCTGAGCAGCAACAAGCCTTTGACCAGATCAAGCATGAGATTGCTCAGGCTGTAGCCCTTGGACCAGTCAGGACAGGACCAGACATACAGAACATGCTCTACTCCGCCGCCGGGAATAATGGCCTGTCTTGGAGCCTTTGGCAGAAGGTGCCTGGTGAGACTCGAGGCCGACCACTTGGATTCTGGAGCCGAGGCTACAGAGGATCTGAAGCCAACTATACCCCCACAGAGAAAGAGATCCTAGCCGCCTATGAAGGAGTCCAAGCCGCCTCAGAGGTGATTGGCACAGAAGCACAGCTGTTTCTGGCACCTCGACTACCAGTGCTGAAGTGGATGTTGTCAGGACAGGCTGCCTCTACACATCACGCCACTGATGCTACCTGGAGCAAGTGGATTGCCCTGATTACGCAGCGCGCCCGTATAGGAAAATCAAATCGCCCTGGGATCCTGGAAATCATCACAAACTGGCCTGAAGGTGAAAATTTTGGTCTAGCAGATGAAGAGGAAGAGCAGGTGACACGTGCGGAAGAAGCTCCACCATACAATCAATTGCCAAAAGAGGAAATACGCTACGCCCTCTTCACCGATGGCTCCTGTCGCATTGTAGGGACTAATCGCAAATGGAAAGCAGCTGTATGGAGTCCCACACGACAAGTTGCAGAAGCTACTGAAGGAGAAGGTGGGTCGAGTCAGTTTGCAGAGCTTAAAGCCGTGCAGTTGGCCCTGGACATTGCTGAACGAGAGAAATGGCCAAAGCTTTACCTCTACACCGACTCATGGATGGTGGCCAATGCTCTCTGGGGATGGTTAGACCGATGGAAGAAAACCAATTGGAAACGCAGAGGGAAACCCATCTGGGCTGCCGATATATGGCAAGATATTGCCACCCGAGTAGAGAAGCTGATTGTGAGAGTCCGCCACGTAGACGCACACGTGCCCAAAAATCGGGCCAATGAGGAACATCTCAACAACCAACAGGCAGACCGAGCTGCGCAAGTGAAAGTATCACAGACAGATCTGGACTGGCAGCACAAGGGAGAGCTGTTCTTGGCTCGATGGGCCCATGATGCCTCGGGCCATCAGGGCAGAGATGCCACTTATAAATGGGCACGAGACCGAGGGGTGGATTTAACCATGGACATTATCTCTCAGGTTATCCACGACTGTGAGACATGTGCTGCCATTAAGCAGGCTAAGAGAGTGAAGCCCCTGTGGTATGGTGGACGCTGGGATAAGTATAAGTACGGGGAGGCCTGGCAGGTTGACTACATCACACTGCCACAGACCCGCCAAGGCAAGCGCTATGTGCTCACCATGGTGGAAGCAACCACAGGGTGGCTGGAGACACACCCAGTGCCTCACGCCACTGCTCGGAACACCATCCTAGGCCTGGAAAAACAAGTGCTGTGGCGACATGGCACCCCAGAACGAATTGAGTCAGATAATGGAACTCATTTCAAAAACAGCTTAGTTGCTACCTGGGCGAGAGAACATGGCATTGAGTGGGTGTATCATATCCCCTACCATGCACCAGCTGCCGGGAAAGTTGAGCGGTGTAATGGACTGTTGAAAACCACTTTGAAGGCGTTGGGTGGAGGGACTTTCAAACACTGGGATCAACACTTAGCAAAGGCTACATGGCTAGTCAACACTAGAGGCTCTGTCAATCGAGCCGGCCCTGCCCAATCAGAACCCCTTCACACTGTAGATGGAGACAAAGTCCCTGTAATACACCTGAGAGGTATGCTAGGGAAAACAGTCTGGATCAACCCTGCCTCAGGCAAAGGCAAACCCATTCGTGGGGTTGTCTTTGCTCAAGGATCTGGTTCCACCTGGTGGGTGATGCAGGAAGATGGAGAGACACGATGTGTACCTAAAGGGGAACTTATCTCTGGGTAAACGACTCATATTACTGTATTTGTAAACACTTAATTATTTGAAAGAAAATTTAAGTTTAATGTAGAGTATCGGCATGGAAGAGAATTTAGGGGTGGATAATGTTGTAGTTTGGGATTATTATGTAAATTCTCTCCCCTGCCACTTAACTGCCCAGGCCAGCGGTTAACAAAAGAAGTAGTTAACTGTGATCGCTGGGGTGGGGGCAGGTTTGTCTCTTTTGGTTTTTTTTTGGATATTCTCCTCAGTCTTGGCTCGGCGGAACGGGGGAGTGGGGGCTCCAAGGAGGCAGGCTGCCCTGCTGGTTACTGCTGGGGTTTTCCCTGGCTGTCTTGCCGCTGCCTACTTCGGATTACTTTTTCCTGCTGTGCTGCTACCTGCCTTGGATTTGCTGCTGGTTGCTCGTACCTGTCTGCTTCTTGGACGGGGAACACAGGGGGAAGAGACTGAGTCCATCTGAAAGCCCACTGCTCGTCTGTTTCGCTGGAGAGGGACTGAAACTCACTCTGCAGCCAGCGGGCTGTGACAAGGACACTTAAGTATAACCTTTTCTCCCGGAGGAAAACCTGCTGGGTTTTGTTATTGTTGTTTTTTTTTTCCTCTTATGGTGTTGGGGAAGTGGGTTGCACTAGTCTGTTTACATATATATATATATATATATAGCAGTTATCCTTCTTGTATTAAAATTCCTTTTCTTAAATTTGATAAAGAGTGGTGTGATTATTGAGGAGGAGGCCCCTCCCCTGCTTGTGGGTAAAACATTTTGGTTTTTCCCCTCAAACCGAGACAGAAAGATATAATTAATATTGTCATTGCATAAAAGTCAGCTGTTCAGTAGTCATGTTAGCTGCCAAATGTTACACGGTGCAGATTCAGAAATATTTCATCCATCTGCCAATGCTTTCAAATCATTCTGGCAAGGTTTGTATTTCTATTTTAAACTGTGTAAAGGGAAATTGTTCTCATTCTCTCAGTGCTAAGGATGGTGCAAGCCTTACCCTACCTACTTTTAGAGAAATAGAAAATGGGAAGAAAAGTATTAGAGGTCATCACAGAGGTATCATTTAGTGTCTAAAATGTACTGGACATATGTCAGAATTACCAGGATGGGTTTGGTTTCTTTTTTTCCAGATGGGGGAAAAGAGTGGTGTATCTCAGGATCAAATAATGTGTGCATCCAGGAAACATTCCACAAAAAATTGAGAAGTAAATTTATCATTGTGTATTGATAAAACATAGGAATTTTCATTTTACACCTTCCATTAATGCTGTGAAGCAAATGAATATCCTTTTCAGTTAGGTCCTGCTAATTCACTATGCTAGGTATTGAAGTTTTATTTATGCAACTTTGATTATTTTTCTTTATTTGACAAAACCCACAAGGGATTTCATCTACATGTCCATTTTTATTTCTCAGATATGCTAAGCCAGTACAATCTACAGTGTTCTCTTGGTTAATAGTGGCCATAATGGAACTGTCACTTGCAGTTTTCCCTCTTCTTCCCCTTCTGTTCCTGACTGTACCTGTAATCACAACTTTTAAACTGCTCCATATGGCTACAACCAATCCTTTAATATCAGACATGTAAGTTAGCAAGTGAAATCCCTTAACTAGTGAAATGATACATAAAACAATGATACAAAATTCTACAAAGGCCAAAATATATTAATTTGATTACTTTTGTTCTCACTATGAATTACAAGCTTATGTGATCTCACCTAGGTAGTCCCTACTACTAGTTTTTTCAGGTGTTTGCTGTATAATAAAATGATTCATTTTTTTGCATGTAAAATCAGTGTTTTAAACTCCTGCTTATTTGCATCTGAGGAGCAACTCTCTCTGGTTAATGCAGGATCTGGAATGGATTGAGAGCAGAATGAAAAAATGGAAATAGCAAGAATATTTTTGCTGTGGAGAAGAAGGAAGAACTTTCACTTTATTGGTGAATGAACTGAATGCTAACTTGTGGAAATGCTATAGTATTTCCAGAGCACTGGGTTTGCTTACATTTTTAAGGGGCAGATGGTTCATACTGCAAAATTATCACAGTTGTCTGGGACAAAAACACACAAGCAAACTGAAACAGTGCTGTTCTGGCAGTGAGAGAGGAGCCTAATAGACCAAAGTGTCTACATGGCCAGTGTAGACTAATGTCTTTACTGTTATTCCCAGGTTGCTGCTTCTTATGGAAATATTTTTCCTTGCTTGTTATAGCTGAGTGAATTTGCATGTGATATTCATTTCATGCTGCTATTTTGACCATGGCATGAAGAGATATTGTTCCATTGCTACTGCAGCGTGAATCCATAGAACATCTCTGTTATCTTTTTGCCTTTCCAGCACAACTACTACTGGAGATGGGCTTTTATTACAATAAAGAAGAAAGGTGGGGTTTGTTTGTTTGTTTTTTTGCTTTTGGGGGGGTGTTTGGTGTTTGTTTTGTTTGTTTTTAAAGGAGGACTTGAATGAATAGGTACAACATAAAGAATTACCAGAATTTCTTCATGCTTTGCCAAGAGAGTTCGCTCCATTTTTTACTAATTGTTAACTAGCAGGCTAAGCTGGGATAGAAAAAAAAGATACCTTATAATTTACCTCCATTTAACTCCTTTTGAAAAACTAAATCCATTCAAAATCTTCACAACACATTTCATTACTATAATCTCTGAAAATGCAAGTTAAATTAAAACATTCAAGGAGTGGATACTGCTGTCAATTTCTGCAAAGAAAGCAAATAGAAAACTGGTAGAAGTCTCAGCAGCTGGAATCAAAGCTGACTGAAAGACTAAACCAGTTTTTGAAAGCCTAAACCAGCAGTAGCTTTCATTTCAGATTATTCATTTAGTTCTTCTCAACTTCTAGTTCGTTTAGTATTGAAAAACTGGCAGCTGAAAAAGCACACAAGCTTGCTTTCTGTTTTTGAGCACATAGAGAATAAGGTATTAGCATATAAGAGCTAAGTTTCTACGTTTTTAATGAGTTTGGTCATCCAACTGTTCAATTCCTTAACTACAGGTAATTATGCCACTGTTAAATCCATTGAAAATGAAAACTATGATAGATTCTTGATAAGAAACCATCCCATCCCTGTTTCTTATCCGTAGAGCTTACTAGACATAGTACTATATAATTATTAGTGTATAGCTTTGAAATGTATTGTGACTTTTGATTGAATGCCAATTTACAAAAATTCAGTTACTATGGGAAAAAAATGTAAATAAAAACATATAATTCACTGCTTCCTGACTTACTAAAAAATCCCAAAAGATCATTAAGCATATAAACATATTGAAAAAAGATGCATTAATTATCTATAGAAGGAAGTAAATAAAGGATACAAAACAATGCAGGCTAAAATCTGCGACATTCAAAGTGTCTTGCTTTTGATTTAAATTATTATTGAAGTTGATATTTTAAATACTTGTGACTTAAATCAGTCTGCATTGACCCTGACACATTAGAAAAGCATTTTTGATAACTGTATTCACTTCAAAAGGTTCCTGATAGAAGCATTCCTGAAATATTTCTTTTCCACATCTAGGGAGACTGGTGAATTCTTTCTCCAGCTGCAACCATAGGCTGTTCTGGGTCTAATATTCAGGGCAGACAAAGCTGGACTTCATGTCTTGAGTGCAGATACATGAATCTTTTTAACATATATTGTCCCATGCTCTTGTTTTTATTTCATACTTAGTTTACAAGCTCATTCAAACTGTTGAGCACTCTGGTCTTCATTGACCTCTCTTCTACAGCAGATGGACAGGCAAGAGCCTCTTGCAGATAGCTGAACTGCCTTCTAAATACAAGAGAAATACAAAGCCAGGTAGATACAAAGCCATACAAAAATATCAGCTGCTAATCCATGCTTTTCCTTAGCCCTGCAAATGCAAACAGGTGGTTTGAGCAAAATGCTCTGACTCCACACAGGAGTAGAAGTCTATTCAGAAACTATCACCAACTTCATTTTTTTATTGCCTTCCATTTTGTACCTGACGGGTCTGTCCAAGTGTATTCTAATTTCTGTAGAAAATATGAGCTTGGAAGTTTATGAGGGCAAGGCACAGGACTCAATCCTCAGTAAGAGATACATTGGGAACAACAAAGCAATCACTGCATAGGTTTCTGTATTCTTGTAACATGACTGAGGTCAGAGGATAATTGGAGAAATATGTCAGCACATATGAAGTCAAATTGGGAATTAGATTGGTCTTTCCTGACTTTAAGGTCTTGGTGGATGGATTTCACAATGGCAACAATAACTGAAGGCCACTTTAGCTTCTCTTCGATGTGTGTGGTAAGAGAGATGGAAGCATATGGGAAGGTAGGTGAGCAAGGACTGTGTTTTTGGATGTTCCAGCTGAGGCTCAGGGATCTCCCTAATGTATGTAACTACTTGACAGGAGGATGTAAAGAAAACCAAGCTAAGGGTTTTCAGTGGTGACCTGTAACAGCCCAAGAGGCAATGGGCAAAGCCTGAACATCAGGAAACACTTATTTTACTGTGAGAGTGGCCAAGCACTGGAACAAGTCACCCAAAGAGGTTGTGATTTCTCTGTTATTGAAGACATTCAGTAGCCACCTGGATATGGTCCTGGGCAACTGATTCTAGGTGGCCCTGTCTGAGCAGTGAGGTTGGTCCTGATGACCTTCAGAAGTGCCTTCCAACCTCAACTGGTCTGTGATTCAGTGATTCATCTTTGTGTCATTTTGAGTATGCTGTCTGCATATAATCATAGATAATTCGCAAGTCTAAATATAGTAAATGAGCAGCCTCAGCACAATGCAAGGTCCCTCCAGATGATCTTTAATGTATAAAGGCTCATGACTTAGCATACCCATATGTGAAAGGACATTCTAGATATACCAGGCTTGAAAGGATGACCAGAGACAAAACTGTGAGAAGCTGAAGATCAACAGACTCTGATTTTGGAAGTTTCCTTTTCTGGACAACTGAATTTGTGCTATGTAAGTCAATCACTGAAAGTATAGAAGGTTATCTACTATAAGACATCAAGAATTCAAACTGATGTTGACAGTTCCATCATCTGTTGTCATGTAGAGCTGTATAAACAAACACATTTCCACATAGTGGGTGTTATGAATTGTCACCTTCCAGAGAATCCACTAGTCCTGTTACATCCACACTGAGGTATCCTGTAGCAGCCAGTAAAGACAAGTAAGCATACTTCCTTTGCAGCAGTAAACTCAGCTATTTTTTTAAGAGACTGGCTGGTTTTGGGAACTGTGTACAGCCATGCATTTCCAGTGTCTTCATAAAGGAGAAACATCATTCTGGGTGAAAATACATATCAGAGGAAGAATGTTGGTGGTGGGTCCAGCCTTAGAATGAGTTTAGCATGAAATGGTTTCAGTTTTTCGCAAGAAAAATTTAAAACTTCATTTTGATGGAGAGTATTCTTTTCGTTGTGATTTAAACTCAAAAAGGTATCTAAATATGGATTCAGGAGCCTGTAGTTACATTTTGCTTTATTTTAGGCTTCTTTGACTTTTCATTTCTCCACAGGCCTCAGCCATCCACATGGTTTGCATGCATCTGTTCTTGTATAAAGTCAGCAAACCCATCATTAGTAACAAGGAATCAGCTTGCTAAAATGACTTTTGATAGCTAGTGTTGAACATTAGCTTAGCCATGTAAATAATGGGCCAAACCCTTCCCCCCAAATGGCACCAAGAATAGAAGCATCGAGAAAATCTAGGGAGTGAAAGAATGCTGCTCAGAAATTGTTCTTAGTGAGGAGTGGTCCTTTGAGATGATTCCCAGTGTAAGATTCATGAAGGCAAGTAGCATAACTAAGAATAGGTATGTCTTATCTCTTGCGGGATTCTATGCTCAAAGTTTGTAGGCACAAGTAGGGAAAAAAAATCCCCCAAAAAGCACAATGTGTGGGGTAATAAGATGGAAATGTTTGTATTTCATACCCTGTGAATTCTGGTTTTGTTTCCAAGTTTTCCCTGGTTTATTCTGGTGTTTTAATTATTTCCTTTTCCTCAAAAGGATGTTTTAATTAAAGAAAGAAGATATCTCTGTAGGGTAAAGTGTTATTTTCTAATCTTCCAAATGGGGAATCTTTTATTTCAGAAATAATAGAAGGCTTTTGAGTCACTTAAGTCACAGCACTTACATACAATAATGTCTTTGTTCTCATTAATGGCTAATTTATATGCAGTATCCAGATTGATGGGAAAAATTAAAAGATGGATGTGAGACTCCAAATGCAATTCATACCAGTCTGCTTTACACAGGGTCTCATAACATTTAACTGAACTATATTTTTTTATTTCTGTCTGCATGAGTCGTGTTACTGGTAGAGGTGGAATACAGATACTTCCAGCACTCCAAATCAGCATGCTTTCTGAAGTGGGGCATGTTCCACTTCTAGTTCCATCTGATACATGTTTTATGATGTAGCTTTGCAGTTTTACGGCACAATTTTATTTTAAGGCAACAAAACTGGTATATGTGAATGGTCTCTGCTTATGGGCTCTGTAGGATGCTCCTACCCACTGTGTGCATATCTACTTCTGTGTGGTGTAAGTCTTTTTCTGAAGGTGCACATATTTATACCAGCAGCCCAGAATGATGAGGCTTTAACTAAAGCGCCTTAGGAAATACATACAACTATAGGATGGAGAAATTCTGTTTTGCCAACAGTAGGGACTTGAATTGAGGTCTCCTGTGTAAGCTGCTGAATCTTTCCATGCAGTGGAATGCGACTTCTGTAAGAGGTTTGTTTATGTCTTTAGGTTTGGTCCTTGAATCAGCTCCCATTTGAAGGCAATACTGCCCTAAATGTAGATGTTAATCTTCAGGGTAATGAAGCTTTTTGCTGAGGAATAATCAAAATATATGTATTTCTCTTCATCATGGATATAATTTTTGTATCCGAGTAGTTCTATTTGAGTTTCATGATTAGAGCATGAAAATGTGATGGCAGATTTATCATTAGCAGCTGTGAGTCTAGTCAATGCCATAGCTACAGAATATTTTCATAGCCTGACAACTAAGGCAGTTGACTTTGGTAAAAATTGAAGTAATGTAACATTGCAGTTGTGCTTGTAGATGTAAGGAGTAGCTGTAGTTAGTCTTGTGTTAGGTTTTTATCAGTTAATTTTTTTCATAACAAAGTTGAATGAGATACCAAGAAGGGTGATACATCCTTTATTTGGAATAAATATATTCCACTATAGGGGTTCATAAGTCATATGACTATATTTTGTTGGTTTTCTTCTTGGTGGTTAACAATTAACTATTTCTGACACCAGAATAAGTGCATCAGGTGGCTTGGTCTTAGTAACAGGCAGGTCAAAGAGATCACTGGAGAGTATGGTCTGGACTTACTGAAAGAGAAGCCTACTCTCTACCTAAGATATTTTTTTTCTTGATAAATTACTTACAGGTGACTTGCAGAAATGAGAGGGAAAAGGTGCTTGGGAGCAGTTAACTTGTGAGTAAAGAATTAGAAGTAGGGAAATTGGGGTGTTTTTAGGCCATACTTAAAGGATTTAATTCATTCCATCTGTTTTTCAGTCAAGCATCTGTCTAAACCCCAAACAAATAGTACCCGGGATAAGAAAAAATCAGACCTAGTGCATGTACTTTTTGAAATTACCTTTGAGGCTAACCTTCACTCTATATCATGAATAGCTCTAAGTGGCTGTCTATTTTGGATATCTGCATAATGCAATGGATGAAATTCCATTAACAGTCTTATGTTTTTTCAGTAGAACGTAATTTACATTTTAATGAATTCTGCAGGGACAGAAATAACACTGAAGATGTGACTGGATAGGGTGTACAGACCCTGCTTCCCTTAGAGGAAGCTTGCAGAATGAACTCCAGCTTTACTGGATGCCAAAGAATCCACACATGAGCAGACTGTTCTACATGCCCTCTAAGAGGGCAAAGCATTGACAGAGGTTAGTTCACAATGGATCAGAAAGCCAATATTCCAATCATGAGTCACAAATCTATGGGAATCTATGTTTCATTATGTGTTCTGTGGCAAAGTTGTTTGCTTTTTTCAGGTCACAGTCAAGTGAGTATGAGTTGTTAAGGACATACTTCCCTCCTGTAAGCTAAAATAAATAAATCAGTCTGAAGAACTGCTGGGTGTTTTTTGCATGTAGAAAGAATCACTCATAGGAAATATTATATTGATTCAGTGTTTGCATGGAATACTTGAGACCTTAAGAGTCAACTCACTGTACCATATTCAGATGTAGCTTGTGGGCACAGCTTTTGTTCCTTACAGTATCTGAATACTGTTTTTCTTTCTCTGTGTGCATATGATGCAGCTAGATAATGATTTTCTCAAATAGTGAAGCTGCTGCTTGTATCAATGTGCTGTTACCAGTACTTGAGCCTTTTAAGGAGTAGAATATGCTGACACAGGGCTTTGCATTTTACCTTTCATTTCTGGTATTTGGTACATATATTTTGGCTTTCACATATGTGAAAGTGGCAGAGCAGATAAGAGGTTGAAGGTGTTGTGGTTAGAAGCTTTTATAATGTTATTCTGAAATATTTTGTAATGGAGCGTGTCTTTTGTGATCTTCATTGATTCTTGAAAGGATATTATAAACTGCAGTCAGCTATGGGGGTGTTTTAAGGTAAAAGCACAAAGTAAACCAAAATAATTTTGAGTGCAAAGCCATGCTCTAGTAAGTATTAGTACATTTTCTAACTCTTGTCAACACAAAAGTTAGGGGAAATTGTTTTTTGCTACTGCTGCTCATCCAGTAATCACCTTCTGTGTTGATTGGTGAATTTTATTTGACTTGCAAAATAAAATACACTTACTCCTTTCAGTATGGCTGGTGTAAAAGCTCTGTAACTGTTCTGCTCTGCGCAGAAGTGCATATAAACAAATACTTGAGAGAACAAATCCCATTCCAGTGGGATGGAACTGTCTTCTGTAGTGCCAGTACTTCTGAGCTGTGTCCACTGTAGTCTTGTCAGCATGTTCGAGTGTAATGCTGTCAGAACAGCAGCTTTTGTCTTTAGTGTTCTTGTGTGGTGGACAGACAGACTCACTGAAAGAGAGCAAAGGGAGAGGCAACACCAGTCTCACTTAGTCTTCCAGCCCCCAAAATGAGAACATATGGGAAGTCTGTGGAGAACCTGCAGAAACCAAATGTTTTTTTGTGTTACAGTGGGAATCAAGATCTGTAACTTTACTTTACAGATTGCACGGCAGGTTATCTTTAGTTAAGATTTTTGAGGTATTTTTGAGAATGTAAATTCCTGTTAGAACCAAGAGTTTTCTAGTACATTTATTTCCATTGCATTTGTGTAATAGAAGACTAAAGTGCAACTGGACTCCAGTGGGAAGTGTTTTTCTCTGCTTCACACCAGATTGTCATAGATTGCTAAAGGCACAGAAAATACAGAATGTTTTCCATCTGAAATATTTCATCCATTGGTCATGTTAGCAGACTGAACATGTAGTAGGGAAAGGACAATCTAAACCATAGATAGCCTCACACTCCTTGCACTTTTTCCTCTGTATCAGGGACATCAGGTGTCACTGTCATATGTACTGCTTGCAGAATCCCCCCATATTAATATTTGAAATGGTTTTATTAGTTGTGAATCCTCGTGGATTTTTCTTCGCTAACCCAATTTCTGTTCAATCTGGCATGTGGAAAAAAAGAGATCCATGATCTTGCACTTCTCGTATGGCCCTGTTTGTCCTTCTGTTCTAGTCGCTTTCTCTCACCTTCTCAAGGCATGCTGCTTTTAGGTTTACCTCCTAATTCTTTTGAAATCCCTGCATCACAAATTGTGCCATCTGTTTTATTAGCAGTGCCTGTCTAAAGACTAAATATATACATATCATGAAAATTCATTTTTGGATACAGTAATTGCCAGAGCTATTAATCATTACTGATATTTACAGTTGGTTGCTAGACATTCTTTTGTTCCAGTCTCATTTTCCAGCATTTCAGATACCAAGATAACATCACAGCTCATACCTGGCAACAGTGACTTCTTTCCTAGCTTTTCTAATACAAAGATTGTTCTGTCATAGTATATGAAAAAATTACCATAATGGTGATGAAACAGCCTCATGTCTGTCTCACCCTGATGGTAACTGGACCATGGAAATTAATCAACACTGAGCAGGATCAGATGTGACCTCAGCACTCCCTTAACTAAACCACTCTGGCATCTGTTCCTCTGCAGGTTCCTTCTTCTTATAGTGACTTTGGCATGAAAATGTTGTTAAAATGTTCTAGATATGAATTGGAGCACTTCCTTTCTTTCTTCCTTCTACAATAAGTAGTCCTCAGCCTCCTTTCAGACAAGTCAGTGAAAGCTTTTAAAATGTGTTTTCTTAGAAGCCATGCAGGACTCAAGGACAGTTGGCAGCATGCATCTGTATTTGTTAAGTGGTCTAATGCCACTGCCCTGTCTTTGATTTGGGATAGCAAAGTCCACCTGTAACTGGCTAAATTTTGTTATTGAATTTTCATATTTCTTCCTGAGCCAGTGTGATTGCCTGTTTTTGATTTCCCTAAGACAGATATCTGGATGGAATGGAAAAGGGAGATTCAGTTAACTGTCATCTGCCTACTGTGATGCTTGTAACTCTCCTTACTGTAGCTCATGGCTCTCCTACCTCATTTTGTTTATCTGATCTGGCCCCTTTATAATATCAATCCTTGTTAGTCTCTCTGAAGAGAATTCGGTTCAACCTTGTAGTATTTCCAGCAACCTGCAAGTGAAAGGTTTCATTTGTCTGAGGTTTTTTACATCTTGGAAAGTAACAATGATTCAGGCAATGATGGATACCATATAAAGTATTTTTAATTTAAGAACTCTTGACAGAGTATTTAACAATAAGTTGGAGGTGTTCCCAGTTCCCTGGGAGATGTTATTTGCCAACTATTATCTTCAAAATGGAACATATTAATAGAAAGAGATAAAATAACTTTAAATACTATCAAAGAAGTTTTAAATCTGCACTGAATTAATTAGTTTTAATAGTTTTCTCTTGTATATCCAATAGAGTTATTGATTTTTTTCCTAGTGACAGCTGAGCAAAAACATTCATCCTTTTATTATCATTGCAATTTCACCATTTATTTATTATTGCTGTTTATTATCATTGCTATTCACAAAATTGTACTTCAATACCAAGAAGAGCAGATAACGTGGAGGACAAAGAACTTGTTTTCCTGCCTTTGTTCCTGTTATCTGTTGTATTTGAATAGTGGCCTGTTTGTTCTGCTCAAAGCTTAAGTAACACTAGAGTCATTGGGAACTGGAAGCCATGCTACTACCTGACATGAAATGAGTAAAACTGGAAGTCAGTTTTACTCCTTAGTCAGTTATCAGTGGTGCCAGAAGATGTACTGAATTAAAGAGAGGACTGAATTCCCTAGAGTTTTGTGCTGTTTTAACATATAAATTGACTGAGTAAAATACTTACAGTCTAACAAATACAAGGTTTACTTCATACATATACAGTGACTGGTTTACAAATAACTACTGTAGGTAATTTCTTCCCACTGATTCTTTGCATATTTTCTCTGAATTGCCTCCATCAGCTGAAAGAGAAGGACACAAGTGGATTTGCAGAATGTAGTTTAAGCCCCTTTTGAGCAGATGGAGAACACTAAGTGTTTGAGATGGTGTTCTTGGTTGTAGCCTGTAGTACATCTTCAAGAGAGTATCTTAAGTCATGGTAACTTCTTGAGGGCTGGATAGTTCCTCAGTTCTTTCAGACAAATTTGGATGAGGATTGCTCCTTTGGACATCTTTTTTTTGGGGGGTGGGGTATGTGTGTGTGTGTGGGTTGTTTTGTTTTTACTGCTGCTTTTATTTGGTATTTAAGAGATAGAGCAGAATTAAGCAGCTGTGGTTAAAATAAACAAAGAGGATAAAGTGGCTTCAGGGGAATTGGCTCAGGAAAAAAGAGACAGATTAACAACATGTGACCAACAGAGGTGCCTTGATTTCATAAAGTTATGCTAGTGGATGTTAAACATTGTAAATGTATGTTTGATGGTGGATTGACCAGAATCCGACTGTGCTCCTTGTTGGGCAGAAAATGCCAATAAATAAGTAGTAGGAGCTTTCATCTCAGAAGAAAGTACTGCAGATGCATGCCCCTGCATTTGTGCAAATATATAATGTATAAATTTAGCCTATAGTTTTAAACAGCCATACAGTTCTATTTTCAAAAGAAAATGTAGTAATGTAGTTGCCCAAAAATTAGAGCACTGAGGGAACTCAGCTGATAATGATTACATTTGTTTTTCTGTCTACTAACAATGCAATAAAATATGACTTCCTGTCTTGTTTAATACATTTCTCTTGGGGCTTTTGTGTACTGGAACTTGGACTGTGATACAGATGTGCTGTTTGTTACTCTGAAAACTGTCTTGGTAAAACTGTCTCTTCCTGTTGACATCTGTGAAGTAGTAGAAAAGTCTCTTTCCAGCTTTCAAAGCCTTGAGTGCTGGTTTTGAGTTTGTGAATAACATGGGTTTGGAAAGAGGTTTTAATAATGAGGCAAACCAAGACATTCTTATTAGCCAAATCATGTCTGATAACATGTTAAAATCTTGTACTTTGTTATTCTTGCACAGGGATTAGGAATTGCAGTAAAATATTCTCCAATTTTTTCCAACAACTGGAAAAACAAAATTCACTTCTCTTTCTGTTCTTCAGGTCTAATGGGATTAAGCAGCAACATACATTTGCTTTTGCTACCAAACTCAGATCAAAATGTTTCTATGGAGCAATGAGTTCAGGAGATTTTTCTGTCCAGCTGGTTTTCAGATTGGATTTTCATTTCAAGCAAAATTAACTTTATGGAAATAAATGGGAAAATAAAATAAAAGCATTTTAAAATCACTGCAGATTTCCATTTGGCAATTAATGTTATTATATAGGGGAAAGCCCTAAACTTACATCTCCTGACAAGTAGCTTCAAAAAGTTGCGCATTAAAAGACAGCATTGTAATTTGCTGTCTGTTTTCAGTTTGAAGTCTATAGATAGGGTCATTTGCAGGAATTAAAGAGAGACTGATTTTAATCCCCAAACTTTGCATTTCAGAAAGATATCTTTTCAGTTATGTGTGTTTAGGAAATAGGTCTTAATGCTCAGAAGTGCTTTGTTAGGCTGATGGATTTTCAGTCATTATGATGAATTGCTTAGAGAATTTTTCAGCTCTTATCCCCTTGCTTACTAATGAGAAAACGGTTTAATGTGAAGATTATGTATAATGCTTTGTTGCTATATTTTAAATGAGCTATTATTGTCAGTCTGTTACCAAGGGCAGCATAACTGCACATTCTAACGTATGCAAAAGGTTAGTGTTTCTGTTGGAACCACAAGTCCTTTATCGACTTTATGAAGTATATAGCCTTCACAAATTACATACCCTTTATGAATTATATGTCAAATACCCTTCCAATCATGCTTCCTCTGTGGAGTGACTGCATAATTCCTTCTTCTGTATTATTTATTCTCTGGATTTTATATGTATTGTCTTTGACGTTTTGAACTCTCTTTGGTCTTTGATAGTTTTTCAGCAGGTGAGTGACTAGGGTCCTGCCACTCCTTCTGATTTCAGGAGTCTTGGTATTTTATCTATAATTTTTACCTTTTTTTTCTTCTTTTTCTAATACTGTTTCCAAGTTCTGCCTCTATTCTCCTTCCTGCCCTCTGAGTTTAACTATCACTTAGATTGTTGTACACATTCTAAGCCTTCTTCATACATCACCTCTGAATCCTCTTCGAATGTTCAGTCTTTTTTCTTGCCTTCTGCACTTTAGGCATTGTGTCTTATATGCAAAAAGATTATAATGCTGACACTGGCACAACTAAATTTGACCTTTCACAGCTGCAGGCAGAGTCAGTTTTGCTGGTTTTTTTGATTTGTTGCCTTTGTGCATGCCACTCAAAATAGCTGTGAAGTTTTGGGAGAAGAAATACTACAGTCCAAACTAATGTCTCATTTGATTTGACGCTTTGCTTTTTTATATCAACTTTTTCCAAAACATCTTGCAGAAAGTCTGGAATATTTTGGAATATCATTCTGCAGGGGTATGTTTCCTTTAAATTAATCCTTTATTTCCTTTTTATTGCTACTTTTCTCCACATTTATGTTTCACACGCTGACAATTTATCACCTAGAAATTTCATGAAGAATATGTTTACCCCCTAATAATTAATGACAATCATTAGCAAATCAGTGCTGTGCTTCTGTTGGACACAAGCTTGAATAATGAAGGGAGCTTATTCCTTACCTGCTCAGGCAGACACTGGGTATTGGAGAAGAAAAGGAGGGGTATGTGTGCATAGTGGAGAATAGAGCTGGCAGGTAGTTATTGTTATGTGAGAACTTATCTCCTAATGGAATCATGGAATAGGTGTGGTAGGAAGGGACCTGTCGAGGTCATCTAGACTGCCACCCCTTGCTCAAGCAGAGTCAGCTAGCACAGGTCACCCTGTACAGTGTGTAGTCAGGTTTTGAGTATCTCCACAGATGGAGGCTCCACAACCTTTCTAAAGTTGAGTTAACATCAGCAGCTCTTTCCTTATCCACCAAGTTAGTCACCTCATTGTAGAAGGCTATTGGGTTACTTAGGCATGATTCTTTCTTTGTAAATCCATACTACATATCACCTTCTTGTCCCTCATGTATTTGGAAATGGTTTTCAGGGTTAGTCGCTCCATCGTTTTCCAAAGGATTGAGCTGAGACTGACTAGTATATGGTTTCCTGAATCTTTCTTCTTGAAGATAGGAGTGGTATTTGTTCTCTTTCAGTATTTTCAACAACCTCTCACAATTGCCACGACGTTACAAAAGTAACCAAGAGTGCCTTGCAGTGACATCTCTCTCATATATTCCGTCAACATGGAGAAGCACAGATTATAGCACTTCTGCCATGCTTTTTCCCACAGTGCTGTTTCGAAGAAGGCACATTTGCTGATGTTATTTCAGCTGTGTAATTTCCATCAGCCCCAGCTCCAACATCCAACGGAGTTCTGGGGGCCTTCTGAGCTGTACAGTGAAGTTCAAACTGTTGTTTTGTGGCAGGATACAAAGGCCTCTCAGTCCCACTTGAAGGACTGGGCTCTGCCTGTGACAGGCTTTGCCCTGGAGCCCTTTGGTGACCTCCCAGAGGGGGTCTGTAACCCTTGGGCATGTTTTAATTTGTCTGTGTCCATCATTCTTTTGGTGCCCTTCCACCGTCTTGAAGTGTTCCCCCACCTCAGACCCGTCACGGCTTGTTCTGCAGTCTACTAAAGTGGGGGACCCCAAAACAGCCTTTTACTTTTGTTTATATTTGAATTTTAATTATTCATTCTATTAGCTTTTATTAGAGAATGTTTTATCCATTTTATAACTGTCTTCAGCCAGTCACAGAGTAATGATATTTAACAAAATGACAACTCCCAGCCATAAAATGGCAGTGTTATGTCAAAACAGTGGCCAAACCAAAGCAGTGTTCCCTGTGTACATATGCAGGCATACACACGACTCAAAACTCTGTACTGACTCCTCCTCATCCTTCCCAAGGCAGAGTGCTGTACATTTCCACTGCCCTCTCACATAAAGTGCAATGTCCCCTCCTTGTCTTCCCAGCCTGGTCTGCCTAAAGAGCCTGTTCTCCATCACAGCACTCCAGTTACATGAGTTATACCACTATCTCTGTTATAGCCCTGTAACAGTGCTCAGATGTACAATTCCTCCTCATTGTGTTGGTGTACAGGCATTGGAGACAGACAAGTGTGCTGATTCCCCAGAATGGGCAAGACAGCTCTCCCCATAAGGTTTCCAAAGGTAACAGAGTTTATTAGAAATGACATGGTTGTTGAATTTTTCACAAATGAGGAAGAACATGGTAGCTGAGGAAATTGTAAAATCATAGAAATGTTCCTTGACAGGAATCTCTACAAGTCATACCAAGAAGTACAGTTGCTAGTGCTAGTTCAGGTCAACCATAATTCCTTCTAGCAAAGCATTGCAAACCTCAGTGACTGGAGATTTTGACACCTCCTTGGTAACTTCCAGTGTTGTACTAATTTCTCAGTGAAAGTTTCTCCTAATGTGCAACATGAAGTATCCAAGTTGCCCTTCAACTAAGTAAAGAGTTTAAGCTGTTATTGATAAACCAGCTATTGAAACCCCAGCTATTATAACTTCCTTTTACAAAAAATGTCCTGTATTGAAAACTCCAGTGTGACCAGGGAGGAGCACCCAAGCCAAGCTTAGGGCATCTGGCTGCAAATTTACACATTCCAAAACTTCAGATTGATAAAAGTGCCAGAATTAAATGCTCCTCATGGTAGCTCTCCCTCTGCTAGCCCCACAAAAGATCACAGTCTCTGATACATCATTTCAGTTTTTCAGGAGCATCCCAGAAGTACTGCTGGGGGAATGACTACGAAGATGGTAACGGCTTTCTCTGGCAGATGAATTAAGGAGGTTGAGCATTTGCATAGATTCCAGTTCTGTAATGTCTGTTACACACAGGCTGTCATTGCAGCTGTTACAGTGCTAGACTCAAAGAAGAAATCAGAATGATTCCCATGTCTTTCATCAATGTCCAGTTCATAGGAATGTCATAGAGGAGTTTAAATTTGCTGTATTGTTATAGCAATAGCACTAAGTAGGTATTTTTAAATATATTCACCTGCTTCCATACTCCATTGTAATTTTCTAGTTTATGGCTGAAAAACTTCTCAGATTTTGCTGTTCCTGCTGTATTTTGGATCATATTTAGAAGATGATCTTGCTTTGAAAGAAACCTCTGAGATTGTCAGCTGTTAAACTCCAATTTTGATTAATCCCATGGATTATCTGGGCAGTGTGGGAAATTTATCTGGTCTTACCTGAAAATCTCCTTTAAGCACCAGCCCTTTCCAGAGACGGATTAACCACCCAAATCCAGAGAAGGCAACTGGCATCCAAAAGCTTAATTTGCAGAAAGCATATATTTGTTTTGGAATGTGTTTTGAAGTGGTAGAAACCATGTAGTTCTCATCCATGCCTCCTTCCAGAACTTTATTGTGATCTGTAACTCAGGGAAGGATAGTGCAAAAGCATCTCTGCCTGATGGGAAATGGATGGAATGACTCTTCTGCTGAGCTTTCCCAGACACACACACTTTGATTAATATTGTGCTCTCAACAGAGCAGTTAATGCACTGTGATAGTTTGAAAAATCCCATTATTTGTGGTGATAATCTGCTTGGACAACCAAGTTAGTATCTTCCAAAACTTGGGTTAGTTAATGTGCATTGAAACAAGACCAGGGACCCCTATGTCGTTTGATACAGGGTGATGGTTTTCTGAATGGTATCTCTTACTGTTTTGAATCTCTATACCAGGCTGCTTCCAAATCAAGCACCAGATCCAAAATGCACAGAACTCTTTCTGCTGAAGAGTCTTTGAATCAGGTTGTCAGCTGCTAAAGAAGATTATGTCCATCTTTATGTCTCATAGAAGTTTTCTTTAAGATTTCCTGTATGGTAAGAAAGAACAGCCTTTCAAACATTTTTACAAGATGTGCTACTTCTTAATTCCATAGGAACCCTGTGAGCTCATTAAGATATCATAAATGAAGGAGAGGGGAAAATAAAAAAACCAAACAACCCCCAAAACACAAAAACAAACCCAAAACCCAGGATCAGAGTGAGAAGACTTTGCTGCTTCATAGGGGCCAGTCTTCCTTATTTCATCTGCACAGTCTGAGAGTCAGTTAGAGAAAAGGTAGAAAAGCTCTCTATCTTGAAAAGAGAAAGCTAAGATAGGTAACCTTTATCTTGTAGAACTTACCAAACAGAAGGAAAATACTACTGGCAGCTTTTCCAAAGTGTTGCTGACACCATCGAAAGGAGGGTTTTAAGACCCACCTGAACACTGAAAAACCTTTCTATGCTGGGCTTTGGCAATGCATTCTGCTTGTTCACATGGCTTTTTCATGCGTGTCCTTTTGGTGCAAGTCATCTTCCTGTTAATTTTTTGTTCAAACAGAGGCCCATCAAAGCCTAATTCCAAGTGTCTTTCTGTCTCTTCAGTTATCCTGAAATCAGTTCCCAGCACTAACACTTGTTTTTGTAGTCATGCTGTTAGTATTTCCTCGTAACAAACCTCCTGTGCTTTTTGCCACTTTATGGGGACCATATTTAAGCTGTTCCTTGTAGTTTTCATTGTATCATTTTTGCTTCAGGCAAGATTGCCTGTTTTCACATAGCACAGAGGAAGGTGGAGAGCTTTCTGTTCTCTGTAACTGGGCCACAGACGGCCCAGGGCATGTTATTGGAAGTGGAGTACAAACTGAGACACTTGCTTCTTCTTTTTGTCCCTAGTGGTTGTCTCTCAGTATTTGGTTTCTAAATGTCTCTGTTCTATTCCAAGTGCATTAACAGCTCTCCTGGTGTTTAACCAGCACTAAAAAGTCTGACGCCAAGAAAAAATTTTCCCTCCACTCTTTCTCTCTCACCTAGTTGTGCAGCTTTTCTATCACACATTTTGTGCGTGGAGTGGAATGACAGCAAAAGTCAAGAAGAATATGGCCTCATCCCTTTTCCTTTGGCTAGTGCCTTCTTTATCAGATCCCTTTTCTTGATGCTGTTCAATGACTTCAAGAGTAAGTCTATCAATATAATTCTATTAACACACCTTACCAGAATGGCATTTCCTACCCCTTCTTTACCCCAGCTTGTTTGCTGCTTGCTAGTTTTGCTGGATTCTGCATTCATTATGTTACTCTGAGAAGCACAAAATGTCATTATTTATGTATATGCTAAGAAACTACAAATGTTATTACCAATACATAAAAATCTTGCCATCACTTATTGCATAATTTATCAATTTAGTTCTCAGTTACGTGAAGCAAAATATACTAAAAATACATGCTAAGAGTCCCCTTGTTCCTGTTATTGGAAAAGACTGAAAAGACAGGCTGTTTGGTTTTCATACTGACCTCTGGAGCTGTGAATATTTCATTCACATCCTGTCTAGTGTACCTCCCAGGCCAGATAATCCTGTGCACAATCTCCTTCTGTACAATGTGTCAGCCTTGGCATACCACTGACCATCTGTGTTTCCCTTTTCTAGGTCTTGTAAACTCTTCTGCATCTTCTTTTGGTTAAGGCAACTAAACCTGTATATGGTGCTGTATTGTGAAAGTTTGTATTGTTATTTAGTTACACAGTGCTAAAAAATGCCGAATAAAATAAAAGAGCCCCTTTCCCACTCTGCTGATAGCACTTGTCAGGGAAAGGGCTGCTCCATCTCTGGGTTTATTTGGACTTCTAATTTCTTGTGAAGCATTTGAGACTCTTACTGTTTCTTAGAATGCTGTAATTTTTCTGGGACCAATGATGATTACAGGTAGATGTTGAGATACTGAAGAGAATTCAGATTTTGATCAGTGAAATAGCAAAGTGTGGGAGAACCTGTGAGGAAAGTTGGCGTTCCTTTTGTTTGCTTTTAAGCTCAAAATATGTGTACCATAGCTTGGCTAAATTACCCTATAAGTAAAAGTGACTGACTTTATGATAGTGTTCTGCAGTGACATAAACACCAGGGGAAGGAGAGATTTGATGGTTGCCTGGAGGATGATGATTTCTAATCATGAGAGGGAAAGAAGCCAACATTTTTTGAGAAGAAAAATCCAGTGAAATTTATTATGCTGTTGAACCATTTCTCTAGGGAAGGAATGTCAGTGCCATCACTCTCACACCATTAAATACCAAGCAGCATATATTATTTAATTATATGGTGAAAAAGGAATTAATAAGATGACTTGATATATTTTTTCTGCTTTCACTCTTCAGGATTCACTTGTTCCAGACAGAAAGAGGTGGATCCTGTGAGAATAAATGGCTGTCAGAGCATTTTTTATAGCATTCATGTTTTATAAAGAACGGGAATGGTATAGAATAAAGTGTCAGGGAAAGGTGTTTTATTGCTAGAATTCTAACTAGCTTTGGTTGGTATGGTTGTATACAATTAAGTCCCATGTCAGTGGAATTATTTGGGTTTTTTTAAGAAGCACGAGTGAAAAAAGCATTTGTCATGGGACCTGAGGTTTAAAGCATAAATTTTAGCATCAACAATGCTGCTACTCAGTAGAATGTCAGAAAGAAAAAATGAGACGAAAGCACACAAATTGAGGAGCTGTGGAAAGAAATACTAAATTTGTCTTAAATCTTAGAGCTCTTTGGTATGGGATGCCACCTTGTGGAAGTTTTTAGGATGTCATGTCTTTTATCAAATTGCAGGTCTTCCTGACTTTCTACTCTCTTCAGTCTCTGTAGATAATCCCGCTTGCATAGATCAGCCTTTGTCTTTAATAGCCCCTCCATCACCTGATTTATTATGTAATCTGAAATTTCAGTGTAATTTAGGGGTGGAGAAATTTTACTTTAGGAGGTAAAAATTCCGTGAAAAGGAGAATTTAGCTTGGAAATCAGCCATGGTGAGAGCATGATCAGTGCAGATACTGTGGTGAAATTGTAATACTGCTCTAAAGAAGCGTTTTCACAAAGCTCTGGATAATACTGCAATCATATTGTGCACTTTAGCACATTACCCAATCACTAAAATGGAAAGTTGTCTTCAATGGGAAATCAGAATTGAAGGAAGAAATAGAAAATGTTGATATGTCTGAAGCCTCAGATGTCATATAATTCATTTTGAATTGTAAAGGACTCTTCTCCCAATGTGTTTGTATGTCTGGCATTCAAATTACATCTCCATAGTGGTCTGCCTAGGGACAGCACTAGACCTTTGTTACAAACATTTCACATCAAGTATCAAATGCTTCTTCTCTGCTCAAGGCATTGTGGAAAGGTCAAGGTGCCGGTGAGCGGTCTTCTGACATAAAGCAAAGTGTTTTGCTCCTGAGTTTACCAGAATACTGGTGTGGCTACCACAAGCAAGTGAAGAAACAATATGACCTGTTTGAAAGTATATATATGGGTCTCCTGAACTGCAAGCCTGTCCAAGGGACAGAGGCCATCTGTTTTTCTGCTCTCCAGCTTTGATTCTTCTCCCGCTCCTGGTTCTTTTTTGAGACTTCATGTCGATCCCATGAAGCACTAGTGGGTCTGTCACTTTTCTGATTTCCTACACTTGAAGGTACCTCTCCCTTCTCTCATCTTAGCAATTACCAGCTTCTAACTTTGTCTAATTAAACATAAACATGAGCCTCATAGTGTAATTTTTGAGCTACCTTTCTTTTCTAGACCCAACCTCAGTCAAGATTGTGCTGCAGAATTTTTTCAAATGATAAAGAGATGCTGGTAAGGGCTTCTTTCTTCTATGTCTTTTGCTACTACTTCATAATTGGTATTGGATCCTGAGGTGTGACTCTTTTTGGGCTGATCTTGCTATTGATCACATGTGCCCCTATTTGTTCTTTACTTGCCCTTCCTCCATAAGCATTTTGCCTTAATCTTGCTCTTACCACCACCTTGTTAATCTACAATGTTCTATTGCTTTTGGCCGGAGGATTCCAGAATTCACTGCACTCTTTCAAAACATTTGAGATAGGGCTGTAATTTCTGAGCCTTATAAATTCTAAAGGTCCAAGGAATGCATTTTTGAATGACCTTTAAAGTCTGAGTTCAGGTTCTGATGGAAAGCCACATTGAACAATTTCAGTCTTTGGTAAAACTTCTTTGGAAACATATAAAGTCATCTATCTCATTAAGTCATTGATTGAAGTGCCATCAGCTAATGGCAATGGCAGTTCTGGCAGCTTAGAAATGCCATTTAATATCTTAAATGAATGTTGTGTGGTTAGAGCTGCTTCTGACCTCCTGAACCATTAAGGTCTCAGCCTGAGCAACTGCCTGCAGTTCTCATCTAACGGTGAAAACAGCTGAGCCACAGAGTGGATTCCTGAGTGAGCTTGAGGCACCAAAACTGCAGCAGTTCAAGGACAGAGTAGATGAAATTTAAAGCAGGAGCAATAGGGTGGCTGATTCCATGAACTGCAGACAGTTTGAACCTGTGGCAATGTCCACTGGATCCTGCAGCAGAATATGATCAGGAGGCTTCTATTTTGCATTCCCCTTGCCCCCAGCTCTTTACTAGTCTAAGTTAACATTAACCTTGCTGACATACAATGAAAGGCAATGAGAAATCAATTCAGAACTATTAATCAGAGTGGACAGATTTGAGGGAAGAGGTGAAAGTCCTGTAGCCCTCTCCTGCTACATGTGTGTGTGTATGTTTTGTATCAGTCTTTTCATAGGGATAGTAGATGCTTGACTTTCTTCTGCCACACACACTCATGCTGCAGCTGCATTCACCTTTGCTACAGGGAACAGATGTTGTGATATTCATGCACACCTAGTGATGCAAAGCTCCCCAGCTCACTCTGGGGAGTTACTGTGTGTTGAGTTCCACAAGCAGAGTTGCATTTCAGTCTCCTTACAAGAATTCTGAATATTTCCTCTGTGTTATCCAATGCGTGTGCTTGTGAGCTTTAGACACCTGTGGTGTTTTTCTCCAGATTGCTAAACTAAAGCTTAGGTGCAAAGGGGTATGGAAATGACTACCAATGCAGTCTAGTTAATGTCCACCTTTCCCTCATTCTCTGCCTGTGTTTTTGTGCTTGGTACACTGGGAGATCCTTTACTCTGCCTTCCTTGGGAATGCCTGTGAACATCTTGCATAAGGCCTACTCCTGGTCCCAATTTTTCACTGAATTGATGAATCTCCTTAGACCCAAAGGAGCTTCAAAAGCTTCAAGCAAACTGGGAAGGAGGCTCAGAGGGGACAAAAGGATCAAAAGGGAAGTAAAAGAAAATAGCCATGCATATGATTATAAAAACATAAGCCTATCTCATAGACAAGTTGATGCGATTGCAAGAAGATACTATTCTGGTTTCACTTTCACATGAAGCAGCGAAACCAGAAGCCAGTTGTACCCTGAACTATCAGCCCTGCTGGAAAAATCACCTCAGACACGAGCAGGGATATTTCCCTAAAACCTGAGGTCTGTAGCTCTACATCATGCCAGGTTGGTGCTTATCACAAAGCAAGACTAAAGCCTGGTTTAGTGGAGGTGCAGTTCTCTGCTGATCGGTTTCCTGCTTGAGTAAAAATATGCAAGCACGATGGGGTGGTCTGGGTGCAGGGAACCTGCTAGAACTCATGTTCCACTGCTGACAGGTGAACCACCAGCAGCTTTGGGATATCACTGTGAGTAATGATTAGGTGCAGTTTTATTTTTTCATACAGTGGTCCAAGTAAATTGGAGCAGCAATATTCTGAGTTGGGGGCTGATGGGTTGTGCTTTAATCCCCCTGTCAGCTGAAGATGACGTGAATTTCACCTCTGACCTTGGCAAAGGCTAGATTTGGTGGGAAACTAATAGTACTGTTGAGTAGCTCACAGATTTAATGAAAGTACAACTAACTCCTACATCAGATTTCATTGCAAAGTGATCACAGATCAGATGTGAAGTTGCATAACAGCCATTTTGAGCAATTACTAAAAGATAGCCAGTTTAAGGCCCTCTGTAATGCAAAACTCGGCCTTTGTTTTGAAGACCTGCTGCATGACTTAAGATGGGAAACCTTATTTCCTTAACCAGATATGATACTTTTAAGAGTGAAAAGCAAAGTGAAGTTAATCTTATGTTTTATTGGCAGCTCTGCATTTCCTTTGGGTTTTTTCACTGACAAAGAGTAGCTGAAGTTGAGCTTCATCTAGATAATGAATGTAGAAATATGATTTTTTTGACATTGAAGACAGGCAAACATCACTAAAGCTACAAGAACTCATACTAAAACCCAATCTGGCTACTGGGACTGGGCATTTTATGACAAATATTTATGGAAATTATGCTATTATAATTTTCCCAGGACTTCCTTGCCTAGGATGAGGCAATAGAGGGCTGAATACTCTTAGACACTGCAGATGACTGTAGAAATAAGTGCAATGGAGCATTCTTTCAAATAATACTTTTATGTTCATTCAGAAAAATTGCATTGGGTTTTGCAGTTGGGAGGTCAATGAATAGCCCTGGTTTCATCTGTTAAGTCTTTAAAAAGAGAATTCTGCCATCCAGTGGCTTTTAAATAGAATTATATGTATAGATGACATGACCAAGTCTAAGTAAGAACATTTAGTTTTTCTTTGTGTCTGCACTAAGCCAGTGAAAGCATTACTGCACAACACTTACCTGAGAATTTGCTTGTGAAGTTCTTTATTTTCAGAGTTGCTGCAAAAGGAGACAGTGACATTTTTTTTAATGGTTACACCTTTTTTTGTTTATCTCTTTGCAGTTATGTGGCTGTGGTCTGCTGGGTGTGGGCATCTGGCTGTCAGTCTCTCAAGGAAACTTCGCCACATTTTCTCCCAGCTTTCCATCACTTTCAGCTGCCAACCTAGTCATTGCCATTGGCACAGTGATCATGGTGACCGGCTTTCTGGGCTGTCTAGGTGCTATCAAAGAAAACAAGTGCCTCTTGTTGAGCGTAAGTCATCAGTACTCCTTCTCACTAAGAGTGACTGTTGCTTTGTTATTTTATTTGAATGACCAGTGTAAAGTAGCCTTGTAGCTCACTGTAACATTGCCCTTGGCTTTAAATCTTCTGTATGCTTGCAGTATAACATCCCATAGCTTTGGTCACAGTGATACCAATTGTGTATTAATGCATGTACCCTTGTTACTATGTACCTTAATGTATTAGATAGCATAGCAAACTACTGTCTATTACCTCTGCATGAATTGTAGGATCAACCTGGATAGCCCTTCTGGAAATGTCTGTTATAAAGATTGTCTGAAAAAAATTTTAAGCATAGAGTTGCTCAAAGCCTCTTGTTGCAATTTCCTACAATGGCCTTATTTAAGGTCCTTGTCAGAGAATGGTGGAAAACATCTGACCCAAAGTTAAGATGTCAAGGTCTCTGCGAGACCTTATCAATTGAAAAAAAAAAAGTCTGATCCTTGCCAGTCTTTGTTCAGAACTGAAGCATAGAGCTTGGGAACCCCTCTCAGAAAGCACAGTATGGATCACTCCTTTTGCATAAACCAGGAAGCTTCATCATGCTTCTCCTCACCCCAAGGAGAGAGGTATCGTGGCAGAGGATGAGAGGAGGACTTCCAAGTAGACAGCTTCCAATTCAGTCACAGCTTATGAATACAGATGCTGTGACATTCAGAAGCATGTTTGCCTTGTGCAAAACTCTCCCTTATATGATGCTGGGGAACAGCTGGGCAGCATTCCTTGGATCATCTCAGAGAATTAAACTGGAGGGAAAATGTCCACCTGGTTTTTGCTATCTGATTGCTTGGGTTATATGTTTTACATCTAGAAGGGCAAAGAGAGAATAGCAATGAGGTCCATGTCATTCATCCACATAAACTGCAACACCAGCTCCTTATTTTTTCTTTTTAAGAGTGTTTACATTCTTATAAGGTTCTGCAAAAGTCTTTTTTTACTGTCATGGCTATCATGAATTTCCAGTTGGAGAGCTAACTGTGCTGCATACTGCTTCTTCTCTTGTCTGAGGGGCTGGTGCCATGCCAATCTGACAGTCTGCTAGGACACAAAGCCATTAAAAAAAAGGTATAGTGAGCATGAAAAGTAGTGAAAAACTACTAGAACTCACACTTTGGATGCCCCTGCAGAGAGAGAGATTTCAGATACAAATAGTTGGGAAGAAGTGCTGAGTAATATAATTACTATTCCACAGTTAGATGTGGTTAAAGCCCACCTGCCAGCGAATCACTTCTGAGGCACATCCCATTGATCTTTGTGGTAAGGGGGTCAGCATCTGTTCTGTAGTTTGTATGAAGGAAAGAGTGCTGTGTGATGTGACCAGCAGTCAAAAGGAGCAAGACAAAAGCATGGCTGAAACCTGCAAACTGGTAGTAGGCCAAACCCAAAGATTTTGCGAATGCTTGACAGTGAATTTCCTCATTGATGGCGAGACCATCAGAAGCTTTAGTGGCGATATAGTATCTATAAGCCTGAATAGTTTGAAATCAAACTTGCGTGTTTTTGGCAGTAGAGGAAAGGTTTAGAGGACAAGGTCCATAGTCTTGATATAGTTTCTAGCAGCTCCAGGTTTGCTCTCTAGTTGGCAAGTGTGTATACATTGTCTGTTTTTTCTTTGTTCTAGTTTTTCATCGTTTTGCTGGTAATTCTCCTGGCAGAGCTGATATTACTCATTTTGTTCTTTGTTTATATGGACAAGGTAAGCAAATGTGCCATATAGATTAATTATCTGTACTAGCATGTAAACCAGGTTCAGTTTGTTTTTGTTTGAGAGGTATTCGTGTTCTCCTTGATCTTCAGCTTGGTTAAATCTTGGCTGTTTTCTGTAAGCTGCTTCTGAAGGGGGAGGGAGAGGTGAGGAGGAGAGCAAGCAGGAGAGAAATCCCTGAAATAAGACCATGATGCAGGGCCTCCTTTTTAGTCTTCTTTGAAAATCTTAGATAGCCTTCAACATAGCTCTTTAATGTCTGCAAAAAGCTGATCCTCTTGTGGACCTGAGTTGTGGGAGGTCCTACTTAAAACCTGGTTAGCTTCTTAGGGGCAACTCTTGGAACAGGACTGGAGGAGAGAGCCATGGGGTATTTGCATATTATTCCAGATGCCACCAGTTGTCTCCTTTGACTAGGTAGTCCCAGAAAGTTTGGCAAGGATGCAATATTGATCAAGAGGCAGCTTCTCATAAAGTTCATCTGTAAGAATCTGCTATCTCATAGAGACTAAATGAAGTAGGCACAACTGGCTGTCCCATTATATATATAAGACTGGAAAAGTGCCTGGAGAACTGCAGAACTCTGTTAAACACAGGGCAGAACCTGACAGTATAAGCATGTCCAGATTTATTTTAAAACAGCTCCTACCAGACCTTTATCTGTTCTCAGGTTGTCACTATGATGCCTGCTACTTTCAGGGAGCTGAGGTGAATTCTGATTTTGACTGGGACGTCAAAGAGGGATGAAATAGATCTTACAATATAGTTGACCTTCATGCCAGGACCATAATTATTTCTCTGCTGCCAGATCACTACTGTCAGAGGCAAGGTGCATCCTTACCTGCACCTAGGACTCCAGGCTCAGACTGAAATTTTTGCAAGAAATGGGACAGCTCAGATTTCCTGTTAAGATCTCCAACTTTATCCTCGAAAGAAAGCACAGCTGAAAATCATAAATCCTACAAGCCTATTCCCACATGGAGAACAACAATAATGTCTCTTTTAAGTAGATTTTGTATTGGCTATGTACTATGACCTGCAAGAAGCCAGAACCCATGCAAGAATAACTCTGTTAGGGTTAGGAAGCTGGGACTCTGGTTTTATGATACAAGCAAATTCAAGTAGGCCATAGGTTACAGGCAGGAGAGGCTGCTGTGGAGTAGTGCCAACAGCTATTTTATCTACAGTAAGCTCAGCAGATTCATGCTGTTCATTTTCAGTTAGCTTGAATCAGATGATTACTCTGTGATGGACTCTTCGCAGAGGTCTCCTATCACAGGAGAATTAATCCAGTAATTTGCAGTGGGAGGGAGGGACTAGACCTTGGCAGCTGCTTAAAGATCTTACTGACTTGTGAGAGTCTTGAAGCTTTTCTACCCACATTAAGTTTATGGTGTGAGAAGTTAAGAGGCAGACGTTCTATATGTGTGTCTGTACCATTTGGTCCTTTCCTCTGAACAGCATTGACTTTCTCTATCTTTTACATGGTGCAGGTCAGTGAGAGTGCAAAGAAGGATTTGAAGGAAGGTATGAAGCTATACAACTCAGAAAATAATGTTGGACTGAAAAATGCATGGAATATCATTCAAGCAGAGGTAATATATTTTCTCAATTAAAAATATCAAACCAAACCAAACCAATTTGCTCACCAAGCCTGCGACAGTCTGTTAAGTATGGAATTTGTGCCATGTGTAAAAGATGGCTAATGCAGGTTTTGGTTTCTGATTTTGCACTGTTGAACATCCAGGATGTTCTGTGAAACTCAGGATCAAAGTATACTCTGTAAGGTGACAGACACTCACCTGTCTGAGATTCTCTGTGCCTATCATAGGCATAGAGATGATCTGAAACAGCAGAGTGGCAGCAAAACCTGCACAGGTGGAACTGAAACTTTGGCAAGCTTTTGTTGTTAGCAGTTGTGGGCAGATTACCTTGTGTTTTGGTCTTTGGGTTTATGTCTCTGTCACAAGAAGACTAACATACCTTGGGCATAGAACCATATATTTTCTTTGGTGTTCTTTGTGGTTTTAGGTATTTGCTTTTAGTGATCAGAGACTACAGAACACTTCAAAACTGCAAAAGTCTTGTGGCAGCATTTTGCAAAATACAGAGTGGTTTAGTGGAAGTAAAAGTTTGTGATTGTGTGTAATTCACAAATTGTCCCAGTTAATTTATTAATCATTTACTTTTGCACAGATGAAATGCTGTGGTGTGAACGACTTTACAGATTGGTACCCAGTCCTGGGAGAAAACACCGTTCCAGACCGATGTTGTACAGAAAACTCCCAAGACTGTGGACGGAACTCTACTGAATTAGTGTGGAAAACGGTAAGGCTCACTTTGCCCAGGTCAGGTCTTAGGTAGGGGTGGGAATGGAGAAAATAGAGGGAATGCACATGAAAGAAAATGTGACCTTGGGGTTTTAATTTTCATCTTTCATCATTTCAGGGATGTTATGAGAGAGTTATGTCCTGGTTTGATGACAATAAGCATGTCCTTGGTTCTATTGGGATGTGCATCCTCATAATGCAGGTAATACTGGTACAATGTTTGTCAGCATGGCTTTGATTTGCTGTCAGCATTCTTGATTGTCCTGTGTGAAAAGTGATGCTCAACTGCTTTGAGTTGGAATATTATTTCAATAATGTCAGATTTGTTTTAAGAGTTCATTTAAGGCCATCTGCTCAAAAAGGAAGCAGGTCAGTAGTGAGTCCTGTAAAGGTGACATGCTGCATTGGGGTTTTGCTGTTTTGACTTCAGAGTTCCCATATTTAGCCATTTGTTACACTGTCCCTTAGGGAACAACCTTATGGCTGTTCTTTGATTTTGGAAGCAAGTTCTAGAAATTACCAAAATGACTCAAGTTTGGCCACTGAACAGAGTAGGTCAACATGTTTTTAAAAAAGAAATGGAGGGTTCCTGTTCCAGGGAAGTGGTCACGGCACAAAGCCTTCCAGAATTCAGGAAGCATTTGGACAATGCTGTCAGGCACAAGGTCTGATTTCTAGGTTGTCCTGTGCAGGGCCAGGAGCTGGACTCAATGCTTTTTGTGGGTCCCTTCCAGCTCACGATATTCTATGATTCTCTCACTGCTATACTTTTGGGGGAGAATACCTGGATCTGATATTTTTAATCACAGTTAACTGGTTAAACAAGCACAAGTTGTTGGGTCAAAGGGAAGAGTGAATCTTATGTATTGATTCTGAAAAATTGTTGCACATATGACAAAGAGCCCTGAGAGGTTTTTCCCTCCATCTGTGTGCTGACAGATACAACTCTGGACATCACTGTGTGCCCGAACAAGATACATTCAAGTTTATTGCTCACTGTTGAAACATGAGAAATATGGCTAGTGTAGAATGACTGTTAAAACTACAGCTGGGCCATGAACACAGGTCAGCAGTGCAGTTTTGGCAGGCTTCTTATACTAAAGCCCTTATTGTTTGTTTTCTTTTAGATTCTTGGCATGGCCTTCTCCATGACACTCTTCCAGCAGATTCACAGGACTGGCAAAAAATATGATGCCTAAAGCCTCTGAAACATTATCACATCAACTCTTCTGTCTCATCATAAAAGTGAACACGAGGAATGACCACAAGGAGCATCACACTTAGCCCTGCTGAGGGAATCCGTCCCATTGACCGATCCACTTTGTTGTTACTTGTCCAGTTATTATCACAACTTATTTGACTCTTTTTTTTTTCTGTTTCGCATTTGCCATTTATTTGCCAAAGAGGGGGAAACCCCGCCAAACAAATGGATTTTCTACACGAAATCATAGATCTGCTCTAAGAATGTTTCTTAACTTAAGAAAATATTTTGCTCTACTAATCCATGCTATATGTGCAAAAATTATTACATGTGTTCGACTTCAAGGGAGAATTCTTCAAAGTCTTCCATTAAGTTTTCAACCCTTATGTCCAATTTACTGGAAGACTCAGAAAAGCCACTCTGAGAGTCCTAGGAATTGGAGCTGCTTTGCTTTGCAGCTTCTTGTACCTTATGGTGTATACTTTTTTATTATGATAATGATAATGATGATGATGATTATTATGATGGACATAGCTTAGAATTTAGTTGCCTGACTTATAACTTCTTACTGTTTTGGGTTTTACACATTTATTGTACATTAATTTGGGAACCACTGTGCGATCTCAAGAGGACATGTTTTTCAAAGTTGGCAGTTGGTGCAGGCAAAGACATGAGTTTTCTCAAGTCCATGAGGAGGCATCATCTTCCTTTATCAGGGCCTTGATGCCCGTACTGTAACAAAGGTGTTTCCTTTAAAATCAGAGATTCTTTCCTCAGATGGAATGCAAAGCCTTCCCATGGGATGAGATGATAAGCCTCCTACTTCTGTGAGGCAAAATCTCCAAAGCCTTTACTCACCCAAAGCAGTGCCTGGCTGCTTTGATGTCATGCTACTTTGAAAGCTAAAAGTACTGACTAAGCAAGTTACTGCTAACACAAAGGAGAGAGATTGCAGTCTGACCTACTGCCAGCAGACTTCACAGATTGTGTTGTCTGCTTCAAAAAGGTTGCCCAAGGCATGGCATGCTGCTGGATGTGAAGGAAGGGGAGGGCAATTTGATGGCAACAGTGTCATGCCATACCCTTTGTTGTAGGGGTTTCCTCAGGCTAAAGACAGCTGTCTCCCGAGCTAGAAAAGGTGGTTTGATTAAAGGTGACCAGATAATGCAGGAAAGGGGCAATTTCCAAAATAGCACTCAGAGATGGTATATGTTGTCACACCTTCAGCACAGAAGCTGCTGACAGGTTGCCAAATCCATCCACTGGGGTAGTTTACTCAATACATACTTTTACCCATATTCCTCTTAGAAAACTTGAACATAAATTTCTCTACTGTGAATGCTTCTTCATTGCAAGGAGTCTCCAGTTACCCTTTGTTCCAGGTTTTTGATGTTTTGTGAAGGAAGAAGGAAAGGCTCAGACACTGGAGGATGTTCTGACTAAACTGTAGTCAGGGCTTGACTCAGGTCTGAAAGAAACACAGTTTTTTTGCATTAGCAGCTATGAAAAGGGACCTTCAGAGGTTGTCTTATCTAATGTCACTCTCAAAGGGGTACTGACACATATGTGAGATGGGGTTCATTATGACATTAATGGGCTAACTTTCAGAACCTATAGAGGATGGAGATTTTGTGCCTTTCAGAGTCATGCCATGTCAAACTATTCCTTTGGTAAATAAGTTTCTCTTAATGTCCAGTCTGAATATTTATACTTTAACCTCTAAAAAGATATAATTTTCATTGTATCATTCAGCCTATGTTTTCTTTGTGGGCTGAAATAGCTGTTGAGCCACTTTATAACCAGAAAGTTTTAGTCCCTTGTTTGTCTTCCTAGTAAGTCCTGCATGCATCTGTACATCTGGCAGCAATAGTGTTTTGTGTGACCTATGTGTCACTTTTTTGAGTTCCTATGAAATCAGTGTGACAGGAAGGAGTGTGAATGTGTGGGAGATAGAGATGAATTTAGGTGTTGCAGTGAAGAAGGTTACTATTCTTACAGCACAGTCCTTGCCCATATGAGCACAATGCCCAAAGTTCCGCAGGGCTTCTGTTTCCCACTGAAGCAGACAAGGCCATATGGGTTCAGATGTTTCACTTGGATAGCCCTTGAAGGAGTCAGGGAAGAAGCAGAGGGAAAGCACAGAAACTGAATCCAGTTTTACTTCCATTTCTAACAAAAATTGGGACCAGGAGCATCTGAGCCTCACTGGAGATGGCTGTTCCATGTTGAAGAAGGGGCTCTGATGCCCAGTGTATTTGCTGCTACATGTAAGACTGTATCCAAAGTTGCTAAGATGCGTTCCCATTTTTGCAAGAAAAGACAGGATGATTTTCATCAGGTGGCTACACTGCATTCTCCCTTTGGGCAGAAGTGCTTAGCTTTCTCTAGCTTTCTCTGGTGCTTAAAAAGAGCAGGGTGCAAGACTGAGCAGGAGCATCATCTCTGTCCTTTGGGGTCACACAGTGGTACTTGCCACATCTTGAATTTTAATCTGCAGTCAGTTTTTGTACAAAAATGGTAAAATATATTAGTGAAAGTAATAAGGAAATAAAAAATGTTTATGAGTAACTCAGAGATGAAATGTGTAGTTGCAAACTCAGCTACTTTGCCTTCCATTCAAACTTATTTTTCTAGAATGCTTCATTCCATTTCATGATCTAGCAGCATAGATCCTGAAATCTTTTTTTAATGACTACTTTTGGCATTTTGAGCACAGTATTAAGTGAGATAGTTACATGAACTTCATGTATTCATCTCTGTGAAGCCACCAACAGGAGAGGAGTCAAAAGCAGGACTGATTTGTGTCTCTAGCTGACTCTCTGATGTGGGAGGTGATGACAGACATCCTCAAAGATGCAGAAAGTAATACCATTTTCCAAGCAGCAAAAAACAGCTCTGGAAATTGTGAGGCTGCATTAGTCAGTTTGTCAGACAAGGCACTAACTGTCCTGCAAAATGGTGAAAGGGAGCTTTGGCTCATGTATGTATGCACTTTTTCTGCTTATGCTGGTGGGTGGCTATCTGTGTGTTTTTCCCAAATGTCACTCTGATTATTTAACTATAAGTTTTTAGCATGTTTTTAAATAAAAACTGATACTGAGTAAAAGTATCTTTAATATACACAAATATTGATTTGTATAAATACATACCTCTCTGTATCTCTAATTCATGAAAGCACAGTTCAAGTCTGTGAAAGTGCTGTTTCTCTGAGTGTTCCTTCAGACTGTAGCATACCTGCTGTCTTACTATCCTTCATGCTTGGAAGCTGTAATAGAACTTAAGCAGAGACAAAACAGGAGAACTGCCTGAAGAACCTCAACTTGAAAGCTGATGAAGTGTTGGCAGTGAATTCTGTTCCCTCCTGGAGGTACCAAGGCTGTTAGTCACAGGAAGCTCACGTAGAAGGTGCTCAAAAAAATGTGCCCATGGCAAAGTAGCATGTAAGATGATAAAAAAATGACAAAAATGTCTCCAGAATGACAGAAGATGCCTTGGATATGTCATGCATTGAGTTCCTGGACTATGGTCACTTTAGGACAACTCTTCTATCCTGTGTCCACCCCCCATTTGTATGCATGAAATACAAACTCACACACAGGAAGGGTGCAAGCAGAGGGCAGCCAAACTGATCCTCATAGTCTTTCTTGGGCAACTATTGGTCAGGCATGGAAAAGGCACGGAGGTAAAGGATGTTTTCCCAGTAGATGGTTTTTGGGAGCAGCATGGAATAGGCCACACATAATTCTGATGTAACTTCTTTCCATAGAGTTGAGCAGCTTCATCCTGTAGCTGGCATGGGGAAACCTGGAGATGTCTGGCTGTGGGCTAGCCATCTGTTGTGCAGTAGATAGTAGACACTAAGAAACAACATGCCATTCCCACCGGGTGATGTTTGCACCAGTGTTTCTTCTATGCAATACCTACTTTCGCCTTTATATAAAAGATTTTTACTAGGATGATATAAAAATAAAGGATTTTTTAAAAGGTGACTCTTTGAGCTCATTTGTCTCCTAACCCCACCACCAAAACCAAACAGGGATGAAAACCCCCCCAAACTCCAAAAGGTGACTCAGAGAGATCTATTCTAGCTCCACTGCAGTTGAAATCCAGAGTTCTTGAAGCTGTTGCATCACTAAAAAGATTCCCCTCCTCCCCTCCATCCTCTCTTATCCTTCAAAACAATACTCTAATGGAACAGAAGTAAGTGTGAAAAATCCCCAAAGAATGGAAAAATAATTTTGAGAGCCTGGTAATATAGGAAAGAGATTGCAAGTGTCCCAGAAACTATAGAATAGCTGAAGAGAGGACAAAGTAGCAGAGAGCTTGAAAGACATCCAGATGACAATGAGAAGTCTCAGACAAAATGTGAAAATTCATTAACACTCAGATAGAGGAAGATTGCAGAATAGCCTTCCAAATGCCAGCAGAAGATGGGCTGAAAGATCATCAGATGAAACAGTGGAGCCAAGCAGAAAGGAACAAAGCAACAGACTGAAAGAGATTCAGAGTACATAAACTAGCTTCAGGAAAGGGAAGAAAGCCTGTAAGTGCTCAAGGAAACAAAATGTAGCAATGTCAAAGAGGCCAAGAAAGAAAGAGATAAGGCAAAGAATCCTCCAGAGAATACAGAAGAGGCTCAGTGTTAACAAAAAAATATCAGAACTATTAAAGGAGTTCCAGAGTACTCAGTAGAGTGGTCTCAAGAACAAAAAAAAATAAAAAAAGGAAGGAAGAAGGATTGAAAGTGCTCCAAAGAGTAGCATCAAAGAAGGAAAAATAGCCAAAATCTGTAAAAGAGAACACAAAGAAGTCTCAAAGAGACAAAGAAACTAGTGAAAGTCAGAAAGAACTATGATGAATGTACAGGAGACCTTGACGATAGCAAGAAACAAGTATCAGAGATTCTGCAGGTGTACTAGGAATGTGCACCTGCATCTGCTAAGAGAGGAGACAGGCTAAAAAGAGCAACAGAGAATATCCTGAAGAAGGGAAGAAACAAGTAGGAAGGCTGAATAAGTCCCAGGAGAAAGAAGAGTAGCTGCTGAGATGTCATAACCTTTGATGAAGACTAAAACAGTCCCAGGAAACTCAGTCTAATGTCAGAAAGGGGGGCCAAGGGGTAACAGGGGTACAAAATAAGCAGAAGGACTGAAAGTGCTCCAAAGTCATTTCAGTAAGAGGAAGGAAGAAACTGAAAGGGAGCCATAGCAGTTTTGGAGAAGCTTGGGAAAGTGGAGAGGTTGAAAGAGTCACAGAGAACAGAGAAGCCTTACAGTGCCTTAGAGACTAGGAAGGAGCCTGAAAAGAACCTCAGAGAAGACATAAAGCCTGCAAATGTAATGCATAACAAAGATTAGCCTCAGAAAGGCGGAAAAAAGACAAGAAAGAGACACAGAGATCATACAGTAGCCTTAAAAAGGTGAAAAGGTACAGCAGAAAGACTGAAAGAATGCTGAGGGAGCAGAGTGTAGCCTCACATAGATCAAGTAAGAAGCAGATGTTAAGAGAGTCCAAGGAGAGCACACAGTACCACTGGAGGGCCACAAAAGTATGAGAGAGAGACTAGAGGAATCCCAGTGCATGCAGAGTATGCTTAGGGCAAGCCCTCCTAGCTAGGCTGAAAAGCCTGTTGGAAAACATGCTCTTGTCCTTGTTCCTCAAAGCAGAGATCCACTGTCATAAAAGCCAAAGCTCTGCCTGCAACACTGGCTGTATGGTCAGGTGTTAACCCATACAATGGGGGCCCACCACCCATGCCTTGCCTTTCCACTGGCAGGACCAAGGAGAACAGCACCTGGGCTCCAGTGCCCTGTAGCCACTCTTGGTTTGCTAAGGTGTCCCTTGACAGTATCATTGGTGCACATAAGGATGAGAAGGCGAGGGAAACAGGCCAAAGGCCAGACATGTTTTAGTGCTCTCTGCAACAGCCTCAAGTTCAACTTCCCCCAAGCAACAGGTCACATGAGATAGCAAGCAAGGTCAGCAGATGGGTGCCTCTGTACCCTGTAGAAGGAAGTTTCCAACTACTGTCACAGTGCTGGCTCAGGTTTGGTTCAGATTGAGCTGGCTGTGATGCATCCCTTGGCAATTGGCAGCATTGGTGTTGTCCTGGGGTGAACAGTGAGATGGTGAGTGACTGCATTAGAGCAGATGCTGAGGTGGACATAAGGGTGTACATATGTGCCATAGCTGTGTGGAAGCCTGACTGTGTGTACAGCAGAGAGACTCTGCAGGTTTTCTTTTCTCACTGTGTGGCAGGTTGACCCTCACCCACAGCTAAGCACCACACCATATCTCACTCACTCCTCTCACAAAACCACAGTAGGATGGGGAGAGCAAAAACGAGAAAACTCATGGGTTGAGATAAATATAGTTTAGTAAGTGAAGGAAAGAGGAAAAGGGGGGTAAAATGTGATGCGAAAGTAGAATGATGGCCATAGCCAGTGTCTGAGCAATGGCTACCTTCCCCAAATTGCTCTCTCCTCAATTTCTGTTACTGTATATGATGTTATAAAGCACACAATATTATTTGGGTCAGCTGTCTTACTTGTGTCGCCTCCAGATTTTTGCATACCCTAAGGGGGTCTCAGTGGGACAAAAAGAAAGCCTTGATGTTCGCAAGCACTGCTCAGCAATAGCCAAAACACAGTTGTGTTATCAGGGCTGTTTTAGCCACAAATCCAAAATGCAGCACCCTACAGCTTGCTACCATGAAAATTAACAGTAACCCAGCCAGACCCTAGTACACTCTTAAATGTCACTTGAGTGCTGGTAGATAAAAATACTATGAGGACCCAGAGAGATGTGGAATGTAATTTTGCCTCTTCCTTTCACGGATGACTATGCTCTCCAGACTTCCAGACAACCACAGTCTCCCAGCCCCACAATTTGCAGTGTGGCATTGTCTCTGATCATCCCACTCTTGCTCAGACACAAGAAACTACTGAAACTTTAGTTGTTTCTACTGCCTAATGTAACTGGGCACAAAAGTACTCTGCAAATGCTTTTCTCTCCTCAGAGATAGCCCAGGAGAGAAGCCATTGCCTACATGAGTGTTATTCACTAGGAGGTGAAGTGAACAGAAATGCCATCTCCAGTGATTGAACAAGGTTGCAAGTAACCCCTGAATCCTTTCCTAGGTTGCAATGAATGGTGGGAAAGGAATGCATCAGACTATGGGTAAGTCTTTTCTTTGTGTGTAGAGCTGTATGTTTATATTGAAATCTTAGGCTGATGGAGTCCAGTGCAGGCATGATATGTACATAGCAGCACAGAAGGACTATACATGCTACACGTAGTAAGGGAAGTAGCAGGATGAGTGAAGTTTAGTCATTAGAATAACACTCAGGGAACAGCACTGCAGGATCAGTAAGAAACAGCCCACCCCATATTGTCTGTCATACCTGAGAAATTGCACAGGTGCTGGCAGGCTCACTGTTTTTGAGGTTATCTTATTCTCTGACTGTTTTGGCTGTTTGGTCCAGGCCTTGATGTCATTATGCAATATTGCAGTTAGGGATACATGGTTGTGCTAGCCTAGAAAAGATAGGAGTCCAAAATGAGTGCAGGTATCAAAGTGTTCTTATTGCCTATGGATCTCCTATGTCCTTTTCTAGAGAAAAACAAACAAACAAAAAGCTCTCTGCCTTTCTCCTGCTGCTACAACTGCATCTATGTGCATTTAAATTCTCTTAATGTCAGTTTAAGATTTGGGAACTTCCCGGACTTCTCCTCAAACAAAACCCAAACCGGAAACAAACCAACAAAAAACCCAAGTTGAGATGCTGGAGCTCAGTCTACCTATAAAAGGAGACAGAAAGGCAACTGGCAATTCTAAGGAACCAAGTAATAGTAAAGTATTGGCTATGAGAGTGAGACTATCAGGGGAAAAAGGAACATTTAGGAACACGAAAGAAAAGCAGAAGGAGACAAGGAAGACTCTTGGCTGTGGGTTGTGTTCTCCTTTAATATGGTGGAGAACAGGTACTGTTTGGGAACATGGTTTTCAGGCAGTATCAGAAAAGAAAAAAACAGTGTTAAAATACTGAGATATTCCCAGACCTTTTCCATTTCCCAGAGAGTGCAAAATAGGCATAACTGGGGAGAGCACAGCAAGAGCAGGGCTAGAATGTCTTCTAGAAAACAGAAGGGTGCAGGTGAGTCAGGTTAAGAAAGATAACTTGACACATCTAACAGCTCCTTGAACAACAAATCAAGACAATATAGACTTTCAAGGAAAGAATATGTAATGATTTGCTTCTACAGCTTCTTCCACATCTCAAGACCAATGTCATATTTGATGTGAACAGCCATTGCCTTCAGATGTGATGCTTTGTAATAAGTATTTTCTCATTCTCTTCTCTTGCCTCTGAGCAACTGTATTTGTGAGTTCACAAGTTGGTGGATACCATAGACTTCACATGCATCCTACAATTTCCTTTATACTGAAATATATATGCCCATGACAAAACCTTACAGTTTTCTGAAAAGGGGCAAAACAGTATCAATATTTTATTTTAATGGCACAGTCATTGTATTGTTGCAGGAATTTTTGGGCATGGAATGTTTATATTTCACTCTTTCCTTGGTTGTTCTGTTTGATTTCTCCTTATTTTCAGTTAGTGTTGGCAGAATTATATTTCATTCTCATTTACATTATCATTCCATTGTATGCATGCATCATTACATTGATAATTAAAAATTAATCTTCTATGAAATGGCAAATACCAAAGAATCACCCACTTTGTCCTCTCAGAGAATGTATAATGGCAGTTTACCTTCCTTGCCTTATCCTTGATACACTCAAGGAAGTGTATCCCCTGATGCACCTGGGAAGAAATAACTCCCGACAACAATGCAGGTTAGGAAATGACTACCTGGTGAGCAGGCAGTTAAATGCCTCCCTGACATCCGATCCCGTCAGATCTTGGAAGCTAAGCAGGGTCAGCCCCGGATTAGTACTTGGATGGGAGACCTCCTGGGAAATGCCGGGTGCTGTAGGTTCTAGTCCTGAGGACTTCACTGGCACTGTCCAAGCTCGCTCAGCCGTGGCAGATGAACCTCAGGACTTAAAGGGTGGGGTCAGTTCTGTGCACGCTGAGCCTCACCTAAAATCCACTGCGCAGGCTGGAAGGGCACATTCACGTGGGGACAGGCCTTCCCAAATCTTCCTTCGCGAAGTTTGGCCATACATACATACCTGGTGAGCAGCTATTCTGAAAAGGTGTAATGATCCTGGTGGATGGAAAGTTGGATGTGATCCCACAGCGTGCCCTGGAGGCAGTGTAGGACAACTGCAACCTTGTCTATAAAATAGCAGGAAACTACCCAGTATCACAAAGGAAAGGAACACTGGGATGTATTAATCCCATCTAAAATATTGCATCCAGTTTTGGGTCCATCAGTACAAGAAAGGCACTGAACAATGGAAGCAATTTCAGCAGAGGACCACCATGACATTCAGGAGGCTGGAGCACTTGCCCTGTGTGGACTTGGACTTGTTTAGCACAGAGAAGGCTGGGAGCAGTTAACTGCAATCTTCCAGTACTTACTGAGGTTAAGCAGAAGACCAGGCCACAGTAGTGCATGGTGATATGAGGAGGGAGAAGGCTTAATCGGTAATGAGAGGATATAGGGAAAATTTCTACACCACAATGAGAGTCAAGTATCGAGTGGTAGAGGAGGTTGGCCAGAGAGGCTGTGCAGTCTGTACTTGTAGTTTTCAAGACCTAAGTGGATACAATCCTGAATAAAATTACCTGATCTCATAGTTGACCCTGACTTAAGCAGGAGGTTGTGCAAGATCATGTAATCACAGAATGGTTTGGGATGGAAGGGACCTTAAAGTTCATCTAGTTCCAACCCCCTTGTCATGGGTAGGGACACCTTATGCTAGACAAGGTTGCTCAGAGCCCCATCCAACCTGGACTTGAACACTTCCACAGATGGGGCATCCACAACTTCTCTAGGCAACCCTTTCTAGTGATTCACCACCCTGACAACACGGAATTTCTTGCTAACATGTAATCTAAAGCCTCCCTCTTTCAGTTTAAAACCATTCTCCCACATCTTATCACTGCATGCCCATGTAAAATGTTCTATCCCTCTTTCTAAGCCCACTTTAAGTACTGAAAGGCGACAGTGAGGTCTCCCTGAAATTGCCTCTTCTCCAGGCTGAAGAGCCCCAACTCTCTCAGCCTGTGTACACAAGAAAGGTACTGACTGTAATTTACCACTCCTTCAGCTATTTTTCAACAGCTTGGAGACACTGTGCCTGTTATTTTCCTACCCAAGTAAAGGCATCATAAGGAAGATTGAGGGATCTCACCTCACAGGCTTACACTGAAAGGTGAGAGTCAATGTGCACAAATTGCAACACAAGAAATTCTGGCTGGACAGAAGGAAGAAAGTTCTTACCCCTGAAAACAGTTTAGCAGACATGCCTGGAGGGAAAAAAAAAGGCTGGATGAGGAATTGAGCAATCTAATCTAGATTTGAAGTTAGGCCTGTTTTTGTAAGAAAATTGGATTGAAGAACTTCATGAGTCCTTTCAAACCTAGATCCTTCTATCATCCTACAATTTATGTACCAGGCAGCACCAGGGAGTTCTCTCTTTTGCTTTCATTTGACTTTTCTCTGAAAGAATGGTCAAATGGATCATTTGTAACTCACATTATGTGGCCAAATCTCTCCAGTTTCTGCCTATTTGTTGCTTGAAGTAGAGGCTGATGAGAATCAATTAATGCAATTATGTCTTCTCCAAATAGGATATTAGACTGAACACAGTATGTAAGATATCCACTGAAATCTCTGGATGTTAAAGGTTTTTAAGTTGTTGTTGCTATAGAGTCTGGCATTAGCACATAGCTTCCTGAGAACAGTCACTCTAACAAGCTATGTTCTCTCTGTAATGAAGATACTTTTATCTTAAGAAAGGCTTATGCTCCATTATTATCAATGGAAACACACAAAAAAGGGGAAAACACACAACATAAATCTCAACTCCATCCCATGCTTCAAGGCGTAGCAGCAGAAACCTCTTTAAAACTTTTGTCTGCTAGAAAACTGTGTTGTGCTAATGTAACTTCAGACCCACTTATGCAAATTCTACAAAAAACCTGACCCTTATTTAAAAAATACACAACAGGCAGTAATAAAAATAGAAGTAGATGACTCAAAGAGGCCCACATTAACAAAAAGCATTGCCAGCATCTTTTCAAGCAAGAGAAGATGTTCAACAGACATTCAACAGCTAAGGTAGTGACAGAACCCTCCCTTACCTCTATGCTGTGTATAGAATCATAAAAAAAGGCAAGACAGGCAGGATACATCCACACAATCTTCACATGCTTTCCAACAATGTCAATGCAAATATCATGGCTGAAAAAAATGTTTCTACTTCCAGAGAACTTCTTTATTCCAGAAGCATCATATTCATGCCAGTAAAATACCTCCAGTGATTCACCACAGGCTGCTGCTTAATGTTTTAACTCAGAAAAGTAATCTTTTCCAACTCTATAATCAGAGGCAAGGTCAGCTCAGCCAGAGTCTGGATACATATCCTGCCTGACACTCCAGAAATTGCAAAACATATTTTCAGTCCAGCTGTGTTGTTTTTTGCATTCTGCTCAACAAAAATCCTTTGCTGCAGGATGTGTTCCAGTGGCTGCACATATGTATGATGACTGTGTGTTTCTCTGAAGCTACCAGGCTGCTGGCTGACTGCAGACTGACACAGCAGTGTCACCACCTGCTCTTCTGCTCAGGAGCTTCCTTCCTAGACTATCTGCACCAAAAGGCTGGGGTGAGCTACGGTCATGACTGTGTTCTGTCCTTCTGACTGGTCCTAGAGCTGCTGCTGCTGGAGCTTCCAGACCTCATTGTAGCATGAAGTGCCCACAGCCCCAGAGCCCTTAACAGGCTGCAGCTCTTGCTGCTGTCCTCCCTGCACTGCGTGACCACACTTTGTGCATGGTGTGATGGTCATGGCTGCTGCCACGGCTGCTGTCACACCTGGTGTCAACATGGCATCAATTCCTTAAAATGCTGTGCATGCAAAACTGAATGCATGTATGTATGGCCAGACTTTGTGAACGCAGATTTGGCCAGGGCTCTCCCCACGTGGGTGTGCCCTTCCAGCCTGCGCAGAGGATTTTTTAGGTGAGGCACAGCGTGCGCAGAACTGGCCCCACCGTTTCAGTCCTGAGGTCCATTTGCCACGGCCGAGCGAGCTTGGACAGCGACAGGGAAGTCCTTGTGACTGTCACAGTCCCCGGTACTAACCGAGGCTGACCCTGCTGAGCATCCGAGATGTGACAGGATGGGATGGCAAGGAGGCATTGAACTGCCAGGGGACGGTCCCACTGACACTTGAACTCAGGTCCTTGTGATCCAGAGTCTGGAGTGCTCTCCATTACACCACGGGACTGCCCTAATGCATGTACAGGCTCAAGTATGGGTGTGTTTCACACAAAAATTATGAGTTGTATTTCACAGGAAAAGGATGGGCTGTTTTATTACCAAATTACCAATAACTACCAAAACTATTTCTTGGTAAAGTAGAGGCCCACTGCTATCAAGGCCAAGAATCAAAAGCACTAAAAGATCAAGTGGTGGGTACAGAGCAGTGTGGGGGGTGTCATGGCTCTGTTGGTATGAGGGACTGGTACTGGAGCTGTTACCAGTACTGGTACAGGTATTGGTGTGGGCGGTCCCATGGTGTAATGGTGAGCACTCCAGACTCTGGATCACAAGGTCGTGAGTTCGAGTCTCAGTGGAGACCGTACTGGGCAGTTCAATGCCTCCCTGCCATCTCATCCCCGTCACATCTCGGATGCTCAGCAGGGTCAGCCCTGGTTAGTACCGGGTGCTGTGACAGTCCCAAGGACTTCCCTGTCGCTGTCCAAGCTCGCTCGGCCATGGCAGACGGACCTCAGGACTGAAACGGTGGGGCCAGTTCTGTGCACGCTGTGCCTCACCTAAAACATCCACTGCACAGGCTGGAAGGGCACGTGGGGAGAGCCCTGCCCAAATCTTTGTTCGTGAAGTTTGGCCATACATACATACATACATACAGGTACTGGGGCTGGGACTGGTGCAGACACTGGTATAGGTTCCTGAACTGGAATTGGGCCTGGGACAGGAAGTGAGCCTGGTAGTGGTACTGGAACTGTGGGTGGAACTGTGGCTGGAACTGGTACTGGAAGTGGAACGGGGGCTGGAAACCAGGCCTGGCACTGGTATAGGAACCAGGAGTGATACTGGTCCTGGCACAGGTACTGCTGCTGGTATTGGAACTGGGGCTGCTGCTGGAACCAGGCTTGGTACTGGTACTGTGACTGGGACTTGAACTGAGCCTGGTGCTACTGTTGGTACTGGTCAGTACTGGTACAGATACCAGGACTGATACAGGTACTGGGGTTGCTACTGAGACTTATATTGGGCCTGGGCCTCGCACTGTTATTGGTCTCGCTTTGTACCAGTGCAGGTACTGGGGTTGGTAGTGAGACATGTATTGGGCCTGGGCCAGGCACTGGTATTGGTCCCACTTGGTACCAGCACAGGTACTGGGGTTGGTACTCAGACTTATATTGGGCCTGGGCCTCGCACTGTTACTAAGTCTTGCTTGGTACCAGTGCAGGTACTGGGATTGATACTGAGACATGTATTGGGCCTGGGCCAGGCACTGGTATTGGTCTCGCTCGGTACCAGTGCAGGTACTGGGATTGGTACTGAGACGTGTATTGGCCCTGGGCCTGGCACTGGTAGTGGTACTGCCCAGTACCAGTACAGGTACTGGGGTTGGTACTGAGATGTGTATTGAGCCTGGGCCCAATTGTTGCCGCTCGGTCCCGATACAGGTAGCACCGGGACCGGGTCTGTGCCGTGCGCTGGGACAGGCCCGGGCCTGCCCGTCCCTGGCCCCGCCCCCTCCGCCGTCATTTGCATACCCGGAGCGGCCGGACCAATGGCGCGCGGCCACCGGGACGCGGCCCCGCCCCTTCCCTGCCGCCGGTAACGGAAGCGCCCGGAGCGGAGCGGCCCCGCGCGCGGCCCGCGCGCCCCGCGCCCGGCGGGGGCATGTGGGGAGCGCGCCCGGGGGGCGCGGCCCATGCGGTGAGTGCGGGCGGGCGGCGGAACGGCCGCTCCTCCCGTCCCTCCCCCCGAGCCCGCGCCCCGCGCGCCCCGCGCGCTCCGCAGGCCGCTGCCCCTCCCGCCCCGCCCGCCGCTGCCCCTCCCGCCCCGCCCCGTCGCCGAGCGCGCTGCCCGGGTGCGCCAGGGGGTGGGAGGCGTTGGCCACCGTGTGTATGGGAGCGGCCTGCGGCCCCCATGGTAGTGGTGCTGCGCTTGGCTCGAGTGCCCGGCCGTGCCCTTGAGCTGTCATGGACTCGGCTCTGGAGGGTTCGGTGGCGGGTGTGACTGCGACGGTGGCCTTCGGCAGCACAGAGCGGGTGCGTGGGGGCGCAGGTGGGAAGGGCATTGTCATTTGACCTGGTGTCCCGCACTGGTGCTAATGGTGTTCCTCCTCACCTCCCAAGCCCTGCACGCTTACCTCAATCAAGCCCCCTAATCAGGTGTCGCGTTCTCTAAGGAAGAGCCGGAGAATCGGTTAGCACTGCTCTTGTTCCTAGCAGGGAACTATTCCATGTTGATGTTTGTAGCCACAATGTGCCAGTTGGAAGCAGAAAGAGTAGCCTGTGTTTTTTACCAAGAGGGTGGAAAGGCACTGCAACAGGTTGCCCAGAGAAGCTGTGGATGCTTGATCCGTGGAACTGTTCAAGGCCAGGCTGGATGGAGCTTTGAGCAACCTGGTCTAGGGGAAGGTGTTCCTGCCCATGGCACAGGTGTGGGACCATCTCTTCCAGGATGGTCTTGTAAGTGCCCTTCCAGCCCAAACTGTTCTGTGACTCCACACTAAAACATGTTTATCATTCAAACATAAAGTACCCAGAAAAACGAAGCAATGCATTACCAGTAGTAGTAAGGTCATTCAGTCACAGCACACAACAAGCATTCATCATGTTTAGTAGGATGTTTTTCCTGCCAGAGTAATTTGTTTTAATTTGAGCTGTTCTGGTATCCCCTGGACCAGTGGAAACAGTGCTAGTAAGGCTTAAAAAAGCTACTTGATGCTTTTTAAATGGTGTATGTTTGATTTTAAATTAATCAGTAATTCCCTCCAGCATTTTGGATGTGTCACCTTTGAGAACAACTCTCTTGATTTTATGGCTTTAGGTATTCATTTCTTCAGGTCATTCCTCAATGCTTCTAAGCTATTCTTGAATGTATCTGCTTACCCTAGACTTTTTGACTAGGGGAATATATGTGGATTGAATATAATATTTTTGAAAGCTGTGGGAATAACTGTCTCCTTAGTAAATGGTTTATTCTGGAGGCTGGGTTGTCCCTGGAGGACTATGTTGACAGGCACTGGTAATTATGCCTCTCTGCTTGTAAGGACATGTTCTCTGCTTGCAAAGAAAGACACGTTCTCTCTCGTTCAAAAGGCCCTGAACTAGCAGTGGGATGGAGCTGGGTCTGGCAGTTTTAGTGGGAACATGAGGTAACTAAACATTATCAAAAAAGCCTGAATTGCTTTTGTCTTAGCTTTAAAAAAGTGCCGACTACCTCTGCCTTCTCTCTGTAGGACAGAACATGGCCAAATACTTACCTGAGAGAAAGAGTCAAGTTGAAGGTGAAAGGTCATCATCAAAAACTGTCATCCATTGTGTTTTTAACACCAAATGAATGTAGGCTCTCTGACTGTATTGCTGTGAGGAATAGAAGAAATAAAGAAATGTTGGCAGATGCCCTGTGAAATGGAGAATGGTTTTCTTATCTCCTTCAAAATAATTTTTCCACACAGTTGATGTACCTTTAGTGTAGGTCTGCTTGAACTTGTGGTAGCAATACATGTATGTTGCCTTGGGCAGGCTTCCATTTGTACCATGCCCTCAGTTTCTGCAATTTAGGGGTGCTGTGGAGGTTCACTTCTGATTCTCTTGTTTTCTGAACACCCTTTGGAGCTTAGTTAGAATATAGTCAATAGTTATTATCACAAAGAGGTATCTGGGATTGTTTTTCAAACAGCCACAGCAGGCTAGATTGGGAAAAATAGGGGGAAAAGCAGTGTTAGAAGTGCATTCTGCTCTCCTGCTCCTGTAACTCCTGCCCCAGTAGGAGTGGCCAGGTGGCACTTCTAGTCTCCAGCATTTGTCTTCTTCAGGACTGTATTTTTTTCTGGGCTGAAGTGATCGGGAAACAACTGAACCATCCAGTATTGTTTGACTTACGTGTGCTGGAGGTTATTGTTTCACTTCTTGGAAGAAGAAATAGAGGAAATTTTTTGGGAGAGTGCCAAAGTGTTTTGCTTAAATAGAATGGATGAATTGCTGACCTTTTCTGGCAATGGCGTAAGCTTCTTTATCTGAAAGATTTCCCCCAACTTACTCAGAATTTTTCCTTTGGGAGGTTGTTGCAGAGTGTTGATTTGTTAGGAAATACATGCAAGTGGAATTCTAAAAGTATTCTGGCAGAGCTCTGGTTGTTTTGAACTTGTCTAGGTGCTTTTTGAACTTCCACTTGCAGCATCCACACCATACCATGAAAAGGAGTTCTCTGGTTCATGAAGTTTGTCTTTCACTTTTTTTTTGAACTTGACATTTGTAACCTTCAATAGGTGTCTCCTCCATTTGTCAGAATAAAAATGTGATTCTTTATTCCTTGTTTGGTTTTGTCATGATTTTGTAGACCTCTGCTGTATCCTTTTCCATACTGCAGAACCTGAACTGTGGTAGTCATTGCTTGTGTGGAAGCCAGTCTGGCTTTTGGTGTGAACCTTCTCTGTAAATGCAAGTACAAGTACCAGTAATTTTACTGTGTCATTTTTAATGGGCGTGTTATGGGGGGAAACTGTCCTTCATCATTGTGAAAGGAAAATGTACTGTGGTCTCACACAATTGAATACCTATAATCTTTGTATTACTTTTAAATTTTTTTTCTTACAGCTTTTGATATCCAGTCTGATTTGTTCACTGTTGATGAGTATATAGTAGATGTGTTCATGAAGCTGTGGGATGTAACCCAAACATCTCATTCCTGAGGAGTATCTAAGCGAGAGCCTTTTGTATATATTGAATAGCCTTGGTCCTTACGACCATCAGTGTGAAATGTAGCACCTCTCTTTGATCTGATAAAGTCCTTAACTGTTGCCTTTACTGGCGAAATTTGCAGACAGTTAAGAGAGTTTTGGAAATGTTGAGCTAACTTAGAGGACAATATTGGGTAAGTAGCAAATTGAGAATTTTTCTCTGAAAAAGATAAAACAGATCTGCCCTTCTCTTGCCAGGGTTTTGTGAGTATTGGAAATTTACTTTATTTTGATTATTCATAAATTTCTCTTTTTTTTTTTGTGTATGTGTGTGAATATTTCAGGAAATGCTTCAAGGACCATCAGAAGATGTGTTTCCAAAGATGGAAAGTCCAGTTGAAGAGATGGATACCTCTGATACCCAGTGGGGCTGGTTTTATTTGGCTGAGTGTGGTAAATGGCATATGTTTCAGGTAAATTCCTGTGAAGTTATATTGTCTGTCATGGATTTACATACATCTGATTACCTATTGCTGGATTTATCTCAATGTGCTTTTTCATTTGTTTTGAAGACCGAGTCAAACAGTCATTGCTCTATTAGCAGTGAAGATATTGAAAGGAGTTTCCGAACAAACCCACATGGTTCTCTGTCTTTTACGACTGCAAAGTTTGACTACATGCTAGACTTTTCAGGTATGTATCTTTCCATAGAGTAAATTTAAATAATGGAAGGTGCCAGATGTACCAGTATATTTGTTCATTCAGGAAGTTAATTGTCCTCATATCTAGTGCAAAAACATGTAATTGAAAATGCCACTTTACAGGAAAGTTTATATGAATTTTTAGAAGCAGCTGCCCTGTTACATTTTTTAGTGTAGTTTTCTAGTATAGCAGCATGTGTGGTTTTGTAGCACTCCCTCATATGTTACTGCTGCTTGCCTCAGCTGCAGGTGGTGTGTGGCATACATGCATTAAACCAGGAAGTTTGAACACTTGTTTTTAACATGCAACTTGCTGAAAGCTAGAAAAACCTCTTCCACTCAGAGACTGTATGAGAAATATTGCTATGAAGGAAGTTTGCTGCAAAATATTGGCATCAAATTATTTAATAACTCATGAGGTAGCTGAAGCCAAGTCTGTTCTCAGAATCACGAGGAGATAAGCAAAGGATTTTCTATTAGATTGTAAAGATCTCACTTGTGTTGTTCTTGTAAATTACTGAATATTACAGGTTTCTAATATATGTAATTAATTACAAATGTAGTTTGTTCTTTGTTCTAAACCTTTCTTTTTTGGTTTGTTTTTTTGTTGTTGCTTTTCCATTTTGTAGATTATTTCCTGATTAAATTACAAAATGGCCATATGTTTAAGTATAGGAAATCAAGGAAGTAAATATATATTCCAATATACTCAAAATTTAAATATTTCAAATACAGAAAGTGATGACTGGGTAAAACAGCAATGTATTGGCAGTAAAGTAGTATGTAACAATACAAGGAGTTTTTATGGTTATTTGTGTTGAAATGTCTGTTTACAAAAAATTGGTTTGCATCCGGAATAAAAGCACTAAATGCAAATATTAAAGAACAATTTTTATGTTACTGTCTGTATGTCATGATATCTTACATTAAGGATAGCAGTAATATTCTTTATCGTCCCATTAGAGTCAGTGGAAGTTTTGCCAGTGATTTATTGGGGCTGAATTTTAGATGGATATTTTAAAAATAAACATTTTATGTGTGTCGTATTTGCACATTTTGCCAATTCATATAAATGACAATACATTTAGAAACATTTATTGAAAATGCAGATTTTTTAATTTTTGAAATCGGAATTCCTGTCAAGCAACTGTGGGTGTAGTAATGTTATTTTAAAAAATGTCATGTAAATGTTTCATATGCAATAGATGAATTCCAGAAACTTCCATCTTAATTTTTGTTTTATGCTCAGTGATGAAACAAGTCAACCTCACTACCCTTAAGCAACGTCCAATAAAGCGAGCTCCCTTTTCTATCAATTCATTCAGGTAAGAAAATAAAAGAAAAACTCCTTTTTTTTTTTAAATCCACATTCTTCTAAGTAAAATGAAACAGAAATGTTTTGTCTTCAATGTTTACATTTCTTTGCTTTTTTCATGAAACAATTTGAGAGGTGAACCAAAGTGGGGAGAGCTAGTCAAGTGAAGAAGGAAGACATTTCAACAGACAAGAGTGACAAGAGAATTTTTAATTTGTTTGTTATTCTTGTTTTGGGAGAAAGTAAGGAATTTGTGTTGGGAGAGGGAAGGCATGCTGTATACTGATATCCTTGGGAAGTTTCTTAAAACTGTGCCTGACTTAACCATTGGAGTCACTTGTTCTGAATGCCTGTTGAATCAGAAATGCTGTGGGAAAACAGGAGAAAGAGGAAAAGAGGGAAAGAGGAGTTTGTTCTGTTGACTTCATAAATTATTTAGAAGTATTGTGACAGTAAAAAGATTGAGTTATGTTTTCTTGCCTGTGTTTTAGTCATTTGCTCTAAAATTATTTGAAGTTAAAGAAATTGCATGGTAAGAACCAGATTTTTTTTCCTCTAATTGCTTTTGATTGTATGTTTTTACCATTTGATCAGTCATGAGCTGTAAAGCTGCACTGATGTAAATCTGATACTCACTAAACAATGAACTGAACTATGCAGTGATACTACAGGTGAAATTGACTACATGGAACATGTGGGGGGTTTTCTCCAAATAGTTTCTGAGAAATAATTTTAGTTCTGAATTGCAGTCTGATTATACATTCAAAAAGAAAGTTGTCTTTTGTCATAAGAAATGTAGTGGCAATCTGTTCACACTGACTTTCAAGAAGGTCTGGTTTTGTGAAGTGTCAGCTTTTTTCACTAGATAGTTGCTGAACAGTGCACACAGTGATTTGCTATTTACTTTTTTTGTTTCTGGAATAATTGCATTCAGTACTCTGATTTTCATGTGATGACATTCTTTCCTTTCAGGAGATTCCTTCTTTTAGTCCCAGTTTTAAGGCTTAAAAGCTGCTGCGTATGTAGTGTATATGATTAAAAGGGTCTTTTTTAGGGTTAAATTTTTGGTTTTTTATAAAAAAACCAACTATCATTTTCAAGTATGTGTTTTTAACATGGTGCTTTTAATTACTCAGATGAGGGCTCAGTTTCCAGATGGTAGGTTAGTTGTAATTCCTGATAGTTTGGAGTGTTCAGGCTGTATCTTCACTGTCTCATTTCTAAATCAGTGTTGCAGAACTTTTTGTTTTGGAGCTTTCTGACCACACCTTCTGATTTATCTATCTTTTATTGAGTAGATGCTATGTTAACTCTGGTCATTGCCATGGTTTAGTTTTAAAAAGCTAAGACAGAATTTGAATACAAAGTAAGACCGCTTGCCTTTGACCTTACCTGCTGGCAACAGCCTTTGAATTAAACCCCTAAGTAGTTCTGTATGGTGTTTGGGTTTTTGCATACTGTATTGTTTGGAACAGGAGTTTGACAGGAAAAAAAATGCCTCATGTCTTTTGTGTGATGTATTTTTACCTTTTTCTGTTTAAAGTTTCATCTGTGAAAATGAGGCTATCCCTATGCCTTCACACTGGGAGAATGTAAACACTGAAGAGCCATACCAGGTAAGAGTCAGTATGCAAATTGGTCAAAAATATGTGATAATGAAATAATGCATCGAATTGAAATCGTACTAAACTCTTTTTTTCCAGCTTATTCCATTGCAAAGGAAAACAAATGAATATAATGAAGTTTCTAGTCTCTTTGGAAAAACAATGGATAGCCACCGAATTAAAAGAATTAAGAGAATACAAAATCTAGACTTGTGGGAGTTTTTTTGCAGGTGAGATTATTTCTAAAACCAACAGTCTTAGGATTGTTAATAGAGCAAGTTTTTGAAGTTATGTAGCAGAAATAAGTTTAAATGTTTTTATTATTAATGAAAATTTGTGTTACTTTTTAATCTTTTAAAAATTTTGTCATTTCTCTCTATTACAACTTCCATTTTCAAGACTCTCTTGCTTTTACAGGTGCAGAAATGTAATACTTGTGGAAATGCATTAGTTACAGTGTAGCACAGATGAGACTAATGCATTAAAGATGTTTAGAATGTCCACATGGTAATGCCTGTAATATTTACAATGAAGTAAGGAGAAAAGAAAGAAGCTTGTTGTAGAATATTTCATTGGGAGAATTGTATTGTTTTCATTTTTACTGAACAAAGCAGGTGAATATTTATGTCTTGTTGAATTTCTCAACTATATGAAACTTAGGACAGAATTAAATGTTTAATTAACACATACGCCTGCAATTTCCTCAAGTTTAATGTGTTACAAAACCTTGCTCGAAGTTCTTGGATTCTTCCTCTTCATGTTGTGCCAGCCGGGAAGAAGTAGGAAGTGCCCAGTTCTGCACCCATTTATTTTGTAGTATCACTCTTAAGCAGTTGTATTTGACAAAAGTTATTTGTGTGGCCTGTAAGAAGGAGTATATATAAGTTTTAAAGATGTATTACACTAATAAAACCAACTGAACTAAGTTAAATAGTGAGGAAATTAAGCAAATTTATATTACAATTTTGCATCAGTTAGATGTTTTTTCTTTAAATGTGTAATTTATTGTTAATTGAAAGCTATATCATTAATATGTATAAGGAAATTAATTTCCTTATAATGTTGATGGTTAAATGAGTTATAGTACTCTTAATAAAGTTTGTTTGTCCTTGGAAAAGTAAGGAAAAGGGTCAGCAGAACTGCTGCCTTGAACTTCATAGGTCAGACTTTGGCTTGCTTAGAAGTCTGTTTGACAGAGTCCCTTGGGAGGCAGGTCCTGAAGGGCAGAGGAGTCCAGGAAGGCTGGGCATTCTTCAAGGAGATCCTAAAGGCTCAGGAGCAGGCTGTCCCTGTGTGCTGGAAGACAAGCAGTCGAAGAAGAAGACCAACCTGGCTGAACAGAGAGCTTTGACTGGAAATTAGGGGGTAAAGAGAGTTTATGAGCTTTGGAAAAAAGGGCAGGCGACTCAGGAGGATTAAAGGATGTTGTGATGTGTTGCATGGGAAAAATCAGGTGCCAAAGCCCAACTTGAACTTAATCTGGCCACTGCTGTAAAAGACAATAAAAAATACTTTTTTAAATAAATCAACAACAAAAGGAAGGCTATGGAGAGTCTCCATCCTCTGCTGGATGTGGGGAGAAAAATAGTGACAAAGGCTGAGGTACTTAAATACTGAGGCAAAGAAGGCATTAATAGTAACACCAGTTGTTCTCTGGGTGCCAAGACCATGACCTGGAAGACAGAGACAGGGAGCCCCATAAGTCAAGGGAAAATTCTCAGTGACCTGATACACAAAAGTCCATGGGGCTGGATGGAATCCACCTGAGGGTACTGAGGGAGCTGCTGGAAGTGCTCACCAAGCCACCTTTTTACCAGCAGTCCTGGCTCACTGGGATGGTCCCAGTTGACTGATGGTGAGCAAATGTGACACCATCCATGAGAAGCATTGGAAGGAGGATCCGGGAAACTACAGGCCTGTCAGCCTGACCTTGGTGCTGGGGAAGGTCATGTAACAGCTCATCTTGAGTGCCATCCTGTGGCATAGACGGGACAACCAGGGCATCAGGCCCAGCCCGCACAGGGTTAGGAAAGGCAGGTCTTGGTTGACCTTGGTCTTTTTCTATGGCAAGGTGGCCTGCTGTGGATATTGTTTACCTGTACTTCAGTAGAGCCTTTGACACTGTTTCTCACAGCATTCTGGAGAAGCTGGCAACCCATGGATTGGACACTTGTTCACTGGATAAAAATCTGGCTGGACGGCTGAGTCCAGCGAGTAGCAGTGAATGGAGTTACATCCACCTGTCAGCTGGTCACTGGTGGGGTTCCCCAGGGCTCAGTGTTGGGGCCAGTCCTGTTTGGTATCTTTATCAATGATCTGGATGAGGGGGTTGAGGACACCTTTAGTCAGTTTGTTTGCCAGTGACACCAAGTTTGGGTGGGAATGTTGATCTGGAGGGCAGGAAGGTTCTGCAGAGGAATCTGGACAAGGCTGGATTGATGGGCTGTGGCCAGTTGTATGAGGTTCAATGAGACCAAGTGCCAGGTGCTGCACTTCAGTCACAACCACCCCATACATCGCTACAGGCTTGGAGAAGAGCAGGTGGAAAGCTGTCCAGTGCAAGAAGGACCTGGGGGCACTGTTGGACAGCCAGCAGTGTGCCCAGGTGGCCAAGAAGGCCAAGAAGGCCAATGGCATCCTGGCTCATAGCAAAAATAGTGTGACCAGCAGGATCAGTGAAATGATTGTCCCTCTGTACTCAGCAATGATGGGACTGCACCTCCTGTTGTCAATTCTGGGCCCCTCACTACAAGAAAGATATTGAAGTCTGGAGTGTGTCCCAAGAAGGGCAATGAAGCTGGTAAAGGGTCTGGAGCACAAGAGTTGTGAGAAGCAACTGAGGGAACACGGATTGTTTAGCCTGGAGAAAGAGGCTTGGGGGCATCTTACTCAGCCACCTGAAAGGAGGTTATAGTAAAGTGAGTGTCAGTCTCTTCCCATGTAACAAGCAATAGGACAAAAGGAAATCACCTCAAGTTGTGCCAGGGGAGGTTTAGATTGGGTATTGGGAAAAGTTTCATGCCTGGAAGGGTGGTCAAGCATTGGAAAAGGCTGCCCAGAGCAGTGGTGGAGTCACCATCCCTGGAGGTAGTTAAAAGATGTGTAGATGTGACACTTAGGGATGTGGTTTAGTGGTGAACCTGGCAGTATCAGGTTAATGGCTGGACTCAGGGTTTTTTTCCAACCTAAGTGCTTCTATGATTCTAATTGCAAATTTATTTAGTTATATTTACCCGTTTCAATATTAAGGCTTATTTGCTTGGCCTTGTGTTTCCCCATCTACCCTCCTAGAATTAAGTTTCTATAGAGGTGTATTTATACATATATCTTAATTCCGAGAATAGCAGTAGCAAGCAGGCTTCAAAGTAAATGACCTGTGAGTCTCCAGTGTAGAAGAGAGGCAGAGGGAGGCTCGGGAAGACCCTTTTTTTGCTTAGCTTAGGAACTGGTATAATTTGGAGACTGTACTAGTTTTCATGAGTCAATAAGTGGAATTCATGGTTTAAGAACTCTGAATCTGTGGATGCTGTGCCAAAGTACTCTCAAGGTATGAAACTGATAATGGGAATTAGGATTTCATGTTTCAGGAATATTCATAGAATCATAGAATCAGTTGGGTTGGAAGAGACCTCTGAGATCATCAAGTCCAACCCTTAATCCAACCCCACTTTGATTACCAGATCATGGCACTCAGTGCCACGTCCAGTCTCACCTTAAAATCATGCAGGGTTGGAGAATCCACCATCTCCCTGGGCAGGCCATTCCAATGCCTGACCACTCTATCTGTAAAGCACTTCTTCCTGATACCCAACCTAAACCTCCCCTGGCAGAGCTTAAGCCTGTGCCCTCTTGTCCTATTGCTGAGTGCTTGGGAGAAGAGACCAACCCCCACCTGGCTACAACATCCTTTCAGGTTACAATAATCACAATATTGTCATATAACTGACTACAACCAAAGTACTTTCTAGTACTTGTACAGTATAAAAGTATATGGAGAAAAGTAATTTCTCTTTTACAATTTTTTTTCCTGTATTAGAACAATAAAAGTAACAGTGAAAATTGCTAGAATAAATGTATGCAATTGAGGCTTAGCTGCTTTTCTGCTGAGCAGAAAATACAGCCTTGGAGTAGATGGGCTTACAAACACTGGTGAAGAAATCATTGCCTGGTAGTATATTAAAAAGAAATAGGTATTCCAGCATTCCACTAGAAGTTCTTTTGGTGTCCCAGGTAGGATTGTTAAAAAGAAGATGAAGCTTAGTGTAGCATATTTTTGTTAATGGATCTCAGTTTGGAGTTGTAGAGAAGAACAGTGAGTAAAAATAGTGTTGGTCAGTGGGATTACTTGTGTGCCTGCATATGTACAAAGAGCATGTTTATAGGTATTTAGTTGTGCTTTAGGTTTCTTCATTTATTGAGTGAACTGGCTATACAAGAACTTTCTGACCGCTGGATCAATTTAATTTTGTTGAACTGGATTAGCTTGTCCCTGCTGGTGGAATGTGCTAAGATGATGCTTTTTAGAACAGCTGGACTCCTCAATTTCTGTTCCAAATTAACAAAATGTCTTGTGGCATTTCTGCATTCTGCAGAACTAACTTCCCTGTGTGCCTGATATATTCTACTACTTAAATTTTCATGGTTTTGAAAAAATGTTTTGTTTAATTGATAAGATCAGCGATTGCATTTGAACATTGCTTGAATGATTATTGGCATCATTGTAGTCATCCAAACACATTTGCCTCCTACAGTAGTTCCCATATTAATGACAATTCTAAGTTGGCTTTAGGCAGTAAACTAGTCAGAGATAGTGAAGGATTGTTTCAGAACATTCTTTGACAAGTCATTATGCACTTTTTCTATAAATTTGTTCCATTCCCCTCTTTTGAGAGAGATTAGACTACGTTTATGTATTGCCAGAGATCAGCAGCCAACAATAGATGTCTGATAATGGAAAAGTTTCAAATGTTCAGCATTACTAGCCCTTAGATCCAAAGATGTTTCCTCACACAGGTAGTTTTCTCAGGATGCAGGGAATCTTGGCTCCTGGGTTTTGTTGAACTGCTAATAGAGTGGAACTTGAGTGCCTGAAGCCTGTCTGCCTCTGATAAAAAAAATTCACAAAGAGATTAGTAGCAAAACCTCCCAGATGCCACTGAGATTATACTGACATTCTTCTGAATTGGAAAGGAGTTGTGGGGAAGAAAACACACATACACAAAAAACTGAGTTGCCAAGACACAGATATTTTAGTTTGCCCTGAGTGGAGCAGGAAAAAGCCCCAACAAAATGCTGAACAATAAAGCAGAATAAAAGTATCATTCAAACTAAATACTGTAAGATTTTCACTTCTGTGAAATGTGCTTGTTTATAAATAATGCATAATTGCCATATAATGCCATTAATGTGATAAAGAGTTGTTGCTGCCTGTCTCTTTCTGTCGACCTTTTTGATAGGACTTCACCAAACTGCATCTGAACTGTAGGCACTGAGAGCTCATCCCCAGTTCAAGCATGCACTACAGTTATAAGCAGAGTGCTTAATTTGATAAAGCCAAGTGTGTAGCACTGTGGCTTTTCTTGGAAGAAAATTCAGGTACATAGTCAAGAACAAAGTATGATGTGATCTGATGTGATCTGATGTGATTTTGTCTGGACAGTCAGGGGATTATAACTACAAACAGCTTAGTGAGTTAGACACAGCTGCAGAGTCAATTTCTTCATGGATTTTAGGAAAACCCAGCTGATAGAAAATCACTTAAAGTTTGATGGAAAATACATCTGTTCTTTAATTGAAGGTGTACTATGGCCTTCTGCCCATGAGACTGTGATACACATTCACCTGTAGTATAAAGTGGGGGGGTTGTTTTATTTTTTTTTCCAAAATTCTAGACTGATGTAACCCTGCAAGTGTGTGACTTATCTCTTTCAAAAAGTATTAGTAAACTATAAATTCAGAAAACTGTTATGAAATGATCATGTGGAAGTAAATTTGCCTAAAAATTAGGTGATTTTATTTTTAATATTTTTGCAATTTACCTAGGTAATAGTACTTTATAATCTACTAACTTTGCTCTGCCTCATTGGCAGGTAGAGGGAACAAAATGTGAGAAAAATGCACTTCTTTTAAAAATGTATCTGCAGAAAATGACCACATTGAAACTAATGCCAAATGAACAATGTTGAAAAAATGAGTATAAAAGAACTTTTTTCGTAACTTTGACCTAAGTTTGAAAATAGTCCACAGCATTCAGAAAAGTGTGATTTCTAAACATGCACCTTAATAACTCTGACCTGGTAAAAAAATAGAACCATCTAGACACTTGTCAAAGTGGAATGTATGGAATGTTTCTGTCCCCTCTGCAGCGTTTTCACAGTAGTAACTCAATGTGATTGTGCAGCTGTTTGTAATGGTCTATTATGTGTTCTCTGTAGGAAAAAAGCTCAACTGAAGAAGAAAAGAGGTGTCCCAACAATTAATGAGCAGATGCTGTTTCATGGCACCAGTAATGAATTTGTTGAAGCAATATGTATTCATAACTTTGACTGGAGAATAAATGGCATGCATGCTGCTGTATATGGAAAAGGTAAGTATGTAACAGTCCTATATTGTTAAGTGTTCCCTGTAGGTTATACTTGGTGATGCATGCCCTCTGTTTATCTAAGCCCTGTTTAATACAGGTTTGCTTTTACATCAGTTGGAATTAAGAACGTTAAGATGCAGTAAGGAATGTAGTCACAGCTGGCTGGTAGGAGCAGGGAGCGTGGGGAAGGGATACCCAGCAAAACAGTGTTGATCACTAGACAAACTCCCTACTAAAATGTTCACACTAAAAATATTTGGTCATGGTGCTATAATTCAGCCATTTAAATAAAAGAAAAAAAGGATTGCTAATGAAGGTAAAAGAATAGCCATTTTTCATGGTCCTGGTACCTGTATGCATGCTCTAGTGGTTAGGCTGTTATGGTAATCATGTCATCAGAATTTTCTTTTCATTTGAAAGGGACCTACTTCGCAAGAGATGCATCATATTCCAGCCATTTCTGCAAAGAGAACATGAAGCACGGAGATACTTTCCAGATTCATGGCGTGAATCTGCAGCCTCATCTGCATAGACCAGATAAAGTCATGTTTCTTGCTCGTGTATTAACTGGTGACTATATTGGTGGTGATTCAAAATACATGAGACCTCCTTCAAAAGATGGAAGTTTTGTGAACTTGTATGACAGCTGTGTGGATAATACCTGGAACCCAAAGATCTTTGTCATCTTTGATGCCAACCAAATCTACCCTGAGTACTTAATAGAATTTTGTTAAGTTTGAACTGAGTATTGTTTGTGTCTTTTTGATACTTTTGTTCCTTTTGTAAAGACAACAACATAAAAACATGAGGTGTGAAAGGAGAAAAATGACAGAAAAGGTGGCATACATCTATGGAGGGAAGTTATTAATATATGATTGGTGAACTTTTTAAAAATCTGTAAATTTTACTCATGCATTTTTCAAATGTAGAGACTATTAGAAATTTGAAATTGCTTAGTGAGCCTTAAATACATTGGGCATTGGTAAGTTTTCAAAGGCAAGATATATGTTCTGTTTTTTTTTTTAAATATTAAAAGTATTTATTCATGTGGTAGAAATATGCCTCTAATATAGTATGCATATGATGAAACTAATCTTTTATAAAGATTGTCTATAAAACATAAAGTAACAACAACAGCAGCAAAACCCCAGGGGACTTGGCTACATATGTGTGTGTGTCTGTGTTCTATATATACGTTGCTTTGTGTTTGGAGGTCTCTTAGTTTGGGTTCTAAACCTATTAAAAATAAATGTATAGCACCTCCATCAGTTTTCTCCAGATAGAGTTCAACAAAGGTGTTAGGTTTAACTTTAGGTGCATTTTACTGTAAGCCTCAGTTATATACTTGCAAAATTAAAAAGCCCAAAGCCCTTGCACTTGGATTTGAGCTTTGGTTTTGACAGAATTGAGGCCATTAAACTCTTGTGATTGTTAATTGTTTTGAATACAATTATTGAGCTCACCGTTGGGATGTCAGCAGTGCCATACACCTTTCTGATTCTTATTCTATGAAATATCTGCCATCTTGTTCAGTATTCATGTGCTGCTGTGATTCCTGTCTGGTTTTACTGTTACTGAAGACAATGATTAGATTAGTGTTACTGGAAATAACACAGTTAAACTAACAATGAAAATTTCAAAAGTTGCCATCCTTTAAACACTTTAATAGAAACCTTTTTCATAACAATTGTGTAGACCAGATTTTCATAGCTGGTATAGTTGTAAAGTTAAAGAGTATTTTTCACATGTGTAAAGAGCAAAAAAAAATACTTGGCTAGAAAGCAAACTTGAGTACCTGAAAGCACAAAGAACCTGAAGAAGGGGCTGTTGCAGTGAAGTGCACTGACACGTTAAACAATTTGCTATAAAGTTATACCCCTAATGTTCATCGTTAAAGGACCTAAGTAGCCAATATTAGACTAAGTTGAAGCCTTTCCAGGCTTTGGTTTTGGTTATGACCAGTAACATTTCCCAGTAGAAATAGTATATAATTGTGACAGTTATAGGGTGATCTGTGTTGGTCTATTACAGAACTGTTAATGGACTTTCTGGATCAAAGGCTATGTTTAAAATGTCTTTTATTTAAAAGGCACTGCAACTGCTGGCATGGCCAGGTCTGCTCCAAGTGTTATTAAACCAATGGAAGTGGAAGCAGAATATGACTACATATCTGGCATCATAACTGAGGACAAATATCTCTTCTTTCTCCTTAGTGCTGTCTGTTATTGTTGCCTGTCAGTAGATCTTGGCACAAGTTGAGTGTCTGTTTGTATTTGTAATTTCAGAGCAAGTTTTCCTTTTGCTTCTATCCCTAAACCATTAGGGCTAAAATGCATTTTCCTTTATTTTAGGAAGTATGATTTCTGATCCCAGTTGGGAACTGTAGGTTCTGCTCTTGTAGGTATGATTTGTGTTTGATTCACTACTATGCTAGTTGTGCAAAAGCCACTTTGTTCCCCAGGTTGTATAAAATAATAACAAATCACACAGGGAATTTGTGTATTATTGACTCCTTTTTATTCTTACACAGTATTCTTCAGAGCATACATTTTGTGAAACTAGCAAATACATGTGCTGTTCTTCCTTTGATTTGATTTTTTTTTCTGAGGTCTGAACTGATCTTTTTAGTTTAAGAAAAGTGAAGTTTCTTTTTTAACATCTCATGGACACAAAATACCACAAACTATACTGATGTTAGAGACTTTTTCAATTGCTTGTGTGGTGGTGTCTGGTTTGCTACTTAATTCAAATTGAATGGCAGAATCTTAATCTTACCAAATCACTGCACAGTTGAAGTTTTAACTCTTCTTTCAATGCAGTGTTCTGCTTTTTGGCATCTGTTTTTGTGCTGCTGAATTTTGTTACTGAAGCTGTCTGTAAAGTAGCCATTTTTTTTCTGGCAAGGGGAGGGAGATTATTATTGCAAGCCAAGTCCAGAACTGTACAAGTGGCCAATGCAGGAAATAGTTGGACTTAATAAAAGGAGCAATGAAAGAGGAAGGGAGGGAAATAATTTCTTGGCCTTATGGAGTGTTAAAAAAAAGGGATTTTGGTCTGATTCTGGGTAAGGAAACCTATTTTCTGTTTCTATCTCATGTAGTGAAACTTCATGCTCCATTTCGGTTTTACATCAGTGCAAGAGAGTATGTCATTCTCTTAACGTGTTTTGATCCAAGGTAAAGCTTTCTTACTAAATTATTCTTCAGGTAGAAGGTTTCACATGAGCACAGCACTTCAGTATGACAGAAGTAAGTTCAGCTCATACTGGCCTCCTGCACCAGCTTTGCTTTTAAGAATGGGTGTGTACTCAATTATTGCCAAACAGATTTCATTTCATCCAGAGCAGTTTGGGAGAGTGTCTTTCTGCATTCCAGTTCATTTACAGGGCCAGTTTGTACAAACTGCTTTTTAATTTCAACTCTAGAGAAACAAAAGGATACAGCAATATTTTTAATGGGTGCTCCAGTACACTCCCATCCAAGTTACATGTGAGATACATCATGTACCGGCTCCAGTTGGTGACTTAAATTCAAGGAGTACTTTGGATGCCAGTTGAGCTGGTGGTTTGAGGACAATTATCATACTTTTTAAACCATTATCAGCACAAAGATCATAGCAGGAAGGCTGAAGTGAGTTTGTGCAGTCCACACAGTGAAATTACTTTCAGGAAGATGAGTATGTCAGTTCTAAATTTGACCTAAATGTCCCTCAGTGTTGTAACTGTTATTATTTTTAGGCACTGTCCAAAACAGCAGGCTCACAGAACACCACAGGTCATCTCCAGTAAGGACTGACAGATTGAATACTTTGTAATGTATTTGCATCTCCCATGCTTCTCGCTTTTCTCTGCTGCCACAACCCTGCACAATCAGTGAAAGTGTTTAGAGGCATAATCTTTGAGAAGGCAAAATAAGAATGTGGTTGCTTGCCTGCTTTTGTTTTTTTAACTGAGATAGATGCACACATTGACATGATTTTATGATGTGATTTCTTTCATAGAAAAGCCTATGTCAGCAAGCCACGCTGAAGGCCAAATGTGGAATTTTTTTGCAAAATACGTGTATTTCATAGCAACTGGACTGGGGGACCCTGCCCAGATCCTGGGTCTCTCGAGTCTCTCCGTTAGTCCAGCTTAAAGCTTCCTGGTGAATATGCACACACACCCCAGGCACACCAAAACTGGGGCAGATGCAGAGGCTCCCGCCACAGCTGGCACCAGGCACACAGTTACCCATGGTCCTGCTCCAGCAGTGCTGAGCTTCTTGTCTGACTCATGCTGTTTCCCCAGCAGCTGGTTTTGGGAACAGATGCTGTTGCTGCCCCAGTGGCTGGGGAAGTTCAAGACTCCTGCTGGCTTCAGTAGCTGACATGGAGACCCCACTGGTATCACCTCAGGAGCTGGCACTAAATTTGCCTCATACACACAGTGGCTCGACAGTAGCTGGCACTGAGTGCTTCCAGCGTGTTTATAGGGAAGAGAGTGAGCATACACAGAGAGATGCTTAAGAAAAGATTTCCTAAGAAGATAGAAGAAGCAAGACAAGACTGCACTGGGCAGGCACAGCACTTGGCCAGACAAATGTATTGATCACACCCCTTTCTGCCTAACCATTTTGTTCTTGGCTCCCCCTTCCCCTGTGCATCCCCCCCTCACACATGTACAGCCCCATGGATTCCTACACCCCTCACAGTCTGGTCCCCTGATACGAGTTTCAAAGTCCACACTGACCTTCCTGTAAGTGGCACCTGTGGTTTCTTGATAATCCATCAGTTAGTGTGACTGGTGAGGTTTGTTTGTTGTCACTGATTCTGTGTTTGTCTTGACAAGTCTGTGTCTTGGTGTATTTTGTTTCTGCTTTCCCCCTTTTCCCCTTAGTTTTCTCACTGCCAGGTCCCCAGTCAGATAACCCCACTGGAATAAACTTCACACTCTTGCATGCCCTTATCAATTGATGTAACAGACTAGTTTGGGTCTCATCATGGCCTCCCTTATCATGTGAGTCAGGTTTGTGTCTCCTTATGTTCTTGCTCATGGCTTCCTCCTTTTCTTCTTGTTCCTGTTGTACTGGAGAAGGACCTTGATCAGATACCCTTAAAGGAGTAGGTACTCTCCTTCCACATTGTCATACAAATAATTATGCCACATAACATGTCCTGCAATTCTGGTCTCACATTTGTCCTAACTAGGGGATTTAGTTGGAGAGGTCACATTTCATTCCTAAGGTAATGAATGCACTTAAGATTGTTTGCAAAGTTTTCATCCTGATCCCTGGAGAAGAGACAGCCAAAGTGAACATAAAGACTGGGAGCTTGTAAGTTCTTTGAAGTGGATTTTTTAAGGGCCTACTTGGATGTACAGAAATAGGAGAGTATTTGGTGCATAGTGCAATAAGCAAGAAAAAAATGGCAGTGCAATGAAGAGAGGATATAAGTACGGGGAAAGGATGAAGAAAATAAACTGTTCCATGGAATACTATAAAATAAATTTCTCTTCCTTCCAGCCTTGAGCTGTTAAGGGTTTGATATTGCTGTCATGTTAAGGATGGCAAACCAGCTGGTCCAGGCTGTTTGCACACTTATTTGCAGACACTTGAAGACTAATTTACTGCTACTACTTTCAGGCTTTTGCAAAAGAGATTGTGACTCCACTGCTAGAAACAAATCTGATGCTATGCTCTTCTCAGCTATTGACTTTGCTAAGCAGAAATGCCATGAATTTCTGTATTTATATTTTGTTTGTCTATTGCCTTAGAATGTCTTTTATGGTATGGTTGCTTATTTGTTGTTTTTTTCTTCTTTTTTTTCCTTCAGTATTTTCCTTCCTAGAAAAATGGGGGGGTGGGGGGTTGTTCCAATTAGAGAGGGATGAAAGATGAACAAGAAAGGACAAATGTATCAGCATTTGGGGAAGCTGCTTGGTCCATGTGCTGAGACTGTCCTTATCAGGAAAGCAGGTCGTGGAAGTGACATTATGTTCCTATCTGAAGCCAAGAGCATTTAGATCTATTTCCTGTTTCAGTCGTCTAGTCAATAAATGCCAAAGTTAATTTAAAGGGAATGAAATCATATTGACACTGAGAGGAACAACCTTAAATGTTTCTTCACTTTACTCAGGTTCTCCCCTGATACAGTTTTCTTCCCTTTGACTAAAAAAATCAATGTAACAAATAAATCAATACAGGTGCTATCTGACTTTTGTCCTGGTTTCATGAACAATATAAGGCAACATAAGGCTTTAGCATGTTCATGTCCCTCTTTCTGTTCCCTTGCTTTACTTGCATTTATGTTGTCATAAAATGAAACAGATGAAAGATCTAGATTGTTGTTAATAATTTGAAGAAGGAATATGCTAATGCAATTTATTGTATTAAGTAATGTGTTTGGTTACAGACCTGGTGGTGATGGAGTAGTTAGTATATGTGATTTTTTTCTAGTCATTATCTACCTTTGAGCCAGTGAAAGCTGTCCAAGAAAGTAATCCCAACTGAGAACAGTGGCTGCAAATTAGGCTTTCAAAGGATGATTGGATATTGGATACACTGTTATTATCTATGTGTTAACTGGGGGGATTACTTTTAAAAGACTTGTTTCTATAAAAGGACTGTCTGACACAAATACTTTCATCACAATTTTTTTTTAACATAGCTGTTGAGAATACTGTGTCCCTGACAAAGCTGTATCAGCTAAACTGGATGTATATGACAGTCACTTAAATAGCAGCTCCAGACTGATTTTTTAAATTGTTTTTGTTTTTAGTATAAGAAATATGACCCAAAGCAATGGGATAAGACAAGGACAAGTGATGCAAATACTAGGGGCAAAAAAAAAAATCAGTGGGAGAAAAATGTGAAATGGTGCATGTGTGTGCATGTACACTGGGGCTGGGGAGTGGATGCAAGGAGGGAGAGAACATAAAAATATTACTGCTTTAAATCTGTCCTTCAAAAATTTTAAAGTCAGTTTTCATGTTCATGATCTTCCTGAATGTTTAGCAATGTATTCCCAGTGGCACAGAGTATTGGATGGAGAGTCAGGGGACCTGTAGTCAAATTTTCATGTCTTTTGGCACTTTGTGATGAGAGCAGACTTACAGAAGTGGTACACTAATGATACAGAACTGTCAGAAATCAGAGGCATAAGTACAGCATCTCTTCTGAGCATTGTTGTAAGGAGCATGGGGATAGCAAAGTACTGCTTCTCCTATAAACATAACTGGCTGGCTTCTTCTGGGGCTTCCTGAAATATCTCCACGCCAGTGACATGGCATACATCTTGTCTTTGCATGTCTTCCACAGCAAGTGTGTGATGTCAAATTTACTGTACTTGATCAATCACTCTAGTGTGACAGAAAGAGCAAAGATGTTATAGTTTATGCTAACAAATTGGAGGAAACTGATATTGCTCTAAATTGTCTGCTCTATGAAGCAATGAATTTCTGGAAAGCAACAGTCTTCTATTGTGTGCATATATTAGTTATGGCAATAGAAGTCAATTTTTCTTGGTCTTTAGCTGCTGTGGTGGTAAATGTGACTGATTTCCAATTTCAGAATACAAACCTGCTCTGTTTCTTTATAAAAAAACAGGTTTCTATCAAGTTTGCTCATAAGCTGTTAAGTTTCTGAAAAAATTTCCTTTGATACACAAAATCCTTCACTGACCAGAATTCAACACTATTTATGAGAATTGCATTCAGGGAGAGAATGTAGTTCTCTCTTTATAATAACTATTCACTTAAACTGAAAGCTCTGAGTGGAAGAGACGTGACTAAGAGAGTTTCTAGCTATCAGTGCACTTCAGCTGTTTCTGGGCTGGAATCTATGTAGTGCTTCATCATGGATGGACAGCTTGTGGACAAAAATACACAGATTACCACCTCAGCATAATCGTGGGGGGAATTGGTAAGGCTGTATATAATTAATGCTGGATTTGATCCAGTATACCTTTCCCTTAAGAGAGAAGATCAAGATTTTTAATGGCAGTATGCTTTTAAGATTGATTTATGGTTCAGCAAACTGAGGAATATTGAGTAAAAAATTAGGACTGTACCATGGCACAGACTGAGAGAGAGGTTCATCTACTGTACTGCTGGCTCCACATCCTCACAGGGAAGCATTCTAAAACTTTTTTTATTTTAAAATAAAAATTAAATGCTAATTCTTTTCAGTTTGAGAAATATGAAGAGCATGGCTGTAAAATGTGATAGGGGAAAAAAATCAACATGAAGAACTGATTTGAATGTTCACCTGGGAATGTTGTGGGTTTTAATATTTCAGAAATGGGTTTGCTTAGCCCTGAGGGAAAGGGATTGGAAGAGCATGATAGACATGAGTGTGCACAAAGACTCTATGTTCAGTATTAAGGGGGAAGAAATAGGTCACTGTATATTAGATAGCTAATTTGGTTTCCTCTAAAAACACAAGAGGTAGAAACTCCTGAGCTGCAATTGGGAATGGTGGATACTGTTTTCTGACGGACAGGACAAATAAGCAATGCAGATCTTAAGTCTCCTTGGCTTTGTAAGCTCTTTGTATACACAAACACACCTATTTATTCATGCTTTATTACTGAGCTGATGTTGCCTTACTGGAAAAAGTGCCATTTTATGGAACAGCTCTCATTATTCATGTGCCAATGCTGAGCTACCTATGGTTTAAGGAAAACATTTTTCAGGCAGGTTATATGGAAGGAAAGAATTTTTGTTGTTGTTTTCTGTTTTGTTTTGGTTCAGGTTTTTTTTGCTTTTGTTGTTTAATTTATTATACATTATGCCCAAGAATGATCTGTTCCAGCACCCAGAAAGTCATGCAAAAGTGGCAGGATACCTTCATGGATGAACAAAGAGCTTCTGAGTGAACTCAGACATCCAAAGGAAGCACATGAGAAGTGGCAGCACAGAAAGTTGACCTGGGAAGAATAAAGCAATGCTGTCTTAAGTGTGCACAGACAGGGTGAGGAAAGTCAAAACTAAATGTGGTGAGACAAACAAACCAAAACCAAAGCAATTAGGGAAGCAATGGGCCTGTTACTGAATGGAACAGGTGACCTGGTGACAAAGGATGGGGAAAAGGATGAGATACTCAATGCCCCAGTGGTAAGATCTGCCATCAGGATTCCCAGGTCCTTGAGACAAGAGGCAAGGTCTGGCACAGTGAAGACTTTCCCTCAGTAGAATTGGATCAGGTGGCTTGTGTAGGGTCTTGTGGCTGGGGTGTTGTGATGGACAGTTAACAAGCTCTGCAGGAGGTACAGGCAGGGCAGGCAAGGCAGGGAGGGGTTGGATCGTGCAGTGCTAATGGTTGGTGATGACATGGTTGATGGCATCTGGGTAAGGATGAAGGGGAAAGCAACTAAAGCAAAATCATTGTGGGAATCTACTACTGACAACTCACCCAGGACAGCAACAATGCTGAATTATTCAACAAGGAATTGAGGGATATCTCTACATCAGCTGCCCTTGTCCTTATGGGTGATTTTAACTTCCCCAGACATCAACTGGGTAATATCATACAGTGGACACTAACAGGTCCAGTAATTTGTTGAAGCACATTGAAGATAAGTTCTTAGGTTATCATGGGACCTCTCTCCATTATTTTTCAGTCATTTGGGGACTCTGGAGAGGTGGCCATATTTCAAGAAGGGCAAGAAGGAAGGCCCTGCTAATTGCAGGCCTGCTGGTCTCACTTCAGTGCCTGGTTAAATTTGGAGAAGGTTATTCTGAGAGACAATGCAGCCATGATTATAGTGAGCACAGGTTCAGAAGGGGAAAGTCCTGCTTAATCAACTTCATTTCATTTCATGGTAAGGTTACCCATCTAGTTGACAAAAGGGAGCCCGTGGATGTCGTGTTTTGGGATTTTACCAAGCTTTTGCTACTACTCTCACAGTATCCTTCTGAATCAACTTTCCAGCACACAGCTAGACAAGTTCATTATTTGTTGGGTAAATGGGGTCACATCAGGCTGGCAACCAGTCACCACTGGGGTTTCCCTGGGCTCAGTTTTACAGACAGTGCTCTTCAATGTTTTTATAAACAATCTGGACATGGGAAGCAAGTGTACAATAAGTTTATAAGTGATACTAAACTGGGAGCAACTGTGGACTCCCTTGAGGGTAAAGAGGCTCTGCAGAGAGATCTGGGTACACTGGAAAGCTGGGCAATCACAAACTGTATGAAATTTATTTAGACTGAGTGCTGGATTCTCTATCTGGGACACTAATTCTGGTTATTCATACTAACTGGGGGACGAGAGACTGGGGAGAAGCATTGTGGAAAGGGACCTGCGGGACCCTGGGAAGTTGAATGTGAGTCAGCAGTGCCCTGGAAGCCAGGAGGGCCAACTGTGTCCTGGGGGGCATCAGGCAAGGCAGCACCAGCTGGTCCAGGGAGGGGATTGTCCCACTCTGCTCTGTACTGGGGTGGCCTCACCTGGGATATTGTGTGCAGTTTTGGACACCACAATGTAAGAGGGATATAAAGCTATTGGAGTGTGTCCAGAGGAGGGTGGCCATGACGGTGAAAGGTGTCAAAGGCAAGACTTAGGAGGAAGTGGTTCAGGTCACCTTGGTTTATTTATTTTAGAAATGAGAAGGCTGAGGGGTGACCTCATTGCATTCAACAGCTTCCTGAATGCAAGTCGTGGAGGGGGAGGAGCTGATCTCTTCTCTGGTGACCTGCAACAAGGAAATGCAAAGAAGTTGCATCAAGGTAAGTTCAGCTTAAACATTAGAAAAAGGTTCTTCATTGAGAAGGTGGTCAGTCACTGAAACAGGCTCCCAAGGGAACTGGTCATGGTACTGAGTCTGTCAGAGTTCAAGGAGCATCTGGATGATGGTCTTAGTAATATTGTTTAGTTTTAGGTAGTCCTGTTGAGGAGGAGGGATTTTGACTTGATCCTTATTGGTCCCTTCCAGCTTGGGATTTTCTATGATTTTAAGTCTGTGGAACCTGATGGGATGCTTCCCTGAGAAGGGAGGGAGGAAGCTGGCCACTTTCATTGTAAGGCAACTTGCAGTGCAGAGGAGAGTTTCTGGCACTTTTGAAGAAGACAATCCTTCCCTTCTATTCACTACTCAACCACAACTGGAGCGTTGCATGCAGTTCTGGGTTTCCCATACGAGATATGGAAGTATTTGAGTGAATCCAGAAAAGAGCCACTAAAAAAATTAAGAGATTGAAACATCTGAGGAGAGACTGAGAGAACTGCAACTGTTTAGCCTCAAGAAAAGAAGGCTTGTGGGGTAATTTTGTCAATGTATATAAATACTTGGTTGTAGGGTATAAAGAAGACAAAGTCTCTTAGTACTGCAAAGTGAAAGAACTAGAGGCAATGGCCACAAATTGAAATACATGAAATTCCACCTAAATATAACAAAACAGTGTTTTTACTGCATGCATGGCCTAGAACTCGAACAAATTGTCCATGGAGGTTATGGAGCCTCCATCTCTGGAGATTTTGAAAATCCAGCTGGATAAGGCCCTCGACAATCTGCTCTAGCTGACTTGACTGTGAGCACAAAGAGGAATAGATGACAGCCAGATTAATTCCATAATTAAACCTTGATTTTTAGAGAAGTCTTGCATAATTTTATTTTGTAGTGTAGCACAATCAAACTCATGCTGCTCTGCGAGTGTCACTAGCATAAAATTAAAAATGTATTTCCTTTACTCTGGCAAGTGATGAAAGACCTACAGTTTTCTAGCTGTCACTTAATACGATTTCCATTTTACTATAAATTTCTGGTAAAATTTACTGTAAGTAAATTTCTTGCACTATATTTTATGATTCCAGTTTCTGTAACTTCTCCTTTCATCCCTGAACATAAAGAAGGAAACATGATTTTGAACATTACTATGAAGTTCCCTCAGGGTGGTGCAATTTCATAGGCAATTAAAAGCTGCATTAGACATTAAAAGACAATATAGGCCTATGCGGGAGAAAATGACCCCTTGCATCCCAGCAGTATGATGGATTTCCAGACTGAAATAAACACACATCACCCTAAATAAACTGTGAAATATAGCCTGCTTTATTTAAAGGGTGATGGTTTTATTTTTATATTGCACTTGGCATTTCCTGACTTAAGAGCTGCAAGCTGTCTTCTGCCTACCACATGTTTCTGTTTGTGGTTCTGGCATTTGTATAACCCAGTGGTAGAAACTGTCATCCAGTTTCTAACTCACTGTACATTAAACATAGCAGTCAGAAGAATCCTAGCTCCAGACAATATGTTTTGCAGCCCAGTGTTTTTCAAAATCTCCTCTTTTTAGTCCTTGAAGAAAGTCAAGCGAGTTTATACATAGATTTCATAGAGAGTGATTTTGGACCCATATAAAAGGGTTTAATTCTTTATAGTATTCCATTCAGCACTGTAATTTTAGCCTCTATTAAGAAGTAGGTTCATGCCTATCCACCTTTATTCTTGGGCTATTTTTTCCCTTTGCAGTTAGTGTCACAGTCTCTGACACCACAGTACATGAGTTTACTGCTTTTCAATCCGCTTACTTCAGGAGAGAAATATAGTAATGGAGTGGATTCTGGCTGTTCATGAGGAACTAACTGTGGCTGCTGAGATCTATCAAGGTCTCTGTCTCTACCATCATCAGCTAGGAAACCAAGTGCATGAAGGTATACGATCAGAAAGTGCTGAAAGAAATCACAGCAGTACGGGAGTGCAATAGAATCTGTAAGTTTTTACTTTGAGAGAGAATGAAAACAGAGAGCAATAGCCCATTTCTAGCTGGCTCTAGAATGCTATATAATGCTATACTCCAAAGTATTCACAGATATATGCAAAACCCACATTAGCTGTCTAGACAACACCTAGAAAATGTCATTGACCAGCTCTTCTACTATTGCTTAGTAGGGCCCAAAACTTTCTTACAGAAACTTGGAAATCTAAACTGCCTCATACTAAATGGTAAGGAAGAAAATTTCTTTGTTACAACAAGGTACCTAAGCAGTCCTCAGTTATGATACATTCCCTGGGGCCTTAATATATTAATATTAACTCTAAGTCTGCAAATGTTACTTCAGTGGACTTTTTTCCCCACGCATGGGAAAATCCCCTGCTGTTCTGAAACTTTCTATATGCAATCTTCAGTTTCTCCACAAGCTTCTGAATTATGTCTAGTACGTTGTGGCTGAAAGTATGCCTTCATTCCTCTGAAAAAAATATAATTCCATCTTTGACCTGCTATTTCACTCACAAAGCAAAAGGTTAAATAGAGAAGTAAAACTGAGTTAAGTCAGCATGTGCAGAGTATTACAGCTATTCAATATGCTGATGATTTCATGATAACTACCTGTGTGCCTATTTTAGCTCACAGTACATATAAGGCAGCTGCTGTGGTAAGGAAGTTTCAAATATTTACTTTTTTTACTGAGCGTGAATGTGAGCAGTAACTGTCAAGTGGCACTTTCATATACTGTAAATCCACACTCAAGCTTGTCTTGTGCAAAGCTGTACAAGCCTACAGTCAAAGAATAGTAAGTGAAGAAATGTTTCCCTTTGCAGAAGTAATCCCAGTTAAACTCACATAATCAATTGACGTTTAATAACTGTTTCAAATAATTACTTGTAGTGCTCTGTAAGCAGTTTTATCAGGCATACATACATGCCTGTATTTGGCAGACTACCTGCAGGTCGTCCTCACGTTCCTCTTTATAGCTGCAAGGTTTGCTTTTTTACAAGTGGTCTGGTATTGTAGCTTACTTTAATGAGATAAGGTTATAAACCGTTCAGGAAAGATGGGTTGAGAAGGCAAGTAGAAAGGCTTGTTTATGGTGAAAAGGAGTGCCTTGGGTGCATGGAGCAGGCCAAAGCAGTTGATGTCACACTTGTGTCTGCGACCAGATCACTGGATCAAGAAGAGACAGGTGAAGCCTTCTTTTAAGAACCATTCCATAGCTGGGAGATCTTACAGTGATGAGAGTTATGCAGAAGTTTTTTCTCTTCCTGGGGGACTACTCGGAATACCTGATCCCAGAAGCAGATACTTTTCAAAACATACTTTGGGCTAAGTGAAATCTTTGAATTGAATGTGAATTCTGTCTCCTGTTGTCATCTTCTGTAAGTAGAACTTGGACAGTTTGAGATAACGTGGGGAAGAGCGTAGTTGGTCCAGATCTTGCTGTGGACAAGTGTTTCTGTGCCCTTCCAAACTCTCCTAGCCTGTACCAATTAGATTACCGCATCCTTACCATGGAAAGCCGTCGTGCCCATAGTCCTGACTGCAAGAGCAACCAGGGAAGGCTGAGCCTCCTCGACTTTCCCTGGCTCTCTTGTCTCGTCGAGGGCGAGGCACACTCGCCCAAGGTGAGGTGAGGCCGGGCGGGGACACCGCGCTCCGGCTCCAGGTAGGAAGGAGGGAGAGAAGGAAAGGCTGGGCCGGCCGGCCCGCCCCCGGGGCGCTGCCCGCCTCGCCCAATTATGCCACCCGTGCTCAAAACAAAGTTAGGAAAGTGGTTTCAGCCTTTCTGCGGTCTCACTTGCAGCCTGAGGAGAAGCGGCCCGGCCAGGATACGGGGCGGGCGCCTGCGGGAGGCGGCGGCAGGTGAGTCTGGGGGCGGCACCGTGGGACAGCGGAGCCAGGGCAGTAACACGGGGCTGTCCGTGCTCAGCCGGACCGTTCTCCAGGCGAAGCTGCCGTCGGGAAGGGACCCACGTCTGCTGCTTCACCCTGCTCTGCAGAGGAGGGTGAACCTCTGCGGTTTCCCCAGCGTCCAGCTCTGTCGCAAGCTGCGCTTCCTGCGGGAGGCGTCCGCAAGAGCACATTGCCCCGGTGGGGCTGGGCAGGGGCTGGGCAGCCGGCACCGGACACGTCCTGTCCCCCTTGCCGCCCCCGAGAGCGCAGCAGGGCTGCGCTGGCCGGGTGGCTGCTCGGGAGAGCGGGGTAGGGGCGGAGGAGCGGGCATACAGCCCCGGGGGGAGCACTGGGCGCTGCCCAAGCCCTGCCCTCAACCCTCCCTCAGCCCGCTCTCAGGCTCGAAGGCAACTGGGAAAGGAGCCGGGGTGGCTGCCGAACAGGCTGGTGCTGCCTCCGCATCGCTGGCTGCCGGCGCGAACGCCCGCACGGCGCCGCAGCCAACCCTGCGGCACCGGCACCGGCACCGACGTGGGGCGGGAGCGGGCGTGGGGAGCGACAGCTGAGTGCGGAGGGTGTGAGCTGTCGTGACTCCTCCCACGCAAGGAATGTTTCGTAAAGGTGGTGCCCAAAAATGCTGTTGAGTGATGGTCGTTGTGTTTGCAGCGCTGCGTGCCTCATGTAGCTTCGTGCCGAGGCTGACAGTTGCTTCATGGTCTGGTTACCTCAGGAGCTGCCCCGCTGGTTTTCACTTCCGTGCAGATACGGGGAAGATATTTATGAGTTTGTGGCTGGTGACTGCCTTCAGGCCCACCAAATACTTGTTGAAGATGAAGGCAGTGTTGGTCCTGATGGTTGTAAAAATGATTCCTATGTCCCTCTGCGATAGTTCGGTGTCACTTGTACACTGCTGTAGGACGTGAGTGGTACCTGACTTAGTTTTCTGTTTTTCTTGGTACTGAAGGCTTATGATGACTCTAAATGACAGTTCTAAAAGAAACTTATCCTACCAGGACAATAAATTTCTTAATATCCACCAGTAGAATGGATTATGACTGCATGTAGTGAAAAGTGGGTAGTGTCACAACTGGGAGAATGGTGAAATCCTTCTGGAAACTTTGAGTAATTTAATAGGCTCTTCTGTTTTCTTAGTTGCAACTTTGTGGTTTTCAACAATAGTTTTCAAGCTAGTTTCACTTTTTGTTTTTGACTATATGAATTATTCTGATGCATGGGTAAAAGTTTATTGGTTAATTGTGGAATTTTCTAAGGACTCAGATATCTGGTCCCCAAGTTTATCATTATGGCCTTCAATGCTGTACAACTCAAAAGGGAACTGTTTCACCCAAAAGACTAAAAATTCAATTTCAGACTTCTCTGTACTAAATTATCACCCTTTGTGCATCAAGACAAGAAATCAAAAGCCAGTGTTTCAAGTACAAAGAGCAAATGTATTTCTGTGAGTGCTCTAAGTAGCAAAAGCGATTTAGTGCAATATTAGTTTGCAGCATCCTGGTCTGCCAGCTCTTGGAAACTTAAGATCACTGCTGCTGAAATGTGGGAGGAGTATTTGGTTCTGTATAAGGCATCTCTCCCCACCCTTTTCTTCTTATCTTGTGGTAGACTAGAAAAGTTAAGAAAGAAGCAGAAATTAAAGCACTCAAGAGCATTACTCTGCAAGCTTTTCTTGTGGTTTCTTCAGACCACAGGATGTATGTGCTGCTTCAGACAGATCTCTCTTCTCCTCCTGTTTCTGTTCATTAACAAATGGTGTACTGTCATGATTTTGTGGATGGGTAAATGATGAACAATGCAGGGGTAAAGAATATAGTGGGGTGCCCTAATTCCCTCTCTATCATTTGCTAATTTGCAGTGTAAGTATATATGAACATACAGTTCCAAATGTAAGGAGGGAGTAATATATCTTTAGGAGTTTATTTCTCATATTAAAAAAGCAGATTTAATCAGATTAAGTTTAACCTGATGCAAAACCATAATTGATTCCACTATCCAAGACTTATCCATGCAGAAGCGCCAGGATATCTTTGCCAAGAAACTGACTGAAACTGAGTTTGAAGACTTTGCAGCTCTCTCCAGACAAAGATCTAACCACATCAGGCATAAAGTTTTCTGTCTGAATTATTTTTTTATCCTAAGAGAAAACAAAAAATTGGTGATAAATAATTACCAGCATTTCTTATATAATTGTCACTGCGGTTTTCTGGGGTAGTTCTCCCCCACATTCAGTAAATTGAATCACCACAGGGGCAGACTAGCAATAGTGTAGCTTACTGAGAATCTTGTCCAATTTGCCTCACCAATCGCTATCAGATTTATTGTGTGTCATATCTCAGTCTTCCTTCTCACACTCTATTTCCATTGTGTCTCTGTATTGTGGGTTTATTCTGCTGTGTCCCAGACTACCTCTTGCTCTGATGCCTTATTTTGTCAGATAAACGATGAAGTAGCCATACCTGTTGCACAGCAGGAAGTCACCACCCTGCTGAACTGGCACCCTTGGAAGAGCCTGTGACTTCCACAGGGAGGATACTGTCCCTGTCTGCAGTACCATGCAATAGCCTGTTTTTCTTCATGACTGGTCTTATTCCTTAATCTCACAGAGAGGGTGTCAAGAAAACTTCCATTCATTGAAGATCAGCATAAATGAAGACAGGGATCCTGCACAATTGCAAGAACAACTTTTTGACTAGTTGACTCACAGAGAAAGTGGAAGTTGTATTTCTAGTTGAAAGCAGTGGTGGATTAAAATACATTTTTAATTTTTAATTGTTTTGTATTGCAAGACTTTTTTGTAGAACTGAACAGGATGAGGTACACCAAGCCTACTAATCAAATATAGATAAGTGGATTTGTTTATATGTGTTTCCAAGGCCTTGGAAGTGGGCCATGCTGAACAGATAGCATGAAGGTTATCTTGTTCTGCATATAGGAAAATATGACTCTTCTAGAGTCATATAGTACCATTACTTCTTACAGTAGAAAAACAATGGATGAGCAAATTAAATACTCCTGTGCCTCACTGACATGCTCTTGTCCTATATAAACTGTCCCACTGGCTCAGGTGATGGTGGTTTCCAAGAGCAAGTCTGTAGTTTTAGAAATTCTGAAAATTTTGAGAACAATAATTTTTGCAAACCCAATTGCAAACCAAGTGCCAAATAACTAAGGAAACCCTTGGAATATGCCTCTCAGTCCTCTACTGCAATCTGCATTAGCTTGCATCCACTAATGTTAGTGGCAGAGTAGACTGAAATTTTCCACTGAAATTTTTTCCATTAAAAATTAATTCTTATCTGAAGCAAATATTTAATTTGCATATCAAAATCCTTTAGTTTACATTAAAGATGTAAAATTTCTTGACAAACAAGAAATAGAGAGTGAATTTTATACTTCAAGACAAAATTTTGTTGGTTTTCAAGCAGATAAAGGTTTTGATTTTTTTTTTCAGAAGTTACATTTTTAGCAAAGACTTTTGGAGGAGGCAGAATATTTCAAGATTTTTTTTGTGAAAACGGTGTGCTTTAAAGATGTTCTTGTCAACCAGATTTCACCAGCTGAAAGCAGCTCTACTTAGCAGTGAGTCACGAGGAAAACCTGAAAGATAAGACAATTAAAAGGGATATATAGTGCTTTACTTAAACTTTTTCCATGCCTTTATTTCAGGGGGAAGGGGTCTGTTTCCAGTGCAAATAACAAATGGAACAGCTCATATGGATTGGGAATATATCCTATCAGAACATCATGTTGCACCAATGAACCACAATAAATCATGCTGAGTATTTAGGTCTTTTCCAACCTAAATGATTCTGTGATTCTCTACAGTCTGTCACTTTTGACTGAATCATACTTCAGATGTGTTGCATATGTTGTAAGGTGCTCCTTCTTAATAATAGATTTTACATCTTTGAACTAATTTCTTGTGCTTTAAAAAGAAATCAAAATAATGGTAAAATAGTTCTACATAGTTCTGTAATAGTTCTGATTTGAGTTCTGTAACTGGTAATGTCTGTCTGTTTACACACAGATGTTTATAAAAACTAACGCTGCAGCCACAAATGCTGGCCAGAGTTTTAGCCCATAATATATAACTGGCCAAACTGTGTTTGTATACAGTAACAATTTATTGGTACAACAGAGACATACAGACAGAATACACACACTCAGATACACATAAACACACCACCATACCTGTTCAGGTATTAGGTAGGTTAACAGGTTCTTGAAGGCTCAAGGTTCTTGCAGCCAGCAGGCAGGCAAGGAACAAGAGCAGGGGAGAAGAGTTCCACTTGGAGTTGGTGTCCTTGAATAAGGCAGAAAGAGCAGGTGGAGGGAAAGAAAGAAACTGTGGGTCCTTGAGGCATGCAGAGACAGAATGCTCTCACAGCTCAGATGGTCTTGTGACTATTCTGCAATAGTGATTTCCATGATAACTGTTGCCTGTAAATTCAGTGTTCTTTTATAAGTAGTTTGCATTTCCAGACAGTTCTTAGCTTTTAATTTCTTAAATACATTAAAAGGGAAGCATCTACAGCAGTGAAGCAAGAGGAAAAGATGCATTTCTGCTAAAACCATAACTACTTAAAGTAGCCTTACTTCTGAAGGATCCTAGCAGGGCTAAGCAGGACCATTGAACTTCTCTGCCTTTTTAATATGGATCCCTAAGAACTGCTAAAATTTAGGCAGTAAAAATCTTGTTAGTTGTTTTTCATTAGTGTTTCCATATCGAAGAGCAGAATGGGGAATAAATAAATCTGCATATTTTGCTTATCTCTGTTACCTTTGGACATCTGAATTTTAGTATGTGAATAGCTTGCTTACTCCTTCTGTACAGGCCAGCAAGAAGCCAGGCAAGCCACTTTCTTGTCTTCATCTGTGGGGGAACTTTGGGGGAAGAAAATTTTCATGTCAGCCCACTGAAAACTAGTTTCTGGGATGGAGATGTTAAAAGACTAATGAGCACAAGTTCACTAGTCAGAGTTTTGGGATTCTGCATCATGGTGCAAAGGAGTGACATAATTTGGTTTTTTTCCAACATTTGGATTTGTGGATTCATCTAGGGACAAATGCCAAGTAGGGTTTAAGCGGTCTCTGTCCAAATTTTTGGTAGCCTGTTTTGGAATCATTGATGCTTTCACTTGAATGACGTTTTCTGATTTTCTCCTGCTTCACAGTTGATATACCTGGCATATATCTACTTAAGGTATCTGATCTGGATTTTTCTTCTTCTTTAGTTTTTTGTGGTTTGTTTATTTGTTTGTTTGGAGGTTTTTTTGTTTGGTTTTTTTTGTTGTTTTTGGGGGGTTTTTTTGTTTGTTTGTGTGGGGGTTTTTTTGTTTGGGTTTTTTTTTTTTACTTAACAAGTAATCTTCTGAAAAGGAGAAATCTCATTTGTATGACTCTGATGTATGTATAACATAGAATATCTTCTCCCAGGTCTTCTCCCTCTTTGATTTCTGTTAATCAACCTTACCTTGAAATAAATTGAATTATATTGAAAAAGGCAAAAGTAACTGGAAAAAAATTGCAAGTAATTTTATAGAAACCTAAAACCTTGTTGTGGTACAAATGAAGCTTTAAGCTTGCAGATATCAAAGTAGATGATCCTAATTGTTCTCTTAATCTTTAAAAGCTAATTGGGTCTGGTTGAAGAGTTTGTATTAAGACTGATTGTAAACAGAATTTGGTTCTCCCACACAAATTTACTTCACTGCTGGAAGACAGGAGGGCTCTGCAGAGGGACCTGGACAGACTGGCTTGATGGGCTGAATCCAACAGGATGAGGTTCAATAAGGCCAGTGCCTGGTGCTGCACTTTGGCCACAGTAACCCCATGCAGCGCTACAGGCTGGGGACAGAGTGGCTGGAGAGCAGCCAGGCAGAAAGGGACCTGGGGGGTTGGATTGACAGGAAACTGAACATGAGCCAGCAGAGTACCCAGGTGGCCAAGGCAGCCAGTGGGATCCTGGCCTGTATCAGGAACAGTGTGGCCAGCAGGACCAGGGAAGTGATCCTTCCCCCTGTACTCAGCCCTGATGAAGCCACACCCTGAGTATCGCATTCAGTTCTGGAGGGATGTCGAAGTGCTGGAGCGGATTCAGAGAAGAGCAACAAGGCTGGTGAAGGGACTGGAGCACAAATCCTATGAAGAGAGGCTGAAGGAGCTGAGATTGTTCAGCCTGGAGAAGAGGAGGCTCAGGGGAGACCTTATCACTCTCTAGAACTACCTGAAAGGAAGTTGTAACAAGGTGTGGGTGTTGATCTCTTTGCCAGGCAACCAGCAGTAGGACAAGAGGGCACAGTCTTAAGCTGCACCAGGGGAGGTTTAGGTTAGACATTAGGATGAAGTTCTTTACATAAAGAGGGTGATCAGACATTGGAATGCGCTGCCCAGGGAGGTAGTGGAATCACTGTAGGTGACACTGGAGGTGTTTAAAGGGAGACTGGATGTGGCACTGAGTGCCATGGTCTAATAGGCAAAGTGATATTAGGTCAAAGGTTGAACTCTATGATCTCAGAGGTCTTTTCCAAATTAGGTGATTCTGTGAATTACTATATAAAGTTTTTCCTTTTATAGGCCAATGGATGTAGGATTCCTCTGTTGTCTGCCTTTTCTACTCCTCTGAAATTATTTTCCTGACATATTCTTTCATATGATATATCTTCTTTTGGTTCCTCATAGAAACTCCAGCCTGCTTCAGATGTCCCCCTCTGCAGCTGAACTCCCCACACCCACTCCATGGTGCACTATCTCCTAAGATGGAGAATGGGGAAACATGGTGTATGTTATGTAAGAAGTGAATTCAGGCTGTGTGGAAAAGGCTTTGATGATACATTTCAGTGCCTTTCTGACTTGTATGCTTTTATTTAAAAAGTTAAAATTGGAGGAATGAAAGTCCCATTTTTTCATCTAGTTCTGTCTAGGTGTTCATGTGGTTGGGTCAAAGTTTATAATGCTCACATGAGAACTTAAAGGGTAATTGTCTTAGTCATAGTTAAGAAAAAACAGTTATTTTCTTGAGCACACAACTTTGTATCTCTGCTAGTTGTTTTAAATGTGGGACCTGAATCTGTGTGTTGAATGGTCTTTTAAAATATTTTTAAATGGCTGAAAGCAACATTGAGGTCCACTGATCCCTTCATCTTTCTCAAGGAGTACCCACTTCTGCCATTATTCCCAGATTTGTATTTGGTCTGTTCTCCCTTGATGGCAGTTGCACTGCATTTGCAGCAAGTTGTTCAGTGCTCTACTTTATCCATGGATGGGTTTTCATGTCTAGCTGGTCTGCCAGGTTACAGCTCAAGAGTTTTATTTCTTGTATATTGTCTTATGTGCACAGGGAGCATTTATCTTCAATCCTGTATCTAGCAAACTTCTGTGTACTTAAGGGTAGTTATAAATAGTCTTCTCTTTGGTCTTAGCAGTTTCATTCCTTGTGATTCTCTGTAGGGCCTGCTTTTTTTAAAATTTTTTTTTCCTTGATGGACCATTTGGCCTTAATCGAACAGAATAAACTAAAACTCTTCTGATTAAATTGAAAGGATTCTACAGAGTTCATTGTCTAACTGGACGATCACTTGTTCAAAGACGGGCAAAGCAATAAGGAACAGAATGACTTCTTTCATTCGGCTTGTGCTAAGGGAATATATTTGTGGTGATGCATTTTAGCTTTAGGAGCTTTTCAGTATAATGCTGAAAGATAAATAACTCTGACACTTAAGTTCTGAAGAGGTCCCTGTTGATGTGTCAAGCATACTACACAGCAGCTACAGGTTATTCTAACAATGATAATTTGGTTGTAGGAAAATATTTTCTTGTACAAAAAGCATGCAATCTAATTTTTATTTTCCAGGGTTCATAAAACAGAAGTGTTACCTCTTATAAGAGTGTTTTGTGTAAATCCAGGGTGACCTCACTGTTAAGTAAGCTTGCTACATTTTATTGCTGATGATTTGTTTTGAAGTGTGCTGCAGAAAGTTTATACCTGAACACTTGTGCTAAGGAAGATATTTTACTAATACCTAAGAACTCAGAGACATGCATGCAGGTAAAACAGCTCTGTAAGTTCTTAATTACCACAGTTAAGGAGAATGGGATTGTCTCAAGTCATGATTTATAAAATCTGTGGCTCAGCGTTGCCCTGTACCTCTAGAGTTTGGTGATTTACAGTAAACCTGACTAGAAATGATGAAAGTATCATTTAAAATACTAACGGTGACCTGTCTTTTACAGACCCATCTGAAATTACATCATGATTAATCTACAAAAGCCTGATAAAGCCCACATCCTTGTTTACTATTTGGAGCAATCTTTGTTTGCATCAGGTCGTGATAGGACCTATTTTGCATACTGAACAGTGTAACTAAGAAAATGGAAATCAAAAGTCTTAATAGGATTGATTTTATAAGCCATTTGTTTTTTAAAGGAAATGGATGAGTGAATGGAACTACCTGTGTTATTTAAACTGGCCTTGAACTAATTACATTGTCGATTCAGTCATGTGGGACAAACTGCAGTTTTAATCTTTCATGTTATTACTAGCATTTGCAAATGTGCTGGTTTAAAGGCGAACCAGCAGGGGAAATGAACTCACCACGAGAGAGATTATAAGTCAGACCTAAAATTTAATAATAATATTACAATAAAAACACTGACACAAAAGGGAAATTGCTTTCAACTCACAAAAACCCAGCAGTATAACCCAGTGTCCTGGGGCACAAACCCAAGGGGGTTTGTTTGCCCTTGTGCTGAGACCCCTGTGGCTCCCCCAAGTCCAGAGTAAAAGGAAATGAAAAACCTGTTGGTGCAGGCGAGGGCTGTGGTCTGGGTGAGAGCGGGGATCTCCTCCTGTTGAGGTCCTACTACTCCTCTAGATCCGATGAGAAGTTACCAAAGTCTTCTTACCCACCACTTATGTACCCTCAGGGAGCACCCAGTCCCTCCCCCTGGGTGGGGACTCACAGAATGGGTGATTAACTCTGGGAGCCAGGGGGTATTGAACTGTTGATGGCCCATTAGCAGCTCCGCCCCTCAGGCTGAGTGTGAAGGTGATAATGACTCCCTGGGCAGCTGCTGCTAATGGCCCATTGTCCTTGGGGAATGAATAGAGGGAGTAGAATACACAGCTTTGATCACCCCCACACAGTGTCAACTGGTCCCTCCTGCTGAACTAGAACAGCAAAGTATCAGGACACTGTAGGATTATGATGAACTCTGTCAGCTTTAGAATCTGCCATAAGGATTAATAATTTTTGCCTATGCTCTAATTCAATTTTCTGCTGTATTGAAGACACAGAGAGCTGTGTTGCAAGTTTTTATTTGTGTATAAGGTGGGGCTCTCATGATGTAAGTAATTTCATTTAGTGTTATGGAAGTATTGAGAAAGCATGGTGATGTTTGCTGAATTGTACTGTTTGCTAAATGCAAACTACTCTACCAAACTGTATAGAGCGCCTTTTTGTTCCACAGTTTTTAATCTGTTTTCGTATTTCTGTTTTTTCACATGCAGTTGGCTATCCGTCCCTTGCACAGTTTTCCATCCCTTGCACAGTTTTTCCTTTTTCTTAAAGAAGTCTGATGGACTGTGCAGAGACCACAAGCACTAGCAGCAGCACTTACTATCATCATTAGCTGGGTCTGTGCCTACAGTTGTGGCCTTTTGAGATATTCTTGAGATGTGTGAAAAAACCCCACAACCTCCAATAAATTTGGAGTCTGGGTCAGATCTTGTTAAGACTATCATTAATCTGCACTTGTCCCTTTAATACTTTTTTGCATTTTTAAGCACATCTTTACGTTAGTGCTACTGCAAAGTTGAAACTGATTCCCTGGTTTTGATTGCCTCATGCCCTGGTGTCAGCCAGGAGTGAGCTGTGCTGATGTGAGTGAAGTTCAGGTGTGTAAAAGCAGTATGAAAGGAGAATCTCACCCAGACTATTATACCACTGTAGTCTCAGTGTGGCTTTCTGTGGCCTTTGCATCTGATGCGTTCGTGGGTGGCTATGTGGAGTGAGAGCAAAGATTCATCTAGCTATTACACCGTTTTTAAGACTGTCTATCATTGAAAATATCATGAAAGGGATTAAGAAACAGCGCACTTACGGAGTGATATTTTCCTTTGTGTATCTTCCCAGTTACCGAAGGCTGGTTGGACTTTCTGAGCTGGAAGTTTTCCTCGTAAGAGAAAGAGTACAGCTGTACAGGCAGGTGTAATAGTCAAAAGCACCTTGTTATGGGTGGCCAGTATTCCCTTTAACAGTATTTTCTAGCGTTGCTCATTATCCAGGGCCTCTTTGCCTGCTGGAGCAGGCACTCTGGTAGGCTCTGGTGCCTTTTGGGGATCACCCCGTGTGGCATGTTGGGTGCAAGTAGGGTCAGGGGTGTGGTCCAAATAGATGGTCTTGGGGTCTCTGGGGCACCCCTGACTGCCATACATTAAAATTGAAGTAAGACTCCTGAGGTGGAGTTTCCTACAGCAGAATGGTATTGGACGTAGCCATTCCTTGGCTCCTCTCAGTGTTTTTTCTTCTCCTGCTTGTGACTCTGCTTTAGGAAGGATTTTGACACCTATTTTGTCTATTAAGCCAAAATTATTTCAACTTCAGAGGGTATTTACATGATAGTCCTGGAATGATGAGATTTGTAAAAGAGAGGAGGGAGAGAGAGGGAAATTACCTCTGTTTGCAGAGGTATTTATTACATGGTTTCAGAGGGGGTGGGTGATTTGCTTGTCAAAGTCCTAGTTTGGTTTGAAGTCAGTGGCCTGTTTACAGTGCATTATTACTTACATGCAATATGGGAAATCCAACTGCCTGGCCTATAGGTATTGAAGAAATCACTTCATGATAGGAAGCCACTGCAAGCTCTAATTGTGACATCTATGAATTTCTTGGCAGATGCTGTGTTTTAAGGGATATAAAGCACTGCCAGGTTTGAAGTGAAGCATAACATAAAACAGGCTCTGACTGAGTTGGTCTGTCTATGATCAGAGCCTTTTATCCTTAAGAAACTGCATAGAGAAGCCTAGGGTTTCCTCAGCTTCTACCTTCACATCCTTGCAATGCCAATGCCTGTACTCTGAAGACAGCATACATTTCAGATTTAAAAAATTCTCACTGGCCTCTGTTGAAGTAGTTCCAGGTTGTGCATGAATCGGAATCAGGCTCTGTTCTTTATAACAGTCAAATGCCTTACAAAATACTTAAATCTGATAAAAATTATCAGACCAATTTGTGGCTAGTTTAGGTAGACCTACGTAGAAAAGCAGAAATACAAATTCAAGATGCAGATATGGAGACAAGTTGTTGCATGCCATCTGAGAGCTGGTAACTGTACACATGTTCTTAGCCTGTCACACTTACACAGCACCTCAGTGAAACAGACTGTCTCCTATATAGTTTACCCACATCATAATGAGTTAAGATCATAAACGGAAGTCTTCCCATCAAGTTCACTAGCAATTAGTTCTCCTTCACAGGTGAAAGTCAAGGCTATAAGAAGTAATGATGAATCTAAGAAGATATTTCAGAATTCCATGATGCATTATCTCTCTCTTAATTTTACTTAAATGATTTAAACACCATGATCCATCATGTTCCTTCAGGCATCAAATACCTTCTGTTCTATAGCTATCATATAAACTGTGTTCCAAAGCACTAGATGCAAATTGGGGCATATGGTGTTAAGATGATCACACTCAAAAGGATACCAGTCTAATACTTGTAATGGCCTTAAATTATTTTTGTATTTACCCATGTTTCTTCTGTTTTCTTGTTCATACTGATTAATTGTTCATATTTCTTGCCAAACTGGCAGATCTTGCTTTGAGATTCCATTTCAGAGCTAATTTTGTCTTCTTCCCTCAGACTGCCCCCTTCTCATTCATCAACCCATTTTGCAGTGTCTTTAGGGCAGCCCATGAAGGGTAGGTATTTTCAAAAAGCTTTTACTTCTTTCCAAGCTTTAGTGCCTAATTAAGTAGATGGTTGCTAAGAGATGTGGAAAACATCATTAAGAGGTTCTGATTTGATTTTTTCCTTACCTTCCATGCACAGGTTTCAGATCAGAATTTACAACTAAATGAGATAGCAGCATCCCAAAATATTCCTGAGCTGAGACTGTGACAATGGACACAATAGAAGGAAACTGTGCCAGTCCTGTGCCACCGGAAGAGGCAGATGGGGGCAGGACTGGAGAACAAGACACAGAACTAACTGTGTTGGGAAAAGCACAAGAATTCTTTCAGATTTGTGATCTGGAAGGCAAAGGCTTCGTCACTCGTCAAGACATGCAGGTAAAACAAAACTGGTTATGTGAAATGCACAATGAGAGAAGCTCTGAATGCCCTTAATGAATTGAGACTGATGAATTTAGAGTTAAAAATGTTAACACCCTCCTCATAACTTTAAAGAGGTATGTAAGATTAAAATAACATCCTTGAAGTCTTACATAATGCATGAATTTTTTTCACAAAGCAAGAAAAAGGTGGAAAATCAAAGTAAGTTTAAAACAAAACACACCAGGAATTTAATTGAAACTCCAGTAAATTCATTAATTTATGATTTTCCACAGTGTCATTAATGTATTTAATCCACCAATATTATCCTTCTGTTTTTTCAGCACAATTGTGTAAATAAAGCCTTTCACATTGGTTGCACTGCCCAACAATGATGAACTCTCAGCTGGATCACATATATGTAGGAAGTATAAAGGAACAGTATTTTTAGCATTATTCAGTATTTGCAGTAATCCTACCAAATTGTGTTTAATTTGTTTGAGGACCTAAAATCAGATTTGCTGAAAATGTTGATGAAAAAAAGCAACTATATATAACAAAATCTTCTGAAAATGTGATTGGGTGCATATTGCAGAACTGATAAGATGATTGGAATCAGTATGTGGCAGAAAACAAGTACAAAGTTACTCTTGATGTGCAAAACATAATTTAATTGTGTTAATCTATTTCTGTTTCTATACTTATGGATGAAATAGAATTGGGGAGTGGGAGCAAAATGAATTAATTGCAAGCGACTATCACATAAAGCATCTAAAGCAAAATTGAGAAACCTCCCATGTCCTCAGAAACAAAGATGTATCTATATTATAGGAAAATACAATTTAAACAATTTTGACTATGTTGGAAAAGCAAAAACATAAGTAAAAAGAAAGAAAAGCAAAAACCTAAGTAAACTGCTCAGTTTACCAGCTCTCAAGAGCTTTCTGTGCAGTTGTGTGTTGCTGAGTTTTCTGATGACCTCTGTTAATTATGCAAAGTTGAAAAAAGGGATGAGTGCAGATGCTTGCCATGCTGCAGGCTTCAACTGGCCTACACTATCTTATTGAAGTAATTGGATACAAACAAACCAATATATTGCCAGTGATAATTTTTGGTGAATCCAGACCCACAGAGAATTCAATAGATTATAATTCTATTGTTTTTCCAAAAACTGAATGGCATATATTTTTACCTAATGGAAAACCCATTTATGTATATAAAAAGTTTTAATGCCTGTTTTTGCAAGGAATGTAAAATCGTTTGTTTCTGTTTGATTCTAGGTTTTATGCTTAGAGTGCTGATAAATTTATACTTCAGGGTCTAAAACAGATGTTGCAAAAGATGCAGTAGAGAAAGAGTTGCAAAGAACAGATAATGTACATTTATTCTATTTCATCATGAATGTTTGTTTACTGTATCTGACAACTTCAATATGTATGAAGATTCATTTAAATGCAGAAATAAAGGTGCTGAAATCAGATGATGTTTCTTTATACTTGCTTTTATTTCCTCCACCTTTCATGATGTTTACTCCTTTTAGCAAAGACATAAATCAATAAAGTAAATCAATTTTTTTTCTTCAAAAGGCACTGAATGTTGATCATTTTTGCATTGTGCTTTTGGTAATTCTGTGCTGCTTACCAGTAATGAAGCTTTGCTTCAAATACAGGATGCTAACATTAAGCTTTTCAATCTTTAGTCATGTGATACAAGGCATTATTTTCAACAGAGAGTGCTGAGGATCTGAAATCCAATTAATTTCAATGGAACAAATTTTGCAAAGTTTTCTGATGTGTCTATGCTATAGTAATTATGCTAAGGATTTACTTCTCCCTGATTGTATTATGCTGTTTATTGTTAGACTATGTTAATACTGTTTTGGTGTTGTTTTTTTTTTTTTTTTAATTTTTCATTCCATTTCAAAATTCGAAACGTACTCATCTTTCAAACAAACCAGAGGTTTTCTGGAATTGCAAAAGAACAAATTCTGCCTGGGACTTGAAACCACAGCTTTGTCCTTTGGGTCTTGAGGTTGTAATGAACAATGAGAATTAGTGTTGTAAAGTGTGTATAGCAGAATTGGGTTCAGATCTTGCTCTTAGCTATTTGACCTTTGTCTTTTATTTAGCAGAGTAAAGGGTTGGTATTTTCAGAGAATTAAGCCTAGACATCATGAAAGCACAAAACACATTTGGTGGCAATGCAGACAGTTTCCTTTGAAACTCCACTGTTATCTCAGAATGTTTTATTTCTTTTTTTTCTTTTAAAATTTTGAAAAGCTTCATATTGAAAAGATTTTACAGTAAGCCTGAAATGAGCAAATAAACAAAAACACAGCTATGATACTAATAATATTTTCTTTTCCTAACAAGATAAAAAACTTAATTTTTTCATTAAGAATAAAAGAAAGATGTTGGGAAAACATTGACTTAATCTTAGTAACAATGGTAAGTGTGGCCCAGTTCATCAAAGTCTATAAATTGTGCAGGGAATTCAGCGGAGCAAAATGTGGGTACATTACTCAAAATCTCCTATTTTCATATTTTTTCCCAAGAAAATGGAAGTAATTTTCATGTTTTCTACTGTAAAATTAGTGTTATTCACATCAGAATTTGAATGCTGCATTAGGGCCCTCCAGCTGTAGTTGGAGAAGCATGTATTTGTCAGTCAGGTTTGCAGCAAGACCCACAAGCCATTGCACTGGAATAGCACGTGGGTCTGTGTTTATGGAATGATCAGACAGGGACAACCAGCTCTCAAGGAGGTGCTTCTTCAGCAGGTCGCAAAGACCTGGCAGTAGGAGCACAGTTACGGTTTTTCTACATGCAAAAAGAGTAATTTATCTGCAGCACCTTCTCTCATCACTGCAGTGTAGGCTGTAAGAATTTTACAAGAGAAGGTAATTTTACAAAGTTTCTCTTTACATCTAAGAGATTAAAATCCAAAGTTCTTGGATGATGGGTGTGTTTAAGTAAGAAACTGATGACAGGTATATTGCTGATGAAATAACTTATTTAAACTGAATATACATCAAGTTTTCTTGGGTATTTTTGGAAGCAGGCAACAACACACAATTAATCCTGCTCAGAAATCTTTATGTGATTGTTCCAGATAGTTCTGTGCTTTAGAAGCTCTGTTGTTTTCACTTCTCAAGATGACCTTGGAATTCGTTTTACTGCCCTTCCATTCAGCTCACACAGTCCATAACACATACCCCGACCTCTTTGTTGCAGTCAGGGAAATTCTGGTTATTGCACTCATCCAATTCTTACCTTGCCTGTATGGCTCAGTGGATTGAATAGTGGTTTCTATTGTTCTTGGATTGCAGGAGTTTCTTTGACCCTAAATCCCTTCCCCACAGTGAAACAGTTGAGCACTCTCAATCTGATGAACATTATCAACCTACTACCTTGCATTTTTAATATATGGTGTATACAACAGCAGTTCAGGGCAGGGATTAAAAGGTTAACTAATAAAGCAGAGGACTTCACCACTGTGCATTTATATTGCTTTTCAAGCTGAGGTTTTAATCTTCCTAGTGCTGTCTCTCATTGGAAATCCTTGCTATTGTAGTTGTTTGCCACTCCCGTTGTTTTTTACTCCTGTTTCTGGGAATCTGTCTACACTGTTAAAAGAATTAGAGTAAAACCACTAGGATCAGTTTTACAGATTTTTTTTTTTTTTAGTTTTGTGCCTGTATTGAGATTATCAGGAAAAGAAAAAGTAATTTTGTGGAGCTGGTTTCATAAAGTGGTGTATGTTTTGGTGTGAGCATGCTGCATTTCAGAAGTAGACAATCATTAGCTACATGTAACTTGTTACTGGGGCAGGTTTGGTCCTTGGACCAGGCAGCTTTCTTATCTTTGCTTATTTATTTATTTGATTGTTTGTTTTATTTATATATTCTGGAGCAGCTTTAATTAGGACAGCATATCCTCTACAATGTAATCGTCTTGAGAGTCTCTTGCTTGGCCTCATGTTGTGGAAGGAACTAGGCATACAGTTCTGCTGCCAGGTTTGTCCAGGCATTTCACCAGGATGCTGAGACTCCACCTAAAGTTCTTCCTTTTCCCTTTGTGATTGGCATTTGGATGACAAGGATACTGTTCTCACTGTTTTGTCATAATGGATTAATAAAGGCAAATAAAGAAGTCATTGAAGCAAATGTCTCTCAATTGATCTGGTTTTACTCTTTAATGTCTTTGGATTTTCACTCTGGGAAACAGAGGACTTATCATTCTATATTATGGATGTTCTGTAGAATCTAGTCTTCTTCTTATTCTGTAGTAATGGATGAAGTTGTTGCATGTTTTATCATTCCAGAGATTGCATCCTGAGTTACCTCTTAGCCTGGAAGAGCTTGAAAAAGTTTTTGTTACATTGGATACTGATGGCAATGGCTCACTTACCCCAAAGGAGTTCATCACAGGATTCAGTGAGTTTTGGGAAGCATGTCTCCTGTATTGAGCTTTATTCTTGTTCTGTTCTCTTCCCGTCAGTAAAAAAAGCATTTGGTCTTAACAGTACACTTAATAATGCACCCAGGGAACCAGGCTATTCCCTAGATATAGCATATATATGTAGCAGATGAAGAAGTGGTCAATTTACTTGAATAAATAGACTAAGGGCTCCAGGGTCTTTCTCTCCTGTGTAAAGAGGTGAGCCAGGACATAATATGAGACAAATGATGTAATCATCTGAATTACACCAGTTTTAAGCTGCAGAGTAGAACTATGTACATTTTTTTAAGCTTTCCCATGGCAGGAGTGAAAATCTCATGGTTTTTTTCATATCAGGGTATAAGACCTGAAAGATAATTAAGATTATCTCTAAGATTAATGTAAGACAATGTTAAAAGATGTTAATACCACTGTTCTTACAGCTGTAGAAATGCTTTCTACGAGAAATTAATTCAAGTGATGTTAATTTATTTCAAAACAAAACAGGATGAGGCACTTATTACTGCATGATGGGAGCTGATAAGTTCTTTGTAACTGCCTGTTTTGCAACAGCAGTGTTATTGTCATGTTCTCTGTGTTTGCACAGGGTTGTTTTCTCCCCAGCTGTGACATTCCAGATAAAATGACAATGTTACTTTTTGAGACTGTGTTTGTTTATGCAAAATCAGTTTTGTACTTTAATTTTAGCTGACTAAGGTTTAAGCATTTTCTGTAGAAAATGGAATGTCTTCTATGTGTGAATTGTAACATTAAATCTCAATTAAATACTATGTATTTATACTATTTATTTACAGTATTTATATAATTTAAACACCATACATTCATACTATGTTTAGATCCAGGAAATGGGACTTTCATTTCTATTTTCAAATCATCAGTTATTTGAAATCTTAATTCTCTTATGTCACATCTCTCTCATTGTAGAGCTAGATCAAGTAATAGAGTATGCTTTAATCTGAAAATTGCCATTATTTAAAAATGAAATAATGTATTACTGCTTTACTTTTCACAAGTAAATTATACATATATCTTAGGTTAAATGAAGACTATTTTCATAAGTATTCCCTGCAAAACCAAAACTCTCTGTTAAGTGGGGTTGTAAGTGGCAGGAGTTCCAAAGCCTGGGGATTGCTCCTGCTCAGCTCCTGGTCCAGAGAACAAGGTGAATGTGGCCACTGCTCTCCTGTTTGCAGTTTCAGCTGGCAGTGAAGTGAAGCATGCAGCCCAGAGACACCCACACATGCACACACAGGCACACAAAGGACACAGACACAGCACCCGTGTACAGGATTCGCAAAAGACTAAGGATAGACAGTGTAAAGCATGCAACATTTTAACCTGCTGCGCAGCATTCACAGGTATTTTCCAGGCTAGGTAGTTGTACATTTGGCTAGGTGAAGATGTTTGCATTCCTAGTAGAACAGAAGCTGTACTAGATACAGGCTGCTATAGTAAGCTAGAGAGGGGAGAAAGCAGAGTAATGTCTGGATAAAACTTGTACTGCAGCAATTGTTATGGGAGAATCCTCATCTTTCTAAATGGTGGCGAATCTGAAATTTACTGTAGCCTTTCTTTGCAACATGTTCTATTGTAAACATGCTCTGCTGGATGCTCTGGGAGGAAATGTAAGATGAAGTTAATAAACCTGTAAAACCACACCGGTATTTCTATTTCCTTATGTCTATGGTAATTTCTGCACCAGAATTTAGAATATAACAAAAAATCCTCTGCATAAAATCACAATACCCCTTTTGCCTAGATTCCTTAAAATTGTTGACTTGTAGATATGCAAATAAAATAACTAGCACATTTAGAATTTGATGAAATATATGTGGTCTGCCTCAACTGAGCACAAGTGTATTGATCATTCACGTGGCAATTTCACTTTTCCATCCTTACTGTACAACTACTGTTAATAAAATCGAGCTTTCTCTATGCAATTCATATAGGAATTTGAAGTGTGCCTTTGGTCATGCACTAAAAAGAATGTTGAATTTTAGTTAATGTATGTTTTATCACTACCAATGCTATGATTATTTTATGTTCCTAAATCTATTTCAACATACCAAGATATATGGCCAAAACAGTTATGAAGTGCTCATTACTACAATTTATGTCTTTTTTTTTTTTTATGGAGATACAAATTTTCGTTTCATATTTTGAGGTGAGTGATTTTCTGCAGGTTAGACATTAAACTGGGCACAAAGTCAGACGCAGAACTCATAATATCTTCTTGCCATATCTTGTCCTTTTGTTGTTCCATTATACTTTTCTTGTAAACAAGTGTAGGTTTTTCCCTCACAAATTATTCTTACTGTAAAATTTGTTCTTTACTATGCTTAGTATTATATTGCTTCTTATAGTAAATTCTGAAAATGCTAATGTGTGTAATTTCTAATTCTTAGGCCAATTTCTTTTGGAGCAGATTGCTTTGAAAAATGTCATGATGCAACAATCAGAAGATGAAACAGCCTGCCCACTTATGTGTGAGGAGACCATGGGTAATGATGAGGATGAAGAACTCCAGTTCTCAAATCTGATGGATCGGCTTGGAGCTAAAAAGGTTTTGGATGAGTGAGTCTTTGAAGCAATAGTAACCATCTGTATGATTTCTTATGATTCATCTCTTAGTTTGATTTTAATTGAATCCAAGGTGAATAATGAGAACCAAGACTGCTCAGTTAACACAGTGATTCTTTAAATAAATAATTTTCTTGGTTGTCAGATAAAATACCATTCAAGCAAAATTTCCCAGAGCAAAATGTTGTACTCCAAGCGTATGAAACTTGTTTTTCTGCCATAAGAAAGCTATACCACTTTATATGTATGGGTTTTGAAGATAATTAGACTGCAATCCACAGATTCCATGGATTTTCAATCAAACAGTGCATGATGACTGCTTTTTTTTGGCAAGGGCTGTGTTAAAAGTGGACCAGTTAAGCACAGGAAAGAAAGTTTTCTCCTGTTTTTCTTCTTTTTCTCACCTTCATGCATAAATGCATGTTGTGATTGTTTTGATAATACTATCTCTTCCAGGGCCAGGATGGCTCAGTATGAAACATGGAACATAAAACCTACTCTAGAATCTCTTCATATGTAGGTCTGACTTTCACTGGTCAATCACAGTAAATGTTCTAGAACAAAACAAGCAAAAGTGGGAGAGAATCTGCACAGATGGTTGGAATATTTAAGGAATATATCAGTGATTCTTACCATGAAATGAAAGTGCTCCTCATTTCTTTTCTTCACCTGATTGCCTGTTACAGGAGACAGTTGGCTGTCAGTCATCCTGAAAGGCTTTCATTGTGAAGAGATTTTTATCACCCACTTTTTCTATCCTTATCCTCAAATTGTCCTTTAAATACAGCACTCTTTGCTGGCTAGGTTCAGGCTTATAATGCACATGGAAGAGAATGAGTCAGGAGCAAACAAACAAAAAAAGTTGTTCAGGAGAATGTTGGCAAAGTATTAGAAAACCTATTATCATTCACAGCAGAGCATCTTTTTTCCAGTATCTGCTGAACATATTTGGAAACAAAACATTATCCTGGTAAATCTGTAAATCAAAATTTCAAGATGTTTTGTTCTGAGTTTCGTAGCAGACTCACAGTATAATCAAAATGTGTTGAAAATGAAAGAAAGCAATACAAACACTGTTTTTTAACATGTCTAAGTTACTTAGGAGACTGAATCCCATTTCTTTCGTATGAGAAGGGGGTTTTGATTAGCTTTTCCACTGCCTGCTTAGCTCTCAATTCAAGGGAATTTCTTTACTTGTAATGGAAGTGATGGGCTGGTACGCTGTATCTCATCTGTCTCCAGTCTTCTCCATTCTTGTTCAGATGTAGTGCTCGGCAAGGCACCCTTGAAACAGGCAGTTCCTGTGATACTCTGCAGCCATGAATGGCCATACATTTATGCATTTTTTTGCATAAATGCAATTTCCATCATTTTCCATTTGCCTTATCCTTTTCAAATCTGCCATAGTTTAAGTAGCTCTTGTTTTTAATAAGTTTTGTATTCTGAACAGTGATGCCTTTAAACCTCCATCTGCTAGAATGCTGTGAACATTTCTTGCAGCCTGAGAAATGTTCTCTCTTAATGAATCCTTTATGATCTCTACTTTCAGTGAGAATGATGTGAAGCAACTGTGGTTGCAGCTAAGAAAAGATGAACCTCATTTACTTTCCAATTTTGAAGAGTTCTTGGTCAGAATTTTTTCCCAGCTTCAAGAAGCAGATAATGAGAAGAATGAGTTGGAATGCGCTTTAAAAAAGTTAGTACTTCTCTTTGTTAGACTGTTCATGTAGTTTTACAACTATCTTACCTGAACTTCTGAAATAGACAAGGTATTTCAGTGGAGAACGGAGGACAAGAGTTTCCATTATGTAATATTTTATTAGTCATGAAGAATACTGATAAAATTATTCATATTGCAGAACTGGATGAAATTAGTTTTTCTGTTCCAGTTAACAGGTTTTGGTAACTGAAATTCTTTTGCAGATGTTTACTATTGCATTGACGTTTTAAGACATTATTAAGTGATTCCAGTCTAGTTAATCAATTTGATTCCAGACGACAGTAAGATTTACCAGTAAATCTGGTAAATTTTCTGTGTGCTTTGCAAACCCTGCGTGCAGAAAAGCTATAAATCTGGATTAACTGGCCAGAGACATAAGAGGTTTAAGATGTTAAAGCAGCACAAAATACTGATACTAGTGAAAATGTAAGTTAACAAATACATATAAACCAAGTCTATGAAATATAGTAAATAATATATATTTGTTTTATACATAAAACATATATAAAATATATATATATGAACTGCATATATATATATAAATATGTAAGAACTAAAAATTAATGTAACTATAAAGGAGGGGGAAAAGTTTTTATGCTAAATTGAAACAGAATGCTAAATTATGGTTATAATTGAAGTTCCACTGTATTTTTATTGTGAAGTGTCACTTCTGAATTTCAGATTGTTACAGATTGAGGTAAATATTTTGTTCAACATTTACTTCATTTGTTCAGCACTCTCCTGCCTATTTTGAGAATGTTGCAAGGCTTATGAAGAAGGAAAAGACCTAAAACTGTATGGTCATAAAAGGCAATTGGTTTATATTGATAGTAGCATTTTCATCTAAGTTTACAAGTGTGATTTTAACCTTCAGAAGCCAGTCAGCTGGAAACAGCATACAGAAACTTTTGCTGTCTCTTTTATACTAGAGATTGTTAACTACCTTATGTGGCGAGGGGTTTGTTTTGTGTTTTTGTTTGGGATTTTTATGAGTGTTTTTTTGGGAACTGAATGAATGAATTTGTCTGTTTAATAGCTGTGATCAGCACAGAGATGCACAGAGAATGCATTTAAAATTATCTTTTCTCGATGATATGAAATGTCCACCTCAAAAGTGCATTGGACTTTTATGCTTTTGTAGTAAAACCAGGTTTTAGTTAATTTCTTCTTTTTGTTGCCCCTGATAACACCTCTAATTTCAGCACATAGATTGTTGTTTTGTTTTTAATCAGCTGGAAGGGGTCAGAGTAGTTATGTTGTCTTTGGTAACAGTGGGATTGAATAACCTCTCTTCTTTGAAACCCTGTACAAATAGCAGCAAAGCTCAACACAAGACCACATAGAGGGGGGGAAAATTATTTTTTTAAAGTACCGAAATACCTATTAGCACTAAGATGATGTATCTGGGTAGACTGACAAGGATTTCTTGCGGGGTCACAGAAGATAAGGGATGCTGGCTATTGAGGTCTTACGGTATCTCCTGAGTTGTTCTTGATTGGGGACAATAATACCCTTTGGAAATTGAAATGAATAATGTGATCTTTCATCTTTCCTTTCTGACTCACCTCCATGAGTCATTAGGCAGTCTACTCTGAGCCTTTTGTCTCCTTTCCTGGATGTAGGCTGTACTTTTGTCTTAAGCTGGTCCTTTTTTTCTATCCTGGATACCCTGATAAGCTTTGTGTGTGTGTGCTGGGATCTTTGTGCCGTGACAATCTATGCTGTCAATCCATGAGGTTCTTCTCTATCTATTTTTTGTCTTTTCTTCTGGAGCTTTCCCACAAGGATATTTTTGTTCCTGAACTTGAATCCTGTGGTCTCAGAGACTCAGGAATTTCTTCCTGTTCTGGTTCAATACATACAGTATGCTGATGCTGTCCTGTTTGTAGGTCCAGGCAACAGTGAGGCTGAACATACATTCTCAATACACAAACGTGCAAATACACCACACATGGGAGACTGTTCAAGCTACTACTAATGTAGCTATCTAGAAGGAAAAAAATTTTTATTTTAAATCTAAACAGAATGAAATTCTGTGGACACAATTTTTCTTTCCTAGTTCTGCTTGATTTTTCTGGCATTTGTACTTATTTTGAAGTGCTAATTTAAAACTAAATGACTTCTTAAATGTAGAAGTAGTGGTTTTTAAATAATAGAATGATGTATTGAGTGCACAAAAAAGCAGTAGATCAATGTAAAGAAGATTAAAATAAAGTCATGCTTACATGCTGGGCAGTTATAATTCCAGAGAAAGTGCTTGGGATCATTGCAGAGAGCTTCCTGAAATCATCAGTTCAGGGTACAGTGGCAGCCAAAAGACCCCCGTAAACTGCTGTGCATTATCAAGGAGGGTACTGAGCACATCACAAAGCCTGTTTTTGACACTGCAAGGAATCTTGGTGCAACCATATTCTGAATACTGTATGAAGTTCTGGTCTCAGCAACATAAGAATAATGTAGTGGGATGAAGAAAAGTACAGAGAATGGCAACTCAGTGGTCAACAGAATAAAACAACAATTCTGAGAAAGCAACTTTTAAAAGGTCAGATCTCCTGAGTGAGGCGGCAAAGACTGGTGTGGGATATGACAGACCTTGTTATTCTTCAAATCACTGGCAGTAGAACCAAGGGACATTTAATAAGACTGATAGGAAGTAACCTTAAAAGAGATAAGAAAGACCTTTTTCTTCTAATAGCAGATAAAATCTTTAGCTCTGTCTGCTGCTGTGCTTTGCATTTGAAAGAAAAACCTAGTAAAAATGTGAACTCTTTCAAACCAGTTCTAAACTGAGAAGGTAAAAGGATAAAGGGGAAGTGGAAGGATGAACGGACTTCTCATGGGCTTAACATGGGATAGTGTCAGAGTCAATCTTTGTGGAAGAGGCGAATCAGCATCTCGGAAGATTAGTGCACAGTGTGCATGAATCATTGTGGTTTTTTAAGAAAAAAGAATAATTCACATTTCAGCTACATAAACAGGCAGAAATTAAACCCTTGCGAGTCTGTTGATCCTGTACTCTCATCTGAACTTAATGAACTCATGTTACCTTCCATCTCCTTTGCCTCCATCTGTTTGTTCTACAGCATTATTGGAAAGAGAAAGATCATATTATCAAACATTACTGAACTACACAATAATGCATTAAGTAAAGCTACATGGGATGATCCCAGGGAGTAGAGATTTTAATCAAAACTTATTGCATTTTTCACATAACAATGGTATACCCTCATGGCTTTGTTTTTTTTCCCCTACTTACATGTGGGGAATATTTTCCAGCTAATGTATTGAATTATTTTGCCTGCTGCTAGTTAGTTACATTACTTATTATTGTGTTACACTTTTGATGATAACAAGATATTATTTTCCCTTTCCGTTTAATTTTATCAGAGTTAAGAATGGTAAGCCATGAATGAAATGCTTGGGGAGTATTCAGCCTGCAGAAATGGCATGTGCTTATGTGCCAGACCAACTAAAAAGATTTCTACATCCAGCAGTGCCTCCTGGATGTAGTCTTAATGATGCTGCCATATCCTTTGCTTCCAAGCACATAGGAGGAAACAAATAACTAAATCTGCAGCTTAAGAATATGGGACTAAAGTTATTCTTCCTGTCACACAGAAGCAAAGAAAGTCTTTATGATTCCCATGGAAACACAGGCTGCTGTGCAGTGTGCTCTGCCTGTGCAAGGTTACAGGGTTTTTCAGTACATAGTCTATCTAGCTCATGTCAAAGTGACATTATACTGCATATAATACACTAGATACATGATCTTAGCATCTCTGTCTCACCTTTCTTAGTAATTGGTATTTCTTTATCAATTTGTGTAATATTATTCCATTGAAAAGTGCTAATTTCTTATGAAGCATTTTCATATTTATAAGAAAATAAAATTTAAGATCCAAATGTGACCCATCGTTGCACTATAAGGGGAGTAAGGCAGCAAAAAGGGCTTCTGAATTTTCTGGCACTCTCTGTTTGAAGTGTTGCAGTGAGGCCCTTGTCTGAGTTGCTTTTCTCACCTAGTCAGAGTTTTAAAAAGTCTCAGTGACAGCCATCATTTTCATTAAATTTGAGTAGCTTGACATTGGTTTACTGCTGCTGTAAATCCTGAGAAAATGTCTCCCCTCAAATTTTTCACCTGTGACTGAAAATGCAAGCTGGCAGTGTCAAGTACTCCGCTATATGAAAGGGTGAAGGAAAGACTTCTGGTTTTACTCACTCTTCTTAGCTTAGGTAAATTTTTGGAAGTTTCTTTCCAATTTACTTTGCTTTAACTGAGAAGAGAACCAGGCCTTCACTAAGTGAAAACATAGAAAATGTAGAGCATTGGGTGAAAAATAAATAGATACTCTGATTACAAAATTAATGTTGGGGTTTTTTTCCTACTATATATTCTTTGACTTGCTCTTACTGATGTAAATGCCGTTGGAGATTATGTACTTTATTTGTAACAGATGCATTATGCAAATTGCTCCAGGAACAGCCATGGCAGAAAGAATAGGGAGGGGTTATGCAGTAATGTCATATAAAGACTCTATTAATCTCTCTTAAAAATCTTTCTAGGATATCCCCTGAGTTTGACACAAAGTGATTTTTGCTTTTCAGTTTCTGGATTAGTGAAAATATAATATAGTAAAATAAACAAAGCAGATGTCTTGTTCCCTGTCAAAGTTAAGTTTTTTCTGCCCAAGTTAAAGCATCTGTTCAATGTAATCCTTCATGTATCAAACTGCAGTGATATTGATTGCAAAATTCTGTTGGGAAAAAAGTGAACTTTGTAGACCCTTCTTTGTTCCTACAATCACATACACTTGTGCAGAGCATATTTATTTTTATTCCTTGTCTGGGCTTTTCAAATTTATTTCAGCAAAGCTGTTAGAGAGGAAGTAAGGCATCTTTGAGGAGGGTCTTCCAAGATTCTGTTCTAGCTAACATATTTTAGACATTACAGAAGTACCTCATTCAGTGCTCTTGAATGGGGAATAATGCAGTTCCAGAATAGAGAAAACAAAAAAAGTTAAGTGAAATTAATTTCAACTGGCTAGCTTAGGCTCTGATATTCTTGATATTGTCGGTTCCTTATACCTAAGATTTAGTAGTCACCATTATAACTGCATAACAAACAGCTGCTTTTTATGGAAACATCAGATGTGTAAGTAGCTTTATCTGAGTTTTTGAGCTGTTGAAGCTTTCTTTCTATGAGAAAAAAAATCTGTGAATTTTGCTGCACAAAAATTCCTATTTTCTTGACACGAGAACATTCTTTGGAGTCTTGTGTTAAGGCACGAATTTTGAGCTTAGTTCATAATGTGAGCCATGACTTGAACTAATGCTACAAAGACCCAGTCATTATACTTTTATCTCTTATTAGGAAAATTGCTGCTTATGATGAAGAAATTCAACACCTCTATGAGGAAATGGAACAGCAAATGAAAAAGGAGAAAGAGCAGTTTCTGTTGAAAGTAAGTGTGTCTCTGTTACTGTGGACATGGATTATGCTGCCCCTTTCAGTAGTTTTATACTCATTCTGGGTGTGAAATTAAAGCCTACAAAATATGTTTCACAACAGAAAAAGAAAAACATCTTTTACCTCACAGCTACTTTTGTAGTGATCCAGTGTCTGCAGCTTCAAACTCAGTGACTTGTTGGATGAGAGGAACATTGAGTCCTGTGCTCAATGGCTGGCATACAGCAGCAATTGGCATTCTTTTGGAATGTTAAACTACAGACATTTTCTTATTGGTTCAAGTTCTGGTCACAATTAGAAAAAGTGCTCTTTGGGATTGTTCAGAGCAGCACCAATCCTGTTGACTTCTACAGTCTCTGTGTTTTAGGAGAGGATAAATTCTCACTGAAGTGTAACAAAAGCTGAATCAAGTGATGGTAATTTCTGAAACCACCATAGCTATTTGCAAAATAAACACAGGTCCGATTCTTTTGTCATTGTCATGGTGCCTCCAGAACACCTGAAAATGAATTCCCTTTTCTTCGTAAGTCTTCTTTAAATGTCCTCTACTGCATTTGTAGTATTTTCTTTGGAGTTTTCTTGTAAAACAAGGAAACTAACAAGAGCTTTTAGTACGCTTCAAGAAAGAATCACTTTAGAATCATGTAGGTGGGAAGACACCTATGAAACTCCTTATTCAGACTAGATCAGGTTGCTCAGGGACTTGTGCAATTGAGTTTTGGATTTTGAAATACTCGAGGTTCCACAGCTGTTCTGAGTGTCCTGGGACAATCAGTTATGAGCTACTGACTCATGCCTTTTTGTTGTCTTGGCATCAGCCGTATAAATGAAAGCAATAGAGGGCTTCAGCAATAAAATACACAAAAAGTTGCCATAGTAGTGGTTATTGTCTCCATTCTTGATCAAATATAATATCTAAAACTTCCTTCCCCCCCACCCCCCCAAATATATGAAGTATTTTTTGTTTCCTGACCAAAAAAAAAAAAAGTGCCTTTATCAGCCAAAGACCCATTCTATTTACTTGCCTCACAGTCAGGAACCTGACTCAAATTTTCAAGTTTTTTCCATTCCTAGCTGACACCAGTTTTTACTGGTGGATGAGATGAACCCTTTATATAAAGTTTGTGTATCAGCTGAAGGATAAAAAGTATTTGCAACTTTACCTGACAGCAGTTTTGTGAAAAAAGTAGTTTATATGCTCTCAATAGCCCACAACTGAAGTGGTATTGAAAAATCTAAAACAACAAAGACTTTTCTGTAAGCAGTGGTTGTTAGATCTCCTAATTAGTTGTATATTTGAGGTAAAGCCATTTCTTTTAGGCTTTTTCATTAAAGCTTCCCACTCAAGCTATTTACAGTTTAGTCAGCATTCACACTAAGGTTGCCAGACGCTCAAAAAGTATTGTTTCTTGGCACGACTAATTTGGGATCTGAGGGAATCTGACTGTTAATTTCTTTCTCTTATGCAAAGTCTTACAAAGACTTTACAGCCTGGAGAGATACATTGATACCATATAAAGGGGAAATTATTATAGCTTGAATGAAGTGTAGCTCTTGAAGAATACATTTAAAGAAATTGGTAAGATGCAAATAAGTACAAATTGTAGCTAGTTACAATACTTAGTACCCTGCTGACTGAAGGTTATACAAAAGGGGCAGTTAGTCTGTCTTTCTCACTTGGATATATATTCTTCCACAGCAGAAGGCAATTATCATGCATTTGATTACCTCATTACGTGTACTGCTGAAGGGGAAATGCATGTAAAAGTCACTGCTGTCTTGAGGGAATTTTTATTTTTGTTTAGAAGTGTTTTCCTGGGGACCCTGGGGAGTAGAAGCCTGTTGTGGAGGAATAGGATAGATCCTCAGCTGATACAAACTGCGGGAATCTGATTTTACTCAGGGGAGATCTGACTATTTTTCTCAGTTAAGGAGTGTCTGAAGGAGTAATTCCATATACGACTGTGAGTTCCCAGTGATTGCAGGATTTCTAGATAATGGACAAGTTGATACAATTGCAAAGTAAAAGGCAGAGCTTGAAGCCCCAATCACTTGTTTATACCAGTGGAACATCTGTGACAAATTGCTGTTAGTGATGGATTTTACACATGGCTGGTACTGTTTCTTTTCACCTTCAACATAAGCTACTGTAGTCTAAGTCAGTATTTCCCATGTCAAACCTGATACCTTGTATTTGAGTTACAGTATGACTCCGTAAGACTCCATAATAATTTAAATTTGCCCAGGTTGTTTCCATTGGTACATTCTCATAATTTCTCTGTGTCAGCAGTTGCCTAGTTCAGGAAAACAAATGTGCAGGAATCTGTTCGCTCTTTTGCTGATTTTTTCCCTCAACTTGTTTAGTTCTCAGAAAGAGCTCCCTGCTGCAATCAACGAACATGAATGCTAGTGTATAGGAGCATGAGGGCATGTCTGGCTGGAAATGAGGGAATACATTCTGGCTTCATTGACTTAGATTGGCTAAGCTCCTAAGGCTCATGCCTAAGGTAGAAGACTTCTGCCTCCACTTTATAGACTCAATGCCTACTCATGTACAATCAGCACATTCCATAGCAACTCCAGTCTTTCAAGTTGCTGGGCTGCACTGGTTTACAGAAGCTCAGAGTATGGATTCATGAGTGATACCATCCTTGAACTGAGTTCTACCCATACCTCATTTTCACTGTGGAAGTCTTGTCGCTTATTTTCATGCCCAATTCCTTATTTCTCCTCCTGCTGATGAAATTATGCTGTTCTGTTAATTCATTTCCTCTTTAAATTTTGCAGGACACAGAGAGGTTTCAGTCCTACAGTCAAGAGCTGGAGTGCAAGCTGCTGTCAAAAGAACAAGAATTGGAACAATTGGTTCAAAAACAGAAAGGGGTACTAACTGATATCCTTCAGAGTTTAAAAATAGACAATTCTTATTTGTTCATGTGATTTTATTTAGGTACTATTTTAGGTCCCAAAACTGCAAGTTGATGTGGTGTGGTTCTGCAAACTGTCACCCTCTGTTGCTTTTGTGTCATGTGCTTAGGAAAAATGTTACCTTCTATTTCTAGAGTAATTTTCCTTTCAGATGATATAATGAAAACAAATACTTTGGCTATTCTACCCAGGTAGAAGGTTAATTTTAGGAAAATGTAGCAGGATTCACTGCCTTCAGTGTGTTAGGAACTGGCTTAATACCCAGACAGCTCAAAAGCAGAGAGTAATGATTTGGCTCTTCCAGTGTACACCTTTGCTTCAAGCTTGTACCAATCACTCATTTACTTGTTTTGGATGGTTCAGCATCATGAACTTGAAATGCTCCCTCCTGAACAACCTGCTTCTGATATATCTCTGTGATAACAGTTTTTATAGCAGTGCACAGTTCTTTTGCACGGTAACAGCTTGTCAAATTCCTATATTAAAACCTGATGTGTTTTACTTCTTAAAGTGCGTGGCCTGCTTGGGGAAGCAGAGCATTTCTGAATGTGTGAACTTGCTGTAAAGTGTCTTCGAGGTCATTGTGGGAAAGACTAGCAATAGGGAAAGGCAGGAGCACTGAAATTTCAAGGGCTGAAATGGAATGCTGTAAACCCAATTCCCTCTGTAGAATATGATTATAAAGTATATGTAAATATTTTTCCTGGAAGCAGTGTTTGGGAGTGCCAGTTTTGGGAAGCAGGAGAGGGGAAGGGAAGGAAGAGAAGATGTTTGAGGATGGTTTCTCAGTTGTGTGCAGTGTTTAGATCCTCTTGGAGGAATAAATCCAGGTACTGCTGAAGCTGAGGGGAATTGTAGTATTCTACTTGAGTAAGGGGAGAGACAAACCTCTAGCTTACTATAACTATGCAAGTGTCACAAGTGTCATACTATAACTATATACTGTCACAAGTCAAATGAAGCACGTGATTGGTAAAAGCCAACATGGATTCACCAAAGGGAAACCATGCTTGAGAAACCTGTTTGCCTTCTATGACCAAGTAACCTGCCCAACTGATGTGGGGTGATCAGTGGACACTGTCTACCCGGATTTCCTCAGGGCTTTTGATAAGGTTTCCCTCAGCCTCTTCCTGGACAAACTGATGTGTTATGGTCTTGGCAAGTGTTCCAGGTGGTGGGTGAGGAACTGGCTGATAGGAGGCATTAAGAAGGTGGTGGTAAATAGCTCCTTTTCACACTGGCAACCTGGTACCAGCGGGGTCCACCAGTGATGGATACTGGGCCCAAGGCTGCTTAATATCTTCTGGATGAAGTCATCAATTGTGCCCTGACAGTTTTCTGATAATACCAAACCAAGAGGGGAAGGAGACACTATGAAAGAAAGAGCCACCCTTCAGGAAGACCTGGATAAGCTGCAGAAGTGGACTAACAAAAATCTTTCAAAAGTTCAACAAACACAAGTCTAAGATCTTGCACATGGGAAAAAAAAATCCAGGAGTGCAGCAGGGGCTGAGGTCTACATGGCTGGAGAGCAGCTCTGTGGAAAGGAACCTAGAGTTCTTGGCGGACAGCAAGCTCAGTATGAGTGAACAGTGTGCTGCAAAGAAGGGCAATCAGGATGCTAGGCAGGCTGGAGAGGTTCCAGAGAGAGGTCACAATGTTGCAAGGGACTGGGAAGCCTGACATATGGGGAAGAGCTGAGAGAACTGAGTTTGTTTAACCTTGAGCAAAGAAGGCTTGGAGGAGACCAAGTTCCAGTATTTAAAATGGTGCTACAAAAATAATGGCAAGTCCCTTTTTACAAGGAGTCACACGGAAAAGATGGGTGATGGTCCCTGGGAGACTCTGATTGGACACAAGAAGATATTTTTTGCAATGAGAACCATCAACCTTTGGAATAAACTCCTCAGGGAAGTGGTGATTCCCCAGTGTTGGGCCCCGTTAAATTCAGCCGGGCGAGGTGTTAGGCCATCTTGTCTAGACTGTGCTTTTGCCAAGAAAGGTTGGAACAGACGGTTCTTGAGGTCCCCTTCCAGCCTGGTATTCTATGATTCTGAAATTTAGCTGTTGAGGATATAGGACTGAACTAACATTGATAACAACTGCCTGATGTTAATTACCCTTGTTCAGTACAATTGTGAATCAGAATAAATGTGATCTTCTGCAGGCTGTTTACCACATTGCAGCACTATAGTGGAATAATCTATGCTTGAAAGAGATCTTTGGGGGCACACAGATCAGGCTTTTCTAGTTTGAAGCTAGCTGAAAAATATGTAAGAACTTACTGTAATTTTTAATGATTATATTTTAATATTTTCCTTTGTTTGTTTGATTTTGCTTTAAAGCTATGTTTAAAACTTAGTTATCAACCAGAAATTCTGTAAAACTCCTTTCTTGTGTTTTTTCTGAAGTAAGTTTTTTTCTAAATTTGGCATAAAACCCACAGAGGATATTCAAAGTCTTACCCTCAATTTTAAGTCTGGAATAATCCAGCAATACAGGCAAAAGTATCAGGAAATGTATTGTTGTATATATTGCCACTGTTTACTATTGCCTATCTCAGAGAACATGAAACAATGTCTGTGCTATTTTTATTAGTATTATTTTTTTATCTGATTTTGTTTTCCTTTTCTATTCATCATCATCATCATCATGGCTAGGCTTCGCGAACGAAGATTTGAGAAGGGCACTACCCACGCTTGCTGCAAGCGTGCTGGTGGCTAAAAAGGCTGATATGGGATAGGCAGGTCCGGTCACAAAAGGCACAGTGGAACGTCTCCCTAAGCGGTATTGGCAAGGAAGGGTTCTTTCTGCGTTGTCTTTTCTCCTCAAGACTGACTCTCCGTGCATTCTCAAAGGAAGCAGCAGCGTCGTGAATGGTGTGTCTCCATGAATCCCGATTGGAGGCCAGAGTGGACCATTGGTGGCAGTCAATATGGCCAAGGCTGAGGTGTTTTTTCAGGGAGTCCTTGTATCTCTTCTTCGGGGCTCCTCTCTTGCAGCAGCTGGTGGTGAGTTCACCATAGAGTACAATCTTCGGAAGGCGGTGATCCTCCATCTTGGAGACGTGCCCTGCCCAGCGCAGCTGCGTTCTCATCAGCATGGCCTCGATACTGCTGACCCCTGCCTGTTCAAGAACAGACACATTGGTCACGTAATCAGACCAGTGGATGTTTAGGATTGAACGGAGGCAGCGCTGATGGAAGCATTCGAGAAGCCGCAGGTGGTGGCAATAGATGGCCCATGATTCAGACCCATATAAAAGAGTAGACAGTACAATGGCTCTGTAGACACTAATCTTTGTACTTTTCTTCAGGTGTTTATTGGATCAGACTCTTTTATGGAGTTTTCCGAAGGCTTTGTATGCCTTTGCCAGCCTATTGTCTATCTCTTTGTCAATCTTACTGTCTGAGGAAATGATACTTCCCAGATAGGTGAACTGCTGGACTGACTTAAGCTCTGAATTGCCTATGGTGATGTGAGGATGATGGAAGACTTCTTGAGGTGCAGGTTGGTAGAGAACTTCCGTCTTCTTCAAGCTGATTTCCAGCCCAAAAAGCTCAGCAGCCTCTGCAAAGCAGGATGTTAAGCGCTGCAGAGCTGCTTCTGTGTGAGCAACGAGGGCGGCATCATCAGCAAAAAGCAGTTCACGGATGAGGTGATTCAGGGTCTTGGTGTGGGCCTTCAGTCGCCTTAGGTTGAATGGGCTTCCATCGGTACGATATCGGATGTAGATGCCGTTTTCTTCATCGAGGTCTGCTGTGGCTCTTTGGAGCATCATGCTGAAGAATATTGTGAATAGAGTTGGGGCAAGAACGCAACCTTGTTTCACACCATTGGTTATTGGAAAGGGCTCAGAGAGTGCATCACCATATCTGATTTGTCCACGCTGATCCTCATGTAGCAGGATGATAATTTTGAGGAACTTGGGGGGACATCCTAAACATTCCAAGATCTGCCACAGGCCTTTTCTGCTCACAGTGTTGAAAGCTTTGGTGAGGTCAACGAAGGGTACATAGAAACATTTGTTCTGTTCCCTACACTTCTCTTGCAGTTGTCTGAGAACAAACACCATGTCTGTGGTGCTCCTATTGGCTCTGAAACTACACTGGCTTTCAGGTAGAAGATCTTCTGCAATCGTGGGTACTAATCTGTTCAGCAGTATTCTTGCAAGGATTTTAGCAGCAATGGAGAGCAAAGTAATACCTCAGTAATTTGAGCAGTCTGATTTTTCTCCTTTCTTCTTGTACAGGGTGATAATGACTGTGTCACGGAGATCTGGTGGTAGTTCCCCTTGTTCCCAGCAACGCACAACAAGCTCGTGGAATTTAGCATGGAGTGCTTGACCTCCATGCTTCCAGATTTCAGATGGAATTTCATCAACCCCAGCTGCCTTGCCAGTTTTCACCTGTTGTATGGCCTTGAGTATCTCTCCCATAGTAGGGGCTGCATCCAATTCATTTTTCACAGGTTGTTGCGTAATGTGCTGAATTGCTGAGCCTTGGACTACACGGTTGGCACTGAAGAGAGTCTGAAAGTGCTCAGACCATCAGTTCAGGATGGAGGTTTTATCTGTTAGAAGCAGTTGACCATCTGCACTGAGTAGGGGGCTTTGAACCTGGTGTGGGTCCATACACTGCTTTCAGGGCCTCATAGAATCCTCTTTGGTACCCAGATCTGCACACAGTTGTGTCTTTTCTCCTAGGTTTAGCCACCATTTGTTCTGGATGTCTCAAAGTTTCTGTTGGAGCTTACTGCATGCAAGACGAAAGGCGGCTTTTTTATATGGCAAGATGGCTGAGCAAGGTGTGCTTGGTGAGCAGTTCTCTTCTTCTTCAACAATTCCTGGATCTGTTGATTGTTTTCATCAAACGGGTCTTTGTTTTTCTTGGAGGAGAACCCTAGGGACTCTTCAGAGGACTGCAGGATGCAAGTTTTGATATGTTGCCAAAGCGCTTCAGGAGAGGGATCTATGGGATTATCTTTAAGTCTAGTTTGAAGGTTTCCCTGGAAGCTGTCTCTCACTGTGGCTGTTTGAAGATTGCTGACTTGGAGCCTCCTCCTTGGAATGCCACCTCTCTTAGGTTTGGGCTTGAAGTGGAGGTTAAGTTTGCAGCGCACAAGGCGGTGGTCTGTTTGACATTCTGCACTCAGCATCACTTGAGTATGACGGACATCACTGACATTTCTCTGTTGTACTAAGATATAGTCAATGAGGTGCCAGTGCTTGGATCGAGGATGCATCCAGGTTGTCTTCAGGCTGTCTTTCTGTTGAAAGATAGTGTTGGTGATGGTGAGCTGCCGTTCTGCACAAAACTCTAGCGGGAGGCGTCCGTTGTCGTTGCAGTTTCCAACGCCATGCTTGCCCAGGACTCCTTTCCAGGCTTCAGAATTCTTACCTACTCTGGCATTGAAGTCACTAAGGATTATGATCTTATCATCTGCAGGAACATTTTGGGTGAGGCGGCGCAGGTCTGTGTAGAATTTGTCTTTTTCCGCTGGGTCAGCTTGCAGAGTTGGGGCATATACACTAAAAGGAACAACATATTGCTTGTTGTGTAGAGGGAGGCGTAAGGACATAATGCGATCGGAATGACCTGTCGGCAGATTTTCAAGTTTGGAGGCAATGGAGTTTTTAATCATGAAGCCAACTCCTGAAAGGTGTCTTTCGGTTTTGGGTTTGCCTGACCAGTAGAGTGTGTAGCCAGCACCATGTTCTTTAAGGCTGCCTTCCTCATGAAGACGAACTTCACTGAGAGCAGCAATGTCAATGTGGAGCCGTGACAGTTCGTGGGCAATTAGAGCAGAACGATGCTCAGGACATCCACTATCCCCAGTATCAAGCATGGTTCTGATGTTCCAACATGCGAGTGTTAGTTTGAGCACACCTTTGCAGGCAGGTGTATGCCTTTGAAATCTCTTTGTTTTTGTTTGACTGCATGGAAGATGCTGGTTGGCCACGGTTATCCAACCGGGTGTGGAGATGAGCTTTGTTTAGGCCACCTTTGCTAGGCCCCTCTCCGTGTGGAGCAAGCAGTGCTGTCCCTAGAAAAGGCTGCTTGGTCATTCAGGATGCTGCCGCAAGAGACTGTCATCTCCGGGGTCAAGTCTTGAATGACCAATATCCTGAACTGCCTGCATGCAGGGTTGGGTCTGCGGCTTCCAGCTGCTTCCTATCACCTGCCGTTTTCGACCCTCACCTGTCGCTACAGGGCTTTGCAATGTGGGTGAACCCTTTGAGCCTGTGCAATGGATTTTTTAGGTGAGGCACAGCGTGCGCAGAAGTGGCCCCACCCTTTACTCCTAAGGTTCATCTGCCACGGCCTAGTGAGCTTGGACGGTGACAGCAAATACCTCTGGACGTAGGTTTGGTTAGAGTATCCTTCTCTTAGATGGATGGCCTTACAGGGCTAAAGAGCTCCATCTGCCCGGGTTTGGGGTTGGAGTTGTCCTTCTCCTAGGATGGTTGACAGATGGCTAGCGAGCCCATCCTGCCCGTGGACACACTTTGTCTGACCCTTCAGCTGAGACCTGTCTGGCATGGGAGACTCTGCTGGCAGCACAAACCACCTCCAGCATAGCTCTCAACCTCATGAGGGCACACAAGCTTCTCCCCCGCGACAAGGGGTTGTCCCCGGAGAAGCCTTTTCTATTCACTACGTTGCTTATTACTATTACTGTGATTTAATTTTATTTGTAATTTCTATTATTTTGAATTTCCCCTCTCCCTTAAGAATTTGCATGAATCAAAAAAGGGTGCTTTTGAAGGACAGGATCTTTATGCTACATAAAAATTTAACTATGCCATTTTATTTTTATGGAAGGGACCCTGTTTTAGGTGACTGGAACTCACTGTTTCTAATGATGTGATGAGCAAAATAATTTTATTCAGATGATTGATGGCAATTGAAGCTTTTGTCATTCAGACAGTTGATTGGCCCATTGTTAATCTGATATGCAATATTTGGTGGGGTTTTTTTTGTTTTGTTTTGTTTTTTTCTGGAATAGCAACATAGCCTTATTATTTGAATGCTTTGCTCAGTGTAGTTAGAGGCAGTATTTTCTACATATATTTTTCTAATGATCTTCTCTGAAAGTGACTCTCATCTTTACTCAGATCAGTTTTTAGAGTACTATATCCCCACTTATTTTCTGGTATTACTTTTCATTCACGTAGATATCCATGTGTGCTGTCTAATGTTTGCCTTACCCAGAAATTGCCATCACTTTTCCCTCCTCCTCTTGCATGGAAATATACTTTGATAATTAAATCTGTTAATGTAGACAGTATTAGTATCTTGATTGAAGGAAAATTTCCATGTTTGATTGTATGACAGAATCTCTTGGGATTATTAAAAATGCTTTCTTTCCAAACTTCATTAATGTCTTTTTCTTTTCTTTTTCTTACTATTTTTTTTTTACTTCAGTAGTATGTAATTATTCCTGTGTTTGAAGTTACTATCAAAAATGTGAAAGGGATCTTCCAAACCAGATGACTTCAGTGTTGTTTCTGGTTACATAGCCAGAGGGATTCTCCTTATGAGGGTCTTCTGCCTGGCAGGACTGGAAGATGGGCCTGATTCCATGTTGACTGGCCAAGTGTCCTTTGTCTAGTCCTTTTTACTGGCTGCCATGATCTTGGATTGTCGGCATGCTCTGTATTACTTAGGTAATACACAAGGTATTCTCATCCCTCAAGAGATGTGTGAAGGAATGTCTCAGAAGGAGGCACTGGAGACAGGATGTCCAGCATAACATCTAGGGCATGGTATCTTGTATGAGGGGAGGAAAGTAGGTTTGGACCAGGTAAAATGATGAGTACTCTGCTGATGACTGCCACTGAAGAGCATGATCTTGGGATTCTGAATGACATCCAGGAGAATATGGATCAGTAGCACTGAAAAAAAGCAAATCAAGTGATTAGATTATTAAGAAAGACATAAAGAACAAAATAATCCCCAGCATTATAACACTGTACAAATGTTTCATCTTTCACATGCACCTGAAATAAATATGGGGAGAAAAAGAGAAAATCTACAAAAAGAATGCTGGGCTAAGAACAAAGGAATGCATGGAGAGTGCTTAATGTATGTGGCTTTCAGGGACAGCCATAGCTGTCCTCAGCAACAGTTTGTTTGTATTGGACAATCCTAGTTCTTTACTCAAACTTGTGAGTTTTTCCTCCCATTTTTGTAAAAAAAAAAAAAAGAATAGGCTCCATCAGCTGCTGTGTCTGTGCTTGACTTGCAGTAATGGGTTAATTCTCTCTGCTAACTAGATTTTCTTAAACACTTCTATGGGCCATAAGTATTTCCCCATCAGTTTTCATCTACCAGATGAGCATGGGAGCCAACTTGCAGCTCCAATAAGCACCTAGAGCTTTCTCCTCTTCTGGGGTTTACATGTTATGATATTATTGTTTTTCTGACAAGAGTAAGCACCAAGATTTATAGCAAATATTTCAAGCATCAGTATATATGATTCTGGGAGGCATTCTTGGCTACCATTGCAGTTAAATTTCCAAAACAGTTTCTGTGTAAGTTTTCAGGTGGCCACAGTATTCTGTAAGTGGGATTTCTGCCTGCAGTTTGTAGCTCATAAAATTTTTGAAAGCTCATCTTTGTATGGTCACTTTTTGCTTCTCCCAAAACCTCTCTTCTGGATAAGAAAGTCTTCTAGTACCTGAAGCATCTGATCTTTTACTTAGAATAGTGTGGTGGTACATTCTATCAAGGAGTGGAAACAGTATTCAGGAACAGAAGTAATCTATCCGTGTAAACCAACATTGCTCAACAGTAATCTGATGCCCAGCCAGAGAGTGTTCCATGGGAACTCTTAGCCTGCTGAGGCTACAGTTCAACAAATACGTTAAGCTGGTGCTGCTGCTAAGATAAGTGCTCCCACTCTACCTTTCTTTCTGACTTCTCACAATCTCAGCTAGAAAGTATTTTCTTCTTTTGTTTTTGACTTGGGCCTTGTACCAAACCAAGACCAGAGCAACAACAGTGTTGTGGAGTGGGAACAGACTGGCAGAGCTGAGAGAGGACAGATTTTGTTTGGGCAAAATGCTTGTTAGGATGGGCAAAATGAGAGTTGTAGCAATGTTTTGTCTCAGATCTGGAAGATTGAGATGGTATCTTTGTGATGCCCCTAGTATATTTTATATCCCTTAAAGTGCGTAAAGACAAGAAAGAAAAAAAATTCTATTTTTATGTCAGCAGTGCCTTCCCTAATACGAACTCTTACTCTGTCATCTAAATTTTCTCAGTTGGCCAAGGAGAAGCAGGTAAAACTTCTTTTTATACCAGAGACCACTGTCATCTGCTGTTACCTGCTTTGCAGAGAAGGTATATCTTTCCTTTGATGAATGAATATAAAAGTGAATAAAAATACCCTAATTTACACTTCTTGCAGATCCAGCTGAGGTGGCAGAAAGGTTACTGTACTGGGGATGGGCTTATCAGCTACCAGATTTAAATCTAAGTTTTTAGACAGACCTCTGAATCACTCTGTGTAGGCCTTATCTTTGTGGGTAATAGTCTAAAATAGCAGTTGTGAATATCAACTAAGTGCTGCTAATCTGCTGTGTTGCACCTTTTTTATGATTTGTCCTGGTGCATTTTTGAAATGGGGTGAAATTCAGTCATAGAGTGGAATGGATTTGTTTTTGTGTAACATAATTATGTCTGTACAAAGAGCACTGGAAGAGCACCATATGTGTTTTATTCATATTTTGTCTTTGATAGCAAGAGCTTCCCTATTCAACTAACCTCTAAGATTTCAATTGAAAGCCTCAAAAGCAAGATGCCTTGGCTAGTTATAATACTTTCTGTTCTCTTTTCTTCCACCTCAGTTAGAGCATCAATGTACAGAACTCCTCAGTGGAAAAGAGGAAACAAAAGTAGAGAACACCAAGCTGAAGCTGACTAACCAGGAGCTGCTGAGAGATTTGGAGAGAACATCTCATGAACTGAGTCTGGCTCAACAACAGTTACAGGTGCTTCAGGAGGAGGCAGCAAGACTACATGAGGAGAAGGAAATGTGAGTCTCCAGCTGCGGTAGTTGTAGTGCATTTGCTTAGTGTGCCAGTGAGCCTCCTTCTCGGGGTATTCAGTGCAGTGATTTAGTCTTGTGTCATAAACAGAAACCACCAGCAAAGCCATGTGCAGTTCTAGCCATTTCCCCCCAAGTAGTTCAGCATGTTTTCTGTAGCATATCTGGCTTCTACAGAATCTTTTAGTATGTGTTCAAAATGTCCGTGTTCTCCCCTCTGCCATTTGTTGAAGGTATTTAGAAGTAAAAATCAGGATAATGTCTTAGCTTTGACATACCAATGGCATTCCTTACAGAAATTACAGCTGTGGCTCATGATGCTCCTTCCTCCTCAAAGCTAAGTCTGTCTGAAACTTGTTTCTCAGAATGCACTCTGGCTGAGTCACCTAGGATGGACCTTTTTAATTCATCAAAAGTAAGCCTAGGACACAATTGCAAACCAAGATAGAACATAGCTTATCACAATTCAAAGAAAGCCTAATAATTTGGGGGGTTCCAGTTCAAATATTGTGAACTTCAGATTTTGACTCTGAATTTAAAAAAAAAAAATTAAGAAGAAATATTTGCGATTTGTATTTTGAGGGATTGAAATTACTTTTAAGTGACAGGTTAGCCTACCTGTTTTGCTTCAGCCTTCTGCACAAAGCAGAAGTTATATTACCCTGAAGCTGTAATTGGCAGAAATGTTCACTGAAGTCCATTTTAAATAAATGCTCAAGGATCGGTAAAACTCTCTCCCTGCCAGTGGAAGGCACATGAATGCCAGACGTATCTAACCAGACTCTATATATTTCAGCAACGAACTGTATAACTCAGAGTTGTTGCTGTTTGACAAATTTCAGGATAGAGCAGAATATTAGTTCAAATATTGTATTTTTTTCTCTTAAGATTTGTGCCAAATTCTAATTAGTTATTACTTAATTAGTTTTTTCCTTGAGGGCATGAATAATGAACTTTATTGATAAATTGTTGTTAAAGAATGGCCATGATGTTTAGAACACTATTTTTAGGTTTGCATGCTTGATGTGTGTTTTGGAAGTAGACAGTAGAAATATTCCTCCTCAAGGTGGTTTGTTTCCTCTTTGAGGCCTCTCTTTTCAGATCCAGAGCAAAGACTATGGAAGGATCTGATTTTAAAGCTACAGAGGAAATCTGCCCAGTGGTCAGACTGCTGAATAATACTACTGAATTTACAAAGCACTTGGGATTCAATAGAGGTTTATGGAATTAGAGCTCAGCCCTACTCAACTGCACCTGCAGTGTTGCTTTAAACATCTGTATCAGTCTGGTAAGACCTGAGCTGTTGAAGCAGGTGTAATGTTCAGATGGTGCACAGGAAGAACTTGAGGCTTCACTGAGAGGCAGAAAAAAAAAATTAAGGCCAGACACCAAATTGCACTAAGTCAAAGTAAATGGCATTACAATGGCTGCATAACTGTCAGGATTTGGAAAGATCTTGTAGGAATTGTAGATGTGTTGTGAGCCTGACATGTGGTTCCAGCAGCAAAATAAGTTCTAATTTTGGATAAAATGTTACCTGTTTTTCAGTGGCCATGAGTGAGAATTATTTCAGCAGTGTGTCTTTTCTGAATTCTTCAGGTGCCAGTATCAACCTCGATTAAGTGCTCTGGATGAAAAAAATTAAAAAGCTGTATTTCTTTAAAAAAGAACCTCTGCTCCTTCCTTGGCTAACTCAAACTGCTGTGGTACTGTGAGCCTTATACTGAATAAACTTTTTTAAAACTAGTAACAAATCATGCAGAATAAGATCTACAGGTTTGTAGAAGCTGAACTCTCTAATGTAGATACTCGTAGGGGAAAGCATTTTAGCAGTGTTCTTGCCATGGTTAGAACAATTTAATTTTTTTCTTTTTATTACAGGGAGGTCTACCGAGTAACAGAAACCTTACAGAGAGAGAAGTCAGGACTTCTGAAGCAGCTGGATTTTTTGAGGTAATGCAGACCTTATATTCAGGAACTTCTTACATCATTCTAAAGAGGTACATTAAAGGATGAAATGATCTTGGAATTTGTAGTAAGTGTAGGTATCCAGGTGTTGACAGTGTGCCAGGGAGAAGAGGCTGGAGTTGTGCTATGCTGACACAAACAACAAAGGGCACAGCAGAGCCCCACAGCCATCATGGTGCTTCTGGGAAAGCCTCTGTGAGAAGGGGAAGACAACAGCACAACAACTAATTAGAGAGGAGTGAGGAAAAAAATGTGTCAGAAAGCCCTTCAGACACCAAGGTCAGTAAAAAAAGCAGGGTTAGAAGGTGCTCCAGGCATGGGAGCTGCGAGTCCCTGGTAGCCTGCTCAGAGCCCACACCAGAGAAGGATCCTGGCAGGACTTTGGCCTGTGGAAAGGAGCCTATGCAGGAGCAGGTTTTCTGGCAGGAACTGCAGCCCATGGGAGATCCACACTGAAGCTGTCTATTTGTGAAGGACTGTGCTCCATGGAAAGGATCTGTGCTGGGAGAGTTTGTGGAGGACAGTAACCCATGTGAGGGAACCCACACTGGAGCAAGAGAGCAAGCACAAACCACACTGTTCCCCATGGCCCTGTGCCCCTTGGGGTTGGTAAGGAGGTAGAAATGCTGAGAGTGTAGGAGTGAAGTTGAGCCTGAGAAGAAAGGGAACTGGGGGAAGGTTATTTTATTTTTGTCTTTGCTTCTCATCGTCCTATAGTTGAGTCTATTTTCTCTGTAGTGGTAGTTGGTAAGTAATCTTCTCGTTCTTGCCTGGACCCATGAGTTTTTCCATCTTATTTTCTACCTTTGTCATCTTGAGGAAGGGGAGTTGAGAGAGTGGCTGAGTGCACATGTGGCAGCCAGTCAAGGTCAACTTGCCAAAGGATTAAAACACAAAAGATAGTAGAAATGATTACAAAAGACTTTTGTGTGCCTTGTTCTTGTGTATTGTAGAAGGCAGTACACCTGAAAGATACGCTTTGTTTTGGCAATTCAGTACTGTAGGACAATCTCCTTTCCAGAAGTCAAATGTAACACAGAACAACAGTGAACTGTGCTAAGCTGGTGCTATGATAGAAGCCTGACTGCAGGAGACTTGCTTGCTTTTAAAAGGCTCTACTGTTTCTTAAGGGGTGAGAGTTCAGCCAAAGTAAATGTTCTTTCCTCAAAATGCTTGTTTGAAAAATGATATCAAAATATAGTTACCTAACATTTCTTTATGGATAGACTTCAAAGTTTGGAGCTATGTTCAGACAACCTTAGCCCTCCCATTAATATGCAGCAATGTTAGGTTTTGTTTACTCAGTGGTCAGTTTGCATGGGCTATAGATTGCACCTGCTTGTAGGCTTTCATTGACTGCATTTCCTTTGGGAGGCCTCATTTTAAAGTTACCTAAAAATTTCCCATGCTTGAGGGGACGGTCTTATTTTGCAGTGTGTTTTCCATATGGCCACTCTGTGTGGTGTGGTCTTGCCTGCTGCAAGTAATGGGGACGTGGGTAAAAAAATCTGACAGCAGAGGTTGTTCCTGTTCACCCAGGCTGTAGTGGCTACTCTTTCTCTTTTTGTGGCCAGGCCAGGAGTGGATGCAGACAGAGGTTGATATACTAAGAAGGTATATTGTCAGATCTGATCAGAGTTTGCTGATTGCCTGGAGTCTCTATTTCTTGACATTTTCACTGTTTCTGCATAAAGGATGGAAAATGTATGTTTTCCTAGGGAGACTTTTCTGTGGCAGCCACAACTGTAGCCTTTAGAGGGATATAACTGGCCTTCACAGCTGTCACCAGATGAAGAGATAGTGTCCATTACACCCTCTCCACATTAGGACATGGTATTTATTGTGAAAATCATTAAACATTCTAACTTATAGTAAGTGAAGGCATGTTGATTAGAACTGGTTTCTGTGTTAAAACATTTTAGATAAACCACAGAATGATGTTCAGATGCCATCTGGCTTTAGTCAGCATAGCCCTACTGGAGAATGAATAGCCCAGACAAGGAACTGGCTGTGGCGAGAAAATAAATAAAGAATGATCAAAGGTTTACTCTGCCAGCTGTCCAGCCTGTTTGTTAGTGTGCAGTGGAAAAGTCTACAGTTCTAAAACTTGGCCTCAGTGTTTCTTTTGTTTGCGTTCTCTTTACAGAGAGAGGAACAAACATCTTAAAGATGAACGGGACATATTTTTACAGGTAACCACTACTATTTTCAAACCTAGTGTTAAGCAAACACATATCAAAACAGCCATTGAGAAGGGAATGAGAAGACTGTGCAGGAGACAGACATTTGTGCTACTTAAATCTTGCACCATTCTTAATTTGTATTATCTTTTTTTCTTATTTAAAAGTAAGATTTTAAAATTTGCTGAACAATTTTAAGAGCTACATGTTTAGAATTATAAAGTTGGAACTATCTGGAGAGAGATGAATGTGTTTTAGAAAAACTAAGAATTCAGTCATGAGGGGATGAAATAACCTAAAAATTGAACAATTAAATCATGTTAATCTGTTTAGTCAAAAGTGGCTAATATCCTTTATACAACAGTACAATGACTAAGTACTTGAATCAGTACCTGAATACCGATTGGTACTGGGTAAGAGCAGATCATATTAACTTTTTAAACAGCAGCAGATAATGGGCCTCTAAGAAGTTCCAGAATAATCCTGGTGTAAGGAGAGTATCTGTTGACTTTTTTTTATGACATTATCCTGTTTTATTGTTCCACTCAGATTACAAAGCAGGTGAATTCTTGCAAGATCTGGGTTTTCCCTGTTCTGATTGTTTATCAATCAGAATTCTGAAGCATTTATACCTGTAGGATTTTTTTCCGGATTTTTTTTCATATGCATTGCTTTATTTAAGCATTAGGAAAGAGGGCAGTTGACCATAATGAATAACAAGAGTAAATTAGTAAGAGGTATTCTGTATTTCTGCAGAAATGCAAAACAAGTGTTCCAAAAGCCAGCTGGAAGCAAAGATCAGGGTCTATTATTGGGAAATACATAGAGGGGAAGATGCTATCTAACAGGTAAGAACCTTTCTCATGTGTTCCCTATTTGAGTATGATGAGGCTTATAGAAAGATGATGTGGAATGTTTTGTTTCTGGTATCTTTGGACTTTTCAAAGCATGCATTTCTAAAATGTCTGTCACTATAAGATTGCTGTGCTCATTAAGAAATTTGAAAATAAAGTGACAAGTTTTCATGTAGCACAAGTGTACTGTCAGCAAAGGCAAGAGATTTCCCCATTGTGGATTAATATGTGCTGGGACAAAAAGCTGTCCCATTACTGCATGTTTATGTGGTAAGGTTCCCTTGCTAACTTCCTGAAAGAGTCTATCTGCTGTCATTGCAGAGAATGGCAGTCCTGTTGTAAAGTATGAGACAGGGAACTAGTAAATACAGAGAATTTAATTCTCAGCTGCGTTGCTGTAAACTTGAAATCAACAGGAATAAGATGGTGATCTCAGTGCAAAACCCAGTGCTTTCTTTGAGACAAGAGGAATCAGAAAGACTTAGTATTTCACTTTGAAATAGTAGCTAAAACAATGACCCTGCAGGCACAAGGTCATGAACTGTAAGGAGGGAAAGCTTTCATAGGCACAGTTTAGTATGTTCGGTACTGAGAAGTGAAGCATCACTGGCAGAAGCAGTTACGGAACAAAAAATCATACTACAATTTAGGTGGGAAGGACCTCTGTCTCTAGTCCAATCTCCTTCTCAAATAGGTCTAACTCCTTAGCTACATAAGATTGCTTAGGGCCTCATTCAGTTGAGTTTTTGATCATCTGGATGGAGGTCCCACAGCCACTTTGGGCACCTGTGGCCTTGCTGCAGCAGTCTCCTGAAGAAATGTTGGTCCCTGTATGAAGTCGGCATTTCTCATATTGCACCTTGCATTTGTGGTCATTGTGCACAGAAGACTGGATATATTTGATCTACGCTCCTTCTTTTGAATCCCCACTTAGCCTATTTTTGATCCATATTAAGCAAACCCATGTCCCTTCTACCTGCTAAAGAGAGAATTAGGTTATGCATGGAAGGGATCTGGGTTGGGTGTCTGTTTTACTCCTCCAGAATGGAGGTGGGGAGTGACAAATGAGAAACTAACTTGAGCTTTTAGAATTGAGGTTAATCTAATATCTAATTCTTCTTCAGGTTTCTCCCATAATTTATTAGCTTTGTCTATGATGCTTATAATTATCAAGCATGCTATATATATGCATGTGGTCTGATGAGCTGACTTTTCAGCAGACATTGGACTGAATCTACTATGGCTGCTGTGAGTAGTAAAAAACATGGGAGATTAAATTCAGTTACACTAGAATAAAAGAGTAGGAACCCAGCTCCAATATATTTTTGTGATGTACTTTCTTTTTTCTCTCTATCTAGCCATTCATTTGAAGAAGATGATATTTTCAGTAACTCAAAGAGAGGGAATTCTGCTGGACTGAATGGAATTCTCTCTGAAGAGCCTGACGCTGAAGTCAGTGGAGGAATGTCTAAAGTGTCACCTCTCCAAAGAATAATATCAATTGAAGAAGATCCCCTACCCCAGCTTCTTGACAGGCTGGCTGATAAGCAGCTGAACAGATGGACTGGAGAAGATGACAGTACTTCTTCTGAGGTGGAAATGCGTAAGAGAAACACAGAACAATCAATGGAACATTCACCTTCATCTTCCAGAGAGCAGCCTGTAGGGAAGGAAACACTGTCAAATGTAAGAGGGCAAAGGGGACCTCATCTTGAGTATAGTGTGAAGTTCTAGGCCTTATGATTAAGGAGGATGTGAAGATCCTTGAATGTGCTCAGAGGGCAACAAAGCTGGTGGATGGGCTGGAAGGTGTGTGCTGTGAGGAGCAGTGGGCTTGTCTGGTTTGATAAAAAGGAGGCAGAGGGGCAACCCCCTTGCTCTCTGCAGATCCCTAAGAAAGGGATGTGGAGAGAGAGTCACTGATCCCTTCTCCCTGGGATCCAGTGACAGGATGTGGGGAAATAGTTCAAAGCTGCCTCCAGGGGAGCTCAGAATGGATGTTAGGAAACATTTCTTTACTGAGAGGGTGATCAAACAATGGAACAGGCTTCCTAGGGAGGTGGTCCATGCTCCAAGCCTGTCAGTGGTTAAGAAACATTTGGCCAATGCCCCTAATAACCTGCTTTAACTTTTGGTCAGCCGTGAAATGGTCAGGCAATTGGACTAGATGATTGCAGTAGGTCCCAACCAACTCAAACTGTTGTGCTCTGTTCTATTCTAAAGGACCTTGGAAAAGATGAAATGGCGTTGAAGGGTAATGTGCTGTGCTATTCTTTGAATGTAAAATGAGTCAGTTTTCTGTTTTTAAGTTAAAGCATGACAAATTAAGCCAGTGGGAGATGGAAATGTACTGCACAATTGTCCTGGGTTGAGCTGGCAAAATGCCAGCTGTCCAAGACAGAGTGAAAAGGGTTCCTCCTCCCCCCAACCAGCTAAGAGGAAAAGAAGAGGGAGAGAGGAAAAAAACAACTTCCAAAGCCAGGTCTATGCTGAAACTAACTACATGTATTTATACAGAGAAGAGAATATTAAGAGGAAACTACACTATAACACACACTTACACAAGTTACATATATATAACAAGGAATAACTCCCCACTCCCCAATTAATACAAAGCCCATTACTCTAAATTCATAAGCACTCCAAAAGACACTCAGCAAGAAAGAGAAAGTATAACAACAAAATATTTCTACTTCCCTGAATGCAAACAAAATGCAAGCACAGGCAAGAGGAGCAGGGCCTAGCATAGTAGAGGAGCTGATAGATGTCCTCCTCTTAGTGCAGCCATGATGGAACTAACTAAGCCACTCCCACACACTGGATTTTACCCCCTTTGAGATGATGTAGTATGGTATGGAATACAATATTATTGGCTGGAAGAAGTCAGCTGTTAGCTAGCTCAGCCCAGCTCAAGTCATCTGACAATCCTAGGCCTAGCTGAACTTTAAAACCTAAATTTAGGCCCATCTGGCCAAACCCATAACAACAATAAATATTGAAGGGAAACTCAACCTAAAGGAATGGCAACTGCAGACAATGTGTGCATAGGCTTATGTCTGAGGGAGTGTTTAGGAAAAGTGAACTTAAGCCTTGTAACAGATGACACAAAAAGATCCACTGAAAGGTAGCAATGGTCTTAAAAAAAAAGCAAGTCTTTTTTTGAATTTTTTTTTTTCCCACAAAGTGATATTTCTCATATTCTGATACTTTTGATTCAGCTTTGGTAGCTCTTACATTATCTGAGAAATAATGAGATAAATACCATTACTTTTTAATTGTTTTTGAAATTTTAATTAGTGAATTGAAATCTGGTATTTTTTTTCCAGCTCTAGCTCGTATATGCATGTTAGCAATGAATTCACCATACAGTAATAATCCTTAAAACAATATGCTGGAAGGTACATTTCTTGCGAGTCTAAAGTTTTGCTTGCACTGTTATTGCTTCAGAGCTGGCTGTGCTTGTTTTCTAATTTTAGTATCATTGTTAAGTATTACTCAATTTTAGATTCTTGAAGCACATATTAAAAAGATTAAAGTATAAGAAAAATAGGTTTGCTTGGTCATAATTATATAGTTCTTTTAGAAGAAGCAAGCATATCTAAAAAAATTATGATAGAATTATGCCATGGTTACATAATACCTTCTAAGTGGTACCTTTGAATAAAAAGTCGAGGGTACAGAACAGAGCTTCGTCTTTTGAAACTATTTAATTCAATGCATGCTTTTTGCTTGCTGTATGACTTTTTTTGTATCAGATTTTCAAAGTATGGCATCACTGGACTTCAGGACAGCAGAAGTCAGGTAGCTCATCTTGTCCTGCTGGAACAAACCTGTCCTGCCTGCTCTGTTTCAATAGAAAACACATCTCAGCTGGGTAGAAACTTGATCTTGTTTTTTCTTATATTTTTTTCTCAAAAACAGTAGACAGCAGACAGGGAATGGAGAGAAGAAATCATAAAATTACTCATGCCTGGTTGTTGAAAGCATTTTGTAAGTTAATTTCCAAAGATTACTTAGAACTGGGAATGCCCATACCTTAGCCCAGCCTTTAGTTTGGGTTGGGTTTTTTTGCCCTTTTTTTTTTGTTTGGTTGGTTTTCTGTGTTTTTCTTTTGTTGGTTGGTTTGTTGTTTTTTGTTTGTTTGTTTTTCTGGTTTGTTTTTGTTTTTAAATTTAGTTTAAAAAAAAAGGCAACACAGCAGAATACTCCTTTCTAGTAAGTTCTGTTCATGTGGCACTGAAGTATGTGCATGATTCTCTTGGCCTGCCAAGGACTATCAGTTGATGGAATTTCATTGCTTGGGGCAGTCTCTGTGCCATGTAAGTGTCTGACTGCTGTCATTTGGTGTGAGTAACTCATCGTCTCCTTCCACACATGCTGCAGCTGCAGTCAGATCAATTTCTCATACAACTCTGTGTTTCCTAAATGGTGACTTCTGGGCTCACCGCTTTCTGAACATGAGATTTAGACATCAAAAGTGATCTTGTTCCACACAGTGCTCGCACGCCTTTTCCCTCTCCTGACAGCATGCCTGGGCTAGGAGGAGTGCTATTCAATTAGTGAGAGTTTTCATGTCAGCTCTGCATGTAATGCTCAGCTGGAGCTGAAGAAAACTTCAGAGAAAGGTAACTCCCTGCTTGGTGCATCTTGAGTTATTAGGTGTGAGTGTCAATCAGCTTGCTTCTGCAGGCAGTTGTTCTCTCCCCTTGTGTTTTGCTCCTCAAAAGCTCTGCAGCATAAAGGCAAAGAAGGCAGAATGATTCCTTGCAGCTGTCTGCAATGGCCTTGTACTGTTGCATTCCATGATTTCATTGCTTACTATCTGAAACTCCTAGCTGGTGGCACTACACCTTCCTATTCCCCATATATTCACAATAATTCAGCTGCTAATCCTTCAGGACCTACTGCATATTACAGTTGAGTAGAACCAATGTCTGTGGCAGTCATATACTGGCCAGCAACTACTGTTGTCGCTGGGAGTTGGCAATCAGGTAGAACATTTTTCTGAGTGGCTGTAAATACAAAGCTGCAATTAGCATTAAAAGAAATTTGATTGGGAAAACACCTGAAGGAACTATAATGGAAATTCAAGCAAAATTTTTTATCCAGAACCTCTGCCTAAGATACAGTTCCTCTCCCCTCAGTCCTTTCAATGTGGCATAGAAACCACTGTGTTTAATCCTGTCATCTTCCACATTTGTGTTTAATTGCACAAAATTTACTCTTTATATCAAGACCACCCAAAAGACACATCTAGGGAAGACTTTTTCATAATTCATTCCTTAGTACAGTGCTCAGATGCAGGTTTATCAAGTTTTATTATTAAAGTTATTTTCATGAGTGGAATTGATACATTGCGGTGAAAAATTACTTCTAATTATGCTGGGAGTTTAGCTGAAGGCCTTTGGTGTCTCTGAGTCTTAGTGCTACTGAGGTGTGTATCACCAGTAGGGACAAGGTATTTCAGGTCACGTAGTCCATATATTTAGTTATTGTTCTCAGAAGCACTGTGAAAATGCTGCCATGTTGATGATTATATCTTATCTTGTTTTATTTCCCAGAGCACACAGTCTAATAAGCTGGGAAATGTTTATCAGCCGAACTGACAATTTCCTTTATAGAAATGTATGTGTACTACTAGTAGCCTATAGTTGCAGTGGGGTTTGGGATTTTAATAGAAAAGGAGAATAAAAAAACCTCAGCATAGTCCTAATGGGCTATTAGCCCAGTTCATAAAAGAGACAGACACTTTTGTCCCCAAAATTTACAGCAATGAATGATTTTGGGTTTTTTTTCATACTAAGGAAAACAGCAGCTTGAGGTTTTGTTGGTTTTTGTTGGGTTTTTTTTTCCACATCAATTGTAGCCCTCTGTTTCTTCTTCTTTCTGGAAGACTTCAGTATATTTGTAGAAAACACTTCCAAGCCCAGACTTCAATGGGTGGAGTATATTCAGAGGACTATTGGGCAGTGAATTCAGTCCTTTTGTCTTCATGAAGGCAGCAGTCTCAAGGATTCTGCACCCTTATGCTTTGCTGCCCAAAAGTGCTCCAATGACTGGCAGAGGGCCTTTCCCTTCCTCCTCTCCCTCCCCACAACCCCCACCTCAACAACCTAATACCAAGACCATCCCTGACCTTGCTGCCCTTCTGCAGCATTGGAAACAAAGTTTCTGTCTCCCTTTTCCTTCACCTTTACATAAAATAGAAGAGACCAGCCAGGGCACCCTCTGCAAACCAGCTGGTGCTACAGAGTTCTTCCCTAAGCAACTCCTGATCTACATACAAAGGAATAATGACCTACTTGACAGAGGATATAAATATTCTCTCCAGCATCCACTTAGCTTAGCCTGCAGTAAACAGAACCTGGATAAGCAGAACAAATTGTTGTTCCTTCTGCTTAAAAAACCAAATGACAGAAACATAGCTGAATGTTTACAGCCTGATTAACTGGTCTAATTCTCTCTGCCTGTATCTTTCTCCTATGCTTCTGCCTGTAATGTTAAACAGATGTAGAAATGCAGTAATTGAATGGGGCTCTTGGCTCCATGGTAGTAGCAGAGAGAAGCTGGTGGCATAAGCCAAAAAATTATGACTTTGCTTCTGTTATGTAGATGAAGTTGTGCTACTTCCTCTGTGTCATTGGTATGGGATGAAGCTACTGAGCAGAGCTGTGTGAAGCTTTATAAATTTTGATTTGTGGCCATGAACATTTTATTTTGTTAGTTTCACGCATTTTTCAATGCAGTGCCATGTAAAGGTTCATACTCAGTATACTTCCAGAGCTCAGTGCAAATCACTGCACTTCAAATTATCTGGAATGATGCATAGCAAACATCCGAAATGCTGAGTTATTTTAAGAAACAGAATATTGCTTCCTGAGTAATGGAGAACATGATAGGATAAAATCAATTCTTTCTCCCATCTCAGCCTTTAACTGGAGAGGCAACAAGGTTTATAGAACAGTTGGAGACTAATTTTTGCTCTTACTTGAAGGAGGAGAGAATAAACTCTGTCCCAGAGCGCTTATTCAAGATTATTTTTGTGGGCAATTCAAGTGTTGGAAAGACTTCATTCTTAAGAAGATTTTGTGAAGATCGTTTTTTCCCAGGCACAGCTGCTACTGTAGGTAAGTTTAAGAAACATTATTCCTATTATTATTTTTGTTCCAACAGTGCTTAGCTGCTTCTACTGAGATTAGGCCTTGTGTTATAAAACAGAAGCAGACAGATTTTGCGTAAGTAGGACATGGAAAGTGACTTCTCCTCAACTGGGAAGCACATAACTGATGGACAGGTTTCTGAGTAGATTCCATACTGAAACCCTACTGGTTTCAATGAAGCTGGAATTACCTTGTAGCTCTCACTGTTCTGAAATGGATATCCTGCTTTCCTGCTGCTTTGGAAGAGACCAGGTCTCCTGGGTGTTCTGCCATATTGAAACAGATATGTTGATTGCCAAAGAGCATCTCAGCACCAGGTGCTGAATTGTACCATGTCATCCTCTCCAAATTAATCCAGTCGGAAAGAAGAGCCTAGGCACCAATTGTTGATGTTGATGCCTTCTTCAAGGTAAGGTTAGTGATTTCCCTGACGTGTAGCTTTTTATTGACTAGATCTTTATTAACTGGAATGGTAGCTTAGACACCTACATGTAATTGTGTATTTGTATATCCTATAGACCTCTGCTATGTCCTATCCACCTTGTCTTGCAAATGGCTGGTACACCTCTCTAGACTCTGAGGTCTTACACAGTGTGTGCAATTTTCCAGAAAAGCACAGGAATTAGTCTGACCTCTTCCATCTTCTGGCTGGTCATCTAGGGTTCTTGCAAAGAAAATGGCAAGGAACTATTTGTCATAACTTTGATTTAGTGTTCACAGGTGTGGACTAGGCTGGCAAGATAGAGACAGTTGAAAAGTCAAGTAAACAATCTGGAGAAGAGTGTTCTCACTGAATTTCTACAGAGTAGCTGAAGTTTCTTCCCTTGAGATACAAGCAATGAATATGTCCTCCATCCAGATTTCTTAATTGTCTGTTGAAGGAATGCAGACATAGATGCTTCTTCATTACTGCCAGTGGTAAAAGTCCCATTGATGTGGAAAATGGCCCCAAAGAAATTGTTGATGCCCTACTGAGATCCCTTCCAATTTGAATTATTCAATGATTCTGTGATTTTATTATATGGTACAGTGTGATACAAGAAAATGCAGGTTGTCATTAGGAGGAGATAGTGACTAATTAACATTTAAGACTCAAATTATTGTTATAAATGTCCAGAAGATACTTACTTACATCTTCACAGGTTACGGAAACTGGGAGAGGATTCATTTAAAAGTTTACATAAATTAATTTTTATCTCACTTCCATTTAGCCCCTTAATTAGGAGACTAACCTAACTGTAGTGAGTTCATCTTCTGTATTCTGAAGAGGATAGGTAGAAGGTTCTCCACATGTTTGGTCCATCTATCTTCAGCATTTCTCTTAGGTTCCACTGCCCCTTGTGCTATGCCTTGTGTTTTTCTACTGGTTGTAGAAAGTGCTTATGTGGTTAGCTATGATTAAATGAACAAATTTCATTCAACTGAAGTTATATAGCATGTATTCCAGGCTATATGGCTTAGACTCCTGTGGACTGTCAAATGGACCCTTGACTCATGTTCCCTGATTTGGAAACTGACTTATCTCACAACTTTTACAAAATTAAACTGTGCTATTAACATTCATTATTGTATTACTGAAGAACTTCAGGCAAATAAAAGCTCCTCTTGTGCTCTGATAGTTGGAGACTATGGACATAATTCTTAATGTAATAGCTATTTTGTTACCTTTCTGGAATTATTGCTATATGCTGGATCCAGTTTTCAAAGATCAAACAGCATATAAAGAGACAACTTACGTTGCATTTGTGTTGTAGGTGTGGATTACAATGTGAAAACTGTCACAGTGGATAATACCCAAGTAGCGCTGCAACTCTGGGACACTGCTGGCCAGGAACGGTGAGAAACATTCTGCTGTGGTTTAACCCTAACAGTCAGCTAAGCTGTGTGGCTGTTCCCTGACTCCCCCATGCAGTGGGATGGAGGAGAGAATTGGAGGGATGGAAGTGACAAAACTCATTGTTTGAAATAAAGACAGTGTGATGAAATTTAACTCTATCCTAGTCAAAACCAGTACACATTTTAAGTTTTGCCTCCTTGAATCATCTGTTTGAAGATTAGTAAGCATGGACCTAATCCTGCTTCTCAGGAGAGAAACACATACAGGAGTACTAATAGAGCCAGTCGATTCACAGTTTAGGTCCTTCCCTTGTAGAAATAGTGTGCTGATTTGCTGCTAAGCTCATTGAAAAAAACCTGCCAACCTGTAAAGGAGATTCTTATTTGTGCTCTTAAAAGTTTCGTACCACACCGTTTCTTTAGGAGGAAGGCTAATTTTGAAATGTACCTAAAATTGTTTCATATGGCAGAAAATGCCTTAATAGAAAAAAATGGTTTTCTTTTAAACCAAAACAATCCCATTGTAGTCAAAGAACTCCCAAGATTTTGTAAATCTTCAGTTGTAATTTCCTTCTCCATCTCCTCACCTGTCATGTAGTTTTCCATTACTAAAAACAAGGATGATAATGATAATCTGCATTTTCTACAGCAAGTGTGTGTAGAAAAGCTCCAAAAACCTAGCTAGCTTTATAAGAGCATTTAGTGAGTGGGAAATTTCTGCTCCAATCTCAAAATGAAAGAGGGTGGGAGAAGGTGAGATATGCATCTAGTTAGCCAGTCTAACCCAGAATCAATTAAAGAAGTCAGGGGGAACTTTTCCAAACAGTTTCTTTCAAAAAATACTTTTTTTTCCCCCCAAACAAATTTATTTTGTCTTTGCAGTAATTTGTGGGGTCTGCTGCTTCAAGAATGGGATTGTTTACTCTGATTTATAATAAGCTTCACCTTCGAAACAGAATGTGCAGTGAAGATCAGTATTACAACTTCTCTCTTGTCTAGTTTATGGAATTTTAGAGTGCATGTGTGAACCAAATTAACAGGGAGTTAACCCTTACTAAGAAACTGTATGACAACATATTCCTTTGGGAGATGGAGGGGAGGGTGGGAGTTATTAGAAATTTTTCTGTGTCAGTTTGCTGCTTCCATTGAAGAGAACTGTAAACAGGTTCTTTCTTGTAGCTACCGGAGTATTACCAAGCAGTTCTTCAGAAAAGCTGATGGTGTCATTGTGATGTATGATATAACAGCAAAGGACACATTCACAGCTGTCAAGCAGTGGCTGATAAGCATTGAGGTAATATGGCATAATTTTTAATCTAAACTCTGGTGCCATTATTCTCTACCTTCTGAACAAGGGCTGTTAGCAGGGCAAAACACAGAGAGCAGCAAGTTTGTTGTGTTGTTGCAAGTACACTTTTGCTGGTGAGTTTGATCTGCATAGTTACCAGTAAAGGTATTTTTAATCTCTATGTCTATGAAAAAAACCCCACCCCCATAGTTCTAGGGTTTTAAGGACTTCAAATGAGGGGTGGGGAAATCTCAGCATGGAGTCCCCTGATTTCTCATAAAGGTAATTCAGCTGATGCCTCCCATTGGATCACTGCTAGCACTGAGAGGTGCTTTGAATGAGTGATGATCTGATGGTCACTGATCTTCATGAGCAGTTTGACAACCAAGTCAAACCATGTAGCTCATGGGAAATTCACTATATTGTGAACATAAGCCATAAAGTATGATATCTACATTAGTGCTGTGAAACTGTCTCATGGTAGACAGTTCTGTTTCCTGGGGATCATTCTTTCAGCCACATGAAAATAAAATCATAGCCCATTCCACTGAGTGACTTCAGTTAATTAAAAATTAAAATATACAAACAGTGTAAGCAGCTGAATTTGCTTGTGACCAGAACAAAAAGTAAAAATAAAACTGAGGCTGCTGCCATAAAGGGTTGAGTCATAGTGAGAACAAATGTAGCTTCCTGTTAGGTCACTGAAAAAGTAAGGGACAAATTGAGACAAAAAGATCATTTAGTCTGATTTTATTGGGCATATGCTCTAGTATAATACATGGGTTTCCATAAAGACCAAGAGGTGGCTTAGTGAGTTCTCATTAGGACTAAGTCATTCAAATGTGCCCAAACATGCATAGTTATTCCACATAGGAGTAGTCTTACTTGAGTAATGTTAGTATGCATTTGGTAAGAGCAGGCCTTATTAAATATACAGTCTTAATAAATCAGTGACTGTTATAATTCAGTGTGGTAAAAGCTAGAAGATCATTCCAGATTTTGATTCAGAAAGATTGAATATTGTGGTTGAAACCTTTTTCCAAGCTGTAATAGTTCACTCTTCTTTACTGACTAATTTTGTTTGCTGCAAACTGTTGCTAAGTTGGACATGTGGCCAAGTCCATTTACTGCTGTAGCATTCAACCCACTTTATGAAGGCACTCACTGTGATAATTATAACCCTTTTCAGAATGAATTTTGATTTCCGTCTATTGTCTGTATTTTGGGGGTCCTATTCTGTCTATTTCTCCACTATTTCATGTAATTAATTTTGCATAATTGTACCCAGGTGTTGTCATTATTTTTCTTGGCCATGTAATTAGAAAAGCAGAGACAATAAACACACAATGTCTGAGCCTGTGTAGCATGGTGATTTTCTCCCTCCCATTTCAATATAGAGTCTAATGAGCTTCTGTGCCATTATTAAAAAAATGCCAAGTTAGTGTAATCTTAGCATTCTGTCTTTCATGTCTTGGATTCATCCAACTTTAATTCCTGACACGTTTGTAAGTGAAGTGCCACATACCTGGCTCATGTGTTAAATCTTAAATGTTATGTTATAGTGTGAAATTTGTTAGTTTTTATTCTCCTGAACTGTGATTTTTAAAATACAATGTCTCAGTTGATATTTGTACTTTGTTCTGCAGGAGGCAACTGGGGAGAATGTGCCTGTTCTTTTGTTGGGTAATAAAACTGATAATGAAAAGGAACGCGAGGTCCCTATGGGAATAGGAGAGCATCTTGCTAAGGTACTGTACTTAGGGAACCCCTTACAAAACTTGAAGATTTTGAAATGGAGTATCAATGTGTCAAAATTCATAGGAACACAGATCAATTTTAATCAGACAAGTATTTTTAAGGTTTAGGAACCCCATCACACTCATCAATTCAATTCTCAGTGATGTAAGTGCTGATAATTATAGTAGTTATAACACTGTCTAGATAAAAAAAAATGAAAAAACAAATAAAAAACCCCCCTTGACAACATCCCAAAACCAAACCAACCAACCAAAAAAAAAAACCCAAAAAGTGAGAGGAGAAAAAGAAATCTAAGAATTCACTCTCATAGTCCCTCCTTTGTTCTCTCTCTCTCTTTTTTTCCTCCCTTCTTTTTTTTTTTTCTGTCTTTTTTCTCCCTTTTCTCTGTGGTTGGATTCTTAAGAGAGAGATAATTTGGGGACCTTTTCTCCCTCCTACCTCCTGTAGAACCACAGAAGACCATCTGTTACTCCTGTGGTAGGAGTAGAAAACATGTTTACTTTTAGTAACTTTCCATCAAGGAGATAAAATAAGTAGAGTTAACAGTCTGCATTTACCAGAGCACTGGTGATCCATGGACATAATTTAAGCATTAAAGGGACTGCAAATACAGACAGACAGACTATTCTGAGTTGGAAGGGACCCACAAGGATCATCGAGTCCAACTCTTAAGTCAGTGGCCCACATAGGGGATTGAACCCATGACCTTGGCATGATTACAACCAAGTTTTAACCAACTGAGCTAATCTCAGGGTACCAGATACTTGTTTATATTCCTGTGTACCATGCCCATCAAATTTTCTTTTGAATCTCTATACAGTACATATAGTTTCTATACAGTGCATATAGTTTGAACACCAATGCCTGCAGAATATTACTTTATTTAAAAATAAGTCATCACAATATTCCTGAAAAATCAACTGAATAGGTAGGAATATACCTAAATTAAACAAAATGCTGGATTTCACATATTTACCTGTTTCTCCTTTGGAAGTAGATTTACATCACTGCTTGCTAGCTCTTTGGTTAAAAAGGGTATTTTCAAAATTTGAAAGGCAGCTGAATTTTTCTTCTAGGAAAGATTGCTGCTAGGCACCTCTCTGTAACTGAAAGAATTAGGGCCAGATCTCATTTTATTTTGGTTATTCCTACAGCCTTTTGAAATAATAATTCCACGTTCAGGCTTGTGTCCATTATTTTGTTTTTGTAGGAGAGCAATAACAGTCTAAACTTTATCCCTCAAAAGTTCTCCGTGTAGGAAACCAGCTCTGAGGCCCTGGAGGCTAGGAGGGACTCCAGGATGCAACACTGAATCCTTCTTTGATAAAAACAAGTGACACATAAATGCTAAATGGACAGAGAGTAGGTGTCTCACATGTCATGTTGCTCTCTAAAAAAGCTGTACTAGTAAAACAAAGATGAATCATTCTCATACATAGAATTCACAGCCCACCAGGCTATTAATTCTAGCATGTCATGCAAGAAAATAAAATGTTTTGCATAAGTAAAACAAAGAAAGTTGTCAAATAAGATGGTTATAATCAAATGAATGGATCTGAATGACTCATTTGAATGTGTGAATGTGCTGCCTGAGGTAGTTAAGGAATGATTAATGACAATGGATTAGTTGAAAAGCAGCATAGATATAATTAAATTATAATAATTTGCCTGCTGAGCTAATAATAACCATGAATTTTAATGAAATATTAATTCTTGCTAAATGGCCATGTAATTCCTATGAAACCACATGCCACTGTCTCTATAAGTGAATGCAACTGAGTTACTTATTTTGTGAGCAATCACCTGCACACAGGACTAGATGCTGAGATAATACAAATAAGTATAGCCATATTTGGTGAAAAGAACCCTGAACTTTTTTCTTGTGCAAAGAAGGAATCAGATTAGCCTGTTGACCCCAAAGTCCAACAGTTTTAAGGACTGTTTTAGCTTTGTTTTTTAGCTAGCTTTTTCTCTAGTCAGAAAGAAATCTCTACTTTGAGAAGGCATTCCAGCCCAGCTGTGTTAACGCTTGCTTTGCTTCTGTCCAACCCCTTACAAGTCAGTGTACTACGAATTCACATAACTCCTTTGCAAGGCAGTTCGTTACTAAAAGGAAGAATGGCAGCCTGAAGACAGTCCTTGTCACTTGAGAAGACTGCTAGTTGCAGCGTGTGTTACACCTCGTGAAAGGGGGAGTAGAATGAGTATAGGGATTGTGGAAGTGCGTTTGACTTTTTTAACAGAGGATCCAGAAGGAAAACTCCATTTAACAAATTTCTGTTTAGCTTAGCTTGATCTACTGATCAAGAGATCATATTAGCAGAACAACACAGAGAATATTCAGACATATTGTGAGCATCCAGGAACAGCTAATGTTCTGTTTGAATGGATTAGTGACAATTATTTAAATAAAATGCCTTTAGATAAAGGTGCTCCTCGGGCATGCTCATAGTCGGAATGATTTTGTTTTGGCCCTGCACATGCTTCCTGAATGATCTTAAATGGGTTGATAAATCCTTCTTCGTAGCTCTTCCTCAACTATAAAATGCTTTTGTCTGCCTTGACTTTGCAGACTTCATGGGATGAGGCCTGTTTCTATGTGTTCACACAGTGTCTCCTTTGTCAACCTGTCAGAGGCATTGTTATACAAATACTGCTAATGAGGGAGCTATCCTTGGAGTGACAGTACTTTACAGGACAGAAATCGCCCATATCCCTTTGGTAATAATTTTCTTCCTTGTTCTTTAGATGTTTGCTGATATGTAGGTAAATTTTTAAAATAAAGCAATAGGCAGTGGTCTCCAAGATTCAATAGCTAATTCCTGGATGGAGATGAATGGTGTTTCCTAGCTTATTAATTATATGTGTCCTGCCTTCTGCTAATCTGTGGTCCTCGTGCATGCTATCAATTAGAGTTTCCTCTTTGAATCAAAGGAATGACACTTGCATTTCCATACTGCCTCCCCTTTCAGAGGCGAACCTTTTGCCATATGGACAGAATTAAGCAATTATTGCCAATTGAGTTTAAATTGTTGTCTTTCCACCCATGCAAGTTATTGAGAAATCCATTCAGATTCATCCCAGCATAAACGATGTCATCACTGGGATTTCTGCTCTAATGACATTCTCTTGAATGTGGGGAAGATGTCAGAGTAGTATCACTCTGGTTAACTGATGTAAAGTAGCTGGGAACTGACCACAGCATGTTTTCTATTGGAGCTCTGAGCAGCTGAGCAGAAAAAAGAGAGTGTACATTTTATTTCAAACTTCTGTTTGCATAGCTATTAAGAAATTTGTCCCAGTCAAATTTAATATTCAATATTTTCTAAGAAAAGGAAGAGAATCATAGGGTTACATAATTGTAAATGTTATACAGAACACTGGTGTAAATAAAATAGCTATCCAACACTAACTTTGCCTGATTTCTTCCTTCTCTGGTCCTCTGTACTTATCTGGCCATCCAGAAATTACTACAAGTGGTTTTCACTAGCACAAACCATGTAACCATTGACAACATAATCAAAACGGACATTTGGTAGCACTGAAGCCCTTTTTTAGTGATGATAAAATAAACTACCATATTTTTGAAATTTCCCTACTTTTTTTCTTTGCAATTTCATGAAGACAACAAAAATTTCCAAAAGTTGTGCAATTTTTGAAGTATGGTATTTATATAAAAAAGCCCAAACCACAACTGGAATACCTGGTCATTTTAATGGGAACTTTTGAAAACTGGTTTGCGAGTGTCTTATGAGGAGGGGTTAAATGAGTACAAATGCAGTAGCCACAATTTACAACTAACAAATGAAAATATACAGACATAATTGTAGTTTCCTGAGGTACTGATTTATTTGAGTTTTAAGCTACTGCCATAAATAGCAATAAGACACATAGACTAGTGCAAAGTGAATAGAAACCTGAAATCTGGGTGGGTAAAAGGACAAGGACTAATACCACGGAGATGATATGGGTGAACTTCAATGTAGTCTGTTGTGACAGTAGCCAGGTGTCTGTTTTGGAGGATAATCTCTCATTCCCTTTCAAACTTCTTTGTCCTCACAACTGCCAGGTCAGGCTTTTTTACAAATGACCTCTTGCATTTGTATTTATGGTGATAAGACTTCAGCTGAAGTGCTGAGAATCTCTCCAATACTTGATAATTTATCTACTGTTCCTAATTGCAAAGCTACCAGAATTACAAAAACAAAGGTGCAGGCTGACTGCAAAAGAAGGTGCAGAAAAATTTCACAAGTACAAATGACATAAGAAAAGGAATTCTTTTCACCTGCTTTGTCCAGCACTCAGTGATGTACTTGTTGCCTGATCGTCACAAGCAAAGTTCACAAGACTTCAGTACCTTACACGGTGTGTTTGTGTTTGACTCAAAGCCACTGTGTAGAACAAATACCTGCTAAGAGAAGCATATAGTTGTTTCTGAGCAATGCTTGGACTCTTGTTACTCTTTACTGTTACCTCTAGAATTAAATCCTAATTTTTTCTAATGTGATGTATTTCTGTATCTTTATTTGCATATTTCAGTATATCTGCATTGGCTTTTTTAAAGCTGGAGTGAGATATTGTGCAAAAGTAATTGAAATGGTCTTTCTGTTTGATTGCAGGATTACAATTTAATTTTCTATGAATGCAGTGCATGTTCTGGGTACAATGTGGAAAAGTCTGTGCTTCACTTAGCTAGGTAAGAAAAGAACACAATCTATGAGTTCTTTACGTGCCTGACTGCCCTCTCACTGATGACAGAGCAAATTATTTTGATTAACAGGATTTATAGGAACTTAGGGTGGTATAATATGTGTTCCTTTAAACTGGTCTGTAGCCTGGCCCTGTTGCTCTGACTGAGTAGTTGCTCAGGTGCATACGGAGTCCTATATTAAGCTAGGGAAGCTCTACATAGATTCAAAAAGAACTGAATTGTTGTTAGGAAAGCTGAGGGCCTAGGATGTTGTGATAGGTATTGTAAGAATGTCTAGAAGGTTTGTAGACATATACTTGAAAATGGATGCTTCATGCTCCTTGCAGCAGGACACTGGATACGCTTCTTTCTTCCCTCTGCTCAAATTCTGCTGTCTGCCTGGGGGCTGGGACACAGGGAGAAGTGGATTTTTGAAGTTTTATAAAGGCTAGAGGTAAAAATGCAGGAAAATATGTTCCCTCTGAACTACTTACTGAACTGAAGACACTGGTAATGAGTTGACAGATCTTTAATATTGTTTCTGAAATCAGTGAAATTTTGTGAAAGTGTCAGGTAATGGATAAATATCTAGGTAGCTGGATGTGTTTTTGTTTTGTTTCAGCCTTAAAAATAACAGATGAAAGTAACTGTTTTGAGTCTCTGTAATATACAACAAATTATAAGAATCAGCACCAACTAAATTTTTCTAACTAAATGAACAAAGGCAGTTTTGTGATGGAGCCACCATAATTGTACTTTTATGTTTGTTTGTTAGTTCACAAAATTCTATCATTTTCTATTATTCTCTGGACAATTTTATAGACTTGGGAAAATGGGTTTTTGTTTGATCTCTTCTGGGTATTATTGACTTTTTCTTTAATGTATTGTTTCTTTTCCCCAGGTTTTTGAAGGAACATGAAGATAAAGTGAAAGAGAAAACCATTGAGCTTCAATCTGATATGAATAAAAAATCTTGCTGTATCAGGCAATAAAATGCTGGGGCGTGTTTAGACAAATCATATATTTATACGACACTACATATTGTTATCAGATTGGCTTTTATCTTCCAAATATTCTGCTGTGTTCTGAGTGTAGGTGTAAATGAAACTTAAAATCTTTGTATGCTCTGATCTCCACTTTTATAAAGGTTATCTTTAGTTAATTGACAATGTATTTGGGGCAATAACAGTCTTTTAATTCTGTTTGATGCCTTACACCACTGAATCCTGCTTTGTTATCAGGCTTGTAGAAACTGCCAGTTCATTAATAATAAGGAATAATTTTGTAGGACAAAAGCTATTTGGAATGTGAAGTAAATTCTTACTTTGAATGACCTATCTTCTGAATACTGCTTATTTCAAACTCTTTAGATCTTGATTTTGTGCTAAGCTTTATTACAGCTTTTTAAGAATTACAATAGGTGTAGCTATTGGTAGTACAAAGCATGTTAGGCTGACTGAGCAGCTCCTTGTCTCCTCAAGTCTGCCACAGAAGATTTCATGCCAGATGCTGAAAGCAGAATTTTCAGAAACAGCAGATCTTACTTTGAGCAAGATTTTGAGAAACTTGCCAGCATTTAAAGAGTGAAAAATCTCACCAAAATCCAGTGAGATATTGCTCTCTTTTGCAATGTTAAGAAAAAAATTCCTCTTCATGTACCTAAACATGTGACTCATTTTTCAAAAGCATCTGCCACACAGCATTCCCCCAGGGCCTGATAGCACTGAGATACAGTGCTTGAAAAATCAAACCCACAGGGACATGTTTTAGAAAACATGGCCCACAAATCATAAGAAACACAAGTGCCATAATTAATTTTGAAAACCTTTGTAGAACATGTATGAAGAATATATACATATATATAAGAACATATATCTATATTAAGAGTGGATCACTCAGCCAGCACATGATCAACAATTATTCCTGTTGGTGTGTGTCTTTACTGCATGGAGCATTCAAGAACAGTTATTCATGATGGTGAGGTTGTTTGGAAACTAGAACCCTTGGCATAACTTATTGCATTAAAATATCAAGGACAACTCTAGATTTCATTATATGAGACTGTTACAGACATGTTTTTAATTCCTTTTTTAAATGTTTTAAAAAAGTTATTTTTCATTTGAATAATAAGCCAATTTGAAACTAAAGATGAATGTTAAGCACTAGCTCAATAAGTAAGTCTATTTTTTTATAAAAACTTTGTCTGTAATTAATTGTGCTCTTGAGATTCCAGTGTGGTCAAAGGTACAAATCCAGTTCCAAGAATTGCACGATAGAGGTTTGCAGACTTTTCCCTACAGCAGTTTCTATATTCATACCAGCACTCAAATGACCTTTCCTCTGAGTGGGAATCCAAAGGCGAGCCCTTTCCTATCACTTGGAATAACCAGGGTTTTAATTTTACTTCTCTCAGGAATGATGGATGAACCAAGTAGTTCAGAATAACCTGATGCTTAGGAGTTTTCCTCTTGTTGATTCCCGAGAATCTGCTCATCCAAATAAAAAAAGCTCCCCTTGCTTTCCACGAGATGCCTAAGAAGCTGTAAAACACAAAAGGGGCAAAATGAGCACCTATTACTGAAAATCAATAGGCTTTCTGTTCACTTCCCAGGATTGTTCCTTGAAGTCCGTTACTGCTTGTGGAGAGATGAGTCACATTATCGACTGTTGTATGTTATCCATCATGGAAATCTCAGAATTGAACCATCTGTGTTCAGTCCTGGCTGAAGCTGAACTAATGCAAACCCTTAATTTAAACATCAACAAAACCAACTCCTTGTCCTAATTTCAATTACGGAAGAAGTGTGATCTGTTTAAATATTGGCTTTGCTAATTGACTTTGAATGATCTGTTCCTCTGCAGTGGGGTGTTTCCTACCCCATCAACGTCAGAACTGGCAATATTTCTTCGAGCCTCTGTCAGCCTCAGGAAGACAGTTTGAAAGCTTAATTTCAGCTTTACTACCCCTGACTTTAGCCTCACAGCCCCCCAGATTCAGATCCTTGACTTTTTATTCCCTGAAGTTATCTCGATTTTGAAGGACAGTGGTACGTGGAGTCAATTTTCTTTATGTGACTTCCACAGGTTCATTTTTATTTGGATGTCTTTTAGTGTGCAGTGAGACGCTGCTGGCAGGATATATACAACTTAAGGGCAGACAATGCTAAGGAGCAGCTGAATCCTGTGATGATGGAGATTTCTTCTTCTATTAGAGACAAATCTGGTGCAGTCTAAGACCCAGGCAATATCTTCCATCTCAGACTGATAGCTGTGGCTGATGCTGTTCGTTTTGCAAGTCCAGCCAAAACCCAGCTGAATACATATTGCAAAGGGGCAGATACAACACACAACACTAACATCATCAGCCACACAGACAACACAGAGATTGATGTCTTCACTGCTTATCGCCCACAATATACATAAACATCATTCCCATAAATAGGAACACAGCTCAATCCTTCTCTTCCTTTCCAACAGATCAAGATTGAAGTTTGTTGATGAGAACATACATGTACACAACTCCTATGACTTGCAGTGCTCTCTCCCTCCCTCTCTGCCCTCACCCTCTCCAGGATCATGCAGGAATTTGGTAGAAATGTGTGTGTGGCTTGGTGATTTGGGAAAGGCTGTCCCCACGTGGGTGTGCCCTTCCAGCCTGCGCAGTGGATTTTAAGTCCTGAGGTTCATCTGCCACGGCCAAGCAAGCTTGGACAGTGCCAGTGAAGTCCTCAGGACTAGAACCTACAGCACCCGGCATTTCCCAGGAGGTCTCCCATCCAAGTACTAATCTGGGGCTGACCCTGCTTAGCTTCCGAGATCTGACGGGTTTGGATGTCAGGGAAAAAAGACTGGGTAGGCTGCAGCTGTGGGATACAAGGCTTAGTCAGATAAGCAGTGTGCTTACATCCAACCAGTCCCTTTTATTCTACCTTCTCTTGATATTTTTTCCCATGCTTCCACCATCCACCCTGACCCCTCCCTTTCTCTGCCCTTCATATCCCAAAGAAACATATCACTAGTTGCCTTTTCCCTATTAATCACAGGTTTTCTACATCTGTACCCACACGCATATTTCTTCTGCTGTCTCCTAAGTTACCCCAGCTTTACATGTGATTTAGTGCTGCCAGCCTTGTAGATTTCCACTCCCAGGAGTTCCTACTCTTCCAATCCTGTAAAGTTACCTGTGAAGTCCAGCCATTGCTCATAGAAGCTGATAATAGTTACAGACAGCATTCACTCTGCTATTTGTACTGTTCAGAGCTGCTTGTGTCATGCCCAGAGTTACTCATGGTTTGCTTGGTTAGCTAACCCTCAGTCCAGGGCCTGCCACCTGTTGGCACGCCTGAACAAACAGCAATAATTGATTAAATAATGCTTACAGAAGACAGGTATGAGCTGCAAGGCACTGCTTCTGGACAGATTCTGGTGTCCAGGTGGTCATCAAACTGGTGTGGGAACTGTCAACTTCCCATGTTCCTTGATGCTATCTGATCCTCTGTGTGTTGCTGGGTTGCTGTCTTCTGAATCTCCAGCAGGGTTTCATAACTCCTATTAGTCTTTTTCTCAGATCTTCAGAAATCTCATACTGCTTTAGTAGCAGTGACACCCTTTCCCCTTTTTCCTTTTCCCTTTTCTTTCCCCTCACTCTCCATCTCCATTTTTGAATTAGCTTTAGCTTGCTCACAGTCTCCCTGTCCACATGTCCCCCAAAGCCTTTTGGATGAAGGTAAGCCAAGACCATAACGCAGCTGTGCATCATGAAACTGGCCTCTGGGTCGTGAATTCCTCCCTGAACAAAATTTCTATGTGGTGTAAGATTGGTGACAGTAGTATATTCTTGTAGGGATGTGTAAGGTCTTGAAAATTTCCCTTACTAGAATGAAAAGTAACAAGAATAGAGAATGAAAAATTCTGCTGAAAAATAGCTCCTTATATGCAGCAGGCTTCATCCTCTGAAGTTCATTGATATAATTCCTTGACTTGGGAATGTTTCTTCTGATGCCACTCTATGTACAGTCAATGAACTCACAGGCAGTGTGCACCTATGTAAACTCTTGGAGAGGATAATGTGTTGGTAGGAGAAAGTGGGAGGAATTAATCTCAACCTGATCAGATACCCAATACTGATGTATCTTTGGGTGTCATGCATGCTACAAAGCCTATTTGCATGGATATAACACAGTGTTCTCAGTCCTTTGGAACAGGGTGCTCATACTTTCTGTATACCAGTCAAAACTGACTCTAGCCTGCCCAAATGTGAGCCAACCAACAGTGGCAAAAACCATTGCACACTATAACCTTACTGAGAGAAGAGTACAGCACCTCCCGCCATAACGTATTTAAGGAGTAATCTGAGGCTGTCAAGGTGGGAACACTCAACACGCAAGGAATGCGTGAGGGACAGATCACACTGAAGAAATCTGCCTATGAAAGAACTGCAGTCAGCGGTCACTCTCCATGCTGAAACAGGGACAAATGAGGAACAGGACAACTGAAATCCCTATGTCCAGGAGTACTGAAAGCATTGGGCACTGAATGGCAGAAGCCATATTACTTGGGGTGGCTGAAAGTTTTATGTGCGCTGCCTCAACTTCTGTGCTGCCTCTTGGCTCACTGGGTAAATTCTGACAGACAGAGTCCACCTTACTGTGAAAATAGAGGAAGCTGAAACTCGGGAGCAAAGGAGAGAAAAAATGTACATGAATATGTTTGTCTACTGGTTTGCATTCTGTTTCTTTCCCCAGAATCTAAATCACCAATAAAATATTTGTGTTGTTTGATAGTAAATTAACTCCAGTAACATTTCCCAACTGAAGACCATTTTTGTTCACAACATCCGTTTATTGGCAGAATTTTCTACCATGTGAGACTGTTTTGGAATAAATCCACTTCATCATCTGCACAAGTGGAAGCTTGTTTTAGAAAGTAGAAAGATGCTCATAAAGCTCATCAGTAGAGACTTCCTGAATTCATTCACAGCTGTTGAAATAATGGCCCTTTTTCATTATTGAAATTACAGGAATTGTAATAGCACTCACATGCGCTCCTGAAGAAAAGAGAAAGATGGACACTTTGACCTGTTTACACCTCAAACAACTAAAATTCTTATAATATGAAACTTAAAAAGGCAACTGGTTTTTGTATGATGAAAAAAAATCTGTAGGTTTAAAAAAGGTATAAAAGTTCATGCCTATTAGTAATCTGAAATACTGTTTGTAGTGACACTAATTCCTTCCCAATGTACTGGAAGTTAAAGGACATCTGATTAGTCAGATAAGCATTGCTTCTTTCCTGTCGAACACTGAAGAGGAAAGTGTTTCAAACAAATGCAGCTATACTGGAAAACTGTGTTTAGCTTCTACAGTCATCAGTCTCCTTTCAGTGCCTTTTCTGCAACATGCTTCTTCTGGGCACAACAATCATTGCAAGTCTTCCCACTCCTATAAGAATCAAAATTCAGAGGAGCTTTCTTACTGGAAATTTCTGGTTTCCATAGGGTGAACAGGAAGGCAGTAAGGAAGCCTGTTGGACTGAGACATTCAAGTAGAATATTATGTGACTCTGAGTCTTACTCAAATACTCACATTATTTGAGCTGCTGTTTGAGTATATGTGAGTAACAAGTGAAGGCCCTGAGTTGTCTGTGTGGCTGGTGACATTAGCATGTTGTGTGTGTATCTGCACCTTTGCAACATGAACTCAGCTCAGGCTTTGGCTGGACTTGGAAAAAGGAGAGCAGCAACCACAGCTATCATCACTCTGTGATATACAATGACGTACCTGGTGTTTGATCTTGTGCTGTCTTCATTGCACGTGTTGTGAGACCTGTGTTCTTTTGCTTGGAGCATATATAATATGCTTTTTCAGGTAGTATGCCACAGTATCCAACTTCATTTTTTCTTTTCAATGATCACATTGCAAAGTGAGTATTACTGGCTTTGATAAAACAGCAGTCTGCCTATTTGCAGGATTCCGTGCTGCTGCCGCAGTCCACTCACCTTGCCTTTTCAGAGCAAATCAAGTATATGAATCATGAATGTGTGTATAACTGTCTCTGTATAGCTGTTATTAAAGCTCAGGTGCCATCTTTTTCAGGGGGCAGAGTACAGGGTAGGTTTGCAACTGACCCTCCCTGCCAGTCATTACTTCTCCATTGTACGTTTTACAAGTCTGCAATAAACCATTTTAAGTTACTCCCTTGGCAGAATCTCAAAGGAAGGGAAAAAAAAACCAACAAAAGAGTTCTGCATTGGTAAGCTGAACTAGCCCAGTAAAATCTGACAAATACTGGGGTTAGTGGGAGGATATGGGTGGAAAACACAGCTAAGATTACAATTTTGAGAAAAAAAGTCTAGAGGGGTTGAGCATCTCATTTTCAGTATCAGCAAGGTCTTTAATTGTCTCATCTCTTTGTAACTTTTAAATGTGGATAAATGGAACTGGATGTGAACTAATTCCCCATGCTTCTCAGGTGGCTTCAGGAGCCAGTGGTGAGCTCAGTATTGCTGCAGCCAAACACCACTTTGGATACTTCTGCTAGGGGTTGAAAAGCTTCAAGACTGCCACTGCATGGCTCAGAGGTAAGGCACTCAGCTGTAAAGCTCAGGTGGCTCCCCAGTGAGTGTGAGTGAACTGTTCTGTTCCTGCATGGCCTTCTCCCAATTCTTACAAGTGCAAACGACTGAGCTACATTGAACTGCACCACTTGACAGTTTTGAACAAGGTCCTTTGAATTTAGGCTATTAAGGCTCATCAGTTGTCATAGCAACCCTGTATTGTATGGATTTATATTATAAAGCTGTAATAAGGGTGTTGCTCATCCCTTTGAGATGAGGCATAAATCACTAATGCAGCTTCTCAGTGACAGGGCTTCTTTAGGTATTATTCCAACAGAGAAATGGATTTGCATTAAATGACATGTCTGTCAGCAAAGAAAGACAAATGATAGGAATGAAACTTTCTACAGGTATGTTATAGGCATTTTTATTTGTAACCACACTGTAGAGTCACCTTCTACATTGAAATAATTGGTGACATTAGAAGCCTCAGGGGAGGTTGTGCAAGGAATTGCTAAACTCAAATAAGATGAGCAAAGCTCTTGCCCTTATCATGTCCATGCTCCATGTAGGGTATTCTGTTCAGCAGTTGAGATCTACTCACATCAAGACAAATGGAGCACATATACACAGATAATTAAATAGTGGAAATCTTGTTTAGTATTTATTCCTTATTGATATTATTCTTAGGCTTATGTAGAACAGTAACTAATGTATATTTTTGTCATTGCTGTGGAGATGATGCAGCTGTGCAAATACAGTATACTTGGATTTCTGTAGGGTGACAGTGATCAAGAAAGTAAAGTAATACAAAATCAGTGTTACAGACATCAAATTATTAAAAATTAACTGCTGGAAGGTTTCAATATGTATAATAAGCAAGGTGTAGTTTATTGTGAAGGGGAGTGTTATCAGATCTGCTGATAACTTATAAAATCTCGATCCTTGGAAGCTTTCAAGACACATTTTACACAAAGCCACAGTGATTTAATATAGTTTTTAGGCCATTTCTGCTTGTGCTAGAAACTTCTAAGTTTTGCTTACAACCAACATTACTGTGGTACAGATGACAAAAACACAGATAGCTTTTTAGTTAAGCAGACCGTTCTGCGTATCTGCTTTGTATATTCACATAAAAGCCTAACACATAAGCCCACCACAACTTCTGCAACAGAGCATTCAAGGTTGTTATGAAAGACACCCTTTCTATTGTGCAAGACATCTGTAGAAAAGCAAGTATCAGCGCTGTCTTCCACGAGGGCAAGAAGGAGGGTCCAGACAACTATAAGCCTTACCACAGTTCCTGAGAAAATGATGGACAGCTAATCCTGAAAACCATTTTGAGATATGCAAAGGACAAAATGGTGATCAGGAATAGTCAGCATGGAATTATAATGGAGAAATTTTGCATAATGAACCTCATAAGTTTCTACAATGAGATGTCTAGCTTGATGGATGAGGGAAAAGTCGTGGATGTTGTTTAATTCAGCTTTAGTAAGGTTTTGGACGCTGCTTCCCATAACAATCTCATTGAGAAGTACAAAGTACAGGTGAGATAATTGGACAGGAAAGTGCTCTGGAAACTGTCTACATCACAGAATCATAGAATATACTGAGTTGGAAGGAACCCACATGGATCATTGAGTTCAACTCTTAGCCCTGCACAGGACCATCTCCAAGTGTCCCCAGGTGTGCTTTGAGACATTTCACATTAATGTTTTAGGCCAAAACCATTTCATGTTTATAGAATCAATTAGTCCTCATAAAACCCTTCTATTACTAACAATAATCATAACATCTTATACAATATAGCACTTTGATGGAGAGGTGAGGGAGAGGGAAAAGGAGAGGATAAGTTTTGGGCCTGACAGTGAGACTGATCAGAAAATATTAACTGTGCAAAAAAAAAGTAATCTGTAAAACCTAACTGAAATCTGCAAGTCCAAAGGGAACAACCCGATGAAGAAAAACTAACTTTTGCTGGTCAAGAATCCTATTTGTATCAATAACTTGGGAATACTATTCAGCTCCTACTTTCTACAGAGATAAATACAAGAAATCAAATTATGAGTTTATCTTCTCTCATGTGGAAAAACATGTCTGCTCAGTTTTCTTATAAAAGTTTGTAAATCACCCAATTATGCAGTTAATACTTTCAGGTTAAAATGTCTGCTTAATTTAAGAGTACTTTTCTCACTTACTTCTGTTTTCCATTAGTGGTTTTGAAGGCACAAAGTCCTTAGCAGTGAATTACGTTCCGTAGTTTTACACTTCTCCCTTGCATGAACATGCAACAAACTCTTTTGCTAAGATATGATTTATGGAATTGCAGAGTTTTAAAAGGAAAAAGGCCCAGGAGGTCCATCTTATTTGTATATCACCAGATATTCCATTTCACCCCGTTACTCTGAATGAAATCTAAAGCATTGTGTTTGGTGAATGTGTATCTCCTTTCATTTGTCTTCATTTGAAGACATTAAAAACTGACAACTCTTAACTATTGCAACAAACTGCTCAGAAAGTTGGTAGTTTTCTTCACTGTTAAAAATGCTGTTATTGTCTCTTTGTAATGATTGGCCTCAGCTTCTGGCAGATATTCTCCTACCAAAGGTTAAACAGCCTTTAATATGTAATGGCAATACCTAGACACTGTAAGTTATTTTCTGCTCTTTCTCTAGTTTCCATACTGGATCAAACAACAAGCTGATTTGATACAGTATCCTATCTCTAGCAGTAGCTAAAAGCAGATGCCCCAAAGAAATATGAATAGGGCTTTAATTTATGGTATTTTCTTCTATATTCTTCTGATTTCCACTCCTTATTTTGCAGGATCTTCCTGAGGATGAAATGGGTTTTAGGTATTTAAGTATGTTCCATTGGCTTCTCTTCTAAGACTGGAACTGTTAAGTCTTTCTTTGAACTCTTATAAACCTATGACATCTACAATATCTTTGGCAAAGAGTTCCACAACTTAACTTTATTCTACATATAAAACCACCTGTGTTTATTTCAAATAACAAGCCCTACTAACCCAAGTTAAAAATCAGGATACCAAAATTGCATGCAATTGCTGTGCCCATTTACTGCTACAGTATACAGAAGCACCATCAGTAACTTGTTCTTAAGCAATATTGTTACTCTCATCCACCATGAGATTGCATTTTTTCCTCTAGTCTTCTAGCAATTCAGACTGAACTGACTACTGTAACTAGCCTCTAGATACTTTCAGAAGTCAGTACTTTACAGAATACAGTCCTCCAAGTCCTATATTTTTAGTTGCTACAGGCATGTTACATAATTGGGTCAAGAGAGTCTAAAGAAGAGGTAGCTCAAGAGGAATTTTATCAGTGTGTGTAAATACTTGATGCATGTAGGGAGTGAAGAGGAGGGAGACAGACTCCTCAGGAGTGCCCAGTAACAGGAGAAGAGGCTACAGGCAAAATTGAAATACAAGAAATTCCATCTGAACACAAGAACACTTTTTTTTTCCCCCAATGTGTAGGTGGTTGAGCACCAGAATAGATTTTCCAGAGAGGTTGTGGAGTGTCCATCCTTGGAGATACTCAAAATCCAACTGTAAATGGTCCTGGACAACCTGTTCTGGTTTGTCCTGCTTCTTGGAGTTGGGAGATTGGTAAATCATGGTGGTACTTTATGGCTTCTAAAATTCTGAGTCCTTATAAATGTTCAAAGTTCCATGGGACTGGCAGGATCTCCAGGCTGACTAGGTTCATCCCCACTACCACAGGCATTTACATGAGTAATAAAAAGAAGACGTGACACACAGGCAAATAAGATATGAAGACATCTTAGTTGGAAAGTTTGATTTGGATCTGGTTTTGATTCATAAGCAGATTCCAGAAAGGGAATCCTGTATATCCCTAAAGTACAAGCTAGAAACATCTCAAGATGAAGGAAAAGAAATACCATATTGTGCCAGTGCTGTTGAAAGAACAAAAATGGGAAGAACATAACACAGTGTCAGTGTTCTGGAAAGCAGAAGTGAATTTTGCATTTGGACCCATGAACATTAGGTTGGAAGGCTCTAGGCACTTGGCCAGATTGAAACCAGACATCCTGCTGCTTAACAGAATTCCTACTTAATGGTATCACTCAGCAATAGAATTCAAATGGAAATTTCTCCCAGAAAAATAATGCTTTAATATCTCTGCTACATTTGTTAGTGGGAGGAGTCAAACCAATTTACCTGGCCTTCTGAATATTTTCTGATTCTTTTGTCAGTTATCTCCACATCTTTACTGGTAAAGGATACCTTGACCTTTTGAATTCTGCTGCTTCCATAACCTCAAATCATAGGTCAAAATTTGTTGTCATTATGAGTTTTGTTGTCTACTTGACATAAAATTGCTCTCCATCACATGTGCCTGCTTCAGCTTGACACAACACTTATGTTGCTTGCCTATCTACACTCATCCCATAGAAAGTGAGCAAAATAAGGAGGTTTTTTTCTCTGATATCCTCTTTTGGTGGTGATAATAGCAATTATTTTTGCTTCAAACAGATCTCATTAGCTAATGACATTGATTTGTCATGCCAATAAATGTGAAAATATGCCATTATGATGATAAAGCACTTCTGCTAACTGATCAACATTTCAAGTTGCTGTTAATGAGTTACACATGCCTTTCAGGGCTGCCATTTCATTTTCCTGCATCAAAATGGTAGGGCATGTGTGGTTTGTGATTAAATACTGTTGTGACCTTAATACAGGAGTCCATTTCTGCTTCTAGGGCTGTGTTGTGCTGGAAATGCTGATCATTCATTTGAATAAATGGAAAATGGCAAGACACAAAAGCACAGAACCAAACTGCAAAAGAGGATGTTCTGTCTTTCACATGAAGATTTAGGGGTTAGCTTAGGCTTGGTTTGCTGATGCACTTCTAAAAGAGCACATTTTGTGATTCAGAGAAATTACTTGGATTGTAGTCCTGTGTGCTCTGTGAGAAGACTGATTTTGTGTTGTAGTTGTCATCTCAGAGCTAACGTGACTTCTTTCTGTTTCACAATCACACTGTAGTTCTCTCCAAACTTTCTCAAAAAATGCTATCTTCATGTTGTTTGCATCATCACTTATCTCCAATGTTTGTTTCAACTAAAAAATGAGAAAAATATAAAACATACTAAGAAAAGGGAAAGCGAAGGGAGTCAGGGGGATTGTATTGGTACCTGCAGAGACTGGAAACACAGGCAAAGGGAACAGCACATTGCAAAAATTTTGAGATCATAAAAATATTATTCTTTCCCTTCAGCTGTATTTGCACCCTGGAATAATTTTTTGTCGAAATGATGGGTGCTCTGCTTTAGCAGTCATCTGTGAGCAATGGTCTGCTTCTTTCTCTATCTCAGCTGTGTAGAGCATGTCTTTTACCTTTTTTGTGTCTATCCCCAGAAGCAGCAGCTATTTTCAGGGAACACTCTTGTGCCGTGTAGGCGTCCTACTGCCCTGGCTCACCTCAGTCTACATGCTGTGCAGAAATATAATTTTTCTGGGAAATCTCTAGCTCATGATTCACACCATTTTAACACATTGTTTTATCAGATATGAAACATCAGGTTTATTTCTTTAGATGCTCTTTAAAAGGATTTGTAGGTGCTGTAAATTAACACAATTTTTAAGAAGTTTAGACATGATCTAAAGGATTTGTCTTCCATTTGCCTATGTGCTTTGGGGATTAACATCTGAGATGATCTCTGAGAAATGTTGAAAATAAATATTTCAAAAAAGACTAAAAACCTCCCACTTTTCCAGTTGGAACTAGTCTGTGAATACTGGATGCCTATAGAAAAAGAAATCACATGGCTTTGTTGTATACTCAAACTAGGCAAGTGCACACATTGGCATAAACTTAGATCTTATATGCCAACATGAAAATTACTCATAAAATGTGTCCTCAATACCACCAACACAATGCAGTAGGAGAACCCAAAGTTCTCTCTGAATAGTGATCCTTGGGATTACATTCTATGGAAAACCCTTAGATACATTTGTGTGATAGCACCAATATATACTTAGACTGTTAGAAGGAAAAAAGGAGAGGAGGGATTACAGGTGGATGTGACATATAATTCATATAAAAGGTCAGGGTGCAATCATGGGTTGTATAGGGAAGAGAGGAGGTACCATGAGGGAGACAAGGTGAGAACTAGTTGTATCTTCCAATATCTAATGGGGAGTACAGTGGAAAGGGAGCCAGGCTCTTCTCAGGGACAAAGAGTAAAATAACAAGAGCTAACAGTCCCAAGTAAAAATATAAGAAATTCCAGTTGAACATAAAATACTTCCCTGTGAGATTAGCACAACACTTAGCTGCCCAGGGATGCTGAGGAGACTCTGTTCTTGGAAATCACATAATCCCAGAATGGTTAGGTTTGAAAAGAACTACTGGAGGTCATGTAGTCTAACCTCTTGCTCAGGCAGGGTCCTTTAGAGCACATTACTCAGGACTGTTTCCTGGTGGCTTTTGAATATCTCCAGAGAAGGAGATTCCAGAACTCCTCTGGGCAATCTGGTTCCACTGCTCAGTCACCTGCACAGTGAAGTTTTTCCTCATATTCATGTGAAACTTCCTGTGCATCAGTTTCTGCCCACTGCCTCTTGTGCTATTGCTCAGCAGCACTGAGAAGAGCCTCGTTCCATCCTGTTGACATCCTCCCTTCAGTTGCTTACATACATTGATGAGGTCCCCTCTCAGTCTTCTCTTCTTGAGGCTGAACAGGCCCAGGTCCCTCAGCCTTTCTTCATAAGAGAGATGCACCAGTCTCATAATCAACTTTGTTGCCCTCCACTGGGCCTGCTCCAAGAGCTTCATGTCTCTGCTTACTGAGGAGTCCAGACTGGACACAGCACTCCAGCTGTGGCCTCACCAGGGTTGAGTAGAGGAGCAGGATCACCTCCCTTAACATGCTAGCAATGCTTTTCCTTGGCCTTCTTGGCCACAAGGGCACTGGTGGCTTGTGGACGGGTTGTCCACCAGAACCCTCAGGTCCTTCTCTGCAGAGGTGCTTTCCAGCAGGTCAGCCCCCAGCCTGTACTTTCTTACCTCTTAAAGCAGAGAATTATTCTTCATTATATATATAGAACACCATGTATCCTTTGTAAAATGACCTTCTAAGTGAATGAAATTTCTCTTGATTATGTATGTGTATTTCTTAAATTATGAGTTAATACTAAATTTAAAACAAATACTATAAGAAATTATGTCTGAGAAGTTTCTTCAAATTAGCTCTGTAGTAAAAACATGCCACCTTGGGTAATACTACTGTTTATATTCTGGACTGTTTCAACTCCTATTAAAAGTCTAAAATGGTGTCAAAAGGCTCTAAACTTCCTAATTCTGCACATAGGAAGGTCCCCAGAAAAACTCCTTCAAAAACCAAACCAAACCTGAAACTTTAGTAACTATACTGTTCTGTAGAGATCTTTGGGAATACAGAGTGGCCCTCTGAACATTAAGGACTACTTCTCTAATCCTAACAAGCACTGCAAGTGTGAATTGCCCACTATGCCTTTTAGTAGAGGCATACTCAGTATCTAACTTTTTTTCGATGCTCCTTTGTGTTTCAAGTGACATAAAAATCCCTTTAAAGAGTTTTAATACTGTTGCCTTAGATCAGAGCCAAGGCAAAGCAACCTGCTTTCTCTTTTCTCCAGAGCTGTATTACTCACCAGGGACAGTCTTTTGTGTAAATACTCTATTTCAGTTTTTTCTCTTGCTCTGTCCCCAGCTCATGGTCTTCTTTTCCTGTCAGTGGGAAGGGAACTAAATGCTTTAAACATGCATCTGTTTCAGTTGTAAAAGGACAATTTTTTCATTAGTATTTTAATACAAAGTTTTGAAGACCAGTGGCTTTGGTTCAACCCTGGAGTCCACAGGAGACCTTCTTGTTCAAGTATAGAGAAAATTAGGCTCAGACTCTGTGGTAGTTACCCAGACTTGTTGGATTGTTGAGCAAAACCTAACAGTATATTGCATCTGGCCTGCAAGTTTCTGCATACCAGTTTCAGTAATGCTGACCTAACAGATCCTATGTGTGCTGAGCTTATTGGTGCTTTCAAAATCTTCACGGTAGGTAACACCTATAATGGCCTTGGAAGCCTGAGTTTGCTTTTTGATCCCTTTGATTTGAAGACACTCAGCACTGCAGTAGGCACTCCCAGTTCTTTTTGGGATGAAGAGACATGTGACCTGTTTTTGATATGAAGAAAAGCACAAGCCAGTTTTCCAGGATGGAGTGTGTCTGAGGTTTGATGCCATCCCAGAGCTGTGCCAGTAACAGTATCACCCAGGACTTCCAAAACTGAAGTGACTGGGCATTTTAAATACTAAGGCAAGGTGGCCACTGTTGAAGAGAGACCTACACTTCACTGCCAGTAGTTGAAAGACCAGGCAGAAAGGGCAACCAATGTACAGCAGTGCTTAAGTATCTCTCAAATTGGTTAATGAGCTGTCTTGATCAAGTTTTTTTGCTGCTTCTTGACCAGTGCTGTCTGTCAGGCAAAAATGGCACATTCTTTGTAAAGACCCTGGGGAAATCTCTTTCTTATTAAAGTTTCATGCAGTGGGCCAGAGAAGTGGATGGTCTGAAGTGCTATCAATGTATAATTTAGGCAAATGAAGCAAGAGTCTTTCCTCTTACAGTAACAGTCAGCTCAGTGCTTAGTGACAAAGGAGAAGATGCAAACATTATTTGAGTATCTTCATATAAATGCAGGGGCCTGAGTAAAAAATCTGGTAGAATTCTTTACCTTAATGTTCTAGAATCACAGAATTGTTGCTATAAAGGGACTTGTACAGGGTCCTTTCCCAGTGCCTTACTGAAAGAGTAGCTGAACTGATTCCCTGAAAATGAGAGCAATATTTGATAGATAAGATCCTAGTGATTTTGTAAGGAAAGTTGTTCATCCTCATTTCAAAAAGTAAAAGAAAAATGCTTTAAAACAACAGTGATGAACTACATTGCAAACGGTATCTTTTACTGCTGAAATACAGTTTAATTTCATTCTACATAGATACCATGTGATTACAATCCCTAGACCATAATCTTTAAACCATAAGAAAATGGAGGCACTGTAAAGTTTCTGTGAAGGGAAAATCATTAGATATAGGTTTCTAAAACATGAGAAGCTGACAAGTACTGGCAAAATCCATCTTCAAGTATACTTTATTTGCAGGTGATTAAAAAGATTTTTAGGCAAAAAACTAGTCAATCTTATTGAATACATGATAGAACGATTTAGTGTCTAATGCCAGACAGACTGAAAAATGGGTAGATAGGACTGACGATGCAGTTGTTTATGAATTACATGTGATTAAATGGTCCACATTCATATAGTAAAAAGACCTGATAGATACATATGGGGAATTATAAGCACTGCATGTTTTAACAGTAAGTGGGACATTTTGTAAGAAAAAAAAGGGGCTTAAGGTGACTGGGAAGCTACAGACATCTTATTAATATCAGAAGTCATCAACAGTTTTTAAAGACATTAACTTAATCCTGCAAATCACTTCACTCTTGAGAATAATGTTTGCGATTTAAAACTTATCTAAAACATCACGAAAGGAAACATTAATTCCTATTTTTTAAAAATAATTTTGTATTAAGAATCTTGCAAAGAACTGAAATATGGCATGGCTAAAAAACATGAATTACCCACCATTTCAGAGACTTTGCACTCATCACATTTAAATACTAGGTGTCTGATTTCAGAAGGTCTCATGCAAAATCCAGCTATAAAAACTCACCACAGAATATTTTCAAGGATAAAAAGCTAATGTTTTTTAAAGCTCTGACAGACATCCAGTTGTGAAGGTGAATTTCAAAACTAATGGTTCACATTTTCCAGAGGACATTCAAAAATATAGTTGTTGAACTTCCTGCAAATGCCCAGCTCTTATCTACACTTTGCATGAAATATTTACCAAAACTATAACATTGGACAATTAATGTAACATATCACTGCCTAGAGTAGTGCCAGAAGTAACATCATCATCTTTCCATAACTGCATAATGAGAATTAAATAATCACAAAACAAATTGCTATTATGAAATTACTTTGTTTCTCATGTACAATATATATATATATATTCATTTATATTGAATATAAGTCCAGTAATACTATCACAGTAATGTGCTGTAGTAGTCTTTCATAGTGAGAAAACTGCCCTGATCATCTTAACATGCAAAGCTTGGAAGAACCAGAAATTCACAGTAAGTAATACAATTTGTATATGCATCTTCTGCCATTCTGAAGTTAACCAGAACACTCAAGACTGTTGCTTAATTTTTCCTATGTTTGACAAAAGCTACAGTTCTGTATACTGTACATTCACAGTGGGATCCCAGCCCCCTGTACTATCTGCAAGAAAGATCAGGTTACCACTCTCCATCAGAGTAAACATTCTAGTATTTTATAATAATCTTGTGAACAGTTGTTCTTAGCTTGAAGCTCAGCAGTTCAAGACTTGATAAAATTCGCCTTTTCATCTCTCTGAAAGGTTTCTTGCTAACGCATTTTGTAGTCATTAGATACTGACATTTCACATAGTTGTCCTTTAAAGTCCAAGTCTACTGTGAAATCCAGGTCACGCTGTAAAAAGATTTAAATGTAACATGTAAGTAAGACCATAAGTTCAGTGTATCAATTCAGTTATCATTGCTTGAATTGAAAAGACCTGGAGATTCAAGAAATACCTACAGTGGTTTCTAACTTCTTTTGTTTTTAAATGGTGCTGACACTGAAAAAAGCAGGGTGTAGGATGTGTAAGAACATTCATCATACAATCTATGCTTAGTTCATATTCCTGTATTCTTCTGGAGGCTGATTTCATATCCTGGTTACTGCCAGGAAGCTTCTGAAATGGTATCACACATATCCTATGAAATTTTCTGAAGGGCATTCCCCATCAAGATGCTCTTAATCTAGGCTGAAGGGCTTTCACACTAGGGGTTATCCCAGAAGAGATCTACTAAACTCCACATTGTAGAGAAGCCCTTAGTCATTCTTTATCTTATAATGATATGGTTTTAGGCAAGAAGCACTACATAACCCTACAAAAGGAAGCTGTGCCTCTACAAGCTTTTGAAAGCCTTCATGTTTCTTCATGAAGAACAAAACATTAACAGATCCTTTTGAACCAAGGTGATCTCTCTGTTTTATAACTATCAAGAGCACAATAATTTTAGCACCTAAATCTGTATTCAGGTGCTTACTGCTGTCCAAAGAAATTTGAGCGATTTTATTCCTTTCTCTCAAAGAAAATTTATATGCTCAACCCAAAAGAAAATGTTCCAGTTCCCCAAGGTGGGAAACAGACTATTTTTCTCTCTTTCACAGCAAGCAGTAGCTTCAGGAGTGAATGTGTTTGTTTTAAAGTCAAGTTTATTTTGTGTTTATTTCTTCCCCTATATCAACACTACTATGAAAACCATATCCAATTTGTGTTTGGTACAAAAAAGGAAAAGTAATGCAAAAAAGGAAGTCAATGAAATGTTAAGATTTGTTGCAGTCAGCAAATGCAATATTTCAACGATTAGAACTACTGCATAGATGGAATGTAACCAGATTATTGTAACTGCTGTATCTTGTAATAAAAAATTAAGAGATACTGCTCAATTTTTTTCACGAATAATGGTGCCACTGTTTCTCTCAGAAGCCACACTTCTCATCTCAAGCTTTTCTCTACAGCCATGAGTTGCTCATCAGACTATGTCTCATAGCCTCCTTACAGGTTAAAAGAAGCACTGAATAACTGGCATAGTGGAATTCAGCTCATAGTAGAGAAATTGAGGAAGTTTTCAACAGTCATCATAGTGTGAAATCTATCACTCTTTAGCTTTAGTCTTAAATAAAACACTGCATTTTCTATGGAAAGCCACAATTTTTAAACAACCTTATCACTCAATTAATTAGTGAGTTCAAGTGCATTTGATCAGTGAATTCACACAGACATTCATCTGAGATGTGTTACTTAATTTCCTACCGGACAGTTCTTGGGCACTGAGTGGGAAATCACTCAGTGCCTATAGAGGTGAAACTGAAATACATACTCTTGATCATTCAGTGTTGGCAGAAGGGATCTTAGCACTGATTTAAGTGACAGTATGAAGAGACCCTTGCCTACTTGTGTCACAAAATGTGAGTAAAGCGGATTGCAGAGGGCAGTTGGCTTGGTGATGTGTTTGGATCCTTTCTCCCTTTCATGCTAGCTTGTTTGCAGGCTGACTTCTGTAACATTAGCACTGCTTAATCACTGCTGTTATCAGCTTTGGTGAAGCGGTGACTAGAGCTCTTCCTAATAATCATAAATGCCTTTAGCATTCTCATTGTTTCACTCATATGCATTTTCTTTACTGTTGATTATAGTTTGTGATCAGTAGAGTTGGAATTAGAATCAGGGATGCTGACTCACCACATTTTTTTCATTTGGTTTCATGGATATAGTTCCATAGATTTCTTCTCCACGTCTGACAGTTAAATAGTCCTCTAAGTAGAAGACAGTTTGCTTCCAGTGTGTATAAGGAGCATCAGGTGCTAAAAAATGTATTTAGGTTATATATGGGTATTACTTATCAAAATGTCTTACATGTCTTACAAATCAAGTTCACACTCAGAAACAAATGGAGAAAACCTTTCTTCTCACAAAATGCTTTAACTCATGTTCTATACTAGTAAATATACTTTACAGCAACACAATTCTATGACTGTCATTGGGTTGTCTTCTGGTTTTTACTGGAATATGACAGACGTGAATCACACCCAGCAAGAAGGATTCCACAACGTGGGTTACAGGGCAAGATACGCACTTTTTGATGCTTTCCTTTCAACCTACACATGTTCAAATTAGGGAAATCTTTACCACTAAGTATTTTGAATGTCAGAAGTCTAAATTAGTTCAAAAAACAATTACACAAAAACATGAAAGAAAGGTTCAGCAAAATCTATTATGCCACAGATAAAACCTTTGACTCAGGATTCCAGAAGAGCAGATTTTGCAGTTTCTAGGAGGATAGAGTTGGTGAAAGGGCATTTGCACCTTGATCTGGTTATGGATTTTTAAAAGGCTTGTACTATGGGTGATCTGCCAGGGATAGAAAATGGTCTAAAGTAATTTTTAGTCTTACTTAGCAGAATCACTATGATGCTCCTCTGCTATTTCAGGCTTGTCATCTATCTATCTATCTATCTATCTATCTATCTATCTATCTATCTATCTATCTATCTATCATTTATTTATTTACTATTTCTGATTTTAATTCAAATCTTTGAGCAGTGCCTAATGAAATCACATTGGTTACTTAGTGTTCCTAGCATTCTTGCAGTCAGTCAAGAGCATTTAGGAAGCTATGAATAGCAGAACAAGCTCAGAGATTTCCTGATCTAGCAAAAAAAGCCTCTGATAAATTTATTTTTCTTCTCTTTGTAACCCCAATTACATGAGACCATTGTATTGTATCATACTAATAATATAGTAATACTGTTTAATACAATAATGGTCTTATTTCATTTAAGCATCTATGTTTAAAAAAATAATTGGTTTTAGAAATTGTTTGTGACTACGGAAATACTGATTTTTTTTCAAAAACCCATCAGGACAGGAATTTTTACTGTTTTTTCCCAAAAAAATTCTAGTATCAGAAGACTGATAAAATCAAACTTTTTTTCAGAAACTGCCCTGGCAAACTAGTATGTTCCAAAGGAAAAGTATTTTACCAGATAAGTTGTCTATGTATCCAGACAGTTTTAATGACTGTTAATTGCAATATTTAAATGGAGAGATCTTGTAGGAGTTCAGATCCAGACTTTGTTTTCTACTTGGACATGTCTCTGTAAAACTTCTAAGTGAAAACATGTTAGACCAAAACTAAACTGAATTTATACTTTAATCATAACTGCTACCTTGTACACACACATGTACATGTGCATGTCCCTGTGCATATACCCTTATGCAGGGCTATGTTCCTTGAAAAAGCCAGACATAACTGGAAATTTGTGCCCCATGTGTAATGTAGGCACAGGTCTTCAAGTCCACTCCAAATCACACACTTATTTTCTTCATAATTAAAAAAAAAAGACATGTCGATGAAATTGCACTTTGTCATGTTCTACAGACTGGTGTATTTTACTGATTTCAGTAGAGCTTTGCCAACAGACACCAGCTGATAATCTAGACCAGTCTTCCAGATAGTGGTGACATTCAGCAACAGATGGCCAAATGACTTTTTTATGGAATAACTTCTTCTGCACCTACCTTATCATGATGTACTGAATAGAGGCAGAGAAACACTTCCTTCAACCTCCTGTATGCAGTCAGGCTAATACAGGATGAGGTTTTTACATTTCTTGCAACACCCTCTGGTTTATTCAGTCTGGTAAATGATGCCTTAAAGGAATGGGGTTATTCCTTTAAATATCTGCTCACCAAGGTAAGTTAGAGTTTCACATTTGGATTGTTAGAGACAATTTACATAAGCAGTATGTGCTTGGCAAAAAGGATGATTTTGTTCTAGACTCTGAGACAAGCAAGAGCTTTGTTGAGTTTGGGATTTGGGGGAAACTAGGATGCAGAGCTGCTATCTCTCACTGAGCTGATAATTCTACATCTAATCTGAAAACTTGACGCAGGATTTAGATATAACTGGTGAGGGGCATAAACTGCTAGGTCACAATTCCCACTGAACTCTAAGCTTGGTAACCACTGTGAAATCCTGACTCTGTTACCACAGAATTCCTATAAGCAGTTGTCCTTTTCCCATCCTACTCACCTCCCCCAGAATGACAACAATTTTTATCACTGAAATTCAAACTTCCATCTGACCAGCAACAGTGATAGACTGATAGTAACAGAAATGAAAATAAAAGAAATACAGATTACCTGTAGAAAATCCCATTTTCTTGTGGCACTTCGTAAATTCGATATTAAAATAGGTGACCAAGGCATGAATGTAATCATTACGCTGGACTTGGAGGCAGAACGCAGAAGTAAATGCCAATTCTTCAGTCTTCACTGTATAAATATCTACCTCCTGTTTTGAGGAGAAAGAAAAAGACATTTACACGTAGATGTCGGTGAGTCTCAGGTAAGTGTTGAGTGATGTACTTTAGCATTTCATTTAATCATCCACCACAAAGACAACTTCTAGCCCTTTAGCACCATAAGAAATTAATGGTACATTTGAATATATCAAAAAATCAGCAAATGACCCAGTTCTCTGACTAAGCTGGCAGAGTCTGGCAAGAGAGGCCACTCACTGAAGAAAGAGTATGTGTTCTTGGCTCTGGCAGGGAGGGGCTGCAGGAGTGGGAGGAAATCAAGGTAGAAGTGTACCTTGACAAATGCAGGCATGACGGATATTGAAATGAAGAGACCGCTTCCAGTTCAAAGACCTTTTATCATCAGGGACTCTCAGCATGAGGAAAGATGGCAAAGTTGAATTTTTAATAAAAATGAACTTTTGAGTTGTTTGTGCACCTCTGGAAGGGAAGGTGATTTGACTGCATCAAGCAGTTGAAACATTTGAGGCATGAGAGGGGGCTGCTTTTTACTGGTAATGCTTCCGAGTCCTGTGTCAGGTAACTGATTCCAAATGGTAAGCACAGGGACCTTACTGCTGGGCAAGACAGGAGCTAAGTATGTAAATGGTACTATAGCTTGATTGCAGTAGTTGGAAGTCTTCAAGATGTAGACTTCAAGATTGCTTATTTTCTTCAATATTTAAATCTCAGTGTTCAAGCCTTAAACTCTATTTTTCAGATGGATTTGTTTTTCCCAGCTATGTATTGCTTTTATGTGGGTTGTTTCCAGAACTTGTAGTCATGATAAGAAGGATAGTAAGTCTGAAACACTACTAATTGTATTCTAATGCTGTGGGAAATGTTCCCTAGCGGTGCTCATTCTGATCCCCTTATTGCTCATGTATACAAAGAAACAGAAGTTTTGTAGGCAGAAATCCAAACTTTTATCTACCAGCCTGTGCCAGGAATCCTATCACTGGTCTCACCAGCACTTCAGAGCCACACTGTAAAAATGGAGGAGAGAGTTCAGACTCTCCATTGGAGGGCTTATCTAGGCCTGCCTGGTTAGCATTATTGTTCAAGAACAACTTAACCATAATGAAAATCACTGAACTACATTACAATGACACCCTGAGGCACTAGTGTTTTAAGTGACCCATGCATATAATAGGTCATTTAAAGCTGATACACTTAAAATATTTTTGGTTTTCTTCCCCTGAAAAAAAGGTAAGAAAAAAATCATGGTGGGAATAAGAATTTCTCAGGTCTCCTGGCAGAGTTCCATAGCAGGCTGAAAAATTTGCTTTGTCAGGCTAGACTGGGCTGGTAGGTGTGAGCTGCAGATTTCTGTAATTTTTGGTATGGCTTTTGTGGTATCACTGTGGGGAAATTGTAACTTAAGTCTAATGGTAAGGTACATAAAAGGGAACTAGCTCCCTCTCTCTGAGCTGAGTTGGCTCTGCAGGAATCAAAAACACTAGGAAATATTTTTATTAGAGAAGTTAATAGAAATTTCTCAAAAATATTGAACAGATGGGCTGGATAAAATGTTGGTCACTTTCACAGTCTTTTTTTTAAGGCCAGAAACATGCTTTTTTAACTATGCAAGGTATGAGACAAATGTGGACTTCTTATTAACTAATATAATTTTGAGAATGGCTGAGTCCAGTGTTGGTGATCTCTTTGAATTGTACTCTGGCTACTATACATTCTTATAATGCCTGGCACTGCTCATTCCAGCTAACTGCACAGGGGACAAATGATATCTTTGCATAAAATAAATGGAAAAGTCATGATTTACCAGATTTCATTCAGATTTCAGCAACAACAATAACAACAAAATGGGCATAGTTAAGCAGGAATCTGGTCATAGTACAGATCTTTAATAATAAAAATAATAAAAAAAATAAAATGTGTTCAGCTAAGCAACAGTAAAAGTGTTAGAATTATCAGATGAATAAGGAGGTTCAGACTGTGGTTGACACTGTGTGAAAGACCATGAGCCATCTCATAGTACATGCCCCTGTTGGAGAGGGACAGACAGAGGTCCAGTTTTCACATGCACTGCATAAAGAATGGTTCTTGGACAAATCAATTTAGGACTAAGAAAATGATGTATAGAAGATCATTTAGTATCAACAGTGAGGTTGAGATGCAGTGTTCCCAACCACTATGTATTTCTTGTTTGAATGGTATCATCCTAGCTGAAAGCAACTCTTTTCTAATGGGAGAAACAGCCTCAATCAGGTTTGCTCATAGGAAAAATGCTGACTTGCTGCCTGATCCACTTCTTAACACAAATCAGAATTAAGCTTTCTTTCTTTTCTTTCTTTCTTTCTTTCTTTCTTTCTTTCTTTCTTTCTTTCTTTCTTTCTTTCTTTCTTTCTTTCTTTCTTTCTTTCTTTCTTTCTTTCTTTCTTTCTTTCTTTCTTTCTTTCTTTCTTTCTTTCTTTCTTTCTTTCTTTCTTTCTTTCTTTCTTTCTTTCTTTCTTTCTTTCTTTCTTTCTTTCTTTCTTTCTTTCTCTTTCTTTCTTTCTTTCTTTCTTTCTTTCTTTCTTTCTTTCTTTCTTTCTTTCTTTCTTTCTTTCTTTCTTTCTTTCTTTCTTTCTTTCTTTCTTTCTTTCTTTCTTTCTTTCTTTCTTTCTTTCTTCTTTCCTTTCTTTCTTTCCTTTCTTTCTTTTTTTTTCCCTTCTGTGTGTACATAGAGGAGGATATTCAGGAAAGTCTACCAGTACTTTTTATTACAAACTGAATGTGACATGTCCTTTATTCTTGTTTGATTTTGTCAGTTTTTGCCACTCTCTCATTGCAGGTTTTTCTACATGTGTGAACAATGTATGTGTTGTTATTTTAGTCTCTGGTGCTGGCACCAAATCAGAATTAACAGGCAGAAAAAGTTTGGGTCAACACAAACCCAATTGTATTTTTTAAAGTACAAGGGGATCAAAGAAGGAAACACAACTGTTTTACTGACTTTGAAACAAACTTTTCCGTTTTTTTTTTTTTTGGTGGCACTGAAAGCAATAACCCCTCAGTAGGACACCTGTACACTTTTCCTGAGTTCAGTTATTAACTCTGATGGTTTGAAAATGCTTTTATCCCACTATCCTCCCTGGCTTATTTGGTTTGGAAGTTAAACAGAGGATTCCCATTACTGTGCTCCTGAAATGCATTTAAGAGATCATTTAAAAGGGAATGGCTTCCACAACACAAAAGATGCTTTTCCCTGCACACACCACCCCCAGTACACCTGTGGCTTTGTGGCTGGAATCCTTAAAGGACTCAAGACTTGTGTTACATCCAATTTCTGAGGAGCACAAAAGAGAAAATTTTACTCAAGTCTGCAGCATTTTAGAGTAGTGCCATGGTTACACAGCATGCAGGAGTTGATGTCTCATTTTGCTGATTTTGTAGAACAATTCAGAACATCTAAATTGGGAATTAAAATAACTGCAGAAGCACAGGGCTCTGAGCGGTCTCTGAGGAATGCCTCTAGTGACTAGTCCATCCACTGACTAATGCAGAGAGAACCCAGACTCATCTGGTAGGCATCCTAAGTTAGCTGGCTTTGGGTTGAACACACTCCTAAAAATCCCTCTGTGAATGTAATATGAACACCCTATGCCATCTTGAAGTGTGGTAATAAAACCTTTGAATAATTAAACATTATGGCTTTGTTTATTCTCAAATGTTTTCTTAGGCTAATACAATTTTCTGAATTCACAAATATTTTCAGGGTGAAAGAAATACACTTTATATAAATAACTCATGTGCAAAAGTAAATTAAATTTAAAAAGAAGCACCCAACAACAATGCAGACTCTGTTTTTCCTGCTTCCATATTGCTAGCTTGAACATAAGCATTTGTGCTTCATGCCTTTCACTGACAATTTTCTCTTTTTTAAGTGATCAGTTTGTGAGATTAGTGAGAGATTCTGGAATGGAGAGTGGTTTCTGCTTGTTAGCTATTACCTGCTTTGCTCCCACGGTGCCACTACACGGCACAGCACCATTCAGTGTATGGACAAAAGATGTCAAAGCTAAATATAAAACCTGAATAGGAACACTTAAAACATTTTTGTTTGTACTCTTAAAACCAATTACTTTCAAAGACCTTCTAAATAAAGTGTTGATTTTGCACTTAATTTAAGGACAGGTAGCTTACTCCAGAGAAGCCAACCCATATTACTCCCTAATTTCTCACTCTCCGGACATATTTTGTAGTCTAAATAGCTGCTTCATCGGTGTGTATTGCAGTTTTAAATTGCTCTGTCTCAGGCTGTTTTCAGGCACAACCATCTTGTGTTCTGCTCTGTGCAGATGGACTGTGCATGCATACGTACTCACACAGAGTTTCTACTTCTGTTCCTTTTTGCTGCTTTCAGTAAAGGTTCTGCAGATTAGAGGTATGGTTTTCTTTTTTTACATAGGGGAATACTTAATGCTGGTTTGTTACTGGCAAAAAGCAAAAGGGAAAAATTAGAAGTGACTCTTTGGGGTAAATGAGCATACTCTTGAATTCATGGACCTGATCCTACCACTACTATTGATGTAGACAGTCTTATTTATGATTGTTGTCCCACATGAGGAGGATTCTTTCACATGGAAGGGATTTTAAAGCTTTGAAGTATTCCTGCAGGCAGTTGCTGCATTCTTAATGTGATCTTGTGAAAGGGGATTAGTGACCATTCTATCTTATATGTAGAATAGCCTACAAGCTAACCTCTGAATGGAGATGCTGGGGCTGGGAGAACACAGTAACATTCTGGATAAGGCTAGGAATTAGGAAGTTAGACAAATAAATTCCATTTCAATTCTGACCACACGTTTTGGAGTAAATTAGTTATTTCATCAGACTGATCAGAAACTGATGCTTCAGTCCTTTTTACTACAAACAGAATTCATTTATCTCTTCTCCTCAGCAACATTCCATCAGTAATTTCCAACTTCTATTTACAAGAAGGTAGGGCAATTAAAATTCATACAAAATTTGTAAGAGTCTTGAGTTGCAGCTTGCAGTAGCCAGATGAGTATGCAGTCACAAGGGACATCTTGCTTTTGGGTATTCCATGAGAAATCAAGGTGTCTGTGTTCATGCTTAGCTCACATGACAGTACTGAGCATGTGCAACATACGAGTGCTGACTAATTTGAAACTGCTCAGTTTTCCCTCTTAGCATGATAGCATTCTATGATGATGGCTCTGCAGCTAGATAAAAGTATATAAAGAGAGCAGTAAAACATAAGCAGCAGGTCTCCAAAGAATGCTACACTTAGGTGTAAAACTTCATAATTAAGTATATTGGGAATTATCAAACCTTTATTAAACAGGCATTGGTCACCACTTGCTTTGGATCTACTATGTCCACCAATGGCTCCTTCATGGCAACATCCCTAATACAGGTCATGTCAAAGCCGTACACATTCTCCCACCCTGTCAATGCAAATGGATTAGTCAAGATTAGCAGTAATAATAGAAAATATTTTTTTGTTTCTCAAAGTATTTGAAAGAATTTCTACCATTCCCTAATTTTCAGATTTTCTTGCCCCAGTTGTCTATGTAATCATTGTTATTTTACAGATAATGCAGTTGTGGCAAAATAACCCATCACTGTACATTTTTGAACAGGTGGCCTTTGTTCTTTGGTGTCTCCAAAACTGTGTTATATGAGATTTTGACTTTAAACATTTGAGAGTGTGGTCCAAAATCTTGTAATATGTCAAGCTGGGTCTTTGGAATAGCTGTCTGGGTTATTCTATCCTTTCCTATCCATTATGGTTAATACTTAGTTGTTTGTTGGGGGGCGGGGGGGGTTGTTTTTTTTTTTAATAGATTCCTATTCAATCAGCAGTTTGCATGCTGTTTTGATTATTTAAGTTGTCTTATTTTCAGCAAGCAAATTACTGACAGGAGTAGAATTACAGGTGTGTTTCAATATTTGTGACATCCAAGTTTTGATCTGCATGTGTAACATGACAGAAAAGCAAAATAGAAAAGAGACAAAGTGGTGGCACAGATAGATAGTGAGATGGAAATAACTGAAGAGACAGAGGTATGTAAAGTGAGGGGGGAAGGGAAATCAGAGGTGAAATCAGAAAAGAAAGTGTCTTAAAGGAAAACAATGTTTTAGAAGAGAAAAATGAACCCAAACCCATTTGTCTTTAAATGATGAAAAAAACCCCCAACTTGAGAAAAGATATATTTTCAGTGAGAAAAGAAAAAGACTCAAGGTCTGGAAAGGAAAGGGTTCAAAAGCAAGGTGAAAGAACATATAAAGGATTTTAGGCTAAAATTACTTTGATTCCTTTATGGAATGGATGCCTCATACATCCTTTTGTATCTGTACATTTTGTAAGGAATTTAGCTGTCAAGGTCATCACATAATTGAGGAGAAAAATATAGGCTGTGCTTTGAGGAGGAGATATAATTCTCCCTGGCACCTTCAGAGACTTTTTGTCACCACCACACTGCACTGGGCTTGCTTTTGACCCAAAACACCAAATGTTACCAACTGGCAGTTCTGAGTATTAGTACTGATTTTGATCAGAGAAACACCAAACTTTCTTTTCTGAGAGGAGGTGAGAGGCAAGGAATGAGAAATTAGGCATTTTCATTCAAAGGCTGACTGAACCCACTAATTTAACCCAAACTTTCATACATATTTTTGATTAATATAACCACTTAGGAACTTCGTTATATTTTTTGTCCCCTAATGGAAAATGCCTTTAAATGAAATTGTGTAGCTCAGAAAAAATAAATAAAAGCAAAAAAATTTAAAAGGAAAAGTGAAATAATGTGAAACCTATTCATTTCATCACAACTATTATTTTCTTACGATCAAATAAATGAAAACTTGGGTGGCCAGGTGACAAGTTGAACATGAACCAGGACTATGATCTTGTAGTGATGAAAATGAACCACATGCTAAGATATGAGGAGTGTCCAGCAAAAATGGGTTTGCTTTGCCTGGGACAGCAAAAACTAATAGTGGGATCTAGTTGCTGTATGCTGCCACAGAAACAAATAAAAATATCAGATTCTCTTCTGGTGATGAGGGAATGAAGGCAACTTTCAGAGAGGAATGATTTTGAAACGTGTTTACTCCTAAGGGTGCTTCACTCAGAGAAGCTGTGGAATCCCCATCTCCTGACTGCACGGCAAGGCCCTGTGAGTTACTTGCTTTAACTGTGAAATCTGACCTGCTTGGAGCAGGAGCCTGGACTAGGTCATGTGTAGAGGTTACTAACAGCACCAGTTATTCAACAATACTTCAAAGAAACTCTCCCAACATTTTAAAAGCAAGGGAAAAGTCTAGTTAGTGCATCTATGAAGCATAAAAAATATTTTAGAACCCTTTTTAAGCATAAAATTGAACTTTCTGATCCTTATATTTTATTTAAAAATTCTCACATAAAATGTTCTAAAAAGTTAAAAAAGCATTAGAGGTTTTGTTGTTTGTTTTGTTTTTTTCTTGATGAGCTTATTAGGGAGATATAATTTTTTCTAAGCTTGTTTCTTCACACTTACAATTCATTTGCAACATTATATTTTTGTTCTTTTATGTTAAAAACGAAACCAAGAACATGGATGACAACAGAGTATTACCAGTTTACATGGCTGTTATGATAAATTATGTATTTATCAAAACAACCACAAAACTAAATCTTCTATAATCCACATTTTAAATACAGGAAGAGGTATTAATATAACTCTAAGCACAGTCTACATCAATCTATTAATCTATCTTTCCTTCCTGCACTTTGAATGACTACAAGTTTCCTGAGTTTATCAGCAGAATAATATCTTCTTAGTGTTCACTTTTATATTGGAATTCTGGCCTGATCAGTGTGATTTCTTGGCTTTTGCAGCCCTTTGCCAATGAAGAGAGTACAGTGAGCCACTATAAATCAGGTATTTTAGGGAAATAATCATAGGAAAATGTTACTCACAGTGAATTTTGAAGTCCTTGTACTGTCTGTCTTCAATTGCTACCACGTACAAAGCAGCTCGGTCTGGAAACATTAGCCCTCCAGGTTTCTGTTGATGAATTTTGGGGAAATGGATCTCGTAATCTATTCACCTGACAAAGACATCACATTTTGAACTGCACATACGAAAACCAGACAAGCACCCCTTGCATGCCTTTATTGTTTTCCTTCAGATTGTCACACCAGCTTTAAACTCAGCAACTCTTGCAGCCTGTAGCAGTGCCATTAGGTAGTGTCTATTCAAATTTCACCAGACAGCAGCTAATCAAAAGCAAAGCTCTTTCACTGAGATTCTCTTTGTTATCTTAAAGCCTAAGAAATGGCAATTGGAGATGTAACTGTGCTGTTCTGGTGACAGTAGGAAAATGAAGGCTTGTAGTCAGCAAATATATGACGATTGCTCCAGCAAGGAGTAGGACATGCAGAGCACCTACCAGCCACTTGTCTCGTGCGAAGATGACTGTGTTTAACATTGACTCATAGAACAAACAGTAACCCATCCACTCGCTGATGATGATGTCTACTTGATCCACAGGTAATTCAACTTCTTCCACTTTACCTTTAAATATTGTGATTACTGAAAAGAGAATCCAAAGAAATATGTTTCACATAATAAAACTCCTGAATAAATTCTTTCCTGGTGAATGTCAGGCTGACCTTTCCCATATGATTCTCTTCTTGAATGTCTGCTTCATGTGATTCAGTGGATTTTAAATTATTTTAAAAATACTTGCAGTAAGTATAAGAAACAGAAGTTTTAGTATCAGTATAAAAGGGGAAAAAAGTCCCAATCAAAAAACAATGTCCAAACAAACAAACCAAAAAAAAACCCTGTCTAAAAAAGAACAGAAAAACAGGCCTTACCTGGCTACCTGCATGATCTCATTTTACATGCCCTTTGGAATTTGGAAGATTTCTAGACCATTGACCAAGTAATGCAAAAAATCCACCTATAATCCTTTAAACATCCCTGCAAGTTTACACACACATGATCTTATCACTGAGATATTAGAGATTTATTGAACTAGGATGTAATTCTCAAATCTTTTCTAATGTGATGATGGCTTCACAATGAGGAAAACTAGGCCTTATTCCTTCCAGGAATTGTGGGGAGCTGACTCAACTAAGAAAGTCATATCTAGCCTGACAGTACAGAAACAAGAACATTTGTACAAATGGTTCTCTCATGAAAAAACATTTTTCATTCCTTTCTGCTTCATGGTTGGGTCTTTCATATCTAAATCTTCTATCTGGTTTAGATGCACACAACTTACCAGAGTTACTTAAAGTGACTGCTGAAAAACATTGCTGTGAGGTATTTTGTCACAATATTAGTTTCAAGGAAATTAAAAAGACTGCTAGGAGTTTGATGTAGTAGAATGCCAGATCTTCAGAACACAATTACAACACAGCACATTAAATTACTGGCAATATTGTATACTATTTACAGGACACTGGTTATGCCCTGCAAAAGCAAATAAATGAGTAAGGAAAGAACTCTTTGATATAGAACAGATATCTTGCTTAAGGGAAAATTAAATGGTGGTCCATATTCAGCTCAGTTATAACAAATAATTTTGGGTTTGGACAAATGACACAAGTCAACAATCATTCCTGCTTTTTTAAAAAATACATTTCCTATTTACAAATGTATTTTAAGCTTGTGATAAATAATTTTCAGCTTATGTTTCTCTGCAATTTATTTTGTTTGTTGCAGTGGTTAAAGTCTCATGGTTCTGGATTCTTCCTTGACAAGGCAGAAAATGCACTTGAAATTTAGGAGTAAGTTGAATAGGGAATATGATACTTTCCACGACCAGTTGATAAGACTACTCTATTAGTCTTAATTAATGGCAATTTTTATTGATGAAATGGCCAACATTCAATTTGAGACAGATGAAGGTCATTTAATTTACCTAGATTATCTGGTTAAGAGTCAAAGTGTGGGCTGAATGATTTTTAGAACTCAGCCCAACAAAAAATGAGGTTTGTCTTTCTCAAATACATGTAGTACTAGTGTGACTCTAACCAGATGTGGCCACTTTTTTTTTTTTGTTTTTGTTTTTGTTTTTGTTTTTGTTTGCATAGCAAACTTTTATTCCAGACTGTCCCTGTAAGAGGTTTGGAACACTCTGATTCAGAGTGGTAACACAAAGTATCAACTGGTAAGAGCAACCTCATTGGAAAAGAGCAGAATTCTCTCCTCGTTCCTATTCTTTAAACTCCTTTCTTGCACAGTTAGTAGCTCAATAGTTCTTCTGTTGTTATACTGAACACTATTCGTGTCTATAAGCTGTCATTAGTTCTCGTTTCTCACAAGAACTTTCACTGCCACATTTCTTCTGGAGTGAATTTTAGCAGTGTTGGCAGCTGCCACAGTGACACACCTGCCCTCTGTTTACACCTAGAACAGTCACAGTGTAAGCAGCACCAGCAGCACAAGGTTCCTCCCACCTCCCTTCACTTTGATGAAACATCTTCATAAGGCATGACATGGGAACAGATTGTGCTGTTCCCACCTGGTTTGCATCTGTTCTGGAATCACGGGGTTTTCTCCTCGTTCATCCCCTTTTGCTGACTCGGCATTTCTCCAAACATTTAGTGGGAACAAAGAAAAATTTTCATGAGCTACAAGATCCTTTGGCTCAGTACCTGGCTGCATTAAAATAAAAGTGAATGTGGGTCAGTGTAGAGTGTGAAAGTGTAAATGTTAGTTCAGGTGTGCAATTTGTTTATACTGGAGACCAAACTGCAGTCATGCAGGCTGCTGAACCTGTCCAGGCAAGTCACCTGACCAAGGGGAGCAGTGTCTGCTTCTTCCTCCACAGTTTCTTAGTGACTGGCTCCCTGTAGAAACAGGAGGAAGAAGCAGAGATAAATACCTTCTGTAACCTCTGGAGCACACTGGAACCTTCTAATTCATTCTGCCAATTATCCCTCCATACATAATTTCTGTTGCTGGAAATCCAAATGCAAATTGGTTGGTGGTATGCTATTTTTGTTGCTATCTGATGACAGCCATTCCAGGAATATATGGGCTTTGCACCAAAGGTGCAGAACAACCAAGATAAGCTTACAGATCATTGCTTTAGTGCCTTATCTCTACTGTGGAGAAGAGTATTTTGTGATCCTTAGCTTCCTTCTTTTCCTGAACTAAAAGTTGCATATGCTGGCTGGCCTCTTATATCTCGTGTCACTGCTGTTTCACACCACACCACACCACTTGAACATCCATGCTGTAGGATAAATTCTCCTTCCAAAGAGCTCCGGGTTAGTCAGAAACTGCCAGTGACAGCAATAAGAATTAGAGGAGCTCTAAACCAGAACAGAAATCTATTTCAGCGCATGTGTGAGCAGAGCACGAGGGCAGACACAGCTAAAAGTGGGGGCACATGGTACAGCCCAGCCAGCTAAGACCTGACCTGCTCTGCAGCAAAGGCAAGCTCTTCACAAAGAGCACTTTTAAACAGGAGCTGTCTCACAGCCTCAATTTTAAAAAGGCTGTTTTTTTAGGTTGTTACAAAGATATCTTGTGTACTGTTATTTGGAGGAGGACCAAAGACATGAAATAGAGCTTCTTGGAGATTATTTTGTGCTAAGAATTTTCAGTAGGTTGGGGATATTTTAGTGAGGGTTTAGTTTTCTTGGGTTTTTTTAATTCAGAGTTTCCACATCCTTGGAAACTTCATCAGCATTCTTTTCAAGAAAAAAAGAAGTTTTCTATGATACTTCTGTTTTGAGAAGCAAGTATTTTCAATAGTGTGTGTGTTTCAATATGTTTCAGAAGAAGAAATATTTTTTTAAAGCTGAAAGTCAAAAATCTTAATGCAAAATCTATATTGCTTTGAACCTTATTTCAATTTGAATGTCAGTGTATGTGTGTGTCGATTTTTATTTAGGAGATAAGGTAGAATTCAAACAGTAGAATTAATTTGAGAAGTTCAGCTCTAATATGGGGTCTTCTGTCTGCTTTGCTAAACCAAACTGCCTGTTGATAAGTCCTATTTGCTTCTATTGCATGTGGAAGTAAGAGTAATTCCTGTGAAGAATTGCTGTAGTGCCTAGAATGAAGTGCTTAGTTTTGTATGTACATAAGTAAATTCTGCAAGACTATCATTTACACATAAAACACACAACATAAATTGATCAAAAAAAAGCAAAACAGTTATCTTCTCTTTTTCCTGAAGAAAAAAAATATTTATATATGCCTTACTGTTGTCCAAGTGGTTGGCCTTGATAATTTTTTCTGAGTAGTCTGATATACTTGAGCATTCAATCTAGGAAAAAAAGAAAATAAGCAAAAGGAACAGTAATTTATATGTTAAAGTTCTCAGCTATGTGAATAAAAACAGTGTCTAGTAGAGGCAGCAAAGACTCTATAGAGTATGTGACCATTGATAAAAAGTAAATCAAACTTATGTGTGGAGAATCACAACCAATGATACCCTAATATTTAAACTGCAGTCTGTATATGAATTAAACTGTCTCCTACAGAAAAGATTGCTTTTAAAACTGTTGAAATGGGGGATGGGGGTGGGGGACTGTTCTAACTACAAAATTTACATGATTTATTAATTGCATTATTTAATTTATTCCTGCTGCTTTATAATATTGCCTCCTCCCCAGAAAAAATCTGCTGGAGGGAATAAATTAGCACAGTGCTACATTTCCACACATATTTTAAAACAAAATACATTGAAACTTTGTGAATAATGTTAAAATTCAAACTATGCCAATAGTGGTCTGTGCCAAGAAGCAATTATTTTTCTACATGAAAATTCTATAATCTTTAGCAATGCATACTGTCCCAAAATATTGCAGACATTTTACACATAAGAAATTACTGAAATTTTCTATTTACAAAAGCATCCAGCTCTGCATATATTTTCCTCTGACCAGTTCTGTGCTTTTGCTAGGAAAATAATTACAAAGTACATTCTAGTTTTAGATTTGCCCTTAAATTTGATATAACCTGCGTATGAGCATAAAAGCCCATTTTTCCAATGACCTTTACTAACTTTTAGAGAAATACTACATTCCATTAATCTGTTTTTTTGCCCTTTGAAAACCATAAAGGCCAAAGTTTTTTGTACTCACTGAATCAGTTCCTAATTTACCTCTTCCAAATTTGACATTAAACTGCCAATACTACTTTGCATAATCCTTGCCTCTCTAATTCCCCTATGGGAATGTCAACTAGAACTGTATTATCTCTAATGAAGTGTTTTATATATCCAGCGAATCCCGTTTAATCTCTAAAAGCTAAATTGTGCCTGACCTCTATGATAGCACTCACAGATGGCAGAACAGTGGATGGAAGGACACACAAATCCCTTATTATTTTTATATTGTCCATGAAACAAACATAATAGCAGTCATAATATCAATCTCAGTCCCCATGGGAACATTAATTCTACTTAGCTTTCCTGCAGATGTAAACTGCTTCTTAAAATGTCTGTCTCAGTGGCCTGAACATAAACCAAATCTGGCTTGAAGAAAGGAATACCTGAGAGCTAGTCCAAAGAGTTCAAGAACAAAATTGCTTGGGGAGAGTGCCATCCTTTTTGCTCCATCTAGCTTCTTTCCTTACTGTAAACTGTATAGACTCTATGCCTTGTCTCTAATTACAGAAATTATATTATACTCATTGTCTCTCAGACACATGGTGCGACTCTTGGGGATGGTCCAGTGCTGGACCAGAAGGTGGACTTGATGATTCTTGTGGTCTCTTTCAACTCAGCATATTCCATGATTCTGTGATTTTCCCTGCCTGTATTCGCCCCTGTCTGGCATTTGCAATTCCACTGCCCATTTCGGATGATTTTAAAATAAAGCATGAGTATGTAGGTGTTTGGAGGTGGCTTTGCAACCTTTCAAGAGAAAAAGAGGCAAAAAAAGAAAAAGTTCTATTTCATGAACGACTACAAGTTTCTAAAAATCTGCTTCATTCAAAAAGGAGCAAAACAATAAAAAACCCCAACCCTTAAATGTTTAATGAAGAAATATATATTTCAGAAAATAAACTTCCTTTAGGGTAGCTAAAGCTGTTCACCTGCATTTTGACTTGGACTCTATGCTGTGGTTGAATTTTATTTTGAAAAGAAACTCATTTTAGGAAAAAAGAAAACACTGAATTCTGTAGGTGAAGAAAAAGAGAAAAAAAAATCAGTGTTGTCAGGTTTTTTCCCAGTTCTTTTTTGAGTCAGTGATCTACTCAGATCTGTCCTATTTTACAAAATGCTTGGATTTTATGAAAACTGTGTGTTCCAATAAAATAAGTTTTTGCCTGAGTTTGCAGTCACAGAATCACAGCATTGGGCTGGAAGGGATCTTAAAGATCACCCAGTTCCAACCTGCATTCTACAGGCAAGTACACCTTCCACTAGATCAGACTGCTCAAAGCCCCATCCATCCTGGCTTTAAACACTTACAGGGATGGGGCACCCCCAACTTCTCCAGGCAACCTGTGCCAGTGTCTCTCCACCTCTCCATGCCTTCCTTATATCCAATTCAAATCTACCCTCTTTCAGATTGAAACCAGTGTCTCTTATCCTCTCACCATAGGCTCTGGTAAATAGCCTTTCTCCACCTTTCTTATAAGCTCATTTTATATATTGAAAGGCCACTATGAGCCTTCTCTTTTCCAGGCTGAACAACCCCAGCTGTCTCAGCCTGTCTTCACAGGAGAGGTGCTCCAGCCCTCTGATCATCTTGGTGGCCTTCTCTGGACCCACTCCAACAGGTCTGCATCTTTCTTATGCTGGGGGACCCCAGAGCTGGGTGCAGCACTCCAGCTGGGATCTCACAAGGGTGGAGTTGAAGGGCACGATCACCTCCCTTGGCTGCTGGTCACACATCTTTTGATGCAGCCCAGGACATGGCTGGCTTTCTGGGCTGTGAGCACACATGGCCAGCTTATGTCCAACTTTCTGTCTACCAGTATTTCCAAGTCCTTCTGTACAGGGCTGTACCTGATTTTGTGTGTATATATTCATCTCTGCTTTCATTTTACTACTCAGACTACTATCTAATGCTGCAAATATCTCCTCTTTTGCTGTGGTCTCTTTCTGAAACAGACACCACATTCCCAGATTTCCCCTGGACTGTGTCCTCATCAGCACCTTTTTATACAAATCAGCTAACATCTAGCATGTGCCTTCATTTCCTGCATCTGCTTAACTCCTTCTTACTTGAACTGTCTGGTCTGTCTGAAAATAATACAGAATTCAGATAGTTCTACTGAAGTGATTGTCCTGAGTTTTGTATGACTAAATGCAGCAGATAAACCAAGGTTTCCAGGGATATTTGAAAGTATTTTTCTGTTCCCCACTCACCCCTCCCAGGCACCAACAGCTACTTGCCAATCCTGTCTCTACACGTCTTCAAACAGCTCCCCTTGTTAGATGAACATCATTGCATGATGGATTGTTACCCTCCCACTATGGTTAGGGCTCAGAGAACATGAAGAAAGAAGAGAAAATGAGGGGGTTGGTTATGTTCAGTTTGTAGAATAGATCCACCCAATCCAGTAGGTAGCTACAACTATCTCAAAAGGGCTTGCAGAGAAAGCAAAGTCAAACCCTTCTCTAAGATGCACAGTGACAGGATAAAAGTCAGTAATCATGACCTGTGGCAAGGGAGATTCCTGCTGATTGTAGACCTGGAATAGGTTCTGGGAGAGGATTTAGAATCTCTATCCTTGGACATTTTCCAAATGTAACTGGACATTCTTGGCCAACTTGATATAGCTTTAAGTCAGTGATTCTATGATTTCCATTTCTTGAAGACCCAGAGATGATTCTCGCAGTTGGTTGAGGTAGTGACAAGGCGTAAGTTCCAACAGTGAATAGAAGGGGTTAAGAAGAACCAGACATGGTAGTGTATGAATTTGAACCCGAAGAATGACAAAGAGGAGATTATTTCAGTGGCACTGTAGTCAGAAAACTAACACTCTACATTTGTCAACAGTTCCCACATCATGCTATTTGAAAAATCACATCTAACTGTTAAGAACAAGCTGGAACATCTCAGCTCTGTGTAATAACTCATGGCAAATGTTTGCTTTTTAAATTGAACACTCACATTTTCCATTGGCACTCTTTGCCAATATGACCATAAAGTCTGAATATGACTAAGATTTCCACTGCTAGATCTCGGAAATATCTGATCATCCAACACAAATACCATTCTGTAGCTTGCTGGGTGACAGAGTTCATGGTGAGGTAACTCATGTGACAAGAAAGTTGAAATTCTTATGCCGTAGTAGAGAAATTTCACACCTAAGAGAGTTCCCTGGATAGCACACTCCCCAGATTCATAACTGAACAGTCCATGGGTGAGCTGGCACTGGAATGCCACTGAGGTTTATGAAGGCCTGAGGTATAGCCTGAACCGTAAGGAAGTAAAAAAAGCCCCAAAACAACAAACCAACCAACCAATCAAACAAACAAACAAAAAAAACCCCAAACCAACAAAAACCCCACCACAACAAACATGTGGAAAAGTATTTACTTTTATTTTACTTGGTGAATTTTCTGCCAGTGAGCTGGCTCACTGTAGAATCAGATAAACATCAATGCCAGCACAAGGGAGGGAGGAAGAACATATGGCCAGGGATCTGAGAGATAGGAAGGTGGGAGCACAGAATCATCATTTTGTATATTATGTATATGCTTGTACTTTTAGAACACTGCAGCATCTTTGCATGAGACTTGCATTTCTGCATCAGAGACATCCAAGGGTTTATCCTCCCTGAGGCTTTGATGTAATAAATTTTATATTTGATTTACAAGAAAATACATTCTAGCTGCCAGTTCTGTATGCAAAGTCTCATGCTTAAACTCCAGAACTTTTGCCAGCACCTTTTGATTTCAGCTATCTGGATTTCCATGCTTTAGTACAAAACTCAGATGAGACACTCCAAATTAACACTGGAATTTGAAAATATAAGCCTGAGAATTGAACAGGAGCCCTGGCATTTCATATATCATTACCAGTAATAAAGACACACAGTTTGGGTACTTAGTGACATCAGTGTCTTCAAATGCACAGATGCAGCCAATTAAGTTTTAGTAAACAATTTTGTTGAAGTACACAGAGAAATAGGATCTAGTTCCCCTTTTCCATGTTGCATTGTGTCTGCAGGGCAAACAGAAGTCCACTAAAAAGAAATTGTATTTGTCATTTTAAAGTCAGTACAAATAACTGAGTATACTCAAGAAGAAAATCTGTGCTCTCTCTAATGACTTCTCTGCAGACAACTGCACATTCATGCTCCTAAAGTTCAGTATATTTAAGGTAATAATTTCCTTCTGCCTCTGAAAAGCATTATTGTTGGCATGGAAAACATGCACACACATTCTTGCATGATTTGCTGAGTTGTAATATGCAGGGAAAAGGATATTAAAGAAATTTGTTTTCAAGACTACAAAGTTGCAGACCATGAAAATTTTAAAAAGCAAGATAGTTCCTTCAACATCTTTGAGTAGGAGTGAGTCTCTTTAACATTTCTTTTCAGACAGAAAGATATGTGGATATGTACCAGATCACCAAAGGTGCCACAGATGAAAAAACATTGCATCTCAGTTTGGAAAAAGCAGACCAGAGCAAGTCACAGAATGCAACAGAACTCCACTGAGGTCGGTGTAAATGAAGCCATAGAAGAGCTTGGAGAGAAGAATTTCAAACCAAGACAAGTAATAAAAGGTAAATCACCAAGCCAAATTTTTAGGCAAAATACACAAACAAATTAAAGCATGAGAGAAAAATCTTCTTACCCCATATACCTTCTTGGCTCCTGCCTTTGCAGCAAACATGGAGAGGATTCCTGTGCCACTTCCAACATCGAGGACAATCTTATCTTTAAAAACGTGTTTATTGTGGTACATTGAGTTTCTATAGGTTAATGTGCGCACTTCGTCCTTTAACATTTCCTGTGATGGAAATAAAAGCATTATGTCACTATTTGGAGTGCTTAGATGCATTCAACGCTGCTGTTGAACCCATTCCTTTGTTATCATTTAAGCATTATTAATACACAACATAAAGGGTTTTTCAAATACTTTGGGGTGCACACATCAAAGCAATTGTGAAATGCTAGCTACTTAGAACTGAATTATTAAGAAGCAGCATGATGTCCCTTGTATGATTTTATTTTGCTATTACTTCACTGTTACAATTGACAGCCAGAACATAATCTAACCACAGCACTGCTTTGGGAGTAGAGAGAAACCATACAGAAATCCAAATATTCCTCTCCTAAAGCACGCACAACCCAGCGCCTCAATAGAGGGAACTTCTGATGTTACTCTTTGAACACAAAAGAAATTGTTCCACAAACCATTGTAAGGCAGCAGTCCTGATAGCCTTGCCCAAAGTGAGGGAGGAAGTCCATAGCAGAGCTTACAAATCATCCTGTGCTATATGGTCCTCCCTTACTGCTCTTCTGTTCACTCATTTATCTGACCAATTTCCGGAAGATATGAATGTATAACCTAGACCACCGTTGCTCTATTTAAAGTTGCCATTGTTAGGTGCTGATTTTTGCTTCATTGATAGCAGCAATACATGCAGTTAATTCCATTGATACCTTGCTTTCACATGTGCCTATGTCAGCCAAGAGAGCTCAGATCAAGACCCAAGTGCCATTTTTAACAGAAGTGTAGGCCACTCAACACACATTTCTATTTTCTGAAAATGCTCCTCTTAGGTCTAGAAGGCTGAACCTTTTCTTATGCTACTGCCATAATTTCATGGTTGAAGTAAGTCGACAAATGATTTTTTGAATTTTGGGATAAGAAGAATCTGTTCAGTGATGTGTAGTCTGAGGCACTAGTGAATTGGATTGTTACATGTATCAGTTGCTCACTTACCTGTCTTGGCCTGAAACTACGTGTATGCAATAACTGTAGATGAATAAAAGACTTTTTTAATCATCATAAAGCATGATTTGGCATCAGGCAAAGAACTGTCCATCAGTGCTGGACAGGTGATAGTGCACACCCTCATGGAAACTGTTTCCAAACATATTAAGGACAAGAAGGTGACTGGGGTATTCAGCATGGATTTGGAGATGACTGACCACCTAGTATCTTTCTATGGTGAAATAATGAGCTCTGTGGGTGAGGGAAGGGCAGGAGATGCTTTTTATCTTGATTTTAGCAAGGCTTTCAACACTGTTACCCATAACATCCTCATTGAAAAATTGATGAAACATGGACAGTGGACTGAAAACTGACTAAACTGCTCATCTCAAAATGTTGTGATGAGCAGCACGAAGTCAATCTGGAGGCCAGTCACTAGTGGTGTCTCCCCAGGAGTCAATACTGATGCCTTTTGTGCTGTTTTTTTCAGATGGATTCCATCTCTTCCCAGATGATCTCAATCCTCAATCAAAGAGGGTTCCATAGACAAAAAAGCTGAAAAGGTGTCATTGACACCAGCTGCGCAACCAGCTGTGGACCTGTGGACCTGTGGAGCATTTCTCCTCAAGTCCTTATTAGTGCTATTAGGATTGAGGCGAAAAAACACCTGGCACAGCACACCTTGCTGTTGATCGTCATCCTATCATCCTAAGAGCTGACTTGATATGCTCCAGATCTCATTGGTGCTTATGTAGAGAGTAGCCAAGGCTGGTCTAAGGCCTGGACAAATGTCAGCAGCCTCTAGACAATGTTCCAGATCCAAAAGCTTTGACAGATGGGGGCTCCTGTCCCCGGCAGGAGAGATCCTTCCACTGCTATCACTGCTCCCAGTGCTTCTGCATAGTTCAAGGCCAACTGGTTCTGAGGGTCTGCTGGACAGAACTTCCTGCCTCTTATCTACAATGAGGACACTGATCCTGTTCCGTAGGCAGAGATCTGCAGGTGGATCAAGAGCCTTTCTCCTGCTAACAGAAGTCACAAGTTCCAGCCTTCACCCTCAGAGGAATCTCAACTTCCAATCCTGGTAAATACAGACTCTTACTGCCCTTCCTTTCAGTACAGTTGGGCACTTAGGCTCTTGTACCTTGAGGGTCTCAGAGAAGATCCAGTCAGTCACTTCCTCATGCCCCTAAAGCTCCTAAGTCTGTCAGCCTCTTTTAGCACCATCTTTACTTGTTGACACAGATCCTCTACCAGTGCACACCTCCTGTAGGACGGGAGGAAACCTCCTGCCGCCCAGCCTCAGCAAGAGACTCTGAGTACTCTCTGCACTCCCTGACACCTACATGGGTGTATCATTCCATCAGATCAACCTGACTTGAGGACTGTGAATGTATCTTCAGAATTTCTATTGTGTCTCCTTCCCACTCTTTGCTCTGCAATTTGTGAAAAGTGCCACTGATTCATTTCACATTGTTACTTATTTTTGCATCCTAGTCTAAAAGATCCTGTCCTCCTGGAATATACAAATATCAGTGGTGTATGTTATCAGTGGCTTCTTTAAAACTAGTCTACAGCAAACTTTTTGAAGGTAAATATGGTCCACTGTGCATTTTGAAATCTTTCCACGAGTGTATTTACTGGAGGTGTTTGAGCTTAATGTTCCCATCAATGATGTCTATGCATTCAGAAATTCAAATAACGTGCCAGGACTCAAGTACCTAATTGGTTTCTCATGTCAGCTGAGTAGCTGTTCTACCAATATCTGTGCTCAAATATGCAAGAGAACAAAAGACCTAACTTAGCAATAAGGTAGTTTCCATGTGTGTTTGGGTTGGTTTGCAGCTTTCAAAAATGCACTAAACTGATGCACTTGTGAAGCTCATCCCTGTACAGAAAGCTACTATAAGCCCTGGGGAGAACTCCTGTGTAAGAATCTAAGTGGGACAGAGGTTTTGAGTACAGGTCTCTAGAGATGTGGGTACTATCTTTGGTACTTAACCAGATTATACATTCATCTGAGGAAAGGCAGAGGAATATAATTATAAACAAGTGGGATGGGAACAAATGAGTAATAAATCAAAGAAAACATAACAATTATTGTTGTTATTATTATTACCACATTGTTATTTAATAATTGCTGAAATAAAAATAAGCATTACCTCATGAATTCCAAAGTGAGCATAGGAATCAAAGTAATAATCCCTGGATGTCATCTCTTCTGGATTGATGAGCTTTGCCATCTTGCCTCGGCCTGGACAGCTTGGTTGCAATGGAACATGTATGACAGATTGAACTGGCTTTGGAACAACAGTAGGCTGTGGAGGCTGGGATGGAATGGGGCAAACCTAGGAGGACATGAAATATCATCAAGAAGCATTATTAAAAGAAACATTTCTCTCTATATCTAGCATAGGGATATTATTTAAATATCTAGGATATAGCAAGTTCAAAGACACCAGGAATGTAAGTAAAATTTAGGCTGCCTTCTGTTCCTTGATCTTTAACTTATTTGCTCTATCTTGGAAAATTCCCTTACTGGATTTTTCCTTGATGTTTCTCTGCAGATGCATAAATTAGTGCAGAGTAATTGCAAACTATTGGTGTTGGCTGAAGTAGGTGACTGCAAACATTGAGACAAGGCAGTGAAGAGCTAGGTTTTCTCCTTTAGTGTTGTATTCTGTCAAACTGCCACAGCTTTGTGAGAGGAAAGTCGTAATAAATAAATAGTTCCCCTGCAAAGAAGAGCTCATAATCAAAGGATCTTGAACTCAGTGTTGCCAACAAGGAGGACAGAATTCACAACTGATCTTTAATTGTCAGGTAATATACCCATCTGTATTGATGAGGGAGGGTTGAGAATGCTCACAATATCTGAAAGTCCCTGACACTATCTGAAAGTCTCTCACCATGTCCAGAAAGCACTGTAGGGGGCTGTGTGGAATATGTGATCTCTTAATACAGTTTCCTGATGTTGGAAAATGTGAGAGTCATGTGTTATCAACACACTACAGCACACTGCACTCAATTTCCTGTTGTGTATTGAACCTCCAATACTAGCATTTCAATAGGCACAGAATGCTCAGATCCCTTTGACTCAAATTTGATGACTGTAGCATGTAAGACAGAAGACAGAATGTTTTGCAAACATGAGATAAAACAGACTGTGGTCTGGCCAGTGTGTGTATCCATATCTTTGATCCCTAACATGAAGCAAAATGCTGAAAACTGGGAATGACTGAGCAATATGATACAGCCCCATGAATGCACTAAGTCACTGCAAATTACGGGTCAACAACTTCACACATTAAGGTCAATCCTACTTAAAATATGTCTTCTCCTCTTGTACTTTTTTTTATAAGACTCAGTAGTTTCCCAGTGGGGACCAGAGCTGCCTGAGCCTCTCCTAGCCACTTCCATAAAGTTCACTGTATCTCCTATATTTTGAGATATCAATCCATTGTTCTCTCTCTGAATAGCATCAATTAGCCTAGTTTGGTTTGCTTCAATGTAAAAACACAACAAAAAAACATCCCCACATTTTCCCCCCATTCATTTGAACATTTTAATGTGTCATTTTTCATGATTTTTTGGTTTATCTGTGAAAAATGAATACTAGCAGTTTATGTTCCTGTAACACTTTTCATCCCGAATCCAGAAGTGCTTTATTTATACATCTTTTCTATTTCTGACATTTTTTAATTCATCACCTCACCCAGTTCATCTCACCCAGTTCATCTCCCACGCAGAATACAATTGCTCCCAATTGGTGTTTGCATTTCTATCTGGTCTAGTTTCAAAAATGTCCATCTGCAGTCATTTCCCTTAAGACACTGCTTCATTGCCTGTTCACTGCCACCAGTAACACCCTGATAACTGATTCTATTAAGGTGTTGCTTGTAATATTCAGCCCTTCAAAATACAATACTTTTAATGATATGCTTGAGGTTATATCCTAACTTTTTTTTCCATTCGTGTACACACTATGTAATTTTTGCAGTTACCTTGCTCAGTAACACTTTCTGTATTTGCCTGCTGGATTACAAAGACTTAAACTGTGGATATTTGGAATTTTGGTTTAGTAAAATATGAACTCTAAGGTCTTACACTTCTCCTAAATCTTGACCTTTGCATCATTTTAAAAGCAAAAGACATAAATTTATATAAATTACAAAATAAAAGTATGTAGAACAGTCACTGAAGGCTTAGTTCTGTTCCTGTCTTAGGTAAGAAGATCTCCAGACACAAGATAGTACGTCAGGGGGAATTGCTTAAAGGCTGTGTACTGGAGAGAAGATATATCAGTTTTTGTAAATGAAACCAAGGAGGTTTTAGCATTTCTGTTGCTGCCAAACTGCAAATTTAAATATGATCTGCTATATAACAGAAAGCATTTTCTAAGGAAGAGACCAGTCATGAAGGCAAATCTGTCTGGGTCTTGGGCAGTATCAGTTCTGCTCCTGGCTGCATTGAAGGGTCTAGGCAGGGTTGCGAGAACAAGGCTTATTCTGACTAAAGAGACAGGATGAAATTAAACCCAACAACTTAGGTTAGGAAAGTTGCCTGAATGATTTTGTTTCCTGTAAAAGAATTAACATCATTATTTCATAGTCTGCAAGACAGCTGAGTTCTGCTACAGCCAAGGACTGGCAAGATAACTTTTATTAAGCTTCTGGGGCAGTATTACCCCTGGGACTCACAGTACTTTTCAGGTTTATCTGAAGTACCTGAAGACTTACTGGTCTCAAGTGTCCATCTGCATCTCTACTAGAAAGAACATATTCCATGTAGCGGAAGTAGAAGTCTAATATGTTGGCTCCTCAACTGCCTTAGTTTAAGCCAAGCAGCCTGGGTTACATTGATGTGTTGCTGGTGGTTGTGTGACATTATGCTGTAAATACCACTAGGTCATACACTGTCCATCCTGTGTTACGGGTATCACAGCATCATTCAGAAGGGCTCAAAGAAAACTGAATGGGAGTGGTGAACTTCTCAGCCAGCAGCACTGTCATGGGGACCTTAAATCAGCAGCTTCATTTCTGTTTTAGGCATATTAACACAATACAGACCTTTTGAATTGAAATGATATAATTTTTTTGCAGCATGTGTAATACCTACTGGTAAAACCTCTGTGTAGTTCTGTAATTCTGGAACACAAAGACAAGGTCACAATTACTTGAATAATTTTGTGAGTGGGGCTCAGGAAATCCCTCTGTCATAAATTTGCTATAGACTGAGTGAACAATTTCAGTCAAGAGTAACTCATGTCCTGTGACAATGGATATCTGTGGAAAATGTATAAACACAGTGGACAATTACAGGTTAAAGAAATGTAACGAAAGGTATTGTTTGCATCAGAAGCAATAAAGTCTTCAGGTGTGCAGCTCTGTGACTGTTAACTAGGCTTTTAGGGATATGATATAACTGCTTTAGGAGAAAACAATCCTCCAAGAGAAAAGCTATCAAGGAAAGACAACTTCCTGCATTCTTTCCAGAACTGAAAAGAATCCTTGATATGATTTACATGCTTAGCACATATATATCTCCTACTTGAGAAATAACTCATCTTTTGAATAACTCCTGAAAAGACAAGGCATCTGGGCTGGGGGCAAACCTCACATCAGTGTAAAGAATCTAACAAACTCTGAAGAACCCTTTATGGATTCTGGCCAGCTATACACACTTCCAGAATAGTGGCCACTGCTAATGCAGATGAAGTCTTAAAGAACCTAAGCAGCTGCCTCAGAATTCATTCATCACTGTGCTAAACATGCAGCCCTATATTTTTCTGTCTCCCATTTGCTACTGAAGGTAGAGTTGGAGGGTCTGAAGGATCCGAGAACCAACATTTTTCTACCACTGCTATTGGACTTGAGTTCTACTGCTCTGTACCATTTCAAATTTAAATCAAAATAAATTAGGGAAATACTTTCCTACATGTGAAAATAAAATAAAGTTTCTTTCCTCTTTATTTGTAGATAAGATTGGTACATTACAGATGCATCAAATGTACTAGCACAGGACTGTTTTTTTAAAAAAACTTTAAATTCTTCCAAAAGGCAAGATTCCTAACTCTCACGCATTTTTCAGAACCTCACTCTAAACATCTTGACATAGGTTTCTAAAACACATATAGGCACCTCACTGATAGATGTGACTTTCAGATACAGTTGCCCATGTGCATCCATGGATACAGCTGAAATTCTTTTTTAATAACCAGACCAATTCAACATGGACTTACAAGGTTGTCTGGGTTTAAAATTCCCAAAATACAAAGATAACTGGGTATTCAAAAATCTTGGGCTATTTTTGAAAATCTGAGCCTTTTAAATATATCCATCTGTCTACAGAGAGGCAAGATTCTGAAATATGCACAACTCATTTTTAGGAGGTTTGTGACAAAAGCTGTGGTGTGTAGAGTAAAAATAAACTTGAATTTCAATTCTCCTTTCTCGATATTACTATGGAGACACAGGGCTGGAGGTTAAAATTCCAATCCTTGTAAAACTGTTGTTCAAGCTTCAGTGTTATATTCTTGACAAAACCTTAGTTATTTATGACATTTAATATGTTATTTTATGCCATTTAAAAGGTTAACAGTATCTTCTGCCTCTAAATGCTTACCTTTCCATTAAGAAACTAATAAAGTATGGAATTAAAGTTTAACATAATTCAATTTCAGCATTGTCTTCCTTTTAAACAAATGGTTTTATCATATCTAAATGTTGATTATGAGGTTTTTTTGCTAGATATCTTTCTGTGTCAGAACTACTAGAATAGAAAATGCCTAGCACCATTTTCATTAGTCTGAATTTAATGATGAACACCTTTAGTGTGCAAGAGATTCCAAAAATACAGCTTCTTCCTGCTGTGTTTATAAAGGCATAGGCAAATATAAGAAATATTTGATATTCTTCTGCCAAATTTTATGCTTCTATAACAACTACTTGGAAGTCATTATACAATGGTACAGGTTGAAACCTCTCTTGCCTCCCTTGTCTTGTACTGTTTTAAAGTAAGTCTTTGTCCAAGGCATATCTTAAGTGATCTATGGATTCAGGAGAGAATCTAGTCCATTATCAGAGAAATTTCACCTGTTTTTCTGAGGAAATGAAGCTCCTACAGTATCTTGTGTGTTTCTCCCATTGATAACTTTTGAGTTTGTCAGACCCAGTCACATTTGACAGAAGAATGGAAATATCAAACACATTCATATTTTTACACATTTCTTAAAAGCCAGAAATTAGGTATAAGAATAACCAATTTGATAATCACTAAAATTGAAGCAGTTAGATTTCAGTTGTCATGCTTTCTACTTGCTCTAGGTTTATTAAGTGTTACAGGTGTAATATGCAACCTCCAGACTAAGCATGCTGGATGATCAGTAGTGAAGGGATAGGAGGAAGACTAGGCATTGCTCAGAACTAAACTGGGAGGTGAGGGCATAAGGAGCACATACTTGTAGGAAATAAGGTTTTGTTCGCTCCTCTACTCATGAAAAAACCTTTCTATGCTGAAGACATGAAGTTCACAAGGAGTGAAAACCAGCCAGAAATCAAGGAATTCAACAGAGACCACATGAGACAGACATTCAACTGCAGACAGACATAACTCCCTGGAAACAGGGATGTCATACGTGCCTGTATTGGGTACATGTTTTCAGGAAGTAAGGACTTCAAAGACTAGTAAAGAATGTTTGCTTATTGAAAGCTTTAAGTTGTGATGTCTCAACTTCAGGATAAAATAGCCAGCTCTTCAGCAGCTATAAATCCACTTTATCTTTGCTGAAAATTAGGCTCAGTCTGTTTTAAATTGCAGATAACTATGAGTTCAAGGCAACTGCAACTCTCTCTAAACTCTAAAACTGCTAATCTAGTCAGATAGACTCTGTAATAAAGAGAGAACAGATGCTTAAATTTTGCTTTGTAGCTACCCCTTTTTCTGATTCTTAAAAGTTTGCTCTGAAGTGGCAAATAGCCATTTCAAAGTCAAGCGCTTCTCTGAACTTCCTACATGGAGTATCTGAAATGCCAGATCAACCTGTCATAGAGACCTGTCCATTTGTTATCAGCAGGAATTTCACTGGCATTTTTACAGACAAGTATAGCTTAAAGTACATCACAACTGCTACATCATATCCCTAAGGTAATGGTGATATTAAAAATATTGTGAAAACACTGTCTTATATGTACAAATCTGCAAAAAGTCAAAGTAGATGATGCAAGCAGGTCTTCAGAAGAATGAAGGCATGGTTGGGATATCGCGGCAGAAATAACAGCAACTAGCAAGGAGGAATGTAAAGATCACAAAGGTTTGCAAAGTGGTTACTTCTGGTTTAAAAGTTAAAAAGGAAATTAAATGTGTGAATTCCAAGACAGAAGTTGTGATACTTTTGTGGATTTGACACAAGGTACTACATACTGTCAAGATTTTTAATGGGGACTATCTGTTTCAGAAAAGCCAGAATTTTTGTAGTGACAGATCACAAATTAAGGAAGCAAGTTTCCTGTTGGATATATAGGAATAATTCTTCTCCCTAATAGAGGTTAAGCACTGAAATAAATGCTTACTGATCTTTGGGGTCTCCAAGCCTTGTAGATTGCAAAGCTCATCTGGAAAAGGTCCCTTACCAGCCTGATCTGCCATAAAGTCAACTTTTATCTGAGCAGGATGCTGGACTAGGTGACCTCCAGAGGTTCTTTCCACCCATATTATTCTATGATATGGAGACATAAACAGTTATGTTTGTACTATGTGGGACATATAGGTGGCAAGGTTTATACACCTGAACCTAGTGTAGATTGTGGGGTGAGTTATAAATTTGGGTAAATAGATTTGTACATGCAATATGACTAGAACATGTTTTCATGAGACTAAAGAATGAACATTATAAGAAGAGGAGGACATGACCCTTGAATTAAAAGCTTTTAAAGCTACATGTAACAGAACTGCACTGAGGTAACAGGACAAAATGTAAGAATACGAGTGATATTAAATATCTCTAGCTTTTATAACAGTCTGAGCAGTTCTAGATCATTCTATGTGCCAGTGCAGGGAATTAAAATGGCCTTCATCCGACTTGTTCTCATGACTGTTTAGCGCACAGTGCAGCTGGGGGAAAAAAAGTGACAAATTGTAGTTATGCATGTTGACATTGAACTGAAGTTGTATTCCTTTTAATAAGGATGGAGATTTTGCAATGTATGTAGAGTAGAAGGTCCTGTGGAGGGAATAAACAGTTCTAGCTCAGCACAGAAGGAAATATGACAGAAATGTATTATTATTAACTGAAAATTACTCTTTGCAAAGCACCTTATGAAAAGATAGCAAAGTATTATTTTAAAAGTGCTGAGAGGTACCTTTCTTTAGGAGGAGGTTTCATTTTTATTATCTTTGGATTGTGATAGATCTAATGTCTATTATTGTTTTAGATATAATGTCATGGGATTAACTGCAACACCTTATGGTTTACAAGATCCCTGTTAAAAGGAACAGCTGGAAAAATGTCTTGTGCTTTCTCAGCTGTACTCTGTGGTGTTGGGCAGATGGTATATCATTAGACTCTGTTGTCCATCTGTTTGTCTGAAGCCCCTTAAGCCTCCTGAAGAGTGAGCTAAGTTGCACCGTGAGGAGGTTCTCAAGTGCTGGCTAAATCTCAAACCCATTTCTACTAAAAAGAGTTTCACAACTTCAACTCAACAGGGGATCGTGTTTTAGAAGCGTTGCCCTCTGGTGGATAATAATAAAAGGGAACTACACCTGGCAGATGGCTAAATCCATTCTCTCTTTCTTGGGGTAGAGACTTAAGTTAACTGCAATTAATAATCTGGAAATGGATGGTCGTGTATAATCATGCTGTTCCCTCCATATATACAGCATATGGATTTGTAGTAGTGTAATGGTCTCTGTCATGTGAGTCAAGAATCTGAGAAGTGGAAAACTAAATAGAGGGGAATTTTAAATAAATAAATAAACTTGTGATGATATGTGGCTAGATGTCCTGTGGTTTTGTTTCCATTCTTCACTCAGGGCTATGGTATTTCTGAGGGGCATTCCAGACTTCTCCTGACTCAGTACCATATATCAGGACAGCTAGGAAGAGCTAACTTTATAATAGAGCTCTTGTGAATTAGGTACCTTGCTAAGAAGTATGGGCTCTTTGGTAGTTGTATGGTACAGCAGCCTTTCTCCTGTTCAAGAATCCCATCTGAAAAGCTGACTCTGGTGTGTGGATCGCAGAGCAGCACAAACTGCAACCAACAGCTTCACAAAGCCAGTGTCTCTTGCAGGTTGATGTTTCTGGACTCAGATTTACAGCTATGTCTGACATGGTAACAATCAAAGTCCCTGCTTTCCACTAGAGCATCCTGACCCTTTTAAAGGATTCATTAAAGGCAAATAATGAAAAAAAACTCTTCCTACCTTCCTATCATTTTAAGCCTCTCCTTCTTTGACTAAAGAAAGTGAGAATTTAATTTAATTTCAGTCTTTATTCATTTGGTAGAAGCTGAGTCAGTAGTGAAAAACAGGAAGGTGCCTTAATGGATGGTCCTAAGTCTATCAGTGTTGACTAAGTGAAATTCTGATATCATCATGGGAATTCATAATTTAAAATTGAGGCCAACCTGTGAGAGTTAAGGTATTATTTATATAAAAATTTTAAGTGCCTTTAATACCTAAAATAGCCAATAAAGGTCAGGAACCACTTAAATTGACTGATCACCATGGAATACTTTCCCTCTTGCATCCATAAAAAAATAAGCAGGAGGTATAGACTGTTGTATGTTTTTCTGCAACAGACTTTCCTTCTGAGTTTTCCGGGGTTTCGGAGTTTTGACAGATTTCTTGTCTTTAAAGTGCTACATCCAAAACTCTCCAAAACAAAAGCAATCCAATACACAGATATAAGAAGGGGAAACAGCCTGTTGTTCTGACAGAGCTACTAGAGTCTTAGCTTTTGTGGTTGTTCAGAGGGAAGGTTTGAGATATGACTACTGCCTGTCTATTGTTGAAAGTGAAAAGAGGAAAAGCTGAGAGCGGAATTTTCCATTTGAATTAGGCTACAGCCTCTGGGAAATAAAGAGCCTTTCCAAGTTTAGTGTCATTTTATTTCTGATTTGCCTTTCAGAGAGTTGCATAAGGCAAAGAAATATCTCTGCATTAATAAAATGAATCAGGTCTTCCAGATTATTTTAACATATTAGTCTCAAACTCACAGAATCTTTCAAACTCACAGAATCTTAAAAAAAAAAGGTATCAGTTTCATTCCTGGGCATTCATTGCAGAGTCACCTCTGTATTTGGCAGTGATAATGGTTAACATTAAATGCTTACTACTTGCACTGATACTAATATTCAATATCTCATCTGTCCTCACTGGGCAAGCACTTCTATACCAGTAACCAATAACACACAGATATGGGGTGCTGTTCAGAGGCTGAACGCTCCCTACCACTTCCACTCAGGTTTGTCATGATAGAGTGAGAAGGTTGCAAAGGGGTCGTATTGCTCAAACAGGACTGGCTTTAAAGTACATTTGTTAAGACTGCCCCTTCTCCTTGTATTCTGCAACACAAGTAGTCAAATAGCACCAGTCTTGCCTCTTGTTTTGAGGCAGGATGCAAACCCTCAGTTTTCATAGAATCATAGAAACGATTGGGTTGGAAAAGACCCCCAAGATCATCAAGTCCAACTCTTGGTCCAACTCCCGTCCGTTTACTAGATCATGGCACTCAGGGCCATATCCATTCTCAGTTTAAAAACCTCCAGGGATGGGGAATCCACCACCTCTCTGGGCAGACCATTTCAATGCTTGATTACTCTCTCTGGAAAGAATTTTTTCCTGATCTTCAACTTAAATTTCCACTGGCAGAGCTTGAGCCCGTGCCCCCTTGTCCTAATGCTGAGTGCCTGGGAGAAGAGACCAACCCCCACCTGGCTAGAACTTCCCTTCAGGTAGTTCTAGACAGTGATGAGGTCACCTCTGAGCCTCCTCTTCTCCAGGCTAAACACCCCTAGCTTCCTCAGCCTCTCCCCATAGGACTTGTGCTCCAGTCCCTTCACCAGCCTTGTTGCTCTTCTCTGGACCCGCTCCAGCCTCTCAATATCTTTCCTGAACTGAGGGGCCCAGAACTGAACACAACACTCAAGGTGTGGCCTCACCAACGCAGAGTACAGGGAAAGGATCACTGCCCTGGTCCTGCTGGCTACAGTATTTTAGATACACACTATTTTTTGTGTGGCTGAGTGGAGTCTTCAAGACCTGTCAATCCAGCACTAGTTTTAGGGCACCTGAGTACTGTGAAGCAGTAACTGGAACAAGGGAGAATGTTCTTCCTGTGTACGCATCAACAAAATTCAAGCTTTCTGGTGAGTGACATTCTCTGCTGCTTGGATAGATTGGGCACTATGCAATCAAACAGAATGAAGAAATCATTCCATGCTATGTTTCCCTGTGAGTAGCTCAGAGCCTATATTGTTATTTAGCAAGTCACGATTCAGTCTTTTTTCCTCCTGTAATGTTGGGCTCAGTACAAAATGAACCAGTTTTCTAGGACTGCCTTTGCACAGACTTGGACTAGCTGGAAGGAGGATCCATGTTTCTAACTGCTCTGCCCTTGCTGGCTCCTTCCCCTCTCCGCGCATCAGAGAGGACTCATCAGTGTTACCTTAATACTCCTTCTCTGCAGTATAGGTCAGAGCAGATTAAAAGACTGCCCTTGCATTTCTCTGCAGAATCCAAGATTCGGTGTGAAAGGCTCTATAAAAGCCTCCATAACATGTGATGGGTCACCCAGGCAAGCTGATGTAATTCCACAAAAATTCTGAATTACAGAAGATTTATCATCATGGCTATGAAACCATGAGTGGTGCATAGGGATCCATAGTCAGAGAATTAGGGGCCTGTTAACAGATGGTAATTAGTTCTATTTTAAGGATGGCTAGGCAAGTCAGATCTTTTTGTGAAAATAAAAAAATATTAAGGACAAGGTCATTTTCTAAGGCATGAAACTCTAGCAGTTGTTTGCACCTTGTGATCAACTACAGGCCAGGGAAGAGATGCTATTGCTATTTGGAAGCAGTACACAGAAATGTAAATGTGATTCAAAGTTTTTATTGATTTTCAAGTGAAGAGAGATATTCATGTGCCAGATTACTTTAAAATGCCTCACATCACAAGGCACAGCTTGTCATAGAAATAGCAACAGAAGTTATAGAAGCCTGCACTGAAAATACCAAAGTTGAACACATTGAAGAGGGTTTGTTGCAGATCATTGCATAAAGAGATATGAAGATACAAAGCCAGAGAAGTGTGAACTTTCCATTGTGATTTTTTACTGGTTTTTACTATCATTGCTGCTGCATAAGTGCCTGCCTTGCTGAACAGATCATGGTTCCAGTGATGCACAATTAAATTACAAGTGATATGACTCCTTATGAGAAATGCCTTGAAGACAGACACAAAATGGAAAGGAAACAAAAAGGACTTGGTATTTTCAAAGTACTTTACATCACTCTGGCAAGTGCATGAAAATCTGTTGAGGAAAGGTCAGGAGGAACTATAGCCTCCATTATCAAAGCTCATAATACATTTCTTGTAGGGAAAGTAGCTGTACCACTGGATAGCCTCTTCCCCTCCCCAACATAATCTTGTCTGACTCTCTAGTGACAAAGAACAAGAACCAGAAAGCGCTAATCAACTGTAAAACCAGTTATTTTAAGGCCCTTTTTCAGTATCAGGCAGTAAGCTGAAATTCATAAGGAAAAGTAGAACTCCACTATTTTTAGAGGCTAATTATTAACAAAAATAACCATAGTATTCTTTCTGTACAAATTATTTTCTTAAATTAACAGAAAATTTAATGGGAGGCCTCCTCTGCTTGGCAAATTTCTAAAACTCAGATCTCTGAAAGTCACTTTGCTGCTGATATTCCAGTCTCCTCTCCCCCTCTCACACAGTTTCAGCTGTTTCACACCAGTTCTAGGAAGACACTATATTCTATAGCTTTGGTGACCTTCAGTAAGGAGGAACGGAAAAATATCCAACTGACCACCTACTCCATATTCTAGCCAAGCTTTTGATCTGCCCTTCAGTGTAGTTTCAGAAGCCTTTCAGCTCTAGAAGAGGTCTCTGTCTAAGTAGTATCGAGGTTTATTACTCTTTACCCACTGCAGGATAAATGAGGACAGAGCAACTCCTGAGCAGAAGTGCCATAGAAAATCAGTGCAATGACTTACAGTTCAACGCTGCTTCAGAGCTATCAGCAAACGGGCACCAACATTGAATGGAAGTCCTATATTTGGCAATTCCATTTGTCAACTGGCAAAAAGTAGCCTGGTTCCCTGCACAGAGCAATGACAATCTGCCACTTCCTTTGGAGCTGTACTTCAGTGCATCTTAATATGTTATAGCACAGACTTTCTCTTGATCACCTGCCAGTCTTTTTTTCCTCTGTGTTGATTTGAAGTTCATCTCACTGTGTCACTTTGAAGGAGTCAGCCATTTTTTCCTGTGGGTTATCGGAGTACTGCACCCTCCTGCAGTGGGTGAAACTCCTAGTGCTGGAATGTGACTCTCTGAATCAACCCCTACAAATGAGGAAGGCTCCCTGGAGATGGGCAAGGATGAAGTGCCCCTAAAACTCAGGGAATAATACAGGGTGTGACTGACCACATCTCTTACAAAGTCTGGGCTAGCCAGACTTGTGTGGGAAGCGATTACATGGATCAGATCAATGTAAAGTTCAAAAGTTGAACAACTAACAGAATAATTTCAATGAGAGCAATGGGCTTCAGCTTCCTTCAACTCACATCTTCCATTCCTGATAATCGGGGATGCTCAATGGCTGTGAGCATATTACAAAAACACACTGATACTACAATTTAACAGCAATCCCGTATTTTGCTAGGTATAACTTTGATGTATATTGCATTTTCACTGTATTTTGTATCCCTGTACTAAATCAGAAATCCCATGTAAAGTCAACTGTCTGCAAATAATAACATTCATAAGATATTTGATATTTAATGTTACACCTTCCATGCATGAACTATCAAAAAGAAACCGATCAAGAGCATATTAAACTCTAATGCCTATCTGCAATGATTATTTTCATTTGTAATCATTGGAATAAAACTCTTATGAGGACATTCAAAGCTTTATTTTTTTTCCACATATAAAGGGCCCAGCTGTAATTAAACCACTGAGGAGAAAACTGGCAGAAAGCCTTTAACTTGTGCTCAGGAGCCCCAGCTGCTAAAACAAAATGAGTAGTTTTTCTGCCTTACAAGCCTGGTTAAGTGTATCATAGGAGGAAAATTCAGACTGTTCTCTCCTGGTCACCCAAAGTTCAGAGAAACACTTCCCTTTGAGAGTTACAATGAAGGATGCATCTTCTCTTCACTCTCTGGGCTTCCCTGGCAGTCAGAATGTATGACTTTAATATTGAATGGTTTTGGATTAGTTGAAATATCACAAACAGCTGACTTTGAGGCACCTCATCAGTGTACATTAATGGGCTGTCTTCATCCGGGGTTTTGCTCTTACAATTCGCCTTCCCTTTCTTGCTGCTGCCATTTTCATAAGGGATTGGCAGCACTTTCTCTTTTTGTCTCAGCACTTCCATTGATGCTGATTCACAAGGCAGCAAATGTTACTGTATGCTGAGAGTAGGTGCTTGGCTAAGATGGAATGGAAATCCTTGCCTGACTTATGGGCACAACATAGAATGCTTTGTCCACAAAATGCAACCTGTGGCTGTCCTGAGAGTTGTCCATGCCTCTTTTGCAACAAGCAACTGCTTCTTGCACCACACAGTGTCAGCTGAAGCTGAATCCTTCCTTCAGGTCTCAGGCATGCAAGGATAGTCTGCATTCTGCTACCCCACTTCTGTAGCAGTCATACGTCCTTTCATACTTTTCTGTTGATACTCTTTCTGGGTTCTGATTCCTCCTTCTTCTGTGAGAAGGTTTGGCCCTGCCAAGTGCATTCACAGAGCAGCTGTGGGTAGCAAGACCTCCATGTACATGCATGAGTGGCTCATCTGTCCCTTGACTTACGCAGTAAATAGAGAAGCAACACAAATGATTGCTGTAGAATAGCTACAAACAAGCAAAACAAATGACTGCTGTAGAATCACTACAGACTGAAGTATCTCCACTTAGAAGAGCTGTAGAGCAAAAAAGGAAATTAGTAGTGACAACATGAGCAGAAAATATAACTGACAGTAGAAAGATCTGTATAACTGGGCTTCTGTTCAAATTAGGCTTGCATTGATGCTGTGTAAATAGGTTGATTAGTGTGAAGACTGAAGTTCTCTGATTAAAGTGCTTCTGACCTGTGAATTTCAGTGATTCATGCAACTTTTCTTAACCTGAAAAGCTTAAGAGAGTGAATCTCAGCTTTAGAAAGGTTTTACTATTCACAGTTGTGAAGAAACCTTGAAAAGACTGAGTAAAAGTTTCTGGGTACTGAAAGGCCTATAAAAGGAATGCATTGACGCAAATTCAGTGTCTTTTTTTAGCCAGTCTTATCACCTTTCCACATACAAGGTTGGCATTATTGTTCTTTAGCCACAGTATGGGCACAGCATGATGTACAGCAATGTAAAATTCTTTGTTGCACCAACCCCATCTGTGTTCTGATGGTGGAACAGACCTTCAGTTTATCTTGCCTTTTTTTGTGCTGTTGTATTGGCCAAACCCTCCAAATTTAAAAATAAATAAATAAATAAATGGGAGTTCAATGGTAAGGCTGAAAGTTTCAGTTGCTGGTTTTCTGACATTAGCATGATCTGAAAAATGGGAGGCAAAAGAAAACAGAGAAATAGTAAAAATAGTGTTTCATGTCAAGGTGATTCAAGGTTTTATTGTCATGAAAGAATGCTTTTTTTTTCTTTTTTTGAAACATATCAAGCTTCATGAGATCCTGCTTCTTTAAATATTTTTCCTATTCATGGAATGATTGGCAGTTGAGTGGGATAGAGGAGAAGAAGCATCAGCTTTCACTCCTGAACTGGCTGCACATTCAGAATTAATGGGGAGGGAGAGCTTTCTGATTGGGAGAAGATTCTGAAAATGTGAAAAACAGAAAAAAATGAGGATTTTTCATAGGCCTGTGAATTATGCTTTTAGTACTGTCATACTAGTGAAGAAACACTGTGTTTGGTATATTAATATTACTGGGTTGGCTGCCAAGCCACTCTAGGCTCTGTCTAGGATCAATAGAAAGAAAACGGTTTCTTTATAATTCAGGTTGGCAGAGTTACCATTCAGAGAGTTTGTCTCTGCTTATTGATTGGACAAGCAGACCACCAACTCAGACACCTTGTTAAAGCATTTGAATTTATAAGAAGATTCTAGTTAACCCATTCAAAGAAAAATAAAAATCTTGTTTTCATAAGATTTGTTGATTCAATGGTAATGAACATTGGGACCCTACACAATGAGTTGTGCATATTTGTTAAAACAGCATGGAAAATTAATTAGTAATCAAAAAGATTAAAAAAAAAGTGATTTGAATTTCAACTCTTTAACCTTTTCAGGGATTTATGCATTGAAAAAGGCTTGTAAAAATGGCTTTCTTTTAGCCACTGAATCACTGGAGGCAAAGCCTTTCAGCAGCACATTTAAAAAGGGCTTCTTTTTGTCCTTTTACTGACCATATAGTAATTTTTAGCAGAACTCTGAAGCATGGTGCAAGTCAGATGAATGAAATGCTCTGCCACCAGCAGCATGGCACGCAAATTGTATATTACAAACAATAAGTTTTCTTTTGGGGACCATATATGGAGAAATATCTAAATGATTAAGAGGCAAAGAAGAACAATGGAAACTGACAACATCTCCCCTATCTCCCTGAAAAGGTCCAAATAAATAATACTATCTTTATTTAACCTAGGATTTCTCACTAAAAGTATGATAAAGCAGTATTTTAGTTTTTAAATTTGTGTTACTGAAATAATATCCCACCGTTAAGAATCTTAAATTCATGCAAAGTGATAAAAGTGAAATATAGAAGTGTTGGCTAGTATCTTAAGTAATTAATTGACATGACTTCCTTTGTCCTAGATTGTACAGACTGTACAATCCAGCAACTGTAATAAATCACTGGTCCTTTTCATTTCATTTAGACCTAAGTTCATCAGATATAAAAAAAATCCATAGTCAACAGAGATGTGAATATACTCAGGATTTCACAGGATTAAATGTTTGAGGAAAACCAGGGACTGTGTTACTTTGTTACTGATTTACTGGGGTTTTTTAAATACCAATTAAAGAAAGATGAAGAATATGACATATAAAATAGATACATAAAGCTCTTAGATCTCCAATTTTATTTATATCTTGCATTTGACTTCACAGAATCACAGACCAGTTGAGGCTGGAAGGGACCTTTGGAGGTACCATCTGGTCCAACCCTCCTGTTCAAGTAGGACCACCTCAGGATAGTTGCCCAAGTGGCTTTTGATTATCTCCAAGGAGAGACTCTTCACAATCTCCCAGGGCAATTTGTGCCAGTGCTGTCATCCTTGCCGTAAGAGAGCATTTCCTGGTATTCAGATGGGACCTCCTGTGTTTCAGTTTGTGCCCATTGCCTCTGATCCTGTTACTGGGCACCAGTGAACTGAGCCTAGTTCCATCATAGAATGACAGAATGGTTTGGTTTAGAAGAACCTTGAACATCATCTAGTTCTCGCGCATTCTGCCATGGGCAGGAACATCTTCCGCTACACCAGGAAGCTCAAAGACCCATCCATGCATGTGCATAATCACCGTCAAACTTTAAACTAGAATAGCCAATGAGTTGGGAGACCTCTGGTCCAGGCCAGGGTATCTGTGCTCCTATGCCTGGGGAGACTTGTGAATGTAAAGCACGTAAGGTACAAGTGTGTAAATGCTGCATATTTGCATCAAACACCACACTGGCCCATCTGGCAAGTAGGGGGCCCTGTGGGGCAGGTAAGGGGGCCCAGGATCCAGGTGAGGAACTCTCCAACCTCTGAGATGTGTAGGTGTTACAGAATTTAAGAAAACAAGAGCCATTATATTTAATTGCTGAATTAAAGGTGTGAATACTTGGAAGTCATCTAAACTGGAACAAACAAATATTTTTAAATGCTCTCTTTCTGAATTTGGAGTTTGTACTCCTAACAGTTCACCAAGTTAATTGAATTTAAACATATTTTAGAGCTCTGTTAGTACTGTATCTAAAACATGAGCTTGTTGTTTCAACTTGAAATGGAAGGGTGTATCCTCCTGTGATTCTCCACACTAAACTGAATTTTGTCACAACACCCATACAGAGGAAAACAGTGAATATAAAGGATGTAAAGGAATATAAAGCTAGGACTTTTCCATGAAACTGCATTTTAAAATGCAGAGTTTCTCTGTCAACATATATATATATATATACACATTTGATGTGGTATAAGACTAACCAGAATTTTACTATTCTACATTGTATGAACCCACATAGGCACAGTAGTGTCTTCTCTGACAGTTCCATTAACATGGGCAATGTGAGTGCACAAAGAAATGAAAGTTACAGCAGAGCATACAGTTTGAATTTTGTGTAAATATAAAAAATTGTGTGTATATGTATATGCATGCACATACACACACACACACACACACACACACACATCCCCCTGTTAAGTAAATTCCAGGGTCACACTGTGCACAATCCTTAGCCCTGCACAAGACCATGCCCAAGAATCACACTGTGTGCCTGAAAGTATTGTCCAAATACTTCTTGAACTCTGTCAGGCTTGGTGCTGTGACCACTTCCCTGGGGACCTTGTTCCAGACCCCAATCCGCTTCTGGGTGATAAACCTTTTTCTAATATCTAACCTAAACCTCCCCTCACACAGCATCAGGCCATTCCCTTAGATTCTATCACTGGTCACCACAGAGAAGAGATCAGTGCCTGCCCTTCCTCTTCCCCTCATAAGGAAGTTGTAACTGCAATGAGGTCTCCCCTTGTTCCCATCTTCTCCAGGCTGAACAGACCAAGTGACCTCAGCTGCTCCTCATACGGCTTCCCCTCAAGGCCCTCTTCGTTGCCCTCCTTTGGACACTCTGCAAGAGCTTAGTATCTTTCTTATATTGTGGTGACCAAAATCACACAATATTCAAGGATTTTGTAAGTAAGAACATTAATGAGTGTTTAGGGAACTGTGTGACTGAAATTAAAAATAATCATAAAGTTAAGGCAGCCATTGAATTATTACATATCATAGTCCTGCTCACTCAGAACAAAGGTTGTGTATTGCATTTGCATTTTAGTTCTAAGATGGGGAGTAGAGTAACTTTCTTGATTTGAAATAGTGTCAGAGTAGAAATTTTTGTGTCAGTGTGACTGAGTATCCTTCAGTAATTCATTAAGTATCAGACTCTGGAACTACACTGGATAGTAATGTTTTTTGTAATGGTGATGGTATTTTGTAACTGCATTGAAGCAGCCAATTAAACCTAAATCTCAAGTTTAAAAACCCACATAAAGGAAAGCTTCTCATAAGTCTGCCTTCTGGTTGCAGCTGGGACAGAGTTCATTTTCTTCTTAGTAGCTCATACAGTGATGTGTTTTGGATTCAGTATGAGAATAATGTTGACAAGACTGTGATATTCTCATTGTTGCTGAGCAGTGCTTACTCTAAGGTGAGGGCTTTTCAGTTTCTCATGCTCTGCCAGTGAGGAGGTACATCAGAAGCTGGGAGGCTGCATGGTGAGAACAGCTGACCCAAAGTGGCCAAAGGGATATTCCATTACACACCATGCTCAGTGTGTAAACTGGAGTGAGATGACTGGGACCCACCCATCGTTGCTCAGGGATGGGATGGGCATCAGTCAGTGGGTGCCAAGAAACTACATTGTGCACCACTTCTTTTTCCCAATCCCTCTCCATTTCATTGAAAGCAGTATTATTAGTAATAGTATTAGTAGCATTGTTGTCATTATGGTATTTTTACTTTCTTTCAATTATTAAATTCTTCTTATTTCAGCCCATGAGCTTTACTTTTTTTTTTTTTTTTTTAAATTCTGATTCTCCTCCCTACCTCCCCAGGGAGTGAGGACAGTGAAGGATCAGTTGTACTTATTTGCCAGCTCCGGTTAAACCACGAAAGTCTGCTTAGTAATGGAGAAAGAAATATTAATCTTTCTTCAGACTGTAAAGGCAATCATGTATACTTCTGAGACTAGTCCTCATTTAGGCCTGCATATATTAACCACCTTGTAAATTTAGCCTAATGAAGTACACTTGCTCATATCTGGCCATTAAAAGTTATTTGGTTTTGTCTTACCTAGTGTGCAAAATTTCATTGGAAGAAACTAATAACCCATCAATTCCAAGCTTGCAATATTTGTTCCCAAGAGTGCTGCAAATACTACAATTGACTTCAGTGTGTTTTCAGCAGTTATTTAAGAAAATGGAAATATATCTCACATAACAGAGGTAATATCATTAGTTCAGTGGAATTACTCTTGCTCCATATTATACAAGGAAGATAAGGACCCATCTTTTGAATACAGTTAAAAAAGGGATACAAGAAAGTATGCTCCTAACATTTTTATACAATCATGAAACAGAATAATGAAAACTCTGTTCTTAAGCAAAACCACTGGTGATTCATCCTTCTAAATACAATTTTATATATAGGTGTGAGCTGATTTTGAATCTATATAAATCACAAATAATTCTGCTAAAATTGTTGCATTTACATGAGGGTAAACCTGTCTTGAGCTTAGAATGCCTTTATTTCCGTAGGCATGGTTACAATACTCAGATTTACCCAGTGGAAATAGGTCTTTCAAACATTAATACTTTTGTCTTCCCTTTTACAAAGCAGCAAAGACACATTTTATGAGCAATAAGGAGCATTATTCATTTCCTGTTAAGAACCAAACAGACCTAAAAGACAGATGGATGGCACAGAGATTTTTTTTTCTTCAATAAAATAATGGTACAAGAGGCTACAAGAATTGTTTCACATTTTCATTAAAATCTCACTGTAACAAGTGAAAACATCTTCTTTACTTAAAATCCTTATCTACCTTTGTCTCCCCTTAAATTTATCTGCTTAAACAAAAATTCTATTAGATAACAGAAATTCAATGTCAAATATGGAGAAAACCCATTAGCCTAGTTTTACAATTTTTAGGCTAACTTCATTAAAACTATACACACTGTCACGAGACTAGTATTATTAGAAAAATCTAAGAAGCATGAGATGGAGTTTGGCACTGGAGGCTTGAATTAACCTCTTGGTACTGAATAGGAAATTCAGATAGGTAGCAGGACATATGCTTTGAACTGCCTGGAAAATTACAATCAGCTTTTTGATTTAATAGAATATAAAGATTCAGCAATTCAGATATTAATAGAAGGGTAATGTAGTTGAAAGAGCGAGACAGGAAAATTATCTTCTCAGTAATATGTCAGGTTGAGCAATGACAATCTGACTGTGAGTTGAGGTGAGGTGAGAGCCAGAGTGAGTGCCTGAGGTGGAGCTGAGCTGCTGCTCAAAATCCTGACATGGAGACTAGTGAGGAATGTCGCATGTTGTTCAGGCTCCACTCTTTGGAATGGTGATTGGAGTGGATTCCAGTGAGTGCACAAGGGTGTAAGAGTAGATGAAAAGCTTTCACTGTTGGTCTCTCACACTATTGTAAATCCATTATTTGTGAGATTTACAATTGATTAATCATTTGTGAGACAATGCTGGTAAAGGCAAATTTCAGTGGAGAGTTTTAAGGAAGCTTTAAAATACCCACCTTGATAACTAATTAAAAACAGTCTTGTTTTTTTCTATGTTGCGTTCTTTCCTTGTTCACGATTGGTGGGGATGAATCACAGGCCTAGAACTACACACTGTCTCTTATTATTTCATAGCTGACTAACGTGTCAAAAAGCAGTGAATGTTGTTTTTATTCTTTCAGACAGAGCAATTGAGATTTGCATTAGACCTTAGCAGCTGTTGCAAACCCCCCTATTTACTATTTCATTATTTGCAGGCTGCAAGTGGGTGAATTGATTCACTCTTCTGGTGACCTCCTGTTACATCTTCCTGACATGTGTTGAATCTGGCAGTGGAACAAGCACATAGGCACTGAAAAGCAGGTCAGGGAAAATGTGGGTCTATTGCCCAATGGAGATGTCTATTGCACCCATGGTGAAATGGATGTGAGAAATGCCAAGTTACTCAGTGTGTTCTTCACCTTGGCCTTTACTGGCAAGAACAGCCTTCAAGGAATCACAGTGTGATTCTGTGACTTTTTGGCAGTACATTTAAGTATGTATTTCTATAATTCCTGTGTTTCTCTGTTTTGTTCATGGTATTTCCCCATCTCCCCTCTCCATCCCCTCCCTTTCCTTCCTTTTCACTCTCCCTTCTTTCTTCCCTTCTTGTTCACCTGCCTCCCCACTTTACTGTCTGCCTTTCTTTCCTCCATCCTTTTCATTTCTGGCTTCAAAAAAAATTTCATTATATAATTTGACCTGCTAAATTTGCAAACCACATTCCATTTCCTGATTAAATATAGTATTTTACACAATAGGATTTTACTTGATGGCTCCTTCATGTTTTCCACTTCTAATCCCAGAAGTCTAAGAGATCATCAAACTTACACCAAGCTGCAAAAGATTTAGCTGAAATTTTAGTCTGCAATGTATTTTCTTGCACAATAAAATATGTTCCCTTTTTTTGTCTTCTCTGCCCAATAACCGTTTTTGTATCTCAGTTTTACTATTTTGCATTGATTCAAAGGAATCGACCCACAGCCACACTGTAAGCCAAAGTACCTGTACACCTGTACACTGGTCTGTGCCCATCAAACACAACTCTGCAGAAGCAAAATTTCACCCAGCTTATATAGCAAATTTCACTGAGGACAGTGTACATTCTGTGGTTAATTGCTACATATATTCTGGCTATATATTTTTTCTAACTAGACAATGTTTACTGATTTAAGCCTCTAGGATAGATAGGTCTTTTGATAAATTTCTTAAACTACAGGACTGATTTTCTTCAAGGTTAAGTAAATCTGTGTTTTATGGGTTTACTGCCATTTGGCCAGAAACTCTTGTCTCTTGATTATCTATGATAGAATACAGACAGAAAACATTTGTCTTTTCACAGGTTTAAGGCCATTTTTTCACAAAAGAGTTCCAAATCTTTCTAAACACGTTATAATACAGTAATCTTCTGATTCAACATCCTTATTCTGCTTCAGGCTTTATCAAACCAAATGGGACTGAAGGGTAATGTTCATCCTTATATTTTTTTAAGGCTCAACAATAAGCAAAGTATCCCTAACAACTACTGAACATCCCCTGCTCCTTTGGCTACTTCTAATTAAGTTTAAAATACCATGACTTCTAAGGAGTCAGCTATATAGTGATGTGGCTAATGCTATCTCATTTTATTTCTTTCTCAAATAGCTGCTCCAGATACAAACTTAGCAAGATGCAAAGTATGGGTAAGAAGCAGTGCTGCTTTTTAGATTTGACCTCTCTTTTTAGGGAAAATAAATAAGAAACAACTAACCCAAAATACTGAAGTAAAATATGCCAGATACACAACTGGGGGCAGTCACAAGGGATTTCTGCAGAATACACTTTACTGACACTATCTGGCCATGTACATTTTATCAGTTTGTCTTCTGATAAGTTCTTTCAGTTAGGAAAATATTATTCCTTTCCATTGTCATCACAATTTCTGCAGAATCTTTGGTTAAAAGAGGGTAAGCAAGATACTATATAACACAACGGTCATAGACCAGAGAAGATGACCTGTAAGAAAAAATTACTGTGTGTTGAACTTGTTTGATTTGCGAAAGAAGAAACTAAGGCACAACCTAATAGTAGCCTGCAACTACTAGAAAGGAGTTATGAAGAAAATGGAGGCAAAGTGTTCTCAATAGTGACAGATGATATATCAAGGTGCAAAGGTCAAAACTCGCCATTTGGGAGGTTTAGATAGGACATCAAGAAAAACTTGCTCACTGAGAGGCCTGTGCAGCACTAGAAGAGGTTGCCTAAGAGAGGTAGTGGAATCTGTGCTTGGAGATTTTCAAGACTTGGCTAGTAACAGCAGTGGCCAACATCCTGATGAGTGCTCTATACTTTGTGTGAGGGTACATGTTCTATAGCAGTTCTTTCTAATTAACATGTCTGTGTTTCTGCCATACCACTGTGATCCCTATTTATATAGGACTCAGTGGTGTTACTCCTAATATATCCTAATGTAACTCAGAGCAAAAATAAAGTACATCCCCTGTACTTCAGACAGGTTCATGTCTAAGGGCACAATCATGAGGTCTATGATTCTCAAATAGAAGTAGTTCAGAAGGAGTTACAGGAATGGTTAATCACTTCCCTGTTCATGACTGAGGAAATGAAAATCAACAGCTGGTCTTTATCCCAAGTTGGGGTCAAGTTTCACAATGGATTGATGAATAGTACAAGGATGTAACCAGAAACTGAAACAGATGCCAACATCTCCTCTCTTCTTTTCTAAATGAGGAATTAAGGTCCACAGCAGAAATAAGTTTGGATTGGTGAATTGTTGTTGGAAGGCCCTGGCTTGGTCACATATTACTCTGGGCTCTGAGGCTGGGTTTGAGCTTTCTGCTGCTATTGGAAATGTCACCTGTATGGTCAAAAAGGGATAAAAAGGACAGGAGAACTGTGAGGCCACACATGACCCTGAGTGCATATTATGGCCACTGATGGAACACTTCAACATTAGTCCTACATATTACTGCTTACCAATCAGTGTATGTTTACTTTCATCATTCTAAGAGAGGAAAGTCCTACTTTTTCTTTTAAAAAGAGTCAGATACAGTGCAGTCCTCAATACAGACAAACTTCTAAGTGCAAGTCTTAACTGCAGGACAGGATATTTTAAGTGAGGGATAATATTATTCTGCTCACTGCTTTATTGTGTCTCTGTGAAAAATTTTAGTTCAAAATTTGTTCCCAACATAATACCTTGCAAATGTTTTGTTACTGAAATATTCTTTTCATTTTGGAAAGCAAAAACATTGAAATTTTATTTATGATCACCTAGCATTTTAAACTCAAAATACAAAGCAAAATGATCTTTAATTTCTGCACTTAACAGAGTTTTCTGAAAAGCAAACTTGGCAGTGAGTGCTTCTTAAACTGAGTCTGCCTTATTTCCATTTCTGGTCTCTAAATCTCCAAATTGTTGGTTCAATAAAATGAAGATACATAGATTTTCTATCGCAAATTTTCAAATTGAGTTTTTAAACTATTCAATTTCAGTTGACTATTTTAATAATGTCAAACTATTTTTATAGTTATGTAGATTGTGGAAAAACCAAAATTTTACATATTTTCTAAAATTTTGATTTTTTTGATTTTTTGCTGCTGGGACCTGACAAACGTAGCTGCTAAGAAGTAAATAAAGCTATCATCCTTCATCTATATATACTTCTTAAGTCATAGAATGACAGATTATCCTGAGTTGGAAGAGGCCCATCAAGATCATCGAGTCCAACTCCTAGCCCTGTGCAGGACACCCCAAGAACCACACAATGTACCGATAGTGTTGTCCAAACAATTTTTCAACTCAGACAGATTTGGTCCTGTGACCACTTCCCTGGGGAGCCGTTCCAGCAGTCAACCATTGTCTAGATGAAAAAAGTTTCTTGATATCCACCCTAAACCTCTCAATTCAGCTTCATGCTGTTTTCTTGAGTCCTGTCACTGGTCACAGGAGTGAAGAGATCTGTACCTGCCCCTCCTCAAGTTTAATTTCAGTTTAAAACTGAAATAGTAAGAGTGAAATAGTGCCCATCCTCTCACAGTCACTGTGAAGTGACTCAGCTCCCATAAAACAACCTGAAAGCAATACCATGACAAGAGATTGCATGGAGCCAGTAAGCACCTGTTCAAGAACACAGGAAAGAGCCAGTTAGGTTGTGAATAGTCAGCAATTGCTTCATTCTGGCATGGTTAGTGGGTAATCTCCTCTTTGCTTCCTTGAGATGAGAGCTGCTTGTTTCTGTTTTTTAGAGGTTATTCCCGAAGAAGAAAGAAAATTATGGACAAGACAATCCCATTTTATTCAAAACTCTAGATCAAAATAAAGATGGAATTAAAGCTAGTGAACAGGACAGCAGGTTGCAGGACTCTCTGTGGGATCAGAGGTAGGAGCAACTAGTTTCACCACTCATCACCTTTAGCTGTCCATCACCTCATCTGTCAATGGACTGAACTTTATTGCAAACTCAGAAAGGCTGAGGCAAAATCTTATGAAAAGAATAGGCTCAGTGCTTTTACCTCTATGTATTTCTCTGCTCTGCCTCTACTAGTGAGGACACAAGCCTTCATCTTCATCAGTCAGGCTGAGGGTGAAGGTGTGGAAGGCATGTAAGCCAGTCTTGCTAAGTTCACTTTTGGCACAGATGTAGAACAATTAAAAAGGTGATCACCTAGAAAATTTCTTGTACTCTTCTCTGAAGAATTTGGTGCTTTTCACAGACTGAGGGTGGAAAAAAAGAGCCACTATAGCCTGCTTGCTAGTATGAAACCTCTCTTTTAGTATTGGCACAATGACACAATATGATCTGGCCCATGATGTCACAAGGATGAACCATACCTCTTTTAAAAAATAGCAGTCTTCTTGACACTAAAATGCTCTTCACTGAAACAAACCTATGTTGGCAGAGGATGATCCATGCTAAGATATTTTTATCTTGAAACTCAATTTTGAATGATTGGTGCTGTTCTTTACGTAAGCATAAATGTTTCTTCATCCTATCTATATTATTAATGCTAATCAACATTTATTTTTTAATGGGGCCAAAATGTTACAGTCAATGTCTTCACCTTTTAATGCTGAATTTGAGAAAGGAATGGGATGCATTCAGCTATGCCTTCAGCTGAGTGTCCTAGTTCAGCAGGAGGGACCAGCTAACCCTGTGTGGGGGTGATCAAAGCTGTGTATTCTACCCCCTCTATTCATTCCCCAAGGCCAATGGGCCATTAGCAGCAGCTGCCCAGGGAGCCATCATCACCTTCACACCCAGCCTGAGGGGGGCGGAGCTGCTAATGGGCCATCAACAGCTCAACACCCCCTGGCTCCCAGAGTCAATCACCCATTGTGTGAGTCCCCGCCCAGGGGGAGGGACTGAGTGCTCCCTGAGGGTACATAAGTGGTGGGTAAGAAGACCTCGGGTACTTCTCGTCGGATCCAGAGCAGCAGCAGGACCTCGACAGCAGGAGATCACCGCTCTCGCCCAGACCACAGCCCTCGCCTGCACCAACAGGTTTTTCTTTTCCTTTTGCTCTGGACTTGGGGGAGCCACAGGGGTCTCAGCACAAGGGCAAACAAACCCCCTTGGGTTTGTGCCCCAGGACACTGGGTTATACTGCTGGGGTATTGTGAGTTGAAAGCAATTTCCCTTGTGTGTCAGTGTTGTTATAATAATATTATTATTAAATTTTAGCTCTGACTTATAATCTCTCTCGTGGTGAGTTCATTTTCCCTTGCTGGTTCACCTTCAAACCAGCACATCTTTTGGCGCCCAACGTGGGGCCACGAGAGAGAAGTCAGAACTACAATTTCATTTTGTGTATTTGGGTACAGAAACTCCCTGACTACCATGTTGCTTGATGTATTCATGTGGATGGTGTATCTGGGCCTGTTCATATTTCGACACATGGGGAACCATGTGCCTGTTTTGATGCTCTCTTTAATACCAGGGAGAAGGATCAAAATTGCTTTATTAATATACTATGTTTATGTTGTCATAACATCAGAAGCAATGAATTTCATTGTGAATGTATATTCAGTCTGGTCTGCCTGTCCTGGTTTGGGTTGTTACCTCTGGGGTCTCATTAAAAATAGCACCCAGACTGTGGGGAAAACAGGCGGAGATGGTTACTTCCACCTTTTCACCTCTGCTACAACAATCATTGAAAATATTGAGCTTCCTTTTGATGTTAGGGACAGCATAATCCTGCTGTTAGTGTTGCTTTGTCTCCTCTGTACTGTATACACCATGTTTAGGGTCAGAACTGGGCTCTCTAAGGAGACTTGCTGGAGGCCTGCCCTGGGAGCGGATGATGTTGAGTGGCACGGGAAGTGGGAAGATATGGGCCAGTATTTGGAGACCTTCTCTCCTCAAATGATCTGGAAATTCACCCCGGAACAACTGCAGGACCCTGCCAAAATGCTAAGCTATGTGAAAGGAAGATGCTCTGGTAGTCCCAGAGATGTGCAGCTCACAGCAACCTGCTGGGCCCTGGCCACTGCCTACCGCACACTGCTTGGTGTGGTACAGCATCATCAGGAGGAGGAGAAAAGGAGCAAATCCACAGGCACCATGTCCACCCAGACCATGACTGAGCCAGAGAGGAAGAGAGATACATCAACTAGCGCCATGTCCACCCAGACCATGACTGAGTCAGAGAGGAAGAGAGATACATCAACTAGCGCCATGTCCACCCAGACCATGACTGAGCCAGAGAGGAAGAGAGATACATCAACTAGCGCCATGTCCACCCAGACCATGACTGAGTCAGAGAGGAAGAGAGATACATCAACTAGCGCCATGTCCACCCAGACCATGACTGAGCCAGAGAGGAAGAGAGATACATCAACCAGCGCCATGTCCACACAAACCATGGAGGAGCCAGAAGGACAACAGAAACCGATAGCAGTTGCCCCTGTCCAGAAAAGAAAATCAAAGACCAAATCAGTTCGTATAGTGCATGACGAGGAAGAGTCAGGACCTTCATCTCAAGCAGAAGAAATGGAGCCAGAAATAATCACCCGGTCCCTATCCCTGGGAGAGCTGCGTGAGCTCCGGAGAGAGTTCACACGACAGGCAAATGAGTCCATCTTGACCTGGCTACTTCGAATCTGGGATGCTGCAGCCAATGATACAATTCTAGATGGGAGTGAGGCAAGGCAGCTGGGATCCCTGTCTCGAGATGTTGTCATTGATCAGGGCATTGGAAAGAGACAGGAAACTCTCAGCCTCTGGCGGCGACTGTTGTCAAGCGTGAGGGAGAGATATCTTTGTAAGGAGGACCTCCACGTACAGCAAGGACAGTGGAACACGATGGAACAAGGTATTCGGTGCTTAAGGGAATTAGCCGTACTGGAGATAATCTTTTCAGAGGATGAGAGATTCCCTAAAAGTCCAGATGGTGTCCAGTGCACATCCCAGATGTGGTTAAAATTTGCACGACTTGGGCCAGAAATGTATTCTCGCTACCTTGCAACATTGCAGTGGAGAGAGGGAGAAGACAAGGTGGGTGCACTGGTCAGCAAACTCAGGATTTATGAAGACACTGTCACTGCTCCATTACGAGCCCATGTCTCAGCTGTGGAAACAAAACTGGCTGAACTGGAAGAGAAGATTAAGGAAGGACTCTTCCATATCTCTCCAGAACAAACAAGAGTCTCCGCCATCAGAAGCAGGCGTCTTCCAGCTAAGGAGAAAGGGTACACTCCACGCGGCAATCTGTGGTTTTACCTCCATGAGCATGGAGAAGATATGAGGAAGTGGGATGGGAAACCCACCTCTTCCTTAGCAGCTCGGGTACGTGAATTGCAACGAGGCACAACTAACACAGGGAATTCTTCAAGGTTGAAGGCTGCTCCGGTCTCTCGTGGGCAAGGCTCCAGACAGTATAGGAATGATGATGTTATGCCCGATGCTCTTGAAGGAACCTCCCGGTCATATTCACAGGGAGAGCGCAGTGAATACCATGACCAGAACTAGGGGGGCCCTGCCTCTAGCCAGGTAGAGGAGAGGGACAATCGGGTTTATTGGACTGTGTGGATTCGGTGGCCTGGCTCATCAGACCCACAGAAATACAAAGCTTTAGTGGACACTGGCGCACAATGCACGTTGATGCCATCAGGATACGTCGGGGCAGAATCCATCTCTATTTCTGGGGTAACAGGGGGATCCCAACAGCTGACTGTACTGGAAGCTGAAGTCAGCTTGACTGGCAAGGAATGGCATAGACACCCCATTGTGACTGGTCCAGAAGCCCCGTGTATCCTTGGCATAGACTACCTGAGGAATGGATATTTCAAAGACCCAAAGGGACTGCGTTGGGCCTTTGGCATAGCTGCTGTGGAGACAGAGGAAATCAGACAGCTGAGCACCTTGCCTGGCCTCTCAGAGGACCCTTCTGCTGTAGGACTTCTGAAAGTTGAAGAACAATTGGTACCGCTGGCCACAGCCACAGTGCACCGTCGGCAATACCGCACTGACCGAGACTCTGTGACCCCCATACACAAGATGATTCGTGAGCTGGAGAGCCAAGGGGTGGTCAGCAAGACTCACTCACCCTTTAATAGCCCCATATGGCCAGTACGAAAGTCCAGTGGAGAGTGGAGGCTGACGGTGGATTACCGTGGTCTCAATGAGGTCACACCCCCCCTGAGTGCCGCTGTGCCGGACATGCTGGAGCTTCAGTATGAGCTGGAGTCCAAGGCAGCCAAGTGGTATGCCACCATCGACATTGCCAATGCCTTTTTCTCCATTCCGTTGGCAGCAGAGTGCAGGCCGCAGTTTGCTTTCACCTGGAAGGGGGTGCAGTACACCTGGAATCGACTGCCCCAGGGGTGGAAACACAGTCCCACCATTTGCCATGGACTGATCCAGACTGCATTGGAAAAGGGTGAGGCTCCAGAACATCTACAGTACATCGATGACATCATTGTATGGGGGAACACAGCAGGGGAGGTTTTTGAGAAAGGAAAGAAGATAATCCAGATTCTCCTAAGAGCTGGTTTTGCCATTAAACGAAGTAAGGTCAAGGGACCTGCTCAGGAAATTCAGTTCCTAGGAGTGAAGTGGCAAGACGGGCGTCGTCAGATTCCAACAGAGGTGATCAACAAAATAGCAGCTATGTCCCCACCGACCAGCAAGAAGGAAACTCAGGCTTTCCTAGGCGCCGTGGGCTTTTGGAGGATGCATATCCCTGAGTACAGTCAGATTGTAAGCCCTCTCTACCTTGTGACACGGAAGAAAAATGATTTCCAGTGGGGCCCTGAACAACAACAAGCCTTTGAGCAGATTAAACAGGAGATTACCCATGCAGTAGCCCTCGGGCCAGTCAGGACAGGACAGGATGTGAAGAATGTGCTCTACACTGCAGCCGGGGAGAATGGCCCATCCTGGAGCCTCTGGCAGAAAGTACCTGGGGAGACTCGAGGACGACCGCTGGGATTCTGGAGTCGGGGATACAAAGGATCTGAGGCCAGCTACACCCCAACTGAGAAAGAGATCCTGGCAGCTTATGAAGGAGTTCGAGCTGCCTCAGAAGTGATTGGCACTGAGGCACAGCTCATCCTGGCACCCCGACTACCAGTGTTGGGCTGGATGTTCAAAGGAAAAGCTCCTTCTACCCATCACGCCACTGATGCCACATGGAGTAAGTGGATCGCTCTGATCACGCAGCGAACCCGGATAGGGAATCCTAATCGCCCTGGGATTTTGGAAATCATCACCAACTGGCCGGAAGGTGAGAGTTTCGGATTGTCCTCTGAAGAAGAAGAGGAGCAGGTGACACGAGCTGAGGAGGCCCCACCATATAACCAGCTACCAGAAGAGGAGAAGCGATATGCTCTCTTCACAGATGGCTCTTGCCGCATTGTAGGGACAAGCCGGAAATGGAAAGCAGCTGTATGGAGTCCTACACGTCGAGTTGCAGAAGCGACTGAAGGACAAGGTGGATCAAGTCAGGTCGCAGAGCTGAAAGCTGTTCAGCTGGCTTTGGATATCGCCGAACGAGAGAAGTGGCCAAGACTCTACCTTTACACTGACTCGTGGATGGTGGCCAATGCTCTGTGGGGATGGCTGGAGCGCTGGAGAAAGGCCGGCTGGCAGCGCAAAGGGAAACCCATCTGGGCGGCTGAGTTGTGGCAGGACATCGCTGCCCGGGTAGAGAAGCTGAGTGTGAAGGTCCGTCACGTAGATGCTCATGTACCCAAGAGCCGGGCTAATGAGGAGCATCGTAACAACGAGCAGGTGGATCGAGCTGCCAAGATTGAAGTCTCTCAGGTAGATCTGGATTGGCAGCATAAAGGTGAATTGTTTCTAGCCCGATGGGCCCATGATGCCTCTGGTCATCAAGGCAGAGATGCAACATACAGATGGGCTCGTGACCGAGGGGTTGATCTAACCATGGACAGTGTCTCACAGGTTATCCATGACTGTGACACATGTGCTGCCATCAAGCAGGCCAAGCGGGTGAAGCCTCTATGGTATGGTGGACGGTGGTCGAAATACAGGTATGGGGAAGCCTGGCAAGTTGACTACATCACACTTCCCCAAACACGCCAAGGCAAGCGCTATGTGCTGACCATGGTAGAGGCAACCACTGGATGGCTGGAGACATACCCCGTATCTCACGCCACTGCCCGGAATACCATCCTGGGCCTTGAGAAACAAGTCCTGTGGAGACACGGCACCCCAGAGAGAATAGAGTCTGACAACGGCACCCACTTCAAGAACAGCCTCATAGACACCTGGGCCAGAGAGCACGGCATTGAGTGGGTGTATCATATCCCCTACCATGCTCCAGCTGCCGGGAAAGTTGAGCGATGTAATGGACTGCTGAAAACAACCTTGAAGGCGTTGGGTGGGGGAACTTTCAAACACTGGGAGCTGCATTTGGCAAAGGCCACCTGGTTGGTCAACACTCGGGGCTCCATCAATCGAGCTGGCCCTGCCCAATCAGAACTCTTGAATACTGTAGATGGAGATAAAGTCCCTGTGGTCCATATGAGAGGTATGTTAGGAAAGACTGTTTGGGTTAGTCCCACCTCAAACAAAGGCAAACCCATCCGAGGGATTGTCTTTGCTCAAGGACCTGGTTGCACTTGGTGGGTAATGCAAAAAGATGGAGAAACACGTTGTGTACCACAAGGGGACCTAATTTTGAGCGAGAAGAGTTTGTAATGTTTCATTGCATATATGTGTATATATATATATGTATAGGTAAAAAGGGGATTAATTTGGGAATGACTAGATGGAGTAGAATAAGGGGTGGATAATGTCCTAGTTCAGCAGGAGGGACCAGCTAACCCTGTGTGGGGGTGATCAAAGCTGTGTATTCTACCCCCTCTATTCATTCCCCAAGGCCAATGGGCCATTAGCAGCAGCTGCCCAGGGAGCCATCATCACCTTCACACCCAGCCTGAGGGGGGCGGAGCTGCTAATGGGCCATCAACAGCTCAACACCCCCTGGCTCCCAGAGTCAATCACCCATTGTGTGAGTCCCCGCCCAGGGGGAGGGACTGAGTGCTCCCTGAGGGTACATAAGTGGTGGGTAAGAAGACCTCGGGTACTTCTCGTCGGATCCAGAGCAGCAGCAGGACCTCGACAGCAGGAGATCACCGCTCTCGCCCAGACCACAGCCCTCGCCTGCACCAACAGGTTTTTCTTTTCCTTTTGCTCTGGACTTGGGGGAGCCACAGGGGTCTCAGCACAAGGGCAAACAAACCCCCTTGGGTTTGTGCCCCAGGACACTGGGTTATACTGCTGGGGTATTGTGAGTTGAAAGCAATTTCCCTTGTGTGTCAGTGTTGTTATAATAATATTATTATTAAATTTTAGCTCTGACTTATAATCTCTCTCGTGGTGAGTTCATTTTCCCTTGCTGGTTCACCTTCAAACCAGCACACTGAGTTAAATTAATGTTCTGTACAGCTGAAATTGTAGAAGACTACTCAGAGACATATTTCTGCTCCTCCACTCCTTAATTGTCTAGAAACCAAAAAACCCCACTATGACTATATAAGAGTTGCCTTGTTATCAGCCCAAAAGCATGGACTACTTAGTTCTAGTAGGAGCATTGTAAAGGATCAAAATGTCTTGAAGTGGAATATTCCCTACTTTAACTCAGAGCTGCCTCTATATCCCTTGGGAATTTGGCTACACTCAAAGTGAAAGATTCCTCACTGACATCATAGTTCACCTTTCTGACTGCCTTGTCAGCAGTGCAAAACATCTGGATCATGAACCAATGGTCTGGTCTCTGTAGCTCACCTATACTATTACACACACCAGTTAACACAACTTTTCCTGTTAGAACTTATTTATGACACAGGCTTGTGGCACACAACTCAGTAAGGGTGAAATGTATTTCATAAGCTGCTTCTTCAGCTGACTCTCTGACACCATGCCAGATCTCTCATGACTTCTGTTAGTCTAAGAAGTACACCACACAGCAGTGCTATTTCATCTTGGGTAAACATCACTCACACATTAATGTTCACTCAAATATGGTATTCTGAGCAATTTAATAACACCAAATAAGAATTTTCTACAACACCTTTCACTAATAAACCACAGAATTCACCAGTATGGCTGGGAAATATCAAAGGGATTAAATTATATCTGAAAGACCATCCAGTGTAATAGCCAGGAGCAAAATTTAGGTTTACTGAATAAATCTAGTCCACTGTTCTCTTAGGTACACTCCTGCACTGCTTATGTTAATTCATGCCTCAGTAATTTACTAAGGAGGAACCCCTCTTCCTACGGATGAATCACAAGTAGAAGCTCATGATTTCAACAGATTTTATGATCTGTTTTTCGGCTCTCCCCAGCCAGTAGTGGTATGGTTGGATTTCACACAGCTAGGACACTGCTATTGCCTCACTTGTGATAACCAAGTACTTAGTTGCTTTTGCTGACCTGGACTGCATGAGATTGTCAGTTCACTTGGGGGAGGAAGCAGATGTATTAAGCATGTTGCCCCAAATCTAACCAAAGCCCAAGGTTTGCGTAATACGACATTGAGTGAGGACTCTATTCTGTTACCATAAATAAACTAACATCTCAATTCTCAGCAATGGAAAAAGAATCTTTTCTCTCTACAGATACTGCAAAGTCTTCAGCACAGAAATTGTTTTTTATGAAGTTACAGTGCAATTACATTGCACAAAACCAGACCAGAATTATTTCAGTCAGCAACTAGCCTCTTACATGTAGGTATCTATGTTTGTTGGATGTGCACATAAACCCTGGCACTTCATGCTACTGCAGCAGTTTGTGCCTATTTCACCTTTTAAGTACTTAAAGGGGGCCTATAAGAAAGATGGGGACAAACTTTTTAACAGGGCCTGTTGTGACACAACAAGGGATAATGGTTTTAACTCAAAAGAGGGTAAATTTAGACTAGACTTATATCTAGACAAGGCAGAAGGAAGAAATTTTTTACAATGAGAATGGTGAACATTCGCACAAGTTGCCCAGAGAGGTGGTAGATGCCCCATTCCTGAAAATTCAGTCAGGTTGTACGGGGCTCTGAGCAACCTGATCTAGTTGAAGATGCCCTTGCACATGATTCTATCATTCTATTCCTTTCACCTGGCATAAGTTCACAAGGTACATTCAGGGACACTTGTAAAAACACATTGTTTTCAATTTTTTTCCCCATCACTGATATCAGACCTATTATTAATAAGGCTTCCATTTAATACTTTTAAAATAAAATGACCCAGAAAACAAAACCTACAGTAGGTCAGCACCATGAATTTTGCAGACTGTTCATGCATGTGTTCTACAAAGAAGAGTTTCTTTTTTTACTTTGTTTTCTGTCAGAGTGTCTTTAATTATTTGCAGGGTACTCAATACTGCATCTGTTATTTATGCAAACAGTCCCATTCTATTTAGACAATTCTCCTTACATGACAAAGGATTCAGAGGTTAATTTTTATATCTTGAGGAGAGGTTCTACAGCTTTTGTTTCAATGGGACTTCTCTTAAAATTTATGGGATGGTCAAGGGCAGTAAAGATTTTCTACACTCCTTGTGCACTCCAAACAAGGAACTGAAACCATTCTAGTAAGTTTCCTATTAGTGGGACGCCATGGCCTTCAGTGAGGCTCTAAATAGAAAAGACTTACATGATTATTCCCCTTGACTTTTATTTTTTTTTACAAAACACTGTGTATTCTCAGGTTACTATAAATGTATACCAAAAAAATCCACTAGTTCCACTTTGTCCCTGACAGCTAGGCAGATATCAGGCTGTTATCAGGACAATAAAATTACAAAACTATTCAGAACCTGACCCAAGATCCAATAGTACCTGTGGTGATACTTCCACTCACTTGACCATGTTTTGTGTCAAGATACATGGCTATGGGAATACTGGTAATGTAAACATCTGGTCCCATGGGAGCACCCTTCTCTAAGTTTCCTGGTAACATCAAGTGTCTTCCTTGACTGGAGAGAAATGCTAGTGAGTAGTAATGCTACTCTCTTGTATTCTTGCTTGAGGAAATGGTGAGTATTGTCTTACTGAGCTTTGGTTTTCCTTTATCTGTATTTGCTGTCATTGTTTCTTTAAACTCTTTAAGTTACAGACCTAGCACTATGATCATCAGAGGATAGTTAAGGGAATAAATGTTTCTCATGTAGTGTCCATGTTCTTTGACTTAATGTGTTGTTTTAAACTGCCCTACTACTGAAAGAGAATGCATGACATATTTGATGAAAACTTTGATTATTGGTCTTAGTTTTGATAGATTGAAAAAAACAAAACAAAACAAAAAAACCCAACCAAACCCAATCCAAAACAAAAAAAACAAAAAGTACTATTTAGCTGTAACATAAGTAATTGGGTCAAATCTATCTGAGCAAGAACTGGAAGGTCTTCAGAATGATTTGGAAGTGGAGCATTTTGACCATTTGTTAAATGTTTTAATTTTTCATCTCTCATTACAGCTGGTATTTTTTATATCACACCCATCACCATGACATGAAAGTTCTTCAGAAATTTAGTATCAAATAATGAATACTACTGGTGCTCAATTGGTTTCAAATTAAGCACATTTATACCAATTTCAAATTTTCTTGGCATGTGGTAACTCCAAAAGTGAGATATTTTGTCCTACATTCCTTCTGTGACGGAATATTTGCTAACTTCAGGAGAAAGTTAGAGAAATACAGGTTTGAAGGTCAAACTGGTATAATATGACTTTGCTAAATATAGATGCTTGACGAGTGAAAGAGCTTCAAATGTCTTGGCATATTTTGCTTGGTGCACTTCTATGTCTGCACATATGCAGACTACTTCTCCCAGCACGTATCAGAAATATGGCAATTAATAAAATACAAAGTATCTAGGCAGGTGCTACAAATTTATCTCTTCTGTTTTCTTTAAGGTAGAAAGGCAGCAGGATATGCCTAATCTGCGATATTTTCACTCTCATTTCACAAATCTGTCACTGATGGATACTCCAAGGAGATGAAGCACAGCATTTTAATATTGTCCTAACTTGTATGCAGCATTCAAATGAATCTGCTGCCATTAAAAAAATATTTCTCCATAAAATATCATCACAGTGTGTGCAGCATTGCACAAGCAGAAAGACAAACATGATTAAACAACAAAATTGTGCTAAGAGTGAACTAACATAGAAGAGGAATGTTTAAAGAGCTCTTCTCACCTATTTTCCCTGTCTAAAAGAATTTCCATTGAAAAAAATGGCTTAGAAAGGAACTATCTGTGCTTGTATGTCTCTCATTGCAATCCTGTCCTGGGATCCTGGGACCTATAATGCAATATGCGCTGTCAGGACTATGACAGTTTACAGATGTGCAGCCAGACTTCTTGCTATTTATAGATGCCTCCTCTGCAAACACTACTCTGTGGGGTTGTAGCACAGTAATAGGCATGTTCTTTTACTAAGTGTTTACATCATATTCATTTAAGAAAATTTGGCTCTTCACCTGGCATGGCAAAAGAGACATATTTATGAAGGTCAAGGAGAGAGAACACTATTGTGAAGAAAATGTGGAATTCATGAGCAAGCAGGACACCTACTGGGAGGACTAACTGAAAGGAGGAGACATTTGGCAGAGATGCTGAAATAATAAAGGCTGAAATAGTTATGTGTTCACTCCCACTAAAGTGATGCTTTTGCTCTTTATTACCCCTGCAGGGCAACTGGGGAGACAGTTCAGTGCCGCCTGTGCGTGTAAGGACAAAGCTGTGAAGTTGGTAGGGGTGCAATGTCCTTGGGGTCTGTTCATGGCTGTGCTGCATCTCGCTTAACCATGTGTTAAGTGTTCAGTCAGAGTGCTAGGCACAATCTATTAATAGAAACAGGGAGTTTGGCACACGCTAGCACTTTTGCCTATCTCCTTCTCACATGCTCCCAGAGATGCTGGGACTGCATCCTTCTGCTTTTCCAGACCTGAGACTTCGCACACTGCTGTATCCCTTGAGAAGTCTCAGTGAGGTCAAGAAACCCCCAGACAAGTAAACAAGGGCTGCTGAACCCCAGTGTTGAGGAAACAGAAGGTAACGGGTGGGAGGGGGCTGTTGGGGAGTGGATTTCTTGCAGAAAACCTGAGAGCTCGCAGGGTACCCTCCCAGCCTGAAGGCAATGCAAAGCTATTTTCGGCACGGCCCAGGCCAGCCGGATAGCCTCCGCCCCGGGCAGCTCCGCTTGGTAATATCCAGGATGCTGCAGAGACATGGGTGCTGCTAGAAGACCCCCCCCAAGAATCCAAGCCAAGCCTGCCGGCCGAAAGCACGGGGAGCTGGCCAAGGTGCTGCCGCAAGAGACTGTCCCTTTCGGCCTCCTGAAACACCCGAATCACCGCCGCTCAAACCCCCGCTGCCCCCCAGACCTCTCAGCCCCGCGGAGCCTCCCCTCTGCCCGGCCACCCAACTTCCCGGGAAGCAGCGGCGGCCCCGAGCAGCCCGAGCGCTCGGAGCGCTCGGCGGGGTGCGAACTTCTCTGCCTACGGGGAACGGAGCGAACGGGGGGAAGTGCGGGGGGAAGAGGGTGGGCAAATGCGGGAAACTATAGCAGCAAGGCAGGCAGGAGCTGGACGGAGGGCCGGGAAAGTTCTTCTGCGCTTACTGCTGCTTCTGCTCAGGGCTCAGTGCTCAGTGTTCGGGTCTGGGGGAGCGCGGGCGCCGGGCTCCGGCTCGCATCCTTACCTCGGTGCTGTCGGCAGCGTTCTCCGCCATTTTCCTCCTTAGGAGCAGGCAGCGGGAGGAGTGTTTCATTCCCATAAGAGCTAGCCAAGGGGTTGGGGCTTCGGGGCTGGTGTTTTGGTTTGTGTTTTCAAAGATCTCCAAACACTGGTGTGCGCCAAAGGACAGGGAGAAAAAAAATACGGAAAACAGCAATAAATCAGTCAGCTTTGTCCTTTCTGCGTCGTCCACAGGAATGTTTGTTTCCTCTTAAGCATCGGGAGCTCCTCGGGCACTTTCAAGTCCTCCTCTTTCTCCCCTCTCCTCCACCTCCAGCGAGTTCTTGGGGTGGGCAGAGAGAGGCGGCACACACTCTTCAGGTTACACTAAAAGGCTGTCGGGCTATGAGTCCTCCCCTTCAGTGAAAGCAGTCAGGCTAAACAGGAGAGAAGCACCAGCTAAACTGAACTTGGGCGTGCAGTGACCAGCTGGGCATCTTTGTGTCCTGTGGCTACTCTTCCAGAGGCAGAGGGAGCCAGAGACAAAGCAACAGGACAAGGAAATCATAGCCCTTTATTTTCCTTCTTTGGGCTTCTTTCTTTCTCTCTATGTCCCAGGACACTTCCTTTAAAGATGCTCACAGAATTTGCCACCCTCTTTCTATGAATGTCTTCTGAAATAGAAATCCCTTCTCCTCCTCCTTCTCCCTCCCTCCCTCCTCCCCCCCTTTCCCCTTCCCTCTCCCTTTCCTCTTCCCTTGCCTCTCTTCTCCCCTTCCGTCTCCCTACCCCTTCTGTTCTTGGGCAGAGCTTGGTGCTCTTCACTGGAAATTGCATTCACGTGTCTTTTGTAGAAAAAAACCCATTATTCCAAGCTCCCCCCACCCATCGCCTACACCCTCTCACACACAAGCACGCATTCACACGTACACACACACACGTTGTCTCCCTCTCACACAGACATGCACAATCTTTTTTTTCTTCCCCATCCCTCCTCTTCTTTTGAATCAGCAACACTTTTCTTTGCAAGGACTCTCGGCAAGGCTCTTAGAGAGCAACCGAAGAAGTCTGCTCCAGCTTCTTTCCTCCGAGTTAAGTAGCAAACCTGCTTTCTTAATATATCTTCTCGTGTGTGTGCTCCCAGCTCCTGTTTTACTTGAAGTCTTTCGGGAGGATCCACACTCCGTGAGACAGCCGTGAACAGTAGAAATATAGTCCCGATCCGGCTGCAGCTCCTGCTGAAAAGAAGGGAGGAGGAGCAGGGGAAGGAGGGGGGAAGAGGCGGAGGGAGAGGTCTTGCTGGGGCGGGAAGGGAAAAGGCTAAAGGTGATTTGAACTTGTTTTTAGCCTTTTCCTAATGATATCTTCCTCTGTAGGAGTGCATCGCCACCTTCCCCACACGTTTATTTTGCTCTCACTCCTCCGGGCTCTTTCTAGTTCTGAGTTGTCAGCTGGGGAGGATTGGGTTTACCTCACTCGTGTTGCTGTGGGTAAGGGCGGGAGAGGGGGCGTATTACATAATTAATCCTTCCAACTTCACTTTCCGCAACTCCATCTCCAGCCCACTGTTCTCACGTTTCTGTTTTGTTTTTATATGGAGGAGGTGAGAAAATAATGCTGCTGTGTGGGTGTGTGTTGCTCGAAGGATTTCAAGGACCAGAACAGGATTGCTGCTCTCTGAACAGTTTGAAATTATTTCCTCGGGGGGTGCCAATGGAGACCTGAAGAAGAGGTTTGAAAAATTACTTCTGATGCATATTTTAAGGACCTAGCCAGCTCAGAGGCTCCATCGGTAACAGATTATGATAGATCTGGGGTTTTGAATTTTGGTCCCTTGCAGCCTATTTTAATATCTTTCAATTAGAGTTTATCCTCAGCTGACCTCTGGAATACTGACATACCATGACGTACTGCCAAAAACACAGGGGGTCCCTGGGCACACAGGAGGCAGAAATATTCCTGGGGGTGAGGAAGTGAAGATAGAGAACATGAATTAGAGAGCAAAATTACTCTCCTGCCCCATGGGTATGAGGAGGTGGGGACAAGAAAATTAAATAAGGAAATTTCTCCCTTTTACTTGAATGACCCTCACAAATTCTTGCTCTGACACAGATCAGTAGGTGTGTAATAGATTCAAGAATTTGTAATAAATCACAGAGAAGTAAGCAACCTAGGGAAGCAGAAGATGTGTGGTATGCTTAAATGTCAAGTGACAGTGAGAATGTACCATGTAGGTCACAATGGTACCATATGAAATAGTTTCAGAATGAGAGTATGTTATAGACAACATGCCATGCAGCTTGAGACTGGACCTCTGTGAGATACTTTGCAGAGCCATTTGATCATTTAGTTTTTCAAAAGCTTCTGATTTTCCTCTGTTCTTTTCAGCTCACATATTTTAACACCTCAAGTTCATTCATTAGCTGCACATCACTGCTATTTTTTTCAATAATCATCCACACCTCCTTTGTTTATATAGTAAAAATTAATTTCACACCTTCTAGGCATGAGACTCAGATAATGACAGAAATGGAAGCAGGCCACCTCCCCATTTCTTTGGGACATTCACAGAGCTCTTGAAGGTCTTAAAACCTTCAAATATGAAAACACTTATAGTTATAGATTCCAAAGCTACCCTTATAGTCACAGGCTACCGATGTCTTTATTATCAAGTACTTTGATTTTTATGTGGAGGGATAAGGAAAAAAGTAATCTGCAGATAAAAATTTAATGTCTCTGCAAAATTTTTCACAATGATTTCTCTGCTACGTCCTGAGTATCTGGTGGTTAGTGAGTGCATGAAGTTTTAGTCAGCATGCATTTGGAATAACCTGCATACTTTTAGTGTCTTTTCTATTTTCAGGTGATACACACAACTAAACTTAGCCTAATTAAATATTTTAAAATAAGCTGGTGTTCTATATAGAGAAAAAGAATTAGATTTTTCAGAACTACTCCAGAACATATTTTCCAGTTTTCTCTGACAGCTGGGTTTGTATTTCTGGTACAGCTCAATCACTCTTTAGTCAGCTAAATGAGGCATCAGATTTTCAAAAGCACTCGGCAACTGGCAAAACTGGCAGGCAGAGATTTAATATATCCTTCCCTCTTCTACTTCAGATACTGCATGACTTACTTTGGCATCTATTCTTGTCCTCCTCCACCTCTTTGTCAACACAGATGATACCTGACTGCTCATCCTTGAACGTGGTGCTGATGTTTTACAGATCCTAGGAAAACCTTCCAATCTCATAGTTTCCAGCATAAGGATAACTGTTTTGGTCCTGAAGTCCTTTGGGACTCTGCCAGATGGTTGGTGTCTTCTCTCCTTTTGTGTTCTATATGTGATTGAGGAAACTACTTTGAAAACACACACTCCATTTGCTCTAATCTGCTTCATTACTAAGGGAAAATGATTTGTCCCATAGAACTCTTTTTTCTCTCTCTTTTTTTTTATAAGCAGCCATAGGTAATAGTTATTCCTTGAAATGTCTTTTAATAGACTCAAAGAGGTTTGTTTACACATGCAGATGTCTGTGTGTACACACAGATACTTGGCCAATCCTTCAGTCTGAATATGAGTCTCAGTGCAAGTTCCTGTTGGTACTGAAATTCACAACACTGAACTTGTGAGCTTTCATACCATTTAGGGGACAAATTCCACTCTTATCATGTGAATGCAAATGTGAATGCATTGCAACAAAGCCAGGAGATGTGAAAAGCATCTTCTGAGTTTAAATATATCATGTATAAGTACATGTGAAGGTCACAAATATTAGAAATTGAGTGGAGTGGTGCTGAAGAGAAAATGGAAAGGGAAGTATTTATTACTTCAGACCTCCAATAATAGCAGCTGTGGTTGAGGCTGCTGTGCTACTTGCTGAGTGTGGCAATAATACTGTGCTGGCCCTCAGAAGATTCAAATTTATTGCCAGCTTTGTCATTAGCTTGGATGAAATCCAAATGTCTGCACTGGGGGGGGGGGGGGTGGGGTGGGGGGGGGTGGTAATCCTGTGCATCAGTACAGACTGATAAATTGCATAGCAGTCCTGATGGAAAGCATTTGGGGGTTATGAGGTGGAGGTGTAGCTAGGTTAAATATGACTCATCATGCTTTCTCTCTGCATAAAAGGCAAACTGTATAATTATGTACATTAAATGGAAAGTGACCAGTAGAGTGAGGAAAGTATGATGGTGAGACTGCATTTTTGATTTTGTGTCCAGAGCGGAGTCCCCTGATTCAAGAGGGAGGCTGATACTGTGGAGATTGTTTAGTGAAAGACTGCTGTAATGGTCTTTTAAGACTAACCTCTGAGGACAGTTGGGAGTGTTGGGTTTGGAGAAGAAGAGGTAAAGGGGCACCCAGTAGTGGCTTATGATCAGCTTTAAGGATTGTGACTAAGATGATCCAAACTCCATTTGGTACAGTGAGATCACCTGAAAAGGAGCAACAGCTGTGAATTGTGGCTTTGGAAGTTCAGATTCAGTATTAGGCAAAGAGTGTTCCTCTACGTAAAAACAACTAACTTTTCTCTGTGGTTTATAAATCATGGAAAGTTTTGTTTTGTTTGGTGGTTTTGTTTTGTTTTTTTTCAATTGAACATATGAGCCTAACAGGAGGGAAACATGCGATCTGCTAAAGACATACTTAAGGAAGAAGTAAACATTTTATTCCTTTGATAAAAACTTTCTCCCCCAGTTTTTTTTTCTGAAAAGATGGAATGCAGGTTTTGCTGTGATGATTCCCATTGAAGTACATAAGATTTATTTCAAACAGACAGTTTGGTATCATTTCAAGTAGGAGGCAATAGCAGTGCTCCAGTTGAACCATGGACAGAAAATACAAAGATGAATAAGGAGAATAAAAACAAATATGACTAAGGAAGGAATTCAGGTGGAAGACTAGCAAAAGAAGACCAGCAGAGAAGGTGAAAAAGTGTGCAGCAAAGTTCTGCACAGGGAAGCACATGGTAGCAATGGTAGGCAAAGAAAAGTAGTCATGAAATGCTGAAGAGGAGAAGGTTAAATAGAATAGCACTTTGTGCCACAGGTAATATTCATGTGGCCTGAATCAATGTTAAACTGTTGGATTTATTATAGTGAGATGATCTGTCCTCTAAAATGGAGTCCTTTCACTGGGTCTTCCAAGCCCTCCTGCCATCCTCAATTCTGTAGCATTTCCATCTCTCCCCCAGTTCACAGGTTATAAGGAAAATTAAGCCAGGCAATTTCACCTTCATTAATATCTTGCATCCTGATGAAAGGAAGAATGCAAGGCATAAGCAGCCTGGAAAATACTTCTGCCTTCTGTTTGACCTCAGATATCAGCAGAAAAGACTGAATGTCACATGCTTTTCTTCCTTGTTTATTTAAAAAAGTGGAGAATGTCTTTAGGCAGAGACTAGGAAAAACTCCTGGACTATAAATCCACCTCCTAGCTGGATGAGAATATATTATAGCAAAAATTTATTTCTACTTCAATATCCCCACGATATTTTGTTTGTTATCTGATCAAAGGAAAACATTTGGAAGGATCCTTTTGTAGCATCACTTTACATAGTTCTTTATTGCTCAGGAAGTCATGATGATTTCCTTTGCCTCAAAACATATGTTTGGCAATCTTTCCAAATTCTTAATGTATCTTCTATCCCTATGTCTATGTCTCTCAAAGTTGCCACTAGTTCAGGTATTTTTCTTATGCCTGCAATTTGCCCAGGTTAATTCTGAAGATTTTGAAGTGAATTCTAATTGACACTGTGGATTTAAAGATCTTATTTTATTTATGCTGTTCCTTCCTGGTCTTTTAACTTACCGCATTAACCTTTCCCCCCCATGCATTATCTTCTTATCCTTCTTCACGCACACTGCATGTTCCAGCCTCTTCCTTGGAGTCATTGCGGTTTTCAACCATTGGTCCTGGGTTTGAGTGAGGAAGGGTCTGCAAGAAGCTAAACTGATCTGAGACACCCACTGTCACAAGCCAAGAATATATGTCCAGAGCTCAGATAATTCAGAGCTAAATTCTAGAATACCTTGTCATGAAGGAGCCTTTAGCCATGCTTCAGATAATGAAACACTAGAAAACTATCTCTGCAAGGATTCATCACCAGAATTTTAATTTTTTTTCTCTAAGGTTGTAGACTTCATTTCATTCAGCAACAGAAGCTCTATTTTGAAAACTGAAAACTTAATCTAAATTTAACCAAAATGTTCCTTTCATTTTTTTTTTTTTCATTCTGAGTGTTAAACTCTGAAAAAGTTGTAACTGGGTCAGTTTATTCTGACAACATCTGTAAAGGCCACCAAACTGGGTTTCCAGTCCTCTGTGGATTAGAGGAGCTAAGCAGGCTATTGAGAATTATGATTACTACAATGGCAGAGATAAGGTGGCATAAGTATCATGATATGGTATACACTGACCTCATTCAATTCCCACCCATCCTTTTGGACAACTATAAATCATGCACTCAGAGCAGACAACAAAATACATCTGAAGTTTGATGTCAAAGTTATCTTAAAGTTAAGAGGTGCCTAAGAAATGTTACGCAAAACTTCTTCCCTTATAGGGAAAACATGGATGTACTGGAGTGAGTTCACTGAAAGGGCCGCAACAATTATTAAGTGACTGGGGAACTGTCTCATATTAAGAGAGGCTAAGAGTGATTCAAGGGGGAAGGTGTAAAAAAATGACAAAGTCAGACTCTTCTCAATGGTACCCAGCAACAGGAATTGGCACAAAGTGAAATATAGGACATAAAACCATTTTTTAAAAAAATCCTTTTTTAACTGTGAAAGTGTACAAAGCCATTTTGGAGTCTTCTTCCTTATATATATTAAAAGTCTGGCTATAAATAACCCCAAGCAACTTACTGCAATTGACAATCCTTTGAGTGGGGGTTAGACTACATGATTTCCTGATGTCTTTTCTAACTTCAATGATTCTGTGATTCTGTGTGATTCTAGAACATTTATGAAAATCACATATCAAGTGGCTCTAACAGACCTGGCAAATAGGCATCTATCTTTTTGCTTTCTCTTCCATATTACTCCTGAAGCTTTGAAAAGATTATACATGTATAGTCTTAGACCAAGGTGATTTGGTAAGTGCAGCCAATAATTTCACAGAAAAAATATGCTGAGAGAAGTGACAGACTGTTTCTTACATTCTATTCTTAAGTGCTCACAGGAGAAAGCATGCAATGTTTGAAGAGCTAAACCTCTTTATAATGCCATTCCAGATAAACTATCAGTGGGTAAGGAATATTGGATCTGGGCACACAGCTTATCTAAAAGAAAGTGAAGCAATACTCTCAGAATCATGATCCTACCTTTACTGAAAAGAAATGCAAATCACCAGCTTGCATCTTATCACTTTCTGCTCACTTTAAGAAACTTTCCTTTTGAGAAAACCTTTGTCTTCTGCCTTACATTGTTTTCTGGAATCTGAGGTGAAATTTCTACACTTAGAGACCTACTTCTTTTTCATTTGCTCTGCTTTTCTTTCCTGGATTATATCATGCTTAGCAAGTCTGAGGTGAAGACCAGATATGTAAAAATGTCACTATTCATTCAACCCAGAGGTTGTGTTGATTTCAAAGTATCAAGTCTTAGCTGATTCTTTGCTTCTCTGGATACAGTCTGATACTTTTGAATTACTATGTCACATGGGATTGGAGGAATATAACTAGAGCACAGATGAAGTTGCAACAATTGAAATTACATCTCTCTTTTGTTTCTTTGCATTCTGTCATCTTGGTTTCTGTCACTTTGGTTTTCAGAAAATGGTAGAGGCATTTATTTGCTTTCCTCAGTAATACAGATAATGCTTTAGGAGCACTCCTGTAAAGCGTTTTAACTGGAAGAGTTATGAAAATCACTTAAATGTCTCTGTCAGGTCTGGCAAATAGCTGTCTGTCTTCTTACTTTCTCTGCCGTAAGTGTCTGATACAGTAAGTAATTCTGCTACATGTCTCACGTTTTCCTGTTGTGAACAATTTTCTTCAAACACATGCACATGTGTTCAGGTGTCGCTGTTGACAAGAAATCAACTGTAACTATGATAGTGGGTTGGCATTTTTTCTCCCCAGTTTAGTGTTTTCCTTTCTCTTCCATTAAGGAAAATTGCCAAAATGCTGCTGCCTCCCACTAAAACATGAAAAATAAGAAAGTGTAATCAGTACTGTGTGTATTTTGTGAGCTGAGAACAATGTAAGTCTTTTTCCAGAACTGTCTAGAACTTATTCAAGTGAGGTCATACCTCTTTAGAATGTTTCTTGATGATGGTTCCCAATAAATTAAATACCATCAGGCTTTGGCCAGGTTATAGCATGGAGTCAGCACTCTGAGGTGCCTAAGATGATTTTTCTGGCTGCAAACAGAGCTCAGCCTCCTGGGTTATTGATCTGGTAGTGGATTTTGGCAACCGATGCGGTTGTGAACTTTGGCAGAATCTAGAGATTCTGCTAGTTCATCTGTGATCCCTTCCAGACAGATCAACTTAATTGTACTAAACTCTCCATAATACAGGTATAATTATGTGACCTAGGTGTTAATGGTGCTCATCTTCCCTCTTTCTTCAAACTAGATAAAATAAAAGATGGTATAAACAAAAGAACCAATATTGAGAATTAGATTACCTTTTTACGTGGTGTACTTCTATTTTCTCGCAGTGAAAAAAACATGTCATGAGCTAATAGTACATCACGGTTTTGATTGTAGTGTTCAGAAATCTGTTTGATATCATATAAAACCTTTGGAAATACGGATGTATTAGGAATAATTTTTTAAGTTAGAGAAGTCAGTGTGGCAGAGTTCCTCACAGTTTGGATGATAATGAAAGCTTGTTCTGAGAAGGAAAGAGGAGCTAGAACATAGTATTACTAAAGGCAAGATAAAGCTTCCTTAAGGAAAGGGTTTCTGACACTAGTAATTTTTGTTACAAACGTGGCCTAGAGGAGCCCATCAAGCTTGAAACCCCTTTATTCTAGGTATTGCCCTTCAGGTCCTGCTTTGGTAGTTTGCCACTAAGTTGATGAAAACAAAGCATTGTTTTCCTGCTTCTTGCTTTACACTTGTGCCACAAAGCTCAAGTGAATTACATGAAACATAAAACAAATTCCAGGAGGGCTGGGCCAGAGCCAATTTTCAGGTCTATTTCAGTAGCTGACAGGATCTTTCTGTCCATAAACCTAAGAACTGGCATGCTGGAAAAAAAAATTGAAATGATATACAAGCTGCTCAATCAAAACAGTACATAACTAAATGGAGAATTTAGAAAAAAATGCAGAACTAGAACTCTTCTTGTGATTAAGCTAATGTACATGTTCCATTCCTTTTCATTTTCATTGGGAACACTCTCTACTTCAGTGTGAAGACAACAATGACAGGGTTTAACAAGAAGGGTAAACATTGCAACTCCAAATGAAACTATTCTAATCTTTAGTGCAGTGTTGGAACCTGCAAGAGGGTTGAAAAAGATGTGATTTCTTCATGACAGAAAAAAAAGAAAGTGGTGCATTCTCTCCTTTGCACTTAGTATGTTCTGGAAATACCTAAAAATTATGATTTATATGTAGTAAATGCATATGTGTACAACTTTCAAAGAACTACCAGCTTGGTGAGGAGGGAAAAGGAAACTACAGCAATCTGAATGGCAGAAGATTCACATTACAAGCATATTTAAGGCATGATTTTAAAATGGCATCTGAAAGGTCATGCTCATTTTGAAAGAGTATGAGCTTAGGAGGAATTGGAGATGTTCTGTCTTTTGCTGTCAGAATAAATAAAAAAAACAGACACCAACAACCAACAACCACAATGAATCCTATAAGAATCCCTGCAGATTATGGTCAAACAGGAGTATCAACCTTGAAGAACATTTTTAATGGGAAAACATATTGAAGTTTTTAATGCCTGTGTTAGAAATATATAGATTGGGTGTGGATAACAAGCAGATGGTGATACATGCCTTGTATTGTACATGTTTAGAGACAATATAAAAGTCTCTCTAAGTGAAAAATATTATTTAAAGCACTTTTTATATGTGACATAAGAATGGGAGAGACTGCCTGGATTATCATTTCAGGTAGTGTATTGGGACATCATGAGGGATTACAATGATATTTGTAGTATTATTGTATCATATTACAATGGTATTTGGAATATCATGTAAACAACTACAGACTGCAAATTTATATTATACTAATCATTCCATGCACTGCAAACCAAACATGTTTCATTATCCAGTACAATCCTAAAATTTACAGTAAAAAAGAACAAAAAGTCCTCAGACTGTGATTTGCAACAGGAAGAGAGCAAAAGAGATTGAAGGCATTGTTAAATAGAGAGCATTGTCAAATACAGTAGCCTAGTAATGGTTACTCCCTAGAGCTAAATATTTCATATGTATTTTAGATTACATTATTTTTAAACTATTTTGTCTTTCTCAGTGATTATTGTGCCTCTCTGTTGTATCTAGTAGCTGTTTTATCTTCAGTACTAACACAGTAGCAAAAGACACAAAAATTAAAACATCTGAAAACATCCCAAAAGAAAAGCAATTATGAATGACTCTTGTGGCAAGAATTATGGATTTTAAGTTTTAATTGTGATATAAGATTGAACTTTGCCTATGATGTATAGTTTGTGACCATTGTAGAAGCTTTTGGAAACTATAATCGTACTAAATAAGGATATTCCAACATGGCTTGTTGCTGTGCTTTCAAGCCTGGTCATCCTGACCTCTGAGCCATCAGTTCAATGTGTACTCACAATTTAAAACATGGTTGTTAAAGACTCACAGTACAGTATATGTAGTGATGATGATTAGTATAGCCTAAGTACTGATGATTAGTATACTGTAAGTACTGACTGTTACCAAGAAGAGTGTTGCTGGTGGCTGAGTTTAGAAAAAATTTCATTTTTCTCAACTGGTCTAATTTGCCAGTTTTCTAAGCATTGCCATTCTAGCAATCTCTAATTCCCTGACTGATATATAATATGCAAATATACCGATTTGTGACAAGTTACTGTCACAGTGTAGCTGTGTATCTTGGCTGTGGCCATGTGCATACTCAGCACAATCACTAATTCTCTGGGAGATTGAGGAACTCTATAGATAAATTCTCTTGGCCGAAACCACTCATTTGAGACTATAGATTGACACGACATGAGGTGGTTGACTGTCAACTCCTAGTTGCCTTCACAACAAAGTATTTGACAAACCATTGCAGAAACTCTCCAAGTGGGAACTTCAGACTGTCCTGGAGGTTTCCCCAGGCAGTCTCCACTGTGTATAAGCTACACAGTAACTACTCTTTAGAACTCTAGTTGCACTTATAGAAATGGTCAAACAAAACACTTAAAAACATCTAGACTAGGTTTACACACATAAGTGTCTCATTTGATTCAGCTGAAGATGTATTGCAAAGACACTTAAAACAGAGACTTACAATGTCACTATCCAGATATCAGCTGACCAACCTGTTGAGAGATTGGATTTTCTATGTGAATATTATGCAAAAAATCCAAATAATTTTTTTTTAACAAAGTCTTTTTTAAAATGTCTTAGGAGTGCCTGTGCACCCATTCTAATATATATCACCTCCAATGGAATGTTCAGAGGGGGGACCTCGCAGAGGGGGAATGTGTGGTGCTGAAACCTCATGACAAACTGGGACTCTGGCTCAGAAGCAAACTTTCTTACAGAGAGGTAAATCTCTACTGTCCTGACATGACTAAAATAATTAGATTGGTGTTGGAAGCCCAGAGTTTGACCTTTGATATGCTGCTATGGAGTTGTTAGGGATGTAACTTTTATTAGTTAAAGTGTGATTAGACAGGTATTATGAAAAGACATGTAACTGACAGAAATAACAGAACTTAACTATTCAAGGATATTCATCCGGCAACCCACTACACTGATCAACGCAGAGCACCCCAGAGCAGTCCATCAAAGTTAAGGTTAAAAACCCAGAAATTTGCTCATTGACCTCATCCTGAAGAGGAGAACTCTACCTTCTGGAATACCTAACTCTGAAATCACCTCCAGGGACACCTGGAACAAGCTCCCATTGGCAGAACTGATACTCTTAGCAGCCTACTCCTCCAGAACATTGACAGTCAGCTGCTGTTCCTGTAATCAAGGGAATGGGAAATAGAAATACCCACAGCTCTGTAACTTGGTAGTGTCTTATGCATCAATAACTACTCTTTCACAAAGGCAATAAACACCCAAATTCTTTCATGTGGATCCAATTATTGATAATAATTTAAGAATGCTTTAGTCTGTCCTATCTGAAGTGCAACAAAATCCCATGCTTTTTGTTCTGGAGAAGTGACAAGCTGCGCTTTTTTCATTGAGTAGGGCAGCACTAGAAGATGTCGCTCAGAGTGCCTGAGTAATCTCCTTGTCTGATAACTTTCAAGACTCAGGTATGCAAAGCCAGTCTCCTCACACAGTGTTGGCAACAGTCCTGCTCCAGTAATGAAATTGGGGTGGAGACCTCTGAGGTTCATTCCATTCACTGCTTCTCTGGTTCTATAATTCCTGCATCATTAGCTGCTAAGTGCCTCTTTATTTCACTGGTTCCTGTTGTTATGTAACATTTATTATTAGTAGCTTTGAGCTTAACATCTTCTTGTTTGCATCACAAATTCTTGACAGAACACTAGTCTATGGAGCTTAGTGTGGCATGAAAAATTATATTTAGTAGACAGTGGTATAGAGAAATTGTGTTTATGAAACAGAAATAAACAGAAAACCAAGTGGAAATACTTAATTTGAAGTGTGTATGTGAGTGAACCCTTTGAGTATTAGCAAGATATGGGCTTGGAAAAAAACCAGTAATTACACACTTTAACATCAGGGTTTGGTGCCATTTAATTTATGTGCCCAAGAATTCTTCCTAGTCCTATTCCTCTGAACCAAGGCTTAAAAAAACAGTTTAAGGATTAAAGGCTTTATAGTCTCCTAATGTATCATAAAACAAGAATGATTTAGCAGGTTTTTCAGTGAGACACTAGTGGGCATCAGAACCATTGAACACAAGGCCAACTAAATAAATCACTTTTGTCTTATTGCTCACATACACTGAGCTGCAGAATGTAGATTAAAAGCATGGACAGTGTAATCAAACATGTATTTCAAACTGTTCTGGTAATTGAACGTATTGTTATAGAATACCATGAAGAGTATCTGTTAAAATATGGCTAATAAGGGCAGACAGACACTCCAGTATGACTTTTCACTCTATTTTATCTACTTTGGTTTCTTGACACATAACATTTTAAAGTTTGGCTTTTGGCTGCCGAAGGTTTCAGTTTTGAAGGTTTCTAAGTGAAAAGAGTAATCAGTTCCTACGTCAGAATAAAAATTCTCTCAATCTTACTAATTTAGATGTAGGAGTTTTCTTTGCCAGGTTGCAGTTTATATTCCATATTGACGTCTTAAAACTTGAGATTTGCATTTTCATAACAAGACACACTTTGTTGCTAATGTATGTTAAGTAATGTCAGTGTATATTTACCCCAAGAAATTATACCAGACCACAAAAACTCAATTTGCAGAAGTGATGACAAATCAGTTTGCACCTTAACAAGAGAACATCACATTCCCAAAAGCAATGAAAAATTAACTCTGCTCAGAGTGCCACAGGTACTGCAAAGCAGAGCTGTGTCATTCCAAATTGTGTTATTTGTATAAATTGCATTACTATGAGATTTTTCTTGATTAAATCTAAGCCTATAGGATAGTTTTATTGCTACATGTTGATGCATCTCAATTTTCACCCCCTTCATCCCTGCCCCTTCTCTTTAAGACCTGCTACGTATTTTTTCCTTGGTGTCAGCATCTGCTTCCTTCCTTTCTCCAAGCTGCCCTTACCCCATGCAAACCTGTTTCACCTGCTACCATTTCTGGTCCAATGGTAGATGAGTGTGGGCAGGCTGACCTTGAACAGAAATCAAAGATGAACTACTTCAATCAAAAATAAATGTCAATTTACAGTCAATTGTAAATAAAAGGGAGACAAATGCAGACATCCCAATTAAACATGAAGGGCCTGATTCTCCGATCTCTGGAACTAAAGATCTAAAGCACAAGCCAGACAGCACCAGAGTGTTTCAAACACAGTACTCTTCAAGAATCGTTACCATTGAAGCTAGTAAGAGGAGGGCTACACAAGCCTTCCACTAGAGGGTGTTGACAGTGCTTACTTTGTTTCAGGACTACACATTTTAACACAGTATTTTAAACAGTGAATACTGGTTATGTAAGGACTTTTGCTTCATAAGGGAGATGAAGGAATCTCTCTTAAAAATGATAGATTAATATTTCTTTCTTATTTTGACTATTTCTGGTTTTGACCTAGACAGCTTAAAATCCCAAGAAATCTGGTTTATCTATTTATAAAGTGTCACATTAAAATCTATGCTAGAGAATGAATGCAGACTGATTGATGTTGCCATTAGACATAGTAGATCTCTGTATTGCTGATATGAAAGGTCTTAGTTCTGGGAAGGTTTTTAGTTCCTAGGAAATTTCAATGGGAATATGTGCTTGAATTAAAAAAAGGCCTAAAAATAAGACTTGTTTACTCTTTGAAAAATGTAGATACTTCTGTCCCTTCTCCCTTTAAATGTTTCCTTAGTCAAGCAAGGCATATTTATATCTTTCTTCACATATTCCTTCCCCATAAATTAATCCCTCCAGACAGACCCATCAGGATTTTTTTTCTTTCTCTCCTTTCAAACACATCCTTCTTGGGATTATCTGTCTTTAAGGGCCTGTCTAGTACTGCCCATAGGACAATTCTACTAGCTCCAGGCAGAGAGAGACTACTGCTGTGTGTTATCAAAGTTCAATACCACAGACCTTTGATGCTGGCATATTCCCTTAAAAATTTGTCTAATCTCTAATTTTTCATTTTAATATTCCTGAATTTAATACTGTTAATAATTTTTTTCAGAATATTTCCAACCAACCACATAACTGCCTCTCTGAAACCTATCCCTTAACATACTTCTAACAACTTTAATTCCATTTAATATCTTCTTGGTTTATCAATATTTCATAGCACCTCATAAAATAGACCTACTTTTGAATTTGACTGAATCCATTAACCATTTTCATACAAATGTAATCAAGGATAATGAAGAATATAATCACAGTAATGAAAACAAAGTAACTCAGACACTCCTTTACGGATCCTTAACTTTATCACATTTCATTTTAGAGCCTCCTATGTTTCCTTCCCACACTATTACACTGCTTCTTTTTCATATTTTAATCTCCACTTGAATGGAGATTTGCGTCTTAAATAAGAACAGTGCATAAAAAATATACCTCAAAAGGAAAATACAGACAGAAAAAATTTCTGGTCTTACGGGTTCTAAACTCTACTTCTCCAGTGAGTTGGGAAGCTATAAATGAAATTTCTCTCAGTGTTGTCATGGGAGGGAGACGACATATCAGCGGGTGCTCTCCCCAGGTCTTTGAAATTTTTAACTTGTAGATTTGAGTTTATGATTTCAACAGGGGAAGTTCACTTCCACTGTGTTTTAGGTGCTAAGGAGAGTTTTTAATTCCCACAGTTTGAGTACCTGCATCGCAGTGCACTTAAAAGAGTCTCACTGCTACCTCACTTTAAGCACTCGTTGAATACCCTAGGCTGAGACAAAAATCCAGTCTCCTCCTTTTCTTTTTTTCATGTCAGAAACCATAACTTATTGCAGGTGAGCAAGCAAATATGAATCTTACAGAAATTAATATGCAGTTCTGCTCTAGAAATGGCTATCAGAAAAATCACTTTTTTGCAGCATATTCTTCCTGAGGATGTTGCGGGAACAAATGGGACTGTGACACATAAGGCACAGACACAAAATATAAAGCACACAGAAGGTTATCAGATTCTCAGTTTCTGAGACTCCAAGTCCCTGTGTCAGAATGCCTTGGGCTATTTTAAACCCAAATAACCCCCAATATAACTTCAGCATCGTTGTAAAATTGCATCTTTGATTACAAGGTGAAATTTGAATTCTTGGTTCTGAAAGAAAAAGCAGGCCAACCCACCAAGGCTGACTTAGTCCTTAATCTAAGCAAATATGCTGAAGCATATCTGAGACAGAGCATTCTTTTCTTTTTTCTTTTTTTTTTTCATGAGAGTACCATACTTTTGGAATCTATGTGAGGATTGTGAATACAAACGTGGCTTGTGCGTCACTATCAATGGGATGACTTTCACAGACGATGATTGAACGCACGCTTGCTTTCGCAGGTGCAACTTATTATGGTCTTTTTCAAGATTATGAGATTTTATTAGATTGTTCCATAAGAGAAAGCACATGGCCCCAAAGAAACGTCAATTTATTAACACTGCAAATGAGCTAATCAAAGTAGACACACACCCACATTACTATACATAAATGAATCTCAGAAAGTTTTCAAAACACTACGATTGTTCCTACTCCAACTATATATATCTTTGCTTTCTAAAACACTGTGAGTTCTCCTTAAAGAACAGAAGTGCAATCTACAGTATTAGGAACCCGGCAAATGCATAAAAAATAATAAAATTAATCTATATGCCATAAAAATCATCAGCTAAGGAAAAGGAGAAGCTGGACAACCATACAGAATACTTTACTTTTTCAAGTCACTGCAGAATCTCACAATGCAAAGTGACATCCAGTTACAACTTAGTTAAGAACCTGGGTCTTCCTAAGCAAGCTCAAGTGTTTCATTTCTAACGGAGTATATAACATTACCAAGCTGCCTTTTGTCCTTGCTGCTTGAAACTTGTCATTCAGACACAGCATAAAAACAACATGTCTGTTTCTCAAACTCTCCAGTTCATGGCATGATATTTTAGATCAAAATGCTTTTGTTGGCAGAGTACACTAAGATACAAGATTTTCCATTGAAATGCCATGAGAGCCCTCCCCACAAAGCAGGACTCTAAGCCACCTTAGTATGGGATAAGATAAAAAGTAAAGGTCCTTTAATATCAGGCCTATGGCCCACAGGAATACATCATAGAATCATAGAATCATAGAATCGATTGGGTTGGAAAAGACCTCCAAGATCATCGAGTCCAACCCTTGGTCCAACTCTAGCTCATTTACTAGATCATGGCACCCAGCGCCACGTCCAATCTGCATTTAAAGATCTCTAGGGATGGTGAATCCACCACCTCTCCGGGCAGCCCATTCCAATGCCTGATTACTCTCTCTGTAAAAAATTTTTTTCTGATATCCAACTTAAATTTCCCCTGGCAGAGCTTAAGCCCATGCCCCCTTGTTCTATTGCTGAGTGCCTGGGAGAAGAGACCAGCCCCCACCTGGCTATAACTTCCCTTCAGGTAGTTATAGACAGTGATGAGGTCACCTCTGAGCCTCCTCTTCTCCAGGCTAAACAACCCCAGCTCCCTCAGCCTCTCCCCATAGGACTTGTGCTCCAGTCCCTTCACCAGCCTTGTTGCTCTTCTCTGGACCCGCTCCAGCATCTCAATATCCTTTCTGAACTGAGGGGCCCAGAACTGAACACAGTACTCAAGGTGTGGCCTCACCAATGCAGAGTACAGGGGAAGGATCACTTCCCTGGTCCTGCTGGCCACGCTATTTTTGATACAGGACAGGATCCCATTGGCCTTCTTGGCCACCTGGGCACACTGTTGACTCATGTTGAGCTTCCTGTCAATTAGTACTCCAAGGTCCTTTTCTGCCTGGCTGCTCTCCAGCCACTCTGTGCCCAGCCTGTAGCGCTGCAGGGGGTTGTTGTGGCCAAAGTGCAGGACCCGGCACTTGGCCTTGTTGAACTTCATCCCATTGGAATCAGCCCATCTCTCAAGTCTATCCAGATCCCTCTGCAGAGCCCTCCTGCCTTCCAGCAGGTCGACACTCCCTCCCAACTTGGTGTCATCAGCAAATTTGCTGATGATGGACTCAATCCCCTCATCTAAATCATCAATAAAGATGTTAAACAGGACTGGACCCAACACAGACCCCTGGGGAACACCACTGGTGATTGGCCGCCAGCTGGATGCAGCTCCGTTCACCAGCACTCTCTGGGCCCGACCCTCCAGCCAGCTCTTAATCCAGGAGAGGCTACACATGTCTAAGCCATGGGCTACCAGCTTTTTCAGGAGTATATTATGGGAGACAGTATCAAAGGCCTTGCTGAAGTCCAGATAGACCACATCCACAGCCTTCCCCTCATCCACCAGGTGGGTCACCTGATCGTAGAAAGAGATCAGGTTGGTCAGACAGGACCTGCCCCTCCTAAACCCATGCTGGCTGGGTCTAATCCCTTGTCCACCCTGAAGGTGCTGTGTGATTGCACTCAGGATGAACTGCTCCATAACCCTGCCAGGCACAGAGGTCAGGCTGACAGGCCTGTAGTTGCCAGGGTCCTGCTTGCAGCCCTTTTTGTGGATTGGGGTGACATTCGCCAACCTCCAATCATCTGGGACCTCCCCAGAGAGCCAGGACTGTTGGAAGATGATGGAGAGCGGTTTGGCAAGCTCTTCTGCCAGCTCCTTCATCACCCTGGGATGGATCCCATCTGGTCCCATAGACTTGTTAGGATCCAGCTGGCTCAGTAAGTCGGTCACTATTTCCTCCTGGAATACAGGAGGGGTATTCAGCTCCCTCTCCTTGTCTACCAGCTCCAGAGGCCAGTTGTCTTGAGGGCCACCTGTCTTACTGGTGAAAACTGAGGCAAAGTAGGTGTTAAGTACCTCAGCCTTCTCCTCATCTTCCTTAACTATATTTCCCTCCAAGTCCAACAGAGAATGGAGGTTTTCCTTGCCCCTCTTTTTGTTATTAATGTATTTATAAAAGGACTTTTTGTTATCCCTAACTGAAATAGCCAAATTTACTTCAAATTCCACTTTTCTTTCCCTAATTTTTTTCCTGCATGACCTAGCTCTATCTGTAAATTCTTCATAAGTAGCCAGCCCTTTTTTCCATAGTCTGTAAACTTTCTTTTTATCCCTGATTTCTTGCAGAATCTCCCTATTTAACCAAGCTGGCTGTCTTCCCCTCCGGCTGGCCTTTCGGCACACTGGGACAGCCTGTTGCTGTGCATTCAAAATCTCCCTCTTAAAACATGTCCATCCCTCCTGGACCCCCTTACCTTTAAGGGTTGTTTCCCAGGGTATGCTCGAAATCAGTTCTTTGAATAGGCCAAAATCTGCTCTCCGAAAGTCCAAGGTAGAGGTTTTAATGGTGACTCTCCTTACATCCCTGAGGACTGAAAATTCTATTATTTCATGGTCACTATGCCCCAGGCGGCCTCCAACCACTACATCATCTACCAGCCCCTCTCTGTTTGTAAATAGTAGGTCTACATGATGACATGCACATGCTCTTCAGTTCTAGTTTCCATGGCTTTTATAATATGATTCCTCCAATCATTACTTTACACATTTCTCAGTCCAGCCCCAGTGCCACCCCTGTTCCAACCTCCAGGAATTGGGTATGGAGTCATCAAGACCCTCTGTCTTCATCGTCTCCTCTTCCTCGGGGTCCTGGAGTTCTTCCAATTTTCTGAGTTCTGTGTCATTCTGACCTGTGTTTATGTCGTGTTCTGATTTCTGGGTCACTCTGACCCGTGTTTATGTCTTGTTCTGCAGGCCTTTCTGATAGTCATCAGCATGCTACCTTGAAGAGAGTCTAAACAAGATTAAATAACTAAAGGAATTTGAGCTTCCCATTCTGGGACAGGGGTAGTGATAGAAAGACATTAAACTTAAACTAGAAATATAAACTTACTAAAAATTTACAGCTACTGTGTTCCTAAAATCTACAAAATGTGAAAATCAAAAATCAAAACCCCTTCAGCATCAATATGAAGGCTCATGTTCCCAGTAAGCTCCCAGGACAGATGCAGTAGCAGAGTGGCCAACAGGGAGAGTTACAGCCAGGGATCTCTTGAACTGTGAAGCAACAGTCAGCAGCAACTTCCGTTGACCTTAGACTCCACAATAACTAGTTGATAGAAGGTTTCATTTCACATAATGCCAATTTCAGTGCATCCTCAAAAAAGGTAGCCTTTTCATATGTATAGCCTCCTTTGTTTTAAAAAGTCTGATCCCAGGGTATATCGTCAGTCATAAATCTAGGCACATTTTTATCTAGTGAACTACTGTTGTTAGTAGCTGTTTGACACTGCAAATATGGAAGCATTAACTAATGAGAATCTAAAAAACCTTTTTTCTTTGAGAAAAAAGGGTCAGCTATTGAAAATAACTTTTTTTTTTTGAAAACATGTTGGGAAATTTTGCTATTGATTATGTATGCATCCCTGACTAATTAACTCTTTTAACAGAAACAGTGAAAGCAAATAAAATATTATGATTCTGTCAGGAAAAAATAAATAAAAACTTGGAGATTATGTAATCCAAATACTGTTTTGCTTTCAATAACATTAGAAAAGGCATTTTCTGTCCAGGTGCAACTAGACAAATTAAATTTTGATCATAAAAATCCCTGTTGGAAATAGATGATCTTTAAGGTCTCTTTTAACTTAAACCATTTATATTCTATGATCCTGTAATAATTTTTCCAGATTTACTCTTTGAATACATCCCTAAAAATAAACTCTGCAATTAAATAATTCTTCACAAGTGTTATGATCTCCCTATTAACATTTAAAAATGAGATTGAGCTTCTCATAACCTCATAAAAATCCATCAAAGCCAGTGATGATCATATTCTGTGTAGAATACTTAAATGACAATGCACTATTCATGTGTCTCATTGTGTTCTGTTCAGGTTTCTCCTTTTCCCATCAATCCAGCAGTTGCCTTTGGCAACTAGTTCTGTATCCTCTAGATACAAAAAGAACAGTCATTTCATTTGAAACGATTCATCTGGGCTGCTTAATGTTTGATTTATCCAAAGGGGGAAAACTGACTGCTGTTCCAAAACAACAAAACTAAAAAAAATCTCCAAACAAACCTAGTTTTTCTTTTCTGCTAGATCAGGCATGGTGATCCAAAACTATAGCTAATAGTTATCTTTCTTATTAGAAAGACTCTTTCAGTGCAAGTAATTTGATAAACTACTTTTTTTTTATATAGCCAAAATCTTTACAGCAGCTTCACTTCAGAATGAAATAAATTAAAATCCTTTTGAGTTGAATTCCATTTCTTTATGAAGTGCTGCTTAACATACATGATGAATAGGAAATTCTTTCTTCTATCAAATAGGAAATTCACCATTTCTAAAGACAGTAAAAATGACAAAAATAGGAACTTGATCTGAGTGTTTTAACAGTCATGTTTTACTGCATGATTAACAAATTTACAAAGACAATGTGTCTTCCTGGCTAGTGAAAGGATCATATTATACAAGCCTAGGAAGAAATTATGCTTATAAAAGAAAGTAGCTAAACAGTAGAAAATGAACAATAAGTTCATCTGAATCAGGCTTTCCTTCTTCCAGGTATTTCAGACACACTCAAAATGAGTTGTTTAATTTATCTGGATTTAATTTGTTCAACTCTCTAAAAGGAGATGAAACAGTCTTCTTTACAGACCTCACTAAGGTGTTTCCAAGTTTATTTACGTAAGGCTGTTTATGCTGATGCTGCAATTCTTACATGAAGTAGATTCGACTATTTGTAGGTGTGGATTAGCAACAATATTAGATAGAAAAAACATATTAAAATTGGTTGAACTTGTTTAAGAATTGCTTTAAGCTTTCTTTGGGAAGCTGGAAAAAGGATAATAAATTTCCATGTAGAGATTTCCTGATAAATCTGTGGAACAGACACAGTGGAACTCAGGGTTTGCACAGGAGCACACACTACATTTAAGACATGATTCTTATTTAAGTTTCAAACAGTAATCATTCATAGGGTAAAGACAGATAAAAATCCATTTAAGTGTTTTCAGAAATTGCATATTGCTTTATTTACAAGAACACAACTGATTATCTCAGCACAAACTTAACACTCCCTACTCCCTCCTTAGGTTGTGTGTAAGAGCAGTGTGAATCCTTGTGGTGGCAGGACTAAACCTTCAGTAGTCATCAGAAAGGCCTTGGGTGGAACAGGGTCAGAGAATAAAATGAAGTATCTTGGGAGACGTCTGACAGAATAGAAACAAAACACTTTTGCAGAAGGGAGTAGGAAAGTCTGCACAGCTGCTTCCTTTTTTATTATTGAATGATTCCAGCCTCCAGGGCTGTCAGGCCAGTACATGACACAAGTCCTAAAATCTACTTAAAAGAGAAGTTGATTTTTATATAAGCATGCTTTTCCTTGACTTGCAAAGAGTTCTGAGGGAGTCACACAACTAAGAGACGCAGTTCTTTTGATATACAAAGCCTCCTATGCTTTTTTGACATCTGCTTTGTAATGTGTCTCTCACCAGGCAAAATCCAGCTCAAACATTTTATTTATCTGTATTGCCTTACATTACCCTAAAATGAAATTTTAAAAAAGACATGTGTTCTCTTCAACCCCTATCCATTCTCTTCACTTACAATAGATATGTTGGGATAATAATTTGCCGTTAGCTAATATTACCTATAGATTCTATCTTGGCGCTCAGCATTCCTATATAGTTTGTCAGTTCTTTGCTTTTGTCATGCATCAAGTGTAAGGTTACTATCATATGCACGTTTGATATAAGCACTAGAACAGGAAAGAAAATGAGACTAAAGACCTATTTTTTTTCTTTTGTTAGTTCCTAGGAATGTGAAAATATCACCAAAAAGTGAGCAACTGCTTAACTGAAGAATGTTCTCTACTGTCAGAAGCCTCCTATGTTATCTTCATTAGTGGAGTATCTTCCATAGATTTGTTTGTTTGGGTTTTTTATTATTTATTTTTCCATATTCAATTTTAATGCATTTAGGAATTCTGAAGCCATTAACTTTTACAAGTTCTTTATAAGATGCACCAAAATTTCTCTCCCAAGGGTAATACCTTTTGAATTAAGAGTCAAGAATCTTCTACTTTAAGGACACTCATCAATATCTAGAAACTAGAAGTGGTAGAAAAATGTTAATATATATTCATATCCAAAAGTAAAACCATCTAATCAAAGTTCTGTGCAAATAATCAGTTAGAAAATATATATAACCTAGAGTCTTTCATTAAAGCACTTTTATTTGGAAATTGCAAGGCATTTGGTCTTATACACTAATTAACGAAAGACTTATGCAATCATGCATAACTAATGATCTTTAAAAGTTACAGAATGGCCTATCTAACTTGCTTTTTGTAATATACCAAAATTTTCATGATTATCTAAAGGGATAGACAGAATCCCACTGATCATTTTGATCTCAGTGTATTTGAATGAGGCTTTGTGGACTGTCTTGAAAGTTCTGGAATGTGACTGAGCTTATGCAGTCTTTGCTAATGTCAGTGTTTCAAAACCCAAAGTCAGTATTTTTTAAGAGGACTTTCCCCAAACATTTATTTTCTTGAGCAACTTCTCCCCCTTTTTCTGTTTCAGAGTTTTACTTAGATATTAAGATGATTAATTCTATTTGACTTGCCATAAATCATGGTTCTCATAAGAAAAAAATAGTGTCAAACAAGTATATTTTCTATTTTTTTGATCGTCCTTAGTGTCTTTTTTAATTTTTATTTTTATTTTAAATCATGGTATTTTTTACTGGAAGTATAAAAGCAAGAATAATTAAAGGAAGTGTGTTAACAATTTTTGTGATACCAGAAGCTGCCTTTTCAGAGTACCTTGAACATAATAAATAATTTGGGGTCTGTCCCATGGGAACTGAAGTGTGCTCTGTTTTTCCTAAAGTAAAATCACAAGATTGACAGCAATTGATTTCAAAGAATATTTTTACCAAAGATCTGGAGGCAAACATCTCTTGTTATTGACAGAATTTAGACTGGATGGATTTAGACCAAAGTTAGGTTTCACAAAAGAGAGCAGTGCAATGAATTACAAAAGGAAAGTACTTTTTGCACTTATCTCTTTGGACTGATAATATGAGGGAGATATGAGAGGCAGAACTTTAAACTCAATATCTTGAGAGACAGAACATGTGGTAAGATTTCAAATAAGGGGCACACAAAAGATCTATGAAATATTTCTACAGTGCCTGACTAGCAATTGTATTTATTATGTCTAAACCTTTATGATTTGCTATCCCAGGTTTTTTAGAAACAACTAAAATTGGATGACTACTGTTACTTGCTGTGTACCATGCTGGTAGACACTCCAGCAAGAAAGCGATCTCATGAATGTTTAGAGCATCCCCAGAATTCTAAAAGCATAATTCTGCATGATATTTCTGCAAATCCCCTCTCCTCTCTGGAGTTGTAACTGTTTGGGAGTACTTCTACTCCATGTATCTCAGAGATTTGTGTTGAGCCAATAAAAATGTCTGAGACATGCTAGACCAAAATAAATGTTGGCCTTTACCCTTTATGGATGTTCACATAAGAACTTCTTGGTGTACAATTAGATGAAAGAAAGGCCATACAGGTAGCCTGTACCAAGGGGAAGCTGCCTGGAGGTTCCTCTGTTACAATGAGCAGTCTGAGTTTGTTCTGTGTCCAAGGAATTTGAGTGGTTCAACACAAGTCTGAAGGCCACACTGTACATGCAGCAAAGCACAGCACAAACCTGAGCCTATTCAAGAAACTGTTATGTGGATCACTAATTCCTCAATGTACAGCAGTCTCATGGTCAGGATCATTACAGCAGGCAATCCTTTTTTTTGAGACATTAATTAAAAGTATATTATTAGAGGTATGTTTACCTGAGATTTTCTGCTACATAAATTTATCTCTCTTCAATTACAGATATATTTTAGATACCTAAAATGAACATAATCACATTTTACTTGCATTTCATTCCTACTCTTTGCTTAAAAATAATCTGTCCTTTCATTCTTAAAGTTAACTCTGTTCTAACATATGACTACTTACCCAAAGTTAAACACCAGTCATTACACAAGTAATGTACTTGGAAAAGAGAAATTCGTTCCTTCTTCAAAGGTTAAAACTTTCTCAGAGATACATTGTCTGATTTGAATGTATACTGAGTTTCCTTTACAATGCTTTAATTGTGGAGGACTCTTTAAAGCACCTGTATATACAAGAGACTTTTTTTATTTTACACTGTATGAAAAGCAAACGGATGAGAATTGAAAGATGGTTCTTACTCCTCACTAACCTGATGAGTAAGAAAAAAATTGAAAAGAGAGAAGGGAAAAAAGGGGGATAAAGCAAAAACTGCATACATGAGCAAAGCAAAAATAAGGAATTCATGCATTACTTACAATCAGCAGACAGATGTTTTTCAGGAAAGCAGGGCTTACTGACATGCCACAATTACTTGGAAAGACAAACACTCTAACACTAAATCTCCACCCTCCAGCCTTCTTTTCCCTGGCTCTGTATACTGAGCACAATGCCACATGGTATGGAACATCCCTTTGGTCATTGGGGTCAGCTGTCCTGGCTGTGTCCTCTCCCAACTTCTTCCGCCTCTCCCACCTACTCCTTGGCAGGGCCATGTGAGAAACAGAAAAGACCTTGATGTTGTGTAAGTGCTAATCAGCAACAACAGAAGTTTCATGTATTATTGACACTGTTTTGCTCACAAATCCAAAGCATGGCAGCACATAAGCTACTTTGAAGAAAATTAACTCTGTCTTGGCCAAAACCAGTACAGTGTCAACAGGCACCTGCATTTACTTTCTATGGTCCACACAGTAAATTGGACTGAGTAGGCAAAGGCCAGTAAGTAAGGCACTGTCAGTCATGGCCATGTGGCCTTCAGTCATGGGTGGAATTTTTTACATGTACCTTAATGAAGCTTGTTTAATTTCTCAAGTCTGCTGAGGTTCCTCTGAAGGCAGTTCTATCCACCATCATAATGATCTATATAATCTCTGTCTAGATTATCTGTTTATGAAATCAAAAATACTGCACAGAATTTTAATCCCTCTCCACCTAAATAAGAAACAAATAATTGCATTTATAATTTTAATTTATGTGTATTTCACAGTGACTCTAATACTCTTTGCCTACTCACAGCAATTTTAAACTGTATGAATAATTTAAATTTTCCCTCCAGAGAAATGTAGATTCCTTTAAGTAGAGAGCAGGATAGATCAAAGGTATTTGGAATGTTTCATCTGATAAAGACAAATCTAGAGAGTAATGATCTAAATCTTCCTTGCATAAAAAAATTTCACTGAAGATAATAGTTAGTTGACATCTGCTGGACAAGAGGAAGAACAAGAGGCAAAAGCAGCAGCCGAAGAATAAAAAGAAAAATAAGTAAAAGAAGGAGAAAAAGAAGAAATAGAACCATAAGCAGGAGTAGCCAGAGAAGAAGAAATAGAAGAAGGAGAAGAAGGAGAATAAAAACAACAACACTGGAACGGGTTGCCCAGAGAAGCTGTGGATCCCCCTTCCCTGGGTGTTTTAAGACCAGGTTGGATGGGGCCTTGAGCCACCTGGTCTAGTGGAATGTGTCTCTGTCCCTGGCAAAGGAGGGTGAAACTAGATGACCTTTAAGGTAAATTCCAACTCAAACCATTCTGTGATTCTATGACTGTATGAAGAAGCAGATGCAAAAAGAAGCAGAAAAAGCAGAAGCCAAAACTACAGAAGCAGAAGAATAAGAAGCAGAACAAAAATGAGAAGAAGCAAAAAAAGCAACATCAGCAGAAGAAGCAGAAGGAAGAGAAGGAGAAGGAGATGCAGAAGAAGAAGAACAAGAACATGAAGAAGAAGGATATGGAACAGAACAGAAGTAGAAGCAGAAAAAAAGCAGAAGCAGCAGAAGCAGCAGAAGAACACAAAGAAGCAGAAGCTGAAGCACAAGAATCAGAAGGAGGAGAAGCAGCAGCAGCAGAAGAAACAAAAGTTCAAAGAAACAAAATGATAAGAAAAGTTGTTGGAATTAATTCTGCAGGTCTCACGTACAACAAGTTCAGCAACCCTGAACATTTGAATTTTTTTCAAGGTCTTGAAATTATGATGCTGCTGCATTTTGCAATCAGTCTGGATCTCTCCCTAGTTTTTACTGTTCCTATTAAGTGAAAAGACTTTGATCTACAAACCTTAATCACAAGCTCAGTGTATTGAAAAAATTCACACTGCAAAAGCTCTCCCCTTTCACCTGCTTTGTTGTGACACAAAATAGTTTATTACAGCTACACAGTTGCCACTTCATTAAGCAAACAGGTGACTGTAAAATATTAGTGAAATCTGTATCTTGGTTGATATATGATATTGTGTTCAGAGCAATGATGACACTGTCACAGATCAACACAATGTGGCACACAATGTGTTATGGACCTTGTACGTGGATTGTTTGTACTCATGTGATAAAAGAGTTGTTTTGTTCTCCACTCTGGTTTGTCTATTTTGAGTGTAAATTCATCAGAGCATGGGCTTCCCCTTTCCTGGGAACAATGCCCATTAATATCATCTGACCTTCCTAAATAATAGTTTAGAATAAATAAGAAGCACAAACAAGGACACTGATGCAAAGTGTAGTTGCTCAAGTACTAACACAGTGAGTGTTTTATATAGCATGTGCCACTCCCTCACTGATTCTTTTGAACAGGTGCATGACAGACTGGAAGAGCGTTCAAAACCACACTGGCTGGTATAGGAGAGGTTCTTTTCATACTTAGCAGTATGTAGTAACTAGGAGTTAACACTGAGGAGTGTTAGAGGGAAACATCTTTGATGGGGTAACATAGGTTTGGTGCGCAACCCTGCTTCATTTATTACAGCTGCTACTGATTTGGAAAATGGAATTTGGAGCTTTAAAATCAACAATCCTCCAGGATATGGCTTGGAAAATCAAACAACAGGAATTCACAGGTTAAAGAAAAAGTAGTTACAGTAAAAAAAAAAAAGGCAGAAAGAAGGAAAAATGGGAAACAAAACTTTGAGATATTTAACTAATTTTAATACCTTGAATTTTAATCAGACTATGATTTATTGCATTCTATATAATTCAATTCGCAGTGCATGGCTGGGATATTTTTTAAATTTAAATTCCTTAAAAATATTCCATGGAACTAGGAAAGCTATAATAACAAATGATACCTAAAAGATTTTGTGGACAGCATATTAAATATATGCTTGAAATATGATGTGAAGGAAAGGAGATGAAAGAATGTACTTCTGAACAATGTTTTACAAAGTATTGTTTCTTACACAATTATGGGCTATTATTCTGCAAGTTCTTAAACATAGTCTTCAATTCAAGGCCTGGTGTAGCTTTGACTAAAATGGTATGTTTAGATTTATCTGCAGGACTAAGTGTTTGGTTTGTTCAAGAGCTAAGAAATCTCAACTGATTGAAACTAAACCGTACTAAGTAAATAAGCAAAATAAATACTTCATAGTGAGTGTAAGATCAGAATCCAGGCCACCAGATAACTAGACAGAAACACTTGATAATTAAGTTGGCTTGCTCCTCTCTCTCTCTTTTTTTTTTTTTTTTGGTAAAATACGTAAGTGAAAAATAAAGCTAGAAGCAATACTAATGCTGAACATGCCTGTCCCAAAGCTGTTAGCTGTCTCCCAGTTACAGTTTCAAAGGACAAATAAAATAAGCTAAACCAAACACAAAACCCAATACAGACCAGACCAAACCAACAAAATGGAAAACCCACACAAATCAATACTGGCTTTGAAAGCATTAATGCCACAATAACCTGAGGCTCTGGGATTCATTCTCCAGTGCTGATACTTCAAGAACAGAGAAATAAATGACTTGATGTAATCTTGTTAAAATTTGTTATAGCAATTAGACTCGTGACACTGCTTGGAAGAAATATGAGAGATTTGACAACTGCTAGAAGGTGGGACATTGAAAAGATGCAAATTATCTGTCATGAAATATTAAATTTGGTTATCATCTTTTGAAAACCTTTGCATCAGTCAAGAAAAAATCAAAGAATGTGAATTTTTGATTCTGCAAAAAGCTAGTAGTCTAATGTTCTCTTTATAATTAAACCATTAAACTGGACAGCTATACCCTACTCATACATCAGCATGTCAACAGGTTATAATGTAATATTTCTTCTTGGCAATTTTTGGTCTCAAATCATGACAGTTAACAGCCCTTGCACTTTACTGCAGGAGAACGGGGACACGCATACATGAGTGTCAGTATTTTTCCAGTCACAGTAAATGTATGCCACAACATTGTTCAGCGGGAGGAAATTCCATAGGACAGAGTGACAAATTTGCATTTAAATGATTGCCTTTCATTTCTGCATTCTAAATAAAATGAACCATCTGCAGTTAGACAATGTATCTAAAGTTAGCATGATCCAAAGGGCTCCGAGGTACAGGATAGCAGTTTTCTTTGAGAAAAGAAAGCAGCAGACTAGGTTTGTTCAATAGTTAGTATTTTTTTCTGACAGAAATGCAAAATCTGATCATGTCTGTCTCCTTTCGAAATGGTAGTAGAATTGGAGTCTTGAGAAAGTGCCAGAAGACCTTGATTTTTATGAATATTCATAATTTGAAGATGTTCCATGATCAGCTAATAGGATTAAAGTTTTATAAGTACTCGTTGTTTGGGCTAAGAGTTAATTTTCTTATATGGTGCTATGCTTTGGATTTGTGACCAAAACAATGTCGATACTACACCAAAATTTTGGTTGTTGCTGAGTAGCACTTACACAACATCGAGGCATTTTCTTTTTCTCACATGGTCCTGTCAACAAGAAGGTTAAGAGTGTAGAAGAAGTGTAGAAGAAGTTGGGAGATGACACAGCCAGGACAGCTGACCCCAACGATCAAAGGGATGTTCCATATCATATGGCATTGTGCTCATTGATAAAAGCTGGGGAAAGGAGAAGAAGGGGGGAGGATCGGAGTTATGGTGTTTGTTTTTCCAAGCCCTGCTTTCCTGGAGATGGCAAAATATTTGACTGCTGATGGGAAGTAATGAATGAATTCCTTAATTTTGCTTTGCTTGTGCATGCAACATCTGCTTTACCTATTAAACCATCTTTATCTCAGCCCATGAGTTTTCACACTTCTACCCTTCCGTTCATCTCCCTCATCCCACTGCAGAGTGGGAGAGTGGCTGGGTGGTGCTTAGCTGCCTATGAGGGTTAAACCACAACAGTGCATTTTTAGTTATTTCCTCCCCCTCAACACCAATATTTCTTTCATAACTGTTCCCAATCCTGCATTATGTTCTTGTACCAAATATTCTTGGTATGCCACATATGCTTGGATAAGGACACTGATAAATGCTAATTAATTAATCAGTTAGCTGTGCTACTGAAATTTTATCATGAAAACAAGAAACCTTCCAAATCCTCATTCCATGCTTATTGTATTAAATACTGTAGTTTTACAAATCCATGTCTCTCTCTTCTAAGCCAAGTGGGTCTAGCAGGTTAATTGCTTCTCACAAAGAAATTTTCAGCCCATTTTTACTGCATGCCTCTAGGGATGTTCTGCATATATGCTATTTCAGAGTTACTAAAGCATTCCTGAGAAATGTACACCAGCATACTACAAAGAAAACATATTGTTGACTCGAAGGTGCTCTTACAGGTCATCTCAGATTTTAAGTATCTTGGAGAGAGGAGAAGAAGTAGAAATTTCACCTGAAATATAACGCGATCCTACATCTACTATCCTATCAACTCCAAACTATTATATCACATATTTTTACACCTCCTAAACAGAAACCCAATACCATGTTCCTGTCATCTCACTCAACTTATGAATTGACCTTATTGACCCTCACCTCACACTGCTCTTTCCTCTGTTCCTTATTCTGTGCTTCCATGTCTTCAATACTGTTGGGGTTTAACCCCAGCCTGTCACCAAGTACCATGCACTAAGCACCAAGTACTTGCTCACTCTCCTCCCTGCAATGGGAGCAAGATAAAATTCATGCGTTAAGAACTCTTTAATAACTGAGAAATGCAAAACATTATGATGAAAATAACAATAATAGTAAAAATAATTTTTAAAGGGAAAAAGAGAAAGATGCATAAAGCCCAAGAAAAATGAGTGATGCACTATACAGGCGCTCACCTGCTGACCAGTGCCCAGCCTGTCCCTGAGCAGTGATCAGTGGCTCCTGGCCAACTCCCCTCCATATCTACATTGAGCATGACATTCCATAATATGGAATATCCCTTTGGCCAGTTCGGGCCAGCTGTCCTGGCTATGCTCCCTCTCAACTTCTTCTGCACCTGCACTCTGGCAAAGAATGAGAAACTGTAAAGTCCTTGATTTAAAATAAGCTCTACTTAGCAACAACTGAAGCAACTGAAACATTTCTCACTAAAACCAAAACACAACCCTGTGCCAGCTACTAAGAAGAAAATTAACTCTATCCCAGGTGAAACCAGAACAGCATCCACCACTTATTCCATACCACTTGTGCCACTCCGCACTTCAAATGTCGTATCAACTTTCCTGTTTTTTGATATATGTACAGGTATATTCCCTCAAATACAGAATCTGATTCTATTGACCATCCATTGAGTTAATTTAGTCCATGAAATTAGGCTCCATCTATCATAACAGTCTTTCAAGGAAGCAAAGATGGTGTGCAGTGTTGGACTGTAGCATGTTGAAGTCAGTTATGATTCCATCACCACTGCATTTGTCCAGTTTCATCAAAGTTAATTTTTCATTAATGTGGCAATCCAAAGGGAGTAAGGTTCAGATCCCAGTGTGATGATGAGCATATAGCCACTGTAGAAGTGATCATATATAGCAATTAACATAATGCAATTTAATGAATTGGCTATTCTAACCCCAAATCAAATCCCCTTGAGACACACACCAGAGTTCCCTATCCTCCCACCTTACCCACCAAGGACACTCAGGTTTTTGAGCAAAAGCAATCCCGCAGATCAGTTTTCCTTTGTCTGAGGCATGAATAACCCAGACTTTCCCCCAACATATTTTTTATGTACACTACAGTAACCTCTTCTCTGGGGACACGCCCTTGTCGCAGGGGAGAAGCTTGCGTGCCCTCATGAGGGTGAGAGTTATGCTGGAGGTGGTTTGTGCCACCGGTAGGGTCTCCCATGGCAGACAGGTCTCAGCTCAAGGGTCAGACAAAGTGTGTCCATGGGCAGGATGGGCTCGCTAACCATCTGGCAACCATCCTAGGAGAAGGACAACTCCAACCCCAAACCCGGGCAGATGGAGCTCGCTTAGCCCTGTTAAGGCCATCCACCTAAGAGAAGGATACTCTAACCAAACCTACGTCCAGAGGTACTCGCTGTCACCGTCCAAGCTCGCTAGGCCGTGGCAGATGAACCTTAGGAGTAAAGGGTGGGGCCAGTTCTGCGCACGCTGTGCCTCACCTAAAAAATCCATTGCGCAGGCTCGAAGGGTTCACCCACATTGCAAAGCCCTGTAGCGACAGGTGAGGGTCGAAAATAGCAGGTGATAGGAAGCAGCTGGAAGCCGCAGACCCAACCCTGCATGCAGGCAATTCAGGATATGGGTCATTCGAGACTTGACCCCGGAGATGACAGTCTCTTGCGGCAGCATCCTGAATGACCAAGCAGACTTTTCTAGGGACAGCACTGCTTGCTCCACACGGAGAGGGGCCTAGCAAAGGTGGCCTAAACAAAGCTCATCTCCACACCCGGTTGGATAACCACGGCCAACCAGCATCTTCCATGCGGTCAAACAAAAACAAAGAGATTTCAAAGGCATACACCTGCCGGCAAAGGTGTGCTCAAACTAACACTCGCATGTTGGAACATCAGAACCATGTTTGATACTGGGGATAGTGGACGTCCTGAGCGTCGTTCTGTTCTAATTGCCCATGAACTGTCATGGCTCAACATTGACATTGCTGCTCTCAGTGAAGTTCGTCTTCATGAGGAAGGCAGCCTTAAAGAACATGGTGCTGGCTACACACTTTACTGGTCAGGCAAACCCAAAACTGAAAGACACCTTTCAGGAGTTGGCTTCATGATTAAAAACTCCATTGCCTCCAAACTTGAAAATCTGCCGACAGGTCATTCCCATCGCATTATGTCCCTACGCCTCCCTCTACACAACAAGCAACATGTTGTTCTTTTTAGCGTATATGCCCCAACTCTCCAAGCTGACCCAGACCTACACAGACCTGCGCTGCCTCACCCAAAATGTTCCTTCAGATGATAAGATCATAGTCTTTGGTGATTTCAACGCCAGAGTAGGTAAGAATTCTGAAGCCTGGAAAGGAGTCCTGGGCAAGCATGGCGTTGGAAACTGCAACGACAACGGACGCCTCCTGCTAGAGTTTCGCGCGGAATGGCAGCTCACTATCACCAACACTATCTTTCAACAGAAAGACAGCCTGAAGACAACCTGGTTGCATCCTCAATCCAAGCACTGGCACCTCATTGACTATGTACAACAGAGAAATGTCAACGATGTCCATCATACTCAAGTGATGCCGAGTGCAGAATGTCAAACAGACCACCGCCTTGTGCGCTGCAAACTTAACCTCCATTTCAAGCCCAAACCTAAGAGAGGCGGCATTCCAAGGAGGAGGCTCCAAGTCAGCAATCTTCAAACAGCCACAGTGAGAGACAGCTTCCAGGGAAACCTTCAAACTAGACTTAAAGATAATCCCATAGATCCCTCTCCTGAAGCACTTTGGCAACATATTAAAAGTTGCATCTTGCAGTCCTCTGAAGAGTCCTTAGGGTTCTCCTCCAAGAAAAACAAAGACTGGTTTGATGAAAACAATCAAGAGATCCAGGAATTGCTGAAGAAGAAGAGAACTGCTCACCAAGCACACCTTGCTCAGCCATCTTGCCATGTAAGAAAAGCCGCCTTGTGTATTGCATGCAGTGAGCTCCAACAGAAACTTCGAGACATCCAGAACAAATAATGGCTCAACCCAGCAGAAAAGACACAACTACGTGCAGACTTGAGTGACCAAAAAGGATTCTATGAGGCCCTGAAAGCAGTGTATGGACCCACACACCAGGTTCAAAGCCCCCTACTCAGTGCAGATGGTCAAATGCTTCTAACAGATAAAACCTCCATCCTGAACTGATGGTCTGAGCACTTTCAGACTCTCTTCAGTGCCAACGGTGTAGTCCAAGGCTCAGCAATTCAGCTCATTACACAACAACCAGTGAAACATGAATTGGAGGCAACCCCTACTATGGGAGAGATACTCAAGGCCATACAACAGGTGAAGACTGGCAAGGCAGCTGGGGTTGATGGAATTCCACTTGAAATCTGGAAGCATGGAGGTCAAGCACTCCATGCCAAATTCCACGAGCTTCTTGCGCGTTGCCGGGAACAAGGGGAACTACCACCAGATCTCCGTGATGCAGTCATCATCACCCTGTTCAAGAAGAAAGGAGAAAAATCAGACTGCTCAAATTACTGAGGTATTACTTTGCTCTCCATTGCTGCTAAAATCCTTGCAAGAATACTTCTGAACAGATTAGTACCCACGATTGCAGAAGATCTTCTACCTGAAAGCCAGTGTGGTTTCAGAGCCAATAGGAGCACCACAGACATGGTGTTTGTTCTCAGACAACTGCAAGAGAAGTGTAGGGAACAGAACAAATGTCTCTATGTAACCTTCGTTGACCTCACCAAAGCTTTCGACACCGTGAGCAGAAAAGGCCTGTGGCAGATCTTGGAATGTTTAGGATGTCCTCCCAAGTTCCTCAAAATGATCATCCTGCTGCATGAGGATCAGCGTGGACAAGTCAGATATGGTGATGCACTCTCTGAGCCCTTTCCAATAACCAATGGTGTGAAACAAGGTTGCGTTCTTGCACCAACTCTATTCACAATCTTTTTCAGCATGATGTTCCAAAGAGCCACAACAGACCTCGATGAAGAAAATGGCATCTACATCCGATATCGTACCGATGGAAGCCTATTCAACCTAAGGTGACTGAAGGCCCACACCAAGACCCTAAATCACCTTGTCCATGACCTGCTTTTTGCTGATGATGCCGCCCTCGTTGCTCACACAGAAGCAGCTCTGCAGCGCTTAACATCCTGCTTTGCAGAGGCTGCTGAGCTTTTTGGGCTGGAAGTCAGCCTGACGAAGACGGAAGTTCTCTACCAACCTGCACCTCAAGAAGTCTTCCATCATCCTCACGTCACCATAGGCAATTCAGAGCTTATGTCAGTCCAGCAGTTCACCTATCTGGGAAGTATCATTTCCTCAGACGGTAAGACTGACAAAGAGATAGACAACAGGTTAGCAAAGGCATACAAAGCCTTCAGAAAACTCCATAAAAGAGTCTGGTCCAATAAACACCTGAAGAAAAGTACAAAGATCAGTGTCTACAGAGCCATTGTACTGTCTACTCTTTTATATGGGTCTGAATCATGGATCATCTACTGCCACCACCTGCGGCTTCTCGAATGCTTTCATCAGTGCTGCCTCCGTTCAATCCTAAACATCCACTGGTCTGATTACGTGACCAATGCGTCTGTTCTTGAACAGGCAGGGGTCACCAGTATCAAGGCCATGCTGATGAGAACGCAGCTGCGCTGGGCAGGGCACGTCTCCAGGATGGAAGATCACCGCCTTCTGAAGATTGTGCTCTATGGTGAACTCACCACTGGCTGCCGCAAGAGAGGAGCCCCAAAGAAGAGGTACAAGGACTGCCTGAAACAACACCTCAGCCTTGGCCATATTGACTGCCATCAATGGTCCACTCTGGCCTCCAATCAGGATTCATGGAGACACACCATTCACGACGCTGCTGCTTCCTTTGAGCATGCACGGAGAGTCAGTCTTGAGGAGAAAAGACAACGCAGAAAGAACCGTTCCTTGCCAATATCACCTAGGGAGACATTCCGCTGTGCCTTTTGTGACCGGACCTGCCTATCCCATATCAGCCTTTTTAGCCACCAGCATGCTTGCAGCAAGCGTGGGTAGTGCCCTTCTCAAATCTTCGTTCGTGAAGCCTCACCATGATGATGATGATGACAGAAACCTCATCCCCTTCTACCGTACATAAAAGTTTTTTGGGGGCAGGGACAGAGAAATTGGCAAATCCCCTGAAGTTGACAAACAGGTGGCCTTTGGTAAATGTGTAGCCCAGTGCTTGAGGGTCCCAGCTCCCATTATTCTCAGTATTGTCACTCCATGTCTTGTTCTTTAGCCCAAGCGTGTAGGATGTTATTTTGGAAATGAGTCTCTGTCTGACTCAATTCTTTCTGATGTACCATGTCACAGATATTTGCTTAACCCTAAACAAGATCTGAACCGTGTATAACAAAGTGCTGGGTCCTAGCAGAAAAACAGGTTTTTTCAAGGATTCAATACCTTTAAAAATCTTTTATGTTACTGTAGTCAGCCAGGGGGAGGGAGGAAGGGAGGGAAGGAAGGGACGGAGGGAGAGAGGGTGGAAGGAGGGAAGGAAGGAGGGAAGGAAGGAGGGAAGGAAGGAGGGAAGGAGGGAGGGAGGGAAGGAAGGAAGGAAGGAAGGAAGGAAGGAAGGAAGGAAGGAAGGAAGGAAGGAAGGAAGGAAGGAAGGAAGGAAGGAAGGAAGGAAGGAAGGAAGGAAGGAAGGAAGGAAGGAAGGAAGGAAGGAAGGAAGGAAGGAAGGAAGGAAGGAAGGAAGGAAGGAAGGAAGGAAGGAAGGAAGGAAGGAAGGATGGATTAGGAAGGAAGGATTAGGAAGGAAGGAAGGATTAGGAAGGTTTGGGAAGAAATAGGAAGGAAGGAAGGATTAGAAAGAAGTCTCCCCCCTAGGTTGGCTCTGCAAACTGAAAAGGGGAAAGGTGTAATTATTAATAGTTGTCAATAGATGGCTCCCGTAACACAGAGATGACGGCAATGCTGAGCACGTACGTTAAATTTTGCGACCTGCGATTCAACAAAATGACCGTAGCCCAGGCCCCAGGAAGGATAGACACCACAACGGGGAACACTTACAGCAAGTAATGTATTACATGAGCACACATGCAGTAACTCTAAGAGCAAATGAATCAGCATTGTGACCAGTGACTTTTGAATTAGCATAATGACTGCTTAAATTTGTTTTAAGACTTTCTGGTCAGATCTATTGTTACCACAACCCTTTGTGCCCCACACTAGGCACCAAAAAGGACTGCCATGGTTTGACTCCAGCTCACACTACACAGCCACATGCTTATGCTCCTCCCACCCCCGCTGGAATCAGGTGGGGAATTGGAAAAATGTAAAACCCGTAGGTTGAGATAAGACTAGTTTTATAATCATAGTCATGGTAAAAATAATTTTAAAAGGAAAAGGACAAATAAAATTAAACCCCAAGAAACACAAGTGACGCATGATACATTTGCTCACCTCCTGCTTATCGATGCCCATCCCATCCCTGAGCAGCAATTGTTGGCTTCTGGTTGAATTGTCCCCCGTTTATGTACTAGGCATGAAGTTGCATGGTACAGAATATCTCTCTGGCATGTTCATATCAGCTGTCCTAGCAATGCTCCCTTCCAAATTCTTGTGCACCTCTACTTAGCAACAACTAAAACATTACTGTGTTATCATCATTTTCATACTAAATTCAAAACACAGCACTGTGCCACCTACTAAGAAAATAACTTCATCCCAGCTGAAACCAGGACAATTATCCCACTCTGTCTTAAGATCACCACTCTGTCCTTGTCTGGATGTTTAACACCATCTGAGTTCCTGCAGAAAGTTTAAGGGATCTAGAGATGTCAACTCACATCATGAAACATTATCAACAGAGACACCTTATCTCTGAGCAAGGCAGCTCCTGCATTTCAACAGCTGATATAAGACAAGGTGATGGGAGACATATATGGGGTGGGTTTTGGTGGCTTTTTCTAGGAAAAATACATAGAAACAAAACAGAATTTTGTGTTGATTGAAATTTTCTGTGATTTCCCCTTCCCTTCCACTGGCACTGTTATCCTGCACATGAGAGACATTGTTTAAAACCAAATTTATTTTATGCCTTTGAAATTTCACACCAAAAATTTAATGAAAACAAACCCAATCCAAATATTTGCAAGAATTTTCTGGAAAAAAAATGCTGGGAAAATGTTAATATTTTTGCTGACTAAGCCACTGACTAATTTTTTGACATTTTTAAAATCCTGATATGATAGGTGGTGTAAAAAGTTTTGGGCTGTTTATAATGAAGGTAGGAGGTGTTAAAATTAGTTTCTGTGCTGAAACGCAACTACAGAACAAAGGATCTTTCAATTCCTACTAAGAGTTGTACTGTCAGATAACTGTCAAGAAAATTCACCCATTTATCACTGCATGTATAGGCAAATTTAAAAGTAAGGAAATAATGAATAAAATTGAGTGGGGTCCATGTGAAAGGCTGAAAACAGACCAGAAGTTCCTGACAAGTTTTATGTTGAATTTTGTGAGGGGAAATCTATAATGCCATTAACAGTGTATGCAAATTAGACTATGCAAAATCAGCTAATGCAACAGTTAATAGAAAACAAATTAAGTCAATGAAATCTAGAGAAATGAGGCAGACAAGCAGATTCAGAAGAGGAGTATATTATTTTATTGAGAGTTGTATGCTTCAACAAAATAGATGCCCAAAGGTAAATATAAGCAGTCAGAAAGAGGAAGAACTTGCATGCAGTGGTACACTCAGATTTTTAACTTCTGGTCTAAGACACACAAAGAGTAGAAGAGACAAGACCAAAGCATAGTGTCAGAACACGGTGCTCTCAATCTCAATGGCAATTTGTTCTTCTACATGAGTTATGTGTTGTTTGAAAGACAACATAACATTTTCAATGGGCAAACAAAAAACAGATAAGCCAAATAAAGTATGCATTTGACATTAGAATCAGGAGGTACATAGTCTTGAGAATTTCTTAGGAAGAGATGACTGCACTGAAGTTGTGAAATCCTAAAAAAGTTGACAGTAAAATTTAAAGTGTTACTATGAGAACAAGGAGACATGAGAAGACCACTCAGATTTACATTGAAGGATCAAAGGGGATAGGCAAATGTATTATTTTACAGAAAATATTTTTAAATGGGCATAGAAAGGTACTTAAAGTCAGATTGTACTCACTTAACTAAAAACATGGATAACTGTAAAGAATATTGGAAGTTCTATTTCAAAAGTGATTACATAAAAATCGCACCTTCCCACTAAACAGATTTGATTGCTGTGTTTATTCAGAGTCAGATCTATTTACCTCAAAGACAAAAATATGCCTTTACAACTTTTATTCCTGTCCTGTCTCCTTGCATAGCCCACACAATTCAGCTAGGGGTCTACGTGTTATTCATTCCTGTACAACAGCTAAATCACTTTGCAAGTTTCAACCAAATATATTTGCAAGAGCAACCAGAACACAGATTAAGTGCAGATATCATGGAATTAAATTTTACAGTCTGCACTTTGATGGCCAGAAAAAGATGTTATTGGTTCCTCCTGGTCTTAAAAACTGTCTAATTTAAGATAATATTTAGTGAAATTATTTTAATTAGACTAAATATTGTCTTAAAAAACTGACTTCCCTAAAGGTCATGGGGTTTTTCCACCAACTTCAGTCAAACCTAAATATATGCAGACATAAAGTAATTCTTAGTTACTTTCTGTCATTTGTTGCCTTGAATGCAATTGACCTCTATCTAACAAAAATTTTTTGTTGGCAGTGTTTTTGTTAAAGAGGCTTTATCCAGATTCCTTAATATCCCTTACTGTTTGTAGTATTATACAAATGTATATATTTACAGAAAATATCTACAGTGGATATTTCAGCAAGATACTTACATTCAGGTTGTATTCTCATATTTAACTAAAAACTGGATAAAATATAAGTACTCCAATTACCTATGCTATGTGAGCTATAGAGATTCAACCCTTGATTCTCTCTATTATTGTCTAGTCAGTCTTTTAGACTTTCCAAACTGAAATAAGGGGATTTTCAATTCAACTTACACAAAGTTCTGGTAGCATGAGGTAGGCTAAAATTAAAGGTGAACAAAGTATTATCATGAGGGGAATTATACCCCAGAAACCTGTTGAAGAAAAACTATATAGCAAAAACTGAAAGCCTCCTTTCCCTTCCTTAGTAATTCCAGAGAGCTGCATGTGGTCAAAAACATGTTTTACATGGCATTTTTAAAGCTCTAACAAATCACGTAGGAAGTTCCTACAACTTACCGGTTCTTACCTCCCTACTTATTATTGTGAATTACAAAACCTCAATTAAGGCATTAACATCAGCTTTTTCTGTCATGTGTGCTTTGTTTGTTGAGTTGTTAGTCCTTAAAGAGCTAGAGTTATGGAATACAGACTTAACCAAATATAGATACAGTCTATTGACTGCACTGAAACTCAGAATGCCAGCCATCAGCATTTTGAGAACATTAATATTTTCAATTTTGATGCAGTTCTAGATTTATCAACCCATAATACTGGCAAGCTTTTATCAATGCCTCAGCTAGCTCCAAAACTGCTCTGTGCTAGAAATTGAGAGTATGCATTTTAAATATGAGTAAATAAATGATAATAAAGAAAATAGAAAGAAAAAAAAGCAGGCCTGTTTATTTGTGGACTTCTAAATGAAAACTGTTGCAAGATGAAGTGATAGCGAAGCATTGAGTCTAAAATAACAATACATATTTCTTCCCTGCTAAGAGAAATAAATGTACAGAAACGTGTGGTGGCAAGGATGTATCTATCCTGATTAGTGAGACCACACAGATCCACCAAGTAACTCTCAGAAAAGATGTCTGACATAATCCACAAGGAAATTAAATTGTATGGGTTAAGGTAGGTGAAAAAAAAATTAAATTAAAAAGCTGTCCTATAAAATATGTCTGAATTTACCTTTAAAGATATCTTAAAAGACCCCTGGTCACAGCTGCTGTGAAGTACTACTGATGTCATTGCAAATATGGTGATTTCCATTAATATACTTTTGTAAATGTCCTATGTAGTGTGGTATAGGCTATCACTTCTGAAGTTTTTGGGCTGTGTAAAGAGAGAGCATACACATAAAGGGACTATTAAAAACATTGTACATTTAAAGAAAAATGTCTTATAGTTGTTAAATTATAGACTTTAAATAATACAAATATAATTTATGAACTCAGAGAATATTCCAATCAAGGAAGAATAGATCCAAATTGTACAGGATGGCGCTAATACAAATCACAACTAATTAGTAAACTGCCAGTAGCATGTAGGGGCACTAAATATTTTTGAATGGGAATGCTACAGAAGTAGGATAAGAATAAGAAATATGATTCTGATATCCTAATCAAAATGGAATCTGATAATTTTAATATTTTTTTTCAAATGAATTAAGTAGAAATAAAAAATGTGGTGATTTTAATCAGTTTTTTCAGTGTTAGCACCAAGCATTTAATATTTTCATAGCATTCAGCTTAGATTATAAAAACAAGACAGTGAGGGTTGTCTGCTTTACTTGAGCCATTCAGTGATGCAGTATTTCTGTTTAAAAATCCTATAGAAATAGGCTGAAATTGACCAAAACATTGTTTTTTGACTTGATCACATTAATCTCTAAAGGCATATTACCTTTTTAGAAAACAAAGCCGGACAAAGAGGAAGAGAAAAAGAAAAGGAAAAAAGCTAAAATCATTCCTTCCTAAAAATGCTTTCTTTCCCTATTTTAAGCTGCCTTTTAATTGACTGTCTTAGCAAGTGTTTTTGTTTCCTATGAACTGAACTGGGAAACATTAACGTTTGTATTTACCAGGAAGAGTATGAAAGTAGGATGTGTTTAACATACAGAATTATTGTGGTTTAGCCCCAGTCAGCTAACAGTTACCACACAGCTGCTCACTCGCTCCTCAGCTGCCCCTGACCTTGCTTCCCCCAGGGGGAGGGGAATTAGGAAAAAAAGTAAACTTCATGGGTTGAGATAAGAAAAGTTCTATAACTGAAACAAAATAAAATAATAGTACAAGTGATGCACACTACAGTCACTCACCACCTGCCCACCGATGCTCAGCTCGTCCCTGAGCAGCGACCAACAGCTTGCAGATCCTCCCTGTTCACGTACTGAGCATGATGTTTCATGGTATGGAGTATCTCTTTGGCCAGTTCAGGTCGGCTGTCTTGACCTTGCTCCCCTCCAGTTCCCTGTGCACCTTCTCTCTGGCAGAGCAGAGGAAACTGAAAAGTTTTTGATTTAGAGTAAATGTTACATAGCAAACAACTGAAACCTCAATGTGTTATCAATGTTATTCCCATATAGATACAAACCACTACACTATGGCAGCTGCTAAGAGAAAAATAAACTCTTTCTCTTCCAAAACCAGGACAAGAATGCACTTACAAAATGGTGTAGACAAATAACTTAAGGGGATAAAAAAGAGCATACTTGCAATCACTACCCTTTGGGATTTGGCAGAGATGAGTAAAGAATGGCAATTTAATCTAATACTTAAAATTCTTCTAAGTCGATAAATAATGGTCAGCACTACTGAAAACACTAATAAGAAGCATGCTGTTGACAACAATACTGTAACATTGTAGGCATGGACTAAATAGTCTCATGGTTTAGGGTTTTTCACATCTGATTTGTGTTATTCCATATCAAATCTGACACTGTCAGCTGAATTCTTGGCCTAGATCTACAGTCCCATGTGTACAATTCAGTACGCTGTACAACTGCTTTCTCTTAACATATTCAAGTATCAATACTGACTAGAAGGCATCTAAGATGACGGGAAAGCTCGGTCTTTCTGGAATCAACCTGTTGCCATCTTCACATTGGAACTCATCCCACAGGCATGAGACAGAGATGAACAAGTGTATCCTGTGCAAGGTTAAGAGTTGGAGTCAATGATCCTTGTGGGTTCCCTCGAACTCAGCATACTCTGTGATTCTGTGATAATTTTTGAGGGATGAAGGTGGCACCAAGTTAAACATCACACACCTAAGAATGGTAAATTTCTCATTGTTGACCCTTTTAGAAGCAACAAGTATTGTTTTAGCCACCTATCAGAAACTGTTCTAATACAAACTTACATAGAAACTATGGTGGAAAAGAGATGTTTTCTCTGAAGAGGGATCAGAGGAAAAAGACTGTTCTTCCTTGCTATTGTCCCATATTTTGCAATTGCTTCATATTGTCACTTACCATATTCAAAATCATAGTACTTAGAATCATAGAGTCATAGAATCATTAAGGTTGGAAAAGACCTCTAAAATCCTCATGTCCAACTGTCAACCAAGCATGACCATCATGTTCACCACTAGACCATGTCATCAAGCACCACCTCCACAAAATTTTTGTACACTTCCAAGAATGGTGATTCCACCACTTCCTTGGGCAGCCTTTTCCAATGCTTTACAACCCTTTCTGTGACATGTTTCTTCCTAATATCAAAACCTTCCCTGGTGTAACCTGAGGCCATTTCTAATACTAGCAATACTTGCCACTATTGCTCTTTTTTTCTGTTCTCCCAACTTTTAGTCTCATTCTATTTTTGGTCATAGTTAAGTAAACTGCAAAAATTCTCCTTACAGAGACCCTTATAATCTATATTGCCAACAATGACAGTAAACAGATAGCTACTGTCTGTCAACACTCTTCCTGTGCTCTCTCACAGATGCAGCAGTTTTCACCACAAGGTATAGAAAATTCACTGTACGTAAGTTTTCAAGTGTGAATCATGTGAATCATGAAGGTTGAACATTAAAATAAAAACAACAACAAAAAAAACCCTTTGCATTTTTTATGTCTTTTAGAAGCTAGCATAGGCAGGAATGGAATGGGTAAATTACACTGCTAGACACATTCAAGAGTTATCTGTCTGTACAGAAAGTTCCACCTGAATATGAGAAAGAGCTTCTTAACTATACAAGTGACCATGCACTGGAACGGTGCCCAGAGAGCTTGTGGAATCTTCCTCACTAGAGATATTTAAGAACTGTCTGGACACAATTCTGTGCTGTGTGCTCTAGGATAACACTGCCTTAGAGGGGAGGTGGGACCAGATGACCTGCTCTGGTCCCTTCCAACCTGACCCATTCTGTGATATTGTGTACCTGTGTAATTTTTGTGAAAATATTTCTAAAGCATGCTTCTTTTGCTTTTACCATTCCCACAGAGAACAGCATGGAAATGTAAGGATTTCTCTCTTGAACTCTATAAAGGGCTGTATGTATTGGTAGTATGATACATTAAACAATATTAGCAATTGTTTGTTTGACCTATAGCTCATAAAGTTTTGTTGTATTTTAATTGCACAAAAAACGTTTAAAACTACCAAGCTTAAACTTCAGGTGAAAGAACAATCAGAATAGTTTTTGCTTACAATTTAGTTGTCATCCCTTGAAATGCAATCTGGAATCTGAGCAAAACTTTCTATTTCTATTGCTGCAAGAATCAAAATTCTGCAGAATTAATTAGGATGCTCGGTGGCATCTATGTAAATGTGTTAAGGAAATTTGTTCACCCCAGGTTTCCTGCAGCTGAGTGTCAGATGTCCAGTTCCAGGAAGAAATAATTTAATATTTGACTGGTACAGCAATAGGAATGGCTCAAGCTGGGTACTCTGGACAAAGGAATTCACGGGAATTACACTGTTACTAAGTTTCGTGCCCATCATGTAATAGTTCTGTCCAATGGTATTATTGGGTCTGGGGTCTTCCTGTTCCCCCATTGATTCTCTTCACTATATCTAGGTGGGCTGGTTTTCCTCCTCTCTATAAGGTTTCAACTTCTGCTGATGAGGGTAGTGACCTTCTTTCCTTCCTTATCTTCCAGAGTAAACCATTCTCTGGGGCCTCCCTTTACTTAAGTAGATAAAAAGCTCAGGATATCTATGGGAAGTTCACACCTGGAGGTCTGAGGTTTCAGCATGTCTACCCACTAGTGCTAATATCTTACAGCAAGTGACTAATTGCCTTTATTCCTTTACAAATGTACCACCTCAGTCATGCTCTTGTAACAACTCCCAGGCAATTTTATTTAGTTTCTGTTGTAAACAGTTGTCTACTGGGTCAAAAAGACTAATAACATGAAAGAAAGCATATCATTCCTCTGTCAAAGTGCTCTCGATGCTCTCTTCAGGCATTGAAAGAGAAATAGAGATAAAATCTAGCAAAAAGAGATGTTTCAGCAACAAAAGGGAGGAAATTAATCTCTGAATATACACAAGGAACAAGCCTATTCAATAAGAAGATGGTATCTTCACATAGACATTTATTATAGTAGATTTGCTACCTGAAATGCTCTTATAATAATACAACAAAATGAGCCAAGTTCAAGGTAGCAATTGGTAGAGTAACCAGGACAGATATGAGCCTTGGACACTCATATTTTTATTCTGTTATTGTAGCACAAATCCATTTTGAGTTATGTTTTAGGACAACATGCTAGACCATGAGACAAAATGACTAAAAATTATGCCTGTCCAGTTCAACAGACTCCGTTAGGAGCACCATGTGGGCAGTATAAGAATTTACATGTCACAGGTTGTTCATGAGAATTTGGAACATATGTTTTGATCTTGCTTATCTCAACAAGATAGTAATTTTACTTAGATCGCACCTGATGGCTGGAGCCAAATTAGGGATAAATACTCAGAAAGTTACTTCTGAAATGAAATTATTAAAAAATGATCAGTGATGTCTGGACTTTTAGCTGTTATGTGTAATGGAAACTAGGTATAGGTTAAATGTGAAACAGGATAATCAATATGGAAGCTGAAAACTACACTGGCAACTGATGAACGGCCATAAAGCCAATGCTATCTTGCAACCTCTGGCAACACAAGTCTTATAAAGTCCATTTCATTTTCATCACCACTGTGTCTTCTTGCTAGCTTTATTTGCAGAGATTACCAATAATTTTGTGTGAACAAATTTATATTACTCTTAAATTTCAAACAAACACAAAAAAATCCTTTCCCAATACTTTGAAAAATTTTAAGACTTGTATACTGATATTGTAAATTCTAGTAGGATCTTTCAGATTAAGTTATGTTTCTCTCTATATAAGTCAGACCAGAGTACTTTTTTTCTCTCTCATACTACTCAGTGAAATTAATCTCCTCTAAGCAGACACCTTGCATTACCAGCTCCTCAAAAGGCATATGACACTTTTCAGAAGACCACCTTGCCTTTATCTTGATACTCTGTTGTCCTTCACATTGCAAGAGTGGTCCAGAGTCCCATTAAGACTTCATAAATGAAAAAGGCAGTTCCTTATTCACCACTGATTTCATAATCACCCTTAGCATAAACACTTCACATAATGAGCATCTTTACAAAAAACTTGAATATAAGCAATATGATTGCAAAGCTGTCATGTTCCTGGAGTACTGACTGCCCCCCATCTCTTTAAAAATAGTAAGGGAAGCCAGATGCAGTCACATTCCTCTCTGAATTTAGTGCTTGATTAAATCATAAGCAAATCATCAGACTATGATGAGCAAACCACCCTCTATACCTAATGATGTTATAATCATCAAAGCAATGTAAAAAACTGAAATCTCAACGCAAAGGCTGCCTGAGTCTAGTATTTCTAAACATGCATGGGTTGTTGATTAATACATCTTATACAACCACCAAAAGTAGACCAAAACATATGATTCATTAAAGTCTGCTGGCTGGAACTGCTGATTGATTACACTTATCTGGGATCTAGAACAGATTTATGGAAGGTGTCTCTAACTCAGCTTTTGAGGGATAATATTACAGCATTATTGGGTCAAGCAGTAAGTAGTCCATAGGCAGGAATACCAAAACACAAGCATGAACATCAAAGTATATGAGCACATAACAGCAATAAAGGTACATATAAGGAACCTTTTTTTAGCAACTTAAGTACATAAAAACAGTACAAAAAGCTATCCAATTGCTGGTAGAAAATACCTCTAATCAGGTTGCTATGAGTTATATGGCTTTATGACAGCTGCCTTTCAGTCACTAGACCTTCTAGAAGTTACATTAGAATAATATATATGCAGACCCATATTCTGTATATTTTCAGTTTTCTGCAAAAGTTGAGTTCAGTATAATCAAACTATACTCTCCAAAACGAAACAATCTAATAAAGGTTTACCATATCTCTGTCTATTAGGAATCACAGGTATAAAGATCTCTGAAAAAGGAAAGAATGAAAAAAAATTTGGCAGAACTTTTGATATAAGTAGACTGCTGCCTTATTTTTCAGGTAGTCAGATTTGGTACAATGCTAAGCAATAAAAGGGCACCACAATCTGCACACAATATTCCATACACAGATTTTTAGAGGTGGACAAACTGAGGAACCTGGCAGTTCTGTGATGGTTGCGGAGCAAACAAGCAAATGCTAAGAACAGAAATAAAAGATTTTCTGCACTCCATTTATTAAAAGGCTAAAATCCAAAATACTTCATTGTTACTTCTTTTTCTTCTTGATGCAAACGCTTATTTTTTATGTCTCTCATTACATACTCATAGTCATATTCAAACAGCATTCACAACATTCTGCACAGCTGCATTTGGTCACCAGCTCTTTGATGCACTGCACCAAAGCAGTGGTCAGTTGAGAAGATTTTTTCATCCAAGGCCAAGTTTTCATTTTTGTTGGTAGAGATTCTCCTGCTGAGGAACAATCACTAGAATGTACCACAAAAATGATAAATACTTTATATTATTTTGGGCCTGCAGCAGTTTCTCAACCATTCTAGACATTTCCACTCTATAACAGTCCTGTATCTGTAGGACACTTGTGCTATCCCCCATTTTCCCTTTTTTTTTTTTTATTCTTTTTGCAACCCACTGCAGCAAACTGAAGTCACTTAAAAGTCCAATAGATATATCAATCCCAGTAAGGACAGAGCAACCTTCTTTGAACTCAAACAAGGAGTATAATCCTTGTATCCAGACCCAACACCACGGTAAATCCATCAGAGGCCGTGGAGGTATGTACTGGAAAACACCAGAATTCTTCTATTTCCAGGACCATCAGCACACTTAATTTGGAAAAAAAACCCCAACTAGAGGTGTGGCAAGAGGGGACATCTAGGTCAGAGATGTATTTTCTTCAGAAAAAGGAAACCATTAGCCTGAAAAATCAAACTGGCAATGTAGACAATCTCTTAGCAAAATCCAAAATGATTTGCACTCAGAATAAGGTCACCTTTTGAAAATATTATTTCTCAGCTTCATTATGAGCACTTGGTAGGCCTGTATATTGGTGTCATGGCCTTGCCTCCTACATCACCAGGCTTTTGCTGCAAATCTGAAAATCATGGAATAATAGAATGGTTTGGGTGTAAGGGATCTTTAAAACTCATCTAGTCCAACCCCCCTGCAATAAGCAGGGACATCTTCAGCTGGATCAGGTTTCTCTGAGTCCCGTCCAACATGATCTTGAATCTTTCCAAGGATGGAGGATTCACTACCTCTGTTACAGTGTATCTCACCCTCATAAAAGGCTTCTTCCTTTGAATCTAGTGTTTTAGTTTAAAGGTATTATGCCTTACCTTATCACAACAGGCCCTGCTAAAATGTTTGTTCCCATCTTTCTTATAAGCCCCCTTGAAGAATCGAAAGGACACAATAAGGTCTCCTGAGTCTTTCTTCTACAGGCTGAACAACCTCAGCTCTCAGAGCCTGTCTTCATAGGCGAGGTGTTCCATCCTTCTGATAATTTTTCTGGCCCCTCTCTGAACTTGCTCCTTCTTGGATGTTCTTCAAAACACACTTACAAACATCAGCAAGAAAATGGTTTGGTATGATATCTTTGTTTTCAAAGTTTGCAAACCATCAATTACTTTAATGACAAGAAAAATATTACCAGAAGGAGATTTCTTTAATTATTCTGGTTTTAAATGATGGAACAATACAAAAAGGGGTGATTTTCCACGTCTAAAATTACCAAGAAAGAACTGTGCTTGTCTCTGAAGACTGCATTATCTCATCCCTTTCACACATAAGGACTATTCCATGTTTTCTAAGACCTCAAAGCTGGTTCCAAGTCTGGTACAAGTCGGGCATAACTTCATGAGTATTCACAGAGCAATGCAGGCACCAGTAGTATATTCTTCATTCACCTGGGTATATTCACTTGAGCACAAGTCCTATGAGAAAAGGCTAAGGGAGCTGAGGTTGTTTAGCCTGGAGAAGAGGAGGCTAAGGGGAGACCTTATTACTCTCTAGAACTACCTGAAGGGTTATTGTAGCCAGGTGGGGATTGGTCTCTTCTCTCGGGCAACCAGCAATAGAACAAGAGGGCACAGGTTTAAGCCCTGCTAGGAGAGGTTTATGTTTGATATCAGAAAGAAATTCTTTACAGAGAGAGTGATCAGACATTGGAATGGGCTGCCCAGAGAGGTGGTGGATTCACCTTCCCTGGAGGTTTTTAAGATGAGACTGGATGTGGCATTTAGTGACATGATCTAGTAATCAAAGTGGGGTTGGATCAAGGGTTGGACTTGATGACCTCAGAAGTCTCTTCCAACCCTGTTGATTCTATGATTCCTTAATTTGACTTCTAGGAATCTGAGCTTGACAAGCCTTTCCTGATAGAGCTGACCCTTAGGCGTAGTCTTTAATTTCTAACAGGGCCTTCAAGTTATCAACAGCCAAAGTATTTAACATAGAGCAAACAAATGTCCAAGGCAATATTGCTGCCATTTTGAAACTGCCCTTTTACCAAATGCTGCTGAGGTACTGCCAACACACTGGCAGTCTGGGAACCATGGAGGGTTTACAGTGGGTTTAGCCATTGACAGAAGGGTGCTTGCAGTTACAGTGGACGTACTAGGGCCAAACCCAAGGGATATATGCAGGGAAGTGGAGAGGCAACATTAAGAAAGAAGACTGAAAGGAAAAGAAAGCATCCATGTGCTACTCATCCTTTTTCAAAACCACCTCTGAGGAAATGGACTGTTAAAACTGTGAATAATTCTGCGAACAGGAGTGAGAAAAGAATGGCCAGAGAGAAGCTGTGAGAACAAGGACCTAATCCAGGGTAGAAGCAGCCAGTGAGGGGATGGGAAAATGTTCCTCGTTGTACAAGGAGCTGAGTGGCACAGGGCCTTGGTGGGGATACTGCCAGGGGAGGAAGGCATTGCTGGAACAGGCACCACCACCTGAGCTCCAGTAGCAAAAATATCTCTATTTAAAAAAACAGTCAGTTTGTGTATAGCTAAGTGATCACAGAAGCTTCCCTTCCACTACTGCCCTTGCTGGGGCAGTTTTGCTGTCCCTTTCAGCCCACTGAGGTTCCAGATGCACCTCCACACACCCAACCCTATAACTCCAAATCACTATCCCAAATAAGGATGCTCATAAACACTGGCTGATGACAGGACCTCAGAGACCACAGGGCACAGCTGCTATTTCAAAGCTGTGGTTGGTGTGCAGAATTCAGCCTTTAGTGGCAAAGGCACTGCAGAGATTCATGTGGGTCTTGGGTTGGTACTTTTTCAAGAAGCATAGCAAGTTAGAGCTGGGATATATCTTCCATGATTTTCACACATAAAAATTAAAAGAAAAGCAAATGAATAGTCAAGGAAATTACACAATAATGGGGGTTGCTTTTCCATCACCTTACACCCAGCTTTAATGTTTCAATTAAAATGCTACTTCTCTGATTCCCCAGCTCTTTATGCTTCACTCTGTCCTAATTGAAAGTTCCCCAAACGTGAAAAGTAATAGTCAGACATTGGAAGTTAGGGGTGGCTTCCGGTCTCTGCTGACCTACAAAGAGCAATGAAGCAATGCAAAAAATTAAGCTTGCTCTACTCCTCTTTTTCCCTGTCAAGGCTGGAAGGTGCTACCAAACAGGAAAAATGAAGAGTGTGGGGATACAGTAGCATTCTTTCCTGATACTTTTCAATTATAGCACAAGTACAGTGTGGAAATGAGCCATGTGGCACTTTCAATCTAGTTTATAAACTTCAGGGCTTAGAGGGAGTAAATAGTTATTCTCAAATTTTTATTTTTAAACATACCATCCTGAATGAAGGAAGCAGCAACATGGAATAAAAAGCTGCATCAATCCACCCAGGAGAACATACTTTGTCAAAGATACGGAAGTACAGTGTCCTCAATGCACAAACCTGCATAAAAAGTATAGTAGCTTTCTTGGCTCCAGAAAGCGGCTATTAAAAAAAATATTTAAGTTACCAGGAGAATATTCCATTAGTGATGTGCTGAAATTAATTTTAGTGAGGTCTCTGTGCTTCATTTGCCAAGAAAACCTAATGCACCAAATGATCCTTCAGTTTCTGATGAATGCCTTTAATCCTGTGTGGCTGAATAATTGCAAAGTACTGACACTAGAGAGCATGGAGTTCTGGAAGTCATAAAATACTCTTAGCAGTGATGTCTGGAGCTTTGAAGGGGATCAAAATATATGTGTTTTCTAAACATCCACTGGGTTAATGAATCTGAGGTGCAACATTATGGTTTTTATCTTCCTTCACTGAAGACTGAACATGGCATATGCGAGAATGAATGCAATTTTGCAACAAAACATGCTTGGCTTTGTCTTTATATTTGTCTTTTTAACTCATAGTTTGACACTTAAGATGTCAGTGAAGGCAGTATATTTTTGCAGTAATTGGGAAAATGCAGGAGTGATATCCATGTTTTCCCCACGTTTTTCCAAGCATACAACTAGGCAGACACTGAGTTCACCCCATGCCAAGAGTAACACAGAAGTAGCAGACTGACCTCGAGGCCAGTACCAGGTGCTTTCAAAGGGAGATGCAAGAAGTGGCAGATTTAAGAGAGAAAGAATGACTCAAAGGGAAAGTTACCTCATGCCCTTCACCCTTTCTCTCATCCTGGATGAAAGATGACTTTCATCCAGAAACACTTGGGCTTTGTCTCTTTTAAATCTTTTGTATTTCTGTTTCTCAAACCTTTTGCATGTGTGAATCAAAGCCACTGTTTATCAAAGAATCAACTTAAAAATCAATTAAGTCTTTATGTTTTCTTTGGTTGGGACTTTTTTGGTTGTTTTGTTTTTTAATTGTTCTGCATGGGTAAAATCTATTCCTGCTGATCATTATTGGCTACTAATGTTGTGCTTTGACAGTGTCGCTCTTTGTTTCCTGAGACACAATGCCTCTGATGGTTCCCCAGAAGACATGCAGCTATGCACAGTTACATACCTGTGATCAGGTATGTAAATATGTAAGTACATTGGCTTTGAAGACAACGAGCTTCTTTTGCAAACAGGGATATTGTCTTTGTAATCTTTTTGTGCTTCAAAAGTAATAAAATGTGGGAAGAAATTCTGCATTCACTCCCAAAACTTGTCTTCTGCGCTGGCATTGTCAGCTTGACTGGACTGCTTACCTGAACTAGGAACACCATATTCAGCCAGGGGAAGAGTGTCAAGAATGCTATTTGCCTGACCACCAGAACCTCCTACCAGAGCCATCTGATTGAGGGACAAAGCAGGTTGTTCCATTACATCCTAGTTTTCCAAATTAAAGTGAGAATAATTTGGGGATTTTTTATTTGGTGTGAGTTTGCAAACAACCACTTCCCATTACTGGGGAAATTAATTAAAGCTTTTCATTTCAGGCCTGGAAAAGCTACCAGTCATTCAGTGCATTCCTGAGCTCCGGAAACCTGAGCCAATATATACTGGGCTTTGATTTTTGCTATTATTTGGTCCAAGTCAATTTCTCTTCTATGTTTCAGTTGCCCAGGGGAAGCCAAATTCTCTTGCAGTTGAAATTGGTGGTATCAAAAGAATAATTCTTAAGGAACATCAGTGGCAGGGTAAATGTAAATCTTGTTCAGTGTTGACTTCCAAGGTCTTTAGCCCTGTGTCAGTTGTTTTTCCATCAGTCAAATAATTCAGGAAGGACACAAAGCATACATGTGACATGACTGTAAGATTTAATGGCTTTCAACATGCTATCTGAGCGAAAAAACAAACCAAAGATTTTATTGACTTCTTCAACTCATTCCTTTCAGGAGCTATTTTGCAGCAAAAGTTTTTAATGGATCAATAGCATAATTCAGTCCATATGAATAATTTCGTAAGTCTTGGGTTTCTGTGAATTCTCTGAATATATCCATTTTACTTAAAATCTCAGTAAGTCAAGAATCAACAAGTGGAAGATTAAAGACTTTGTTCTGAGAAGGGGAGAGAAATGAAATGCAGTAAAAAACTAGTAGAAAACAGTGAGAAAAGAGAAGGGAAGGGAAAACTGTTCTTAAAGAATATTTCTAAATATTCAATAGGAGCATATGAAGAGTGGACATAGCATAAACTGACCACTGACAAAAGTTTAATAACATACAGTAGTTACAGTAAGGACTCTGCTTACTTGGCCAATTTCTGTTCTCAGTTTTACAAGTGTAAAGCACATGATATGAATGCATGACATTGCAAGCTACCTAAAAAAAGCATGTTCTCCCTGTGACTACTAATAACAAGCTATGGTCCTAAGTGGTAATTCTCACCAAAAGATCCTTGGCACTCTTTGCCATGGAGTTGCATTTTATTGGGAGAAATGGAAGCATAGTTATGCAAAAAAGTTTCTCTGAAATAAAGATTTTATAACAAGAAAACCTTTTCTCGGTTAGTTGATTGTGAGTTAGGCTATCTCTTGCCATGACCTGCCTCTGAATCAGAAGGCTGTTACAGTCTTGAGATTAAGAGCTTCTTTGATCAGGCTCAGTCCTATGTTAACATGTATAAATGGCTTTGGGAACTGATTTTGTTTCATATCCTGCCAAGAGTGTGGGCAAGCCAAGATAATAGTTGACCACTTATACCCAGCTGTGCAGGAAGCCCTTGTGAGTTTCTGTTCCAGTAAAACAGTATCATACTCAGAGAGCATCCAGAATAATTCATAACTATGATCTAAATTTTGGTTTGTTTACGGTTAAAAAGGGAATCATTTTAGCATCCAGAAATGGGGAAATAAGTAGAGTAACAGAACACTCCAGAGAAAAGCACAGCCCAAATATTGCCACAGTCATTGGTGACTGCAATAAAATGTCATAGCATTGCCTTTCAGTATGCCCTGAAGCTGCAGGATGCTGCACAATACAGTATTTAATAATTATCTCAATAGGTTTTTAAAAGGCTAGCATAGCATCAAATGAAACCCTGTACAGTAAAAGCAACTCAAATAAGAAGGAAGAACTCTGAAATCACAGGATATGATCCAGAGAGTATTTAAATTCCAAAGGCATTAGTGTATTGCTCAAAGTGATTTAAGTATCGTCTTCCTGGTTTTGACTTCAAAGGAATTTCTGTGGATCTTGAATAACAAAAGTTCGGCCTGACATGTTGGGTTTCATACAAACACAATTATAGAACCTTGAAAGCAATACAGAGCTGTACAGAAATGTGCTGTCCAATAAGGATGCCCAATAAGAGTACTAGCTCTTAATAGAGCAATAGAGAGGGCAAAGTATAATAAATAACCACAGGCTTGATTCCACTGTTAACAGATGTACTCTTGCAGAAGCGCAGATGAAAGTTTTCTCCCTTTCACAGCTTGCTTGTGTCAAAGCATACAGTCCTTTCATATCTTTTTCATCTGACTTCTATAAGTGTTACCTACAACTTACACAGAATATAACCTAACCCTAAGTAGTATCAGTTCCTTACAACTAAGATGCATGCTAGAGTTGATATGGCTTTGATACCTTAAAATTACTCCTGTCCTGAAGACTGAATTGTACTGTATTAAAACTGAGGTCTTACATGAGAAAATGTACTTGTCCTCTGGAGGACAAGGGAAAAAAGTCAAAAACTGTGTCCATCTGTTGTTCGATGAAATTGATAGCAGTACTAGCAGTATTCTGTGTCTATAAGACTTTGTGACAGGAATTCTCTCCATGAGTGGGGTGCAGATCAACAGAAGCATCCAAAAGTGGAAGGATTTACCTTTCATTAAGTTCAGTAGATGTCGAGGAGCTCTAGTCCTCTAATAGATTAGGTCTAGACTGGAATAACCCTCACTGTCCTTTTGTTGACTACAGTCAGGGAACTTGAAATAATCTTACAAACAGACTTTGGGGCTTGGAATTGTGTGGACTAGGATAATTATGACTTGAATAAGATTGTGTGAAACTTTTGATCTGGGACAAAACTGTTGAAGCCATTATCAGAATCTTTGCAGGTTTTAGTAATTCTAGTATCATAAAGCTGCCAACTGTGCAATGCTTACTGGTAGCATTCCAGAGTCTGAAAGCCCGTGCCAAATACTCATCTCCAGTGAATGGCTTGCTCACTTTGCCTCCACAACTAAAAGCCCTTTACACCAAGAGACACTTTTCGTGCCATACAACAAGACTTCCTGTGCTTTGTGCACCTGCAGAGAGTGTCCTGCAGAATAGGTTATGTCCTTTTGGTAGAACAGTTTCCTCATTGCTTGAACTGCAGCCCCTGAAGTGACTGACACAACCACAAATGTTCTTCCCATTCTGGGAGACAGAAATTAGTGAAATAAGTGAAAGCCATCCCACTTGAGAGAAATTTGCAGGAATAAAAAAATTATGTACTGTGACATGGAGAAAAGAGGGTTATGGCTGGAGTCAAGCAAGGTTAAAGAGTGAGAAAGGCTGTAGGAACTGTTTATAATAATGAATAGGAGCATCTGGATCAACTGCCGGGGTCATATTGAAAGTCTGCTTTATGATCCCAGAATAGCCTGCTCATTCATCTTTGATTCACATGGCTCCTTCGAGACACACATACATCTTGGAAGTTGAGCAGTAGTTCAACAATGAACTGCCAACCAAACAGACTTTTTGAAGAGACAGGGGATAGCAAAGATAAGAATGGTTGAGCTAGGATTTGCATATCTGTTCCCACAGAGTCTTTCCTTCAAACTCTTCCTGATTTTCTACACACTGACTACAGGAACTAGTGAGATGATTCCTTTACATCTCTATTCTCTGTAGGAAAATGTTTTCAACTATTTTTATTTTCCTCAGGCATTTTGACGAGACTAGAGAGGAAAAAATGCAGAAGAGAAAGAGAGAGGGGAAGGAAGAATGAGCTGCTCGGTGAATTAATGGTACCCCACAGGATATTTCATCTTCCTGCTTAGAATTCACTTGGCTGTTATGATTGTTAACTGGGATTTCTATAATGAGTTGTGTCTTTTAAAGCAATTAATTTACACAAGGTTAGACATTTCAGAAAGAACCATTGCAGGCCTAGTTGTCCCTTCTGTTTAGCTTCTTCAAGAGAAAGCAAGCAGGAAGTCAGCATTGGTATTTGGAAGGGACCTATCACTTGAGGCATCCTGCAATGGGATAGATACAGGTACAAAAATTTGAGGATAGTTTGTATGCCTGCAGGTTCAAGGATAAGTGAAGATTTTACTTTGCAGTGCTCTATGTAGTCTTTTATAGGACTAATGGAGACCGAAAAGACAGTCTGACAGTTAAAACTGCACATAAAGTCTCTTCAAGTTGACTTTAGAATCAGTAAATTGAATATATGTTCCTAGTAGTTTCAGTAGCTAATGCAACTGTTCCCATGACACTAAGGACTAGGATTTGCTTCTTCCTGTTTATTAAGAGTGCTAAAAGAGTGGAACCTTGACCATAAACCCTATATGGTTTAATGGAACAGTTTTTTATTATTTTTAATGTATCTTACTTCAGTGCACTGCAGGCAGCATAAAAGTAATCTCCAAAAGGAAAGTTGAAATGTAGTGCAGATAGAAAGAGTCAACTTATTAGGTACAGAAAAATGTATCTCCTTCTTGCCTGGGTGTTTGAGAGTCAATTTAGAAATTAGCATTATATTTATGCAAACATCTCAGAAATTAAGAGAATATTTAAGACTCTTTGGTTTTAAGATTCCAGTTATGGAATCCCACAGGATATCTTGAGACTGGAAGGAACCTCTGGAGACTGTCTAGGCTGACCCCTTCTCTTGAACCATAGTCAGCTAGAACAGATTACTTGGTGTTCAATCAGGTTCTGTACATCTCCAGAGGTATTCAGTATCCAAAGATATTCAAGGATTACACAACATAGCTGGGCAACCTGTTTCTGTGTTTGACTTACAATAAAAAAAGAGGTTTATATTTAAACAGGATTTACTGGAATTGAATTTATGCTTCTTACACAACTGACAATAGACTGACTGTTTTCAGTGGGTATGACATTCATACCCATCAATTAGATCCCCCTCCAAACTTTCTTTTTTAAGGCTAAACAACCCCAGATCTCTCACCTCTCCCCATATGAAAGGTGCTCCAGTCCTTTCATGATCTTAGTGGTCCTTTACTGGACTTCCTCCAGCATGTCCATATAATTCTTGTCCTGGGGAGTCCAAAACTGAACACGTGCCCTAGATGTGATCTCACCAGTGCAGGGTAGAGAGTAATAACTTTCTTGATCTGGGAACACTTTTCTTACTGCATTCAGAGATGCTGTTGGTCTTATTTGCTTCAAGGGCATGCTACTGACTCATCTTCAGCTTTTCCTTGAGGACTCCTAAATCACTTCTTTTTTGCAAAACTCTTTTCCAGCTTTGGTACATGAAGTTATTCATTCTGATGTACAGGATGCTGCATTTCTCTCAACAGGTGTATCAATTGTTAAGGGTGCACTCTGTCCCACTGTCCAATGCATTATTGAAAATGTTAAATTTTATTGCAAATGAGATAGATAGTGTCATTCATCATTTTCAGCCACTGCAGTGAAGAATGATAGGTAACAAAAGCACATGTTTTCTGTAGCAAATACTATTACAGCTAATCTAGTGTACCTTTTACTCATAAACACATAATTTGCAGTGACAGAATTCTTTTTTGGGTCAGTTTCATAAATATGAGCATGCTCATCTCAAACAAAACAAAACAAAACTTAAAAAAAAAAAAAAACAAAAAAACCCCAAACCCAAAACCCTGGTGGGTGCAGGATAAAGAAACTATGATAAAAAACTGACTTAGCAGAAAACTAAAAGTCAGCAACAACTATTCCGGGGAACTGATGTGCTATGCCAACTTATGTATCTATAAGATTGAATCCGCTACCAGCAAAGAATAAACAAAGCCACAGCTGCTGTTGACCGGTAAAAGAGAAATCACTCCCTGGGAGATCACAGCAACTTCCCAGAACTTTCTCATAAGAACTATTCAAACTTCTCACAGAACTCTGGAGATTCACCTGGAAACAATCAGGACATTTCTTCAAAACACTGGACTTCTGAGATATGGAATATAGCCAATTAGAAATGTAGCTTAATGATGTGAGATTCAATGTAGCCATTTAGCACATAGCTTTAACCCTATATAAACCATTTGCAGTGTATTAATAAATTACATTCTACTATAAACCATAATGGTTCATTGTGTGATGTCTTTTGATCCTCCACAAAATTGTTTACTTTATATCTACATCAAAAATGTATAAAAAATAACTAATTGCTTATGTAAAATGAACAAGAACTTCACTGCCTGAAGTCTCCCAGACAAGTCCAAACCCTTGCTGAGGAAGCCTGGCTGACTCCAGTCTCTGTGAGACTTGTTCTGTTGTTGATCAACCTCATTGTGGGAGAATTTTCTTGAGTGTCATAATAGTAACACTTCACATAATCTATAGTAACTGGAAAGCAATGGTCTGAGTTTTCTTTTATGGTCCTTATAAATTTAATTTTAAAATTTGTGGGGAAAAAGAAACAGTGAAAAGACCTCACAAAGGCAAAATACTTTCCTGGATTAATTAAAAGTTTAGGAAATTTGTTCTACTGGAAGTCTTCCTAGCATCTCTGTGAATTTACACACTATAATAAAATATCAGTTGCATCTGAAGATCTACAACCGTATAATTACATGTTATATCTTTGTAGGAACTGAGAAACCAATGTTAAGTGCAAAGGTCCACAAAGCTCATAAGGTTCCACCTTTAAATTGTATTGAAATCTGGAACATTTAAAATACCATATTCATTTGCTGCTCTAAAGTAGGACAACTTGCTACAGGCATAACAAGAGGCTGTGTGAGTAGTGTGAGAACTAAAGTGCCAAATTAATGACCCAGAGTTATGGTAGGAGGAGTTGGGACTAGATGGTCTTTAAGGTCCATTCCAGTCCCATAACATTCTATGATTCCATGTTGTGTTTCACTGGAATTGACCTGGCTCTTGATTTCAGTAAGGAACCATATTTTCAGGCCATCATTTTTTGAAATCTCTAGCTTTCATTTGTCCTAAGTGAGTTGGTAGATTACCTGCATTATCCTTTAGAAATACAGGTTCTCTTCAAGCACCTGCAGGGAAAATGCACATGTGCTCCTCCTATCCAGCTGCTGGTGCATCCAAGAGGATATATTCTAAAATCAAAACAATACATCTCAAGGAAAATCTTCTGGATACGGTGCTTGACATGCATCCCATGGAATGATTTCATTTTGTGTGCCAGCAACAGTCATCACATTCTTAGCCAATTATTTAACTCATCATATTGACTAATAAAAATGATTGGATACCTACCAAAAAATTGTGACTTGGACTTCCCCATCCTTTCATGCATTACAAACACCAATGTTATTTGTCAAGAAGTACACACTATACAAAAAACCTAGTATGTGAAGATGCCTGTAATTATTATTTATAAATAAATACATCACTGTGTTCTAGGGCACTGACACTCTACGATGATTTAAGTCTCTGGACCAGGCTGAGAAAAATGTGAAATTATTCTTACCCTGCTTTCTAGGTCAGGAAAACTGGTTAAATTTCTTTGCACAATGTAAAAATTGTAAAAAAATTATCTGTTCCTCCAATAATTAAGGGCAACATGAATCATAGACTCTTCATCATTTTGGGTCACCACTTCATGCACATACCTATTTCATTAGCAAAAAACTTTTTTATCCATTATCTACTCTACCTGTATTACCAACTTTGATGACTTCTGCTCCTTACAGAGAACTGACTACTATAAAGGATTGCATAAAGTCCAGTTTTGTGCATACCTTCCTCTCCATGCATAAGTAGCATTAACAACCTGGAGAATTTCCAGCATATGGCCAACAAGTAGATTAGTGTCCAAGATGATGAGGTGGCACATGACATACAAGAAGAAACAAGAGAGTTGTTCTTCTTCAGCTTGGACAGAAGACTGCTAAGGACAGGTGCAGCAGTGGGAGGTGTAATTCCAATCTTTCACTACCAGAAAAGGCAGAAGTAGGGACATAGAAACAGTACATGACATAATGACAAGAGGGAATGGTTACAAGTTGGAGGAATAAAAGGGTACAAAAATGTCCTTGGGGGTCCTACAGTGCTAGAACAAAAAATACCAGAAAGACTGTAGAACCTCCCTCCTTGGAGGTTTCCAACTCTCAACTGGGTAAGTCCCTAATCAACCTCTTTTAGGTTAAAAACTGGTATTGCTTTAAGTTGGAGGGTCGACCATGGACCCCCCACCCTGTATGTTCCTTCAGGCAAAAAATAATCTGTGATGCTATCAAATAGCGTCTTTATTGCCAAAGAGCACAAATAGTGTCTGTATTGTCAAAGAGCACAAAGCGTAGTCTGGACATGACACTCCAGTGCTATTTTTTGCTATAAAGATCCCTGTGTATTTCTTTTATGTTGAACAAAGTGGAAATAACTAAAGTGTCCTCATCTTAAAAACTCCAGTATGTATAGCTAAGACACACAAAAAGGCAGGAAGATAAACACATAGAAAGGTGATATGATTTACTCAAAGATCAGTGCAATAATACAAGATTACTGACAGAGGCAGTTAGGACTTGTGAGTTTTACCACTGAGCAATATACTAGGGGAAAAAAAAGCTTTTCTTTCTTTATGTTGTTAAAATGCTACACTTGTTTATGACCTGATACAGACATTCCTATACAGTCATTAACAAGAACAGTTTTAATTATTGGGCTTGCCAATAAGTGTTTCGTTAGGATGACTTGGACGTGTGGAAGAAGAGAAGCAGGAAATGATGGAAGAGGCAGCAGAAGCAAGGAGTGGCAGCAGGCAGCAGCAGAAAGTCATGGAGAAGGATAAAGAGGAGGCAGAGCAGATGACAGACAAAGTGGCAAAAGGCTGCAGTGGAAGCAGAGCAGAAGCAGGTGACAGAGGAGATGACAGAAGAAAAAGGCAGAAAAAGGTGGTAGTGATGAAGATGATAGATGAGGTGACACAGTAGGTGACAGAAGAAGGTGACAGAAGAAGTTGTAGGAAGAAGGTGAATAAGAGAAGGAGGAAGGGATGGAAGGGGACAGAGGCAACAGGTGGAGGAATACAGTGGCTAAAGGTGGAAGTCATGGAAGAGTGTGGTGGTGCAATGCAGTGTTAAAGGCAGAGAAGAGTGAAGACAGTTTTGACATATGGAGGCAGTGGCTGATTAATTCAGCAGTGGAAAGTGTCAGCAGTGGGAGGTGGAGGAAGCAGAAGGCAGGAACAGGAGGCAGAGATGGAATCTGACAGCAGACTGTGTTGACAGGAGACAGCAGCAGAAAGCAGTAGAGGAAGGCAGTAGAGAAAGATGGTGCACAAAGGCAGCAGCAGTGGAAGGAGCCATGAGCAGAAGATGGTGGAAGAAGACAGAAGAAGGTGGAGGTGGCAGAAGAAAGGAATTTGTGTTGGAAGCTGTCAGTGGCAGATGAAGGCAACAGAAACAGGCAGAAGAATAGGAGGAGGCAACAAAATATGGCAGAGGAAGAAAGCCACAGAAGATGAAAAGCAGAAGGAAATTGGGGAGGAAAAGAAAGTAGGTGTCAGGAGAAGGAAGAAGCTACAGAGAAGGCAATGGGGGAAGGCAGCAGAAGAAGACATCGGAAGAAGAGAAGAAGGAGGGGATGGAAAAAGGTGGTGAGAGAGAGGATGGAACAGACTGTGGAAATAAAGAATGAGGAAATGACTGATAAGGCAATGGAAGAAGATGGTGGATAAAGGCAGTGGAAGAAGAATGAAAAGACAACAGAGAAGATGAAGGAAAAATGTGGCAGAAGAAGTGAAGGAGAAAGCAATAGTGCTGGAAAAAGCCAGTGGAAGAAGAGAGGGCAGACATGAAAGAGGATAGGAAGGAGGAAGGCAGCAGAAGTATGTGACAGAAGAAGTAAAGGAGAGGTGACTGAGGAGGCAAAAGAAGAAGGCAACAGAAGAAGGTGCTGGCATTGCAGAAGGAGTTGATGGAGAATGTGATGAAGTAAGTGACAGAAGAAGACACCAGAAGAAGGTGGTGGAAGAAAAGGAAGAGGCAATGAAGGAGGTGACAGGTGAAGAAAAGGAGTGGTAGAAGAAGGGAAAGAGGAAGGTGAAGAAGAAAGTGATGAAAGAAGTTGGTGAAAGAAAAAAAGGAGGTGATGAAGAAAGTGACAGGAGAAGGTGGCAGAAGGAGGAGGCAATAGAAGAAGGTGGCAGAAGAAGTGGTGGAAGAAGGCAGTGGAAGAAAATAGTAAGGGACAAGGAGTACAGAAGTAGGTGGTGAAGGAAGGCAAGAGAAGAGAAAGAAGAGGCAATGGAGGAGATGATGGAGGAGGTGGTGGTAAAAAAAGAGAAAGAGGAGGTGATGGAAGAAGACAGCAGAAGAATGAATAGGAAGAAGAGAAAGGGAAGGGATGGAGAAGGCAATGACAGGGGTGATAGAAGAGATAGGGGACGAAAGTGATGTAAGATGAGAAGGAGGAGGAGATGGAAAAAAGTGGTGAAAAAAAATGGCAGAGTTGATAGAAGTGATGGAAGAAAGTGATAGAAGAATGTGGCAGCAGTAAATGAAGAAGGTGATGGAGGACGTGGTGAAAGGCATTAGAAGAAGAAAAGGAGGACAATACACAGAAGGCAATAGAAGATGAACATGGTGGAAGACAAGGGGGAGGAGGGGATGGAGAATGTGGTGGAATAAGGCAGCAGAAGGAAGTGTCAGATGAAGGTGATAGAAGAACAGGAGGAGGACAAATAAGGTTGCAGAAGAAGTGAAGGTGACAGAGGAGGGGACAGAAGGAAGTGGCAAAATATGTCAGGGAAGAAATAAAAGAGAAAGAGAAGGTAACAAGAAAAGGTTGTGGAAGAACACAGCAGAAGTAAGGAAAGGGGAAACCATGGAGGAGGTGATGGAGGAGGTAATAGAAAATGATGCTCTGAGGAGTCTTTATGTTGCTTAGGAAAGACTGGTATTTTACTCCCCTTCCAGAACTTGAAACCACTAGGGCAAGTATTCCATCATTAAGTGCTATTCCTACTTTGATCTCTGCCTGAACAAGAAAAATCCAACAGCACTGTAAGATAAAACCACCTTCTAACACACATCTTTGTCAGGTCAGACCCCCCACATCCTGCTCAAAAGGGGTTGAGATGCTCCCAGGAGACCTTCTATGCTCCAGAAAATGAAGGGATGAGTTTGGGCAACTCCAAATTTATGCAAGACTTCAGGAACTCTGACTGTCCTTCAGGAACTCTGACTGAGTCGTGGGTGACAGAGTGGCAGATGGGTGAGAGTCCAGAGAGATCCATGATGATCTGTGGTCTCTTGCTGGGCTATAGTAGCAGGACACTGTCCAACACCAGGCCATTCCTGGGGATGAGGGAGATTGTATCAGATGCCCTTCAAATTCATAGCCCTTCAAGACTTTTTCTTCCATAAATCTGTCCCTGCTCTTTTTGAGACCATGTAAATCTTTTGCAACTTCTCCCCCAGAAACCTGTAGGAAGGACTTCACAGCTTTCCTCATAGAGGAGGAAGTGTTTTGAACCAGCCACCTCCCCCAAGCTTTGCATGTTTTTCCCTGATTTTCTGAGAGACAGACACAAAACAAACCATCTTTGCCCTGACTCTTCAGGCCACTCATTTGATTCTTCCCTGTCATGTTCTATGACTTTCTTTCCCTCCCAGACATGGAGAATCCATGTCTCTGGCATGATTAGAAATAGAACAAAAGCACTGGTGACCATTGGCAAAATAGGAACACATGCAAAAAGAACAAGTCAAGAAACTGTGACATCAGCCTTGCTCAGGTGTGGAGAGCTTTGGAGAATGTAGCAGCTGCGCCCAGAGAAGAGAGACTTCGAAAGAGAGATTCATTGGACTCTCCACCACCAAGCTCTGAGATGTAAAAGGACTAACCTCAAAAGCTCCTCTGATTTATGTACAAGGGTAGCTTTATCTCTGTCAGCCCACAGTCTCACCAGGTTTCTCTTTCCCAGGATCTTGCATCAGCCGGGACAAAGGTATTTCTTTATCTGAGTCCAGTATTGATACAGCTGACTGAAATACTTGAAGTAGGAACATGGAGTTCTGGAAGTGCAAGCTGCCACTGCTTGTCCATTGATAATACCTAACACAGCTGCCCTCCATTCACCAAGCCTCCTCCTTCCTATGCCTCTGGAGCCACCAGCTTTCTTCTGCAGCATCACTGCATGACATGAGAGATTGGTTTGCACCAGCAGATGAACCACCTTGACTGTATTGTTTGGAAGACCCCATAAAAAACCTAATAGGACTATGGAATGTTCAGCAGCATATCTGATGACAGCCTGTCTCTATGCCAATGGCATGTTTCGAACAAAGAAATTTTAAATCCACATGGAGGTCACATTATATGCTGTTGTAGACTAGAAATGCTTCCTGTTTTGTTTAGTTATAATAGGATTGGAAAGCTTCAGTAATTTTTGTCAGGCTTACTCATATTATGGACCTTTTCCTTTCCACAGGAAGCTTCTAATCCTTATTTCTTTCACAGAATAAAACATGCTTTTAAGAAAGCTGGGCACTGATACCAGTTTAAAGGCCAACACAATTCATGCAGCCCTTGGACTTGTGCTTTAACATAAAGGAAAATGTCCATCTGGACAGTGGCACTGTGGTTATCAGTCCTCCAGGGCTCTCAAAGAAAAGGATCATGGAATGGAGTAGAAAGAGTATTCCTATTTAGTCTCTCATGCTATTCACGCATCTCAAAGAATATGCCTTCTGTTTAATGACTCTTCAGAGTATCCCTTGTCTTTCAGAAGATAACATAATGAAGTTGGCAACTGTATAGAAAATGATTATTTATCAAATGCCTTAAGCTTTAGCAAATTTTGCATCATGACAGAACTCCTGATCCTTCCCAAGAAGGATTTCATAAGATCTCACTGCTTGTGTTCACAGCATTCTTTTTCATATGCATTATATGGATAAACATCAGCACTATCCCAAAATTCTTCTGTGGCAAAAACAAGTGTCTACTTCTAAAGATGAATAACAAACATGGTTTGGTACTTGGGCAGATATTTTCATACAGATTAAGAGAGAGAAATTAGGAAAGGGAAATGGTGAGCATTCCCACATTTGAAATACTTAACCTGGGAAGTAGTGGAGGACACAAAATCATTTTTGGCGTACTCCCTTTTAAAATTACTTATGACGAATTTTATTTAGGTGAACAGTGGCTTTTATATGACAAAAAGACACGCATATTATTCTACTGCACTTTGGCCACAGCAACCCCATGCAGCGCTACAGGCTGGGCACAGAGTGGCTGGAGAGCAGTCAGGCAGAAAGGGACCTGGGGGTACTAATTGACAGGAAGCTCAACATGAGCCAACAGTGTGCCCAGGTGGCCAAGAAGGCCAATGGGATCCTGTCCTGTATCAAAAATAGCATGGCCAGCAGGACCAGGGAAGTGATCCTTCCCCTGTATTCTGCGTTGGTGAGGCCACACCTTGAGTGTTGTGTTCAGTTCTGGGCCCCTCAGTTCAGGAAAGATATTGAGGGGCTGGAGCGGGTCCAGAGAAGAGCAACAAGGCTGGTGAAGGGACTGGAGCATAAGTCCTACGGGGAGAGGCTGAGGGAGCTGGGGGTGTTTAGTCTGGAGAAGAGGAGGCTCAGAGGTGACCTCACCACTGTCTAGAACTACCTGAAGGGAAGTTCTAGCCAGGTGGGGGTTGGTCTCTTCTCCCAGGCACTCAGCAGTAGGACAAGGGGGCACAGGCTTAAGCTCTGCCAGGGGAAATTTAAGTTGGAGATTGGAAAAGAATTCTTTCCAGAGAGAGTGATCAGTCATTGGAATGGTCTGCCCAGAGAGGTGGTGGATTCTCCATCCCTGGAGGATTTTAAACTGAGATTGGACGTGACACTGAGTGCCATGATCTGGTAAATGGACTGGAGTTGGACCAAGGGTTGGACTTGATGATCTCAGAGGTCTTTTCCAACCCAATCGATTCTATGATTCTATAAAGGAATTTGCTAAAGTAAACTTAACAAAGTTAGCCACTATATTTATAGGTTTCTCCCTCTGCCCCTAAATAAGTGCATTGTATCTTTTTGTTCACTACCTACAATATTCAACTTCTATAAAAATATGCATTTTTAAGAAAGACTTGATCAGTGCAGAGGAATCTCAAAGGGGTTTGAGAGCTGCTCTCCACAGGGGCTGAGTATTAGAATAACAAAGTAAAAAGCTATACATCTTCCAAAGCCAAAACATATTTTAAAATTCAATTCTGCCCTCTGGAATAATCTAAAATAGCTCTCTGTCTTAGGACAGGTTTATGATTAACAGATATGTTATTTGTACTTTCTACTAGTGCCTGTTAATGCCAAAATTTGGATCTTCAAATTTTCCACTGTGTACTTTTTGTCTAGAGAAAACCTTGGACTAGAGATAAGGCCATTCTCAAAAGTGTATTTCTAGCAGCAGCTCCCACTTCAGTCAACCGGTTTGGACTTGCAGCTGAATCAAGACCATGAAGTGCCTCCTGTTTCTCGCCTTTATTGGGGTGGCTGGTGAGTATATCTTTTACTTCTATTTCAATGATTTGAAAGGAAGCTCATTGTCAGAGGAAAATGGCAAGATAGCCTATTGTGGGTAAGGCACATCCTATTTCAACTTGCAGAAGTTTTATGGCATTGTCCTGCAACTTCTGTCTTCGGTCATTATTACTTTTGTCACAACACAGGGAATGAACGGCTGCATAGGGGTTTCTCACCCAGTCACACAGGAATGTGTCCATAGCTCCAGAAAAAGACGGCCTGTATCTTAAAGACTGAGAAGTACACAGATAACAGTTCTGACTCAGGAAGTCAAAAGGCTGCTGTAAAATGTTGCACTCTGGGGAGGTGCTTGCTCCAAGGCAATAGCGCTGCAAACCTGTTTTGTACTTCTGTGTTCAGTCCAATATGGATCATTTTTGCAGACAGGATCCTAGGGAAGACACACTTTCCATCTACTCCAACAAGAGCATTTCTCTGTTCCTATGTTGACTCAGGGAGTAGGTGGCAGTACTCTAGTTGGGGAGACATGAGACACCAGACTAAGTCTGATCACCTTCTTGGAGGGTGCAGCAAATGAATGTCCATTGCACTTGCTGACCACTGCAACATTGAGTGTTTATAGAAGTGGAGCCTACAATTGAGGTGGTTCAGACAGGAAGACATAGGGGCACGAGATACCTAGGACCAGGTGTTGACATACGTGACTTCTCTCCCAGTTGCCTTCCCCACCATTGCTGAGGATGATGATGACAAGATCGTGGGAGGCTACACCTGTGCAGAGCACTCTGTTCCCTATCAGGTGTCCCTGAATTCTGGATATCACTTCTGTGGAGGTTCCCTCATCAGCAGCCAGTGGGTGGTGTCAGCTGCTCACTGCTACAAATCGTGAGTGGAAAAAATTACAATCCCCTATAACCTACTTTTGTCTTCCAGCTCCCTTCTAGCAGCAATTCTGAGTTGTGAGATACAAATACGGAAGTAGCTCAGTTCTGACCTGAGACAGCCAAGGGATGGGTGGGTCGTTCAGGAAGGTGGGTTGAGGCATCCTAAGGGATTATTCCCCTCTGCAAATGTTTCTGTGAATGCAGAACACTTTCTGAAATGACAATGAAATAATCCAGCAGCAAGTTATGGGTTATCATGTCTTATCAGTTACATGGACCTTCCTAATGCATAGTTCACAGGAGAACACCAAGAGGAATGAATTCAGACTGATAGAGGTTTGCCTTTTTCCAGAAGGTTTGTATAAATCGCTGCTAGATATTCTACTGCCATGCATGAATAAACCTGCAGAAATTCACCAACCCTACTGGGAGCGGGTTAAGATCTCTGTGTGGATCCCCAGGGCTTAATGTAGGACAAGAAAGATAACCTGCCCAGAAATGCTCCTGCGGCAGCCATGCTGAAGAAGTGCACACAGTGAAAAGAGAGCTTTCTCTTAACCTGTGGGTAGCAGTAAAGTACATGCCATGCTTTCTCTTTTCCAGTCGCATCCAAGTGCAACTCGGGAAACATAACCTGGCACTCACAGAATCATCACAGCAGTTTATTAGCTCGGCTAAAGTCATCCGCCACCCTGGCTACAGTGCCTATACCCTGAACAATGACATCATGCTCATCAAGCTTGCCACCCCAGCCCAGCTCAACAAATCTGTCCAGACAATTCCTCTGCCTACCAGTGGCGTGGCCGCCGGAACCACTTGCCTGATCTCCGGCTGGGGCAACACACTTAGCAATGGCAGTGAGTACTCTGTGGGAAGGTACAGCCCTTGGTTGCCGGGAGACTCTCAAAGGCCTCACCATTGACTTCAAACAGGACAGGGTAAAGCACAGAGAAGTTCTGTGCCAGAGGTCTTTTGAGCACTGAGGCAGTGTAGGAGAGTAACCATTTCACTGCAGTAATCATGAGCCTTTCCAAAGTCCTTCGTATTTTGTATTATGAACTCAGATCACTGAACTCACCAGCAGATTCACAGAGCCAATAATTTTTTGGCCTGTTGCTCTCAGCTATCTGCTGCCAAGCACTAGCAATGGAACTAAGGGCAACAGAGCAGTCAGTTCACTGAGAAGGCCCAGGTCCAGGATCGTGGTTATAGAATTCATATAAAACACCTCCATTCTCTTAAAGCAGGGGTTGGTGACTGGTGTCTAATCCACTGATGACATCTAAACCTGCACCAGAGGAGCAGATTGCTGTCCTGAGGCTCAAGTTGCTTGCAGTTTATGTGCCTCAAGAGTGGCTCCACACTTGCCAATTGATGATTTTCCAGGCAGCAGAGAAATTAAGGTGGCTGCAGTGTAGAATGGTGGGCATGTGGGTAGTGTGTGTTCCATCTAAACAGAAGAAATCCATGCTGTGTTTACTGTCCAGAGGAAGGACAACTGCTAGAACAGCCTGTCCAATGATTACCTGTGTGCTAGGAAAGACCTTCTCCAGGCTCTGGAAGAACACCAACCGTGTCATCAACCATCTCTCCCTATTTTCTTGTAGATTCATACCCAGATCTCCTGCAGTGCCTGAAGGCTCCTGTACTCTCCGACAGCGAGTGCCAGGATGCCTACCCTGGGCAGATTACAAATAGCATGATGTGTGTGGGATTCCTGGAGGGAGGAAAAGACTCCTGCCAGGTAAATCATCTGCCTCTCCTCTCCCATTTGCTTCTCTCCTGTCTTCTCTCAGCTGCGGAGGCCTTCGTGGAACAGAACCAGCTATACTCACTGCCATGGCACATCTGTATTTTTGAATGACAAGAGAGGCTTAGGGCACACACATCCTAAGCACCTGTCAAGCCCTGCATCTGGCAAAAACAGGCAGCTTCTTCATCCTTAGCTGTGCTGCCCCTGGATCAAAAGTCAGTCACGGTAGCATTAGGTGGACAGTGCTAATCAGAAATGACCTTTGTAGAACCTTTGTGCAGAGTAAGCCTGACAGAGGTTGCTCAAATGTCAGTGAGTTCAGGGATCTCTGGCTCCTTGCTCAGGCTGTTGCCATTTGCTGAATATCCATATCCTTTGTGTGCACAGGGAGATTCCGGTGGTCCCGTGGTCTGCAATGGACAGCTGCAGGGCGTTGTTTCCTGGGGCATTGGATGTGCCCAGAGAGGCTATCCTGGAGTTTACACCAGGGTTTACAATTTTGTCCCCTGGATCCAGTCCACTATGTCTGCCAACTGAGACACTCTGGTTTGATGTGACCTTTTTTTTCTTCTCATCCTTTCCTCTCTTTTGGGACTGGACATCCCAAACTTATGAAAAATTAATAAAGACTTTCAGGCACCCCTATTTTGTGTGGTGTTTCTCTGGCAACTTTTAAAGGCTGTGATATGGAGGACAGCGTCAGTGAAGAGCACTGGGGGGAAAATATTTAATAGTTGTAGTGCCTCTCAGCTGGCAGGATCATGGAACACTTTGTAGACTCATTTTCAGGAGTCTGTCATATAGTTATTTGCATTTTTTTCTTGAGCCTTCCATTTATGTCAGTTTATCCCATTATGCACTTCCAAAAGATAAACTCAGACCTCTGTCTCCTCCATGTGTAGCTCTTCACTCCCTTTATCATGGAGTCAAGAGACTGTTTGTGGAGAATCACAGATGGGAAGCCAAGACTACAGATGGTAATCACAGAGAGCAAAGTAACTTGAAGAGGTTGAGGGTGGTTGATGCACAATTTCTACATTTCAATTTGTTGGGAGCCATGTGGATGTCACAAGCTTGCAAACAACAAACCCAGCTGTCTAGGACATGAGGTTATCAAGATCACAGACCTCAAGGTGGAGGCAACACAAGAATTAACTTGGGCTATCTTAATGTGACAAGAGTAATTCCCTGTAGCCAAATGCATGGGCTGTTTTCCTACCTGCCCTGTACTGACAGTTCAGTTTATGGCTTAAAGGGGTGAAGAAAGCAATGGAAGCTAAACTGTTTCTGCCCACAGCAGGAGATCTCCCAGGTTAGCCATAGAATGGCCCTGGTGACCAACACAATGACAAAGAGGAATAAGACCATGAGAAATTTTCTTAAGAGATTGTTACGGGTTCCTAGCATTGGGGGTTTTTGCCCATAAACTACATCCTTTGCTGCTTGCTGCAAGACAAAAGTGCAGTCCTGACTTGCCTGCTCTTCTTTATCTCCCGTGCTGCAGAATAGCAAAAGAGTGTGCAAGTGCCCAAGGGAACCTGATGTTTAGGTGTTTTTTCACAATCCACCAAGAACAGAAACTGACAGTTCCTTAATGGACTGAGAAGCACAGGTTTGGTAATAAGTGTTTGTCTTGGGTTGAGCTGGCAAAACACCAACTGTCCAGGACAGGGTGAAAAGGGTTCCTCCTCCTCCTCCCAACCAGGAAGGGAAAAAGAAGAGGGAGAGGGAAAAAAACCCCCCAAACCTTCAGCTTATGCTGAAACTAACTACATGTATTTATACAGTACAGAGAAAATAAGAGGAAACTACAATATAACACACAATTATACAAGTTACATATATATAACAAGGAATAACTTCCCACTCCCCAATTAATACAAAGCCCATTACTCTAAATTCATAAGCACTCCAAAAGACACTCAGCAAGAAAGAGAAAGTATAACAACAAAGTATTTCTACTTCCCTGAATGCAAACAAAATGCAAGCAGAGACAACAGGAGCAGGGCCTAGCATAGTAGAGGAGCTGCTAGATGTCCTCCTCTTAGTGCAGCCATGATGGAACTAAGCAAGCCACTCCCACACACTGGATTTTACACCCTTTGAGATGATGTAGTATGGTGCGAAATACAATATTTTTGGCTGGAAGAAGTCAGCTGTTAGCTAGCTCAGCCCAGCTCAAATCAGCTGACAATCCTAGGCCTAGCGGAACTTTAAAACCTAAGTTTAGGCCCATCTGGCTAAACCCATAACAGTGTTGCAGCTCATGCTGTAGCAGTGGGGAAAGAGATGCTGTCTGGCAAGCAAGTTCTTGTGGTTCAATCCCAGTAATCAACTAGGTATCAAGTAGCTATTTGCTCACTACCCTCTTACCTGTGGTGGAAAATGGAGAAGAAAAGGGAAAATATGAAAGTTATGGAACACAAACATTAAGAAATACTAATAATACTAAAAGTAGAAACAACAACAATAAAGACAGCAACAATAATTAAAATAGAAATAAAAAGGAAAAGAGGGAGAGGAATAAAACTCAAGAAACAGAAAGTGATGCACAATACAGTCACTCACCAACCAGTGAACAATGCTCAGCCTGTCCCTGAGCAGCAATCTTCTGTATCTTCTGGCCAACCCCCTGCAGTTTATATACTGAGCACGATGTTATGTTCTATGAAGAATCTTTTTGGCCAGTTTGGGTCAGCTCTCTTGGAAATGCTCCATTCCAGATTGTTGTGCATCTCTTCACTGGCAGAGCATGAGAAACCACAAAGTTCTTGATTTTGGGAGCACTGCTCAACAAGCAAAACTGTGTTACCAATATTATTCTCATACTGAAGAAAAACCACAGCACTATAACACAGTCTCCACCTGTTAATCCTTTCTCCTGCTTAAAACCTGCATAAAATTTTCCTCATGACTTTCAATGAACTATTCTCTTCAGCAAAACATTGAGTTGGGTGGCACAAAACTAGCCTTCTCCTTTCCACCACTATGAGACAGAAGTCCCACCAGGGATCCTAGTCCATTTCCTTTGTTTCTCCTTCCCTTATATCAGATGAAGCTCCAAGCACAGGAAGGAGGAGGAGAAGGAACAGCAAGGTGTTAGTGGTAGTGTACAAGTGAATGAAATTGCACAGTGTCGCTGCTTTCACTGGCTGTATCCCAGTGGCACACTCCAAACCCCACTGCAGGAGAAGCTCAGTCCTGCAACAAAAGCCAATCACCTTGAACACACTGATTCACAGGGCAGAGGGGGCAATCACACAGATGGTCTCAGTCCATAAGCAATCCTCAAATTTGCCAGATGAAGTGTGCTCCTGAAGCAGAACTGCCAGAAGCCCTTATCTCAGAGGCAACACTAGGCTGAGACACCCAGCTCGGCCCCAGGTTCCAGGCAGAAATCATCTCTGGAGGAACTCGGGCTGTTTCTTGCCAGCAACAAATGTGAAGGGAGAGGTCACCCTAACCCCAAAACTCAGCACATCTTCTCCATCATGCCTCCCCCTTCTGGGCCACACATGGTAATTTCCTTTTTCCACTGCCAGTGCAGTGAGTGTCCCTGGACTCTTCACAGGTATTTACCTTTTTCTCCTAACCCTCTCACTGCAAAGTCTCCATGAGAGTCCTCAGAAATCAGAAGTCTTGAACCGATGTGGAGTCTTTCATGGTCCTGCCTCTCACTAATGCAAATTGCTGTGTCCACAGTATCACATACTGAAAAAGAGCCATCAGAGAGTGAGGTGGGACATGGGCTGGTGGGGCAGGAACTGAACCAACCATGTCTGGGAAAGACAGGGAAAATTCATGGGAAAATTCAAGGAACTGATTAGTGTCCTTTCTACCTCATTCCCCCAGTTCTCATGGACATCAGAAGGAGAAGAGGAGCTCTCAGCATTCTTCAGCCTTGTACACTCCAACTTCCATGCAAACTCAGCATAAATCTGCTCATACAACCCCTTTCTTTCCTCCCCACCATCCCACACCACCCCACCCACTGCACCTCTGAAGGGTTTATGCTTTCCTGTGATGGTTTGCATCATTCTCCAGTGTTCCCAGCAAGCCAATCCTGTCTCACCATTCTTTGTCCTGCCCCACCCCAATATGTCTCATTCTCCCTCAGTTCTCCCTCTACATACCTTTGGACAGCTACAAAAGGCAGGTTGCTGACAGGACAGGGACTTTTCCCTCATAGTTCCCTGCTATTTCTTTGTGACCATGCCAAGCCCTATTGGTAAGTGGACTCAACCCACCTCTGAATACCTACATTGATCACACTGCTGTGCTTTTGGTTGTGCACTCAGTGTGCTGGTTTGAAGGTAAACCAGCAGGAGAAATGGACCCACCACAAGAGAGATTATAAGTCGGAGTTACAATTTAATGAAAGATACTACCATAAATACACTGACACAACGGAAAATTGCTTTCAACTCACAAAACCCAGCAGTATAACCCAGTACCCTGGGGCACAAACCCAAAGGGATTTGTTAGCCCTTGTGCTGAGACCCACATGGGTCCCCCAAGTCCAAAGCAAAAGGAAGTGAAAAAAACCTGTTGGTGTAGGCGATGGCTGTAGTCTGGTCGAGAGTGGTGGTCTTCTCCTGTTGAGATCCTGCTGTTCCTCTGGATCTGACAAGAGGTTCCTGAGGTCTTCTTACCCACCACTTATGTACCCTCAGGGAGCTCCCAGTCCCTCCCCCAGGGTGGGGACTCACACAATGGGTGATTAACTCTGGGAGTCATGGGGTATCCCTGAACTGTTGATGGCCCATTAGCAGCCACACTCCCCCAAGCTGGGTGTGAAGGTGCTAATGACTCCCTGGGCAGCTGATGCTAATAATCCATTGTCCTTGGGAAATGAATAGAGGGGGTAGAATACACTGTTTTGAAAACCCACACACAGTTATAACTGGTCCCATCTGCTGAACTAGGACACTCAGTTATTGTGTTAAGGGTGAGAAATGAATGAGGTGGGAAGGAATCCCAGAGTCTCTTGCTCGGGCAGTCAGTTTTTAATTCTTAGAGCAGCACTCAAATGGTTCCCTTTTTTGGACACAAACTGGCCCAGGATTGTCTTGCCTGTTGGAAAGAGATTGGAAACTCACTTACTTATACCCTGTATTGCTCCCTAGTTTCTACTTTCAAGTTCCTTCTCTGCCTCTTCTTCCATTTTTTCCTTCTCTTTAATGTTCCTCCTTTTCCTTTCCAGTGTTGGCTCTGGAACAATTCCCAGACATGGTGATACAAGAAGGCCATTCTCTGGATTTGAAATGTTCCAAGACGAAATTCTCCAGCACAGTTATGTACTGGTATATGCTGCCCTCAGGGAAGGACTCCAGGCTGACCCAAGTGGCATTTGCACTAGAAGGTGGTAATATAGCTGTTGAGAAGGATTTCAAGAGCCATTTCAAGTCCAGCAAGATCCAAGGAGACAGTATCACCCTCTCCATAGAGCATGCTTTCCTCAATGACTCTGGCACCTATTACTGTGCTGAAAGTGAAACACAGTGGCTAGACTGCTGAGGGAGATGAGCACACGCCCTCACTGCATAAACAGGACCTGCTTTCCTCTCCACAGGTACTGCACAAGGCAAGATGATGGCTTTTCACTCATTACATGCTCTACTTCCTAGCCTTCCCTTCCTTCTCTTGTCAGATGCTGGGAGTTTAGACTTACTGTCAAAAAGAAAGAAAACTTGTGTGAATTCTTTGTGCATCTTTAGATAGAGGCAAGGCCAGGCAGGTGTTGGAGTAGCCAGTACCAGGTTGGAGCTGCCCACGTGCTCCTCTGTCATAGCAACTACTCTGTGGTTGATACATGGCCAAGGTTTGTGCGCAGCACAGCACAAGCTTGTGCCTACTTTGTTTACCTGTTATGTGGATCACTGACTCCTCCATGTACAGGGGTCTCTGGGTCAGGATCACTGCCTTCCTCCTCTTGATCCACATGCAATTTACCTTTCCCAAAGATATTACAAAAATTAGTCTGTGTTATCAAGCTGTACAGCTACTAGAAATTTTCCAAGATGATAGAGTGTTTTATTCATCAGTGACTTGGATGAAGGGGTAGAGAATCTCCTCATCAAGTCCACTGATGACACAAAGCTGGGAGGACTGGCTGATACCCCAGAGTGCTGTGCAGCCTTTCTAAAAGATCTCAGCAGGTTGAAGGGATGGACATGGAGGAACCATCTGAAATCCAACAAAGACAAATGGAAGGTCATGCACCTGGGAAAGAACAACTCCATATTACTGCCAAGTAGAGCCTTGAGGTGACTTGCTGAAAAGCATGTCTGTGGAGAAGGACCTGGGGGTCCTGGTGAATGAGAAGCTGTCCATGAGCCAACAGTGTGTCCTTGTGTCCAAGCCAGCCAATTGTATCCCTGGGGAAATTAGAAAAGGCATCGCCAGTGGGTCAAGGGAGAGAACCAACCCGCTCTGCTCTGCCCTAGTAAAGTGCACCTGGAGGGTTGTGTCTAGTTCTGGACTCCTCAGTAGAAGAGAGACAAGGAGCTCAAGAAGCAGGTCCAACAGAGTGCTATGAGGATGATTAAAGGAATGGTGCATCTCCCTTACGAAGAAAGGCTAAAGGAATTAGGCCTGATTACCCTTGAGCACAGATGAATAAGAGAGGACCTCATCCAGAGATATAAATATCTGAAGGGACAGTGTGAAGTGAATGGAGCCAGGCTCTCCTCAGTGGTGCTGAGCAATAAGATGAGAGCCAACAGGAAGAAATTAATGCACAGAAGTTCCGCCGGAACATAAGGAAGAACTTCTTTGTTGTGAGGGTGACTGAGCACTAGAAAAACTTGCCCAGAGAGGTTGTGGAGTTTCCCTCTCTGAAGATATGCAAGAATCATCTGGACAAAATCCTGTTCAGTGTGCTGTAAGCAAGACCCTGATTGAGCAGGCAGGTTAGATCAGATTCTCCCACAGTGGGCCTTTCCAACCTTACCCATTCTGGGATTCTTTCTGTCACACATAACATATACCAGTCTGCAGCACAGGCTGGCAGGAGGCATTCCAGAAGTTTCCCACACTGCAGATTCCCTTGCTAATATACCGGCTTCTTGAGACCTAAACACAAGACCCAACAGTGCAGGAATGCATGGTCAAGATCACTAAGTCCTTGAATACCATGTGTTCTGCTAGGCTCCCCATGCACTGACCTGCCACCTACACATCCCCAGAGAAGCCCATGGGAAAGAGAGACCCTTTCCATGTACAAATCAAGCACAGCCTCCTCTCAGACGGAGTGCTGGGGATATTGCAAGGGTGTGAGGTTTCTTCCTGTTGAATGCATAACATAGCCCACACTCTTTGTTGTTTTCTCCCTTTCTTTCTTTAGCGGAATCTGGGGTCTTCCCTGCATCTTCTGTAGGCACCTTCTGGAAACAAATGAAATGGGACACATTTAGAAATGCAATGTAGGATTTGGAAGGTGGAGGTTCTGCTGAAGGGACACAGAGGAACATCTTCACTGCAACGGCCATGACAGTCTTGAGCAGTCACATCGCTTGCTGTCTTGTCTGGGCCAGCCTTACACTGCCGTGCATTGCCAGCCCACAGCACAGCATGGATGTGCACAGGGTCTGTCCGACCTCTGTACACCAACTCAGGGTACACAAACTATGAGCCTCTCTTCCTGCCTGCAGTGATTTCGCACTGCCTCAGGCTGGTGAACAAGGCTGTATGTAGAGAAAAACACATTGTTTTCTGCAGCTTTGTCCATTCTTGTTCTGACAGATAAGAAGAGCAGAAGAGTATCAGTTCTTCTCTGGCTTCTCTTTCTCCTTGAAATCTCCCTTTAGAGTAAGAGAAAAACAGTTATAGAAATACTCTCTGTCATGCTGCAACAGAGACCACGATGACAGGTCAGCACTTTTCCTATACCTAGTGAACATGTCAGGCAAACCAAGGACAAGCAGAGAAAATTCCACACTGCAGCTTGCAGGGTTGGGAGTCTGTGTGTGTGAAGATGTCTAGAGAGGAGACAAGCTGTGGGCTCAGGCACAAAATTCCATGCCTGAGATCTCTTTCTCTTCCCCTCATTTGGTGTCTCTTTGTACATACCTGTGCAATGCACACACTCAGGCTGCCACACAGCCCCATCATGCTCCTGTGACAACACTTAACTGCCACCTACTCATGCACACACGCATTTACAAACAGCAGGAAGCCACTGGAGCAGAGGACATGCGCCTCATCACTGTGTGCAGGTGTCATTGCCCACTGTTCCCAGACAGACAACTGCCTTCTCTCATTGCAGACTCCCTCTCACTCCCCTGCCCACCCACAAAGAGATGTATCTCTCCATCTCAACCTTTCCTCTTTACACATCTCTGTGTCTGTGCTGTCATCAGGGGCAGGTGGCTAGAAGGAGGTGGCCTTTCTCCATGAATTTCCATTGCTTCCTTGTGGCCATCCTGGCCCCTGTGGGTAAGTGAGCTCCCCTTCTCCTTGAATGGCTGCACTGGAGCCACTGCTGCTGCTTCAGCCCACTTGCAAGCTGGGCACCTTCCCCAAGGCTTCAAGGGGGAGGATGGGTGATGAAAACGGTGAGCTTTTCCTCAGCCTCTTAAATCAGAAAACTCTGCAGATCTACAACTGTGGTTTTTCTGTCCCATTTTGATACCTCACTTGGGAGCACTGAAGTCATTATTTTTACTGTCATTTTGGAATCTGTTTTGTTTGGGCTTTTTTTTTCTCCTTCGTGTGTTTTGCAGAGAAGCAGGACACTATCCCATGGCTTCCTGATATCCAGATTTCACTGCATCCCATGTCATACTTCAAGGGTTTATTTTTGTGTCCTCTTCAATGTATTCCACTTCGCACATTTATTTCCTTCTCTTTCCAGGCTGGGCTCCTTATCAATCCCCACATATGGTCATCCAAGTGGGAGACCCTGTCACTCTGAACTGTTCTGCAACAAGGAATTTTGCCACATCCATGTCCTGGTACAAGTTACCCCTAGGGAAGGATGCCACTCTGCAGTTGGTTGTATACTCAGTGGAAGGAGGCAAAGCAGATATTGAGAAGGAATTCAAAAATCATGTCCAGAGTACTGGCACTAAGGACAAACGTTTATCTGTGAAGATAGATCATGCCCTACTCAATGACTCAGGCACATATTTCTGTGCTGAACAAGATTCACAGTGACTCAAAAGCTGGAGCAACCTAGCAGAAACCTTTCCATGCAGGCAGGGATCTGCCACTAGCACACACCAAATCCCGTGTTTGGCAGGAACCCATTTTCTTCACTTGCTCGCCATCTCTTTCGGAAAGAGGTGGCATTGTCTGTCTGCCTTCTGCATAGTCTCTAAATTCTTTCCCATTCCTTCCCATCTCTGA